>NC_089494.1:121568186-122251655 GCF_036850765.1 Saccopteryx bilineata
GATCCACCTCTCAAAGACCAATGTATACTGCTCACAAAAATTAGGGGATATTTTATGGCTTCATATTCATTTTGAAATATCCTCTAATTTTTGTGAGAAGTATATTTAAAAATACTTGTTTCAGGGAAATGTTCTAGGGAAAGATAGGTAGTATGGTGTTGCTGTTAAAAGTTTGTTTGTTTTAGGGCCTATTTAGTTGTATACTGATGTGCCTTAATTATGTTCATCCACAAAAAGTCCTTTTCCCAGTGAAGGATGTTTTACAAATGCCTTTTGTCTCCTGCCTACATAGAGTAGCTCAGTGTGGAGAGTGCAGTATACAGTCTGAGGAAGCTCCCAAAGCTGACTTGACCACTCACAATCTTGTAACTTTGGTAAATTACTGAATTCACCAAACTTTAGCCTATTTTATCTAAAATGGGAGTAATTGATCACTTCTACTTTGTAAGGTGCTCATGGGATGTATCTGAGTGATGAAAAAGTTCCAGGTTCAACTGATATTTAACAAGGATGGCAATACCGAAATGGGAAAGTAATAGTTTCTTCAATGAATCATATTAGGTAAACTGGCTCACCACATGCAAAAGATTGAAATAAGATACCTATTTTATACCATTTACAAAAGTTAACTTGAAGCAGAAAACCAAACCAAAAGAAAAAAAAAAAGGTTAACTTGAATTAAAGACTGAAGTATAAGGTCTGAAACTATAAGACTCCTGGAAGTAAACATCACAAGAATTATGAGTTTTTTGGCATTTGTCTTGACATTTTATTTTTTTAGATATCACACAAAAATTAATAAGTGGAACTACATCAAAATAAAAAATTCTGCACAATAAGAGAGCTAATTAATAAAATGAAAAGAAAACCTATGGAATATGAGAATATTTGCAAACCATAAATAAGATAGAAGGTTAATATCTAAAATATATAAAGAACTCACATCACTCAATAGCAAAAAAAAAAAAAAAAGAATCATAAAACAACCTCTATTTTTTAAATGGATAAAGGAACTCAATAGATGTTTTCCCAAAGAACAGATACATAAAAAGGTGTTCAACATCATTAATCATCAGGGAAACATAAATCAAAATCATAATGAGATATCATCTCACATTTGTTAAAATGGCTATTATGAAAAATATAAGAAATAACAAGCGTTTGCAAGGATGTAGGAAAAAAGACAGTCCTTGTGCACTGTTGGTGGAAATATAAATTAGTGTGGTGGCTGTGGAAAACAATATGAAAGTTCCTGAAAAAATTAAAAATTTGTTAACAACATGACCCAGAAATTTTATTTTTGAGCATATATCTAAAAAAAGTGAAAAAGTATTTCAGAGACATATCTGCCCTCTTATATTCATTGTAACATTATCCACTATAGTGGAGATTTGGAAACAACCTAAGTGTCCATCAAATGATGAATGAATAAAAAAGATTTAGTTATACATATACAATAAAATATTATTTGGCCAAGAAAAAGAAGTAAATCCTGCCATTTGTGATAACACAGATGGATTTTGAGGAAATTATGCTTAGTGAAATAAGTGAGACAAGGAAAAAGTACCATATAATATTGCTTATACGTGGAATCTTAAAAAAACTCAAATGGAGAAACTGAATAGAGTGAGGGTTACCAGGAGCTCAGGATCCAGGAAATTGAGATATTGGTCAAGGAGGGGTACAAATATTCAATTTTAAAATGAGTAAATTCTGGAAATCTACTTATACACTTGAAAGTTGCTAAGAGAGTAGGACTTGTCTTCTCATCACAAGAAAGAAATGGCATTTATGTGAAGGGGTAGAGGTGCCAGTTCTGCTGTGGCAAGAACAATTTGCAATGTACAAGGTGGTCAGAAGTAGGTTTACAGTTGTTCATATGGAAAGTAATACAACAATTAATAAATAACAATGCAGGAGCAAACTCTTGTGTACTCATAACTGTAAACTTACTTCCCCTCCACCCTATACAGTGCATTAAATTAACATCTTGTATATCTTAAATTTATACAGTGTTAAATGTCAGTTATTTTTCAGTAAAGCTGTAAGTAAATAAATAAATAAATAAATGATGCCTGGCACAGTGTTGGAGCCCAGTTGATGTGAGCATTCTCAATGTTACCCTCCAAACAACATTAGGGAACCATCCCGTGTAGATTATCATATGTGTGACATAATCATTCATTCATGGACAGCTGACATAAAAATTAGCAACAATGGCCCTGGCCGGTTGGCTCAGCGGTAGAGCGTCGGCCTGGCTTGCGGGGGACCCGGGTTCGATTCCCGGCCAGGGCACATAGGAGAAGCGCCCATTTGCTTCTCCACCCCCACCCCCTCCTTTCTCTCTCTCTCTCTTTTCCCCTCCTGCAGCCAAGGTTCCATTGGAGCAAAGATGGCCTGGGCGCTGGGGATGGCTCCTTGGCCTCTGCCCCAGGCGCTAGAGTGGCTCTGGTCGTGGCAGAGCATCGCCCCCTGGTGGGCAGAGCATCGCCCCTGGTGGGCGTGCCGGGTGGATCCCGGTCGGGCGCATGCGGGTCTGACCGTCTCTCCCCGTTTCCAGCTTCAGAAAAAAAAAAATTAGCAACAGTATTAGATCGTTTGAAAAAATACAAATGCTAAACAGTAATAATTCTAAATTAAGTTTTTTAACTTGTCAAGTTTTTAATCTGTATTTGTGAGCCCAATTTGGGGGGAAAAGAACCATAAAGTTTATTTCTTTCATCGCTAGAAACATCTTCCTAATCATTTGAAATTCATGTGTAGCATTCCTTCTCACAGAAATTATAATCTCACACTGTGAAATGCAAATTTAAGCATCAGTGATTTGTGATTCACTCTTGGCTCCCATTGAGTGAAGAGAAGCTTTGAAAATATTGATAATCAGGCTAACCAGCATCACAAAGTAAAAGCAGCTTCTTAGTATCTTGATTTTACTCTGAACTACATTGTAATTCTAGCAGATCATAAGTGAACATAGAACTAAGAAATATATCTGTGATTTGTATGTTTGCATACATGCGCACTCTCCTGACCACTAATATTGTCACTTCAACACTGCATATAAGCATTCAGAATTAACAAAAAACAAATTTCAAAATATATATATATGTATTTTGTGTGTATGTATATATATATATATATATATATATATATATATATATATACAAAACAAGTAAAAACATTCCCTCATTCATCTATTTGTTATGTACCTACTATATATAAAGATGCTAAAAACTGGGGCTACAACAGTAAATATAAGATATAATCTGCTTTCAAAAAATCTGACGACTAAAGGGGACATACAGGCAACTTAAGGAATTAAATAATGTTCATGTTATAATTTTCTAGTCTCAAAGTGGTTGTTTATTCAAATCACACCTAGACATTTTTCTTAGTAAATGAAAATGTAAATAAGACTCAATTCTTACTGTGAAGCACAAGTTATACTGAATTAAACATGCTGTATTTGTGCATATACAACCCATATAAATGCTTTTACACTTACAAATGGTTCACAAGTCCAAAAGATTTTTGTGTGTCACCCCACTAAGAAATGGAACTGTAGTCTGAAGCACAAATTGATCACAGATCACCTCTCTTTTCTGCTGTAGTACTG
This sequence comes from Saccopteryx bilineata, assembly GCF_036850765.1. Lineage (NCBI taxonomy): Eukaryota > Metazoa > Chordata > Mammalia > Chiroptera > Emballonuridae > Saccopteryx > Saccopteryx bilineata. Next base: position 121,571,803 of record NC_089494.1, read on the forward strand.
ATCTTGATTGCAGTGGAAGAATATCTATGTCATATTTAGAAACTGCCTGCCTCTTTTACTACTTAAAAATTGCAAAGCTGATTTCCCAAAGCCTCATCTTTGCCATGGCCATCAAAGAGTGTTCCTCAGATTAATTAGCAGCACTGGTAAATCTGGGAGCTTGGTAGAAATGAAAATCAAGGGCCCCATCTACACCTATTTGAATGAGAACTTCTTGGTGTGGGTTCTGTGATTTGTGTTATTTTTTCATTTTTATTGAATTTATTGGGGTGATATTGGTTAATAAAATTATGCAGGTTTCAGGAGTACAATTCTATAATAACTATATTGCATTACATGGTCACTACCCAAAATCACCTCCCTCCATCACCATCTGTCCCCCTTTACCCTCTTCTACCTCCCCGCAGCTTTCCCTCTTACAATCTTCACACTGGTGTCTGTGTCTACTTTATTTTTCTTTGCTTAATTTCTTCACCATTTTCACCCAGCCCCCAATACACATCACTGGACAGCTGTCAGTCTGTTCTCATATCTGTGAGTCTGTTTCTATATTGTTTGTTATTTTATTTTGTTCATTAGATTCCACATATAAGTGGGATCATATGGTGTTTGTCTTTCTCTGACTTATTTCACTTAGCATAATACTCTCCAGGTTGATCTGTGCTGTAGTAAAAGGTACGATTTCCTCCTTCTTTCTTTTTCTTTTCTTTTCTCTTTTTTATGGCTGAGTAGTATTCCGTTGTGTAAATGTACCATGGCTTTTCTATTAACACATCTCTTTACAATAGCCAAGATATGGAAGCAGCGATTTGTATTTCAACATACTTTGCAGTTGATTCTGAAACATTCTCAAGTCTGAGAACCATGACTTCACCCTGAAGTCATTTCCTCATTGCTGTTTCCAATCTCAGCATTCACATTTCCTAGAGTGCACAGTCTAATCTGGTAGATAGTTAGTAGTTCATGTGCCTATGAGTCACTTGAAATGTGGTGCATCAATAGATGGAGATGTGCTGTAAAGATAAAAATGATTTAAATTTCAAAGACTTTATAAAAAATATAAAAGGTTTCAATAATATTTTTAATTTATAATTTTTATTAATTTTAATGGGGTGACATTATTAAATCAGGGTACATATGTTCAAAGAAAACATCTCCAGGTTATCTTCTCATTTAATTATGTTGCATACCCGTCACCCAAAGTCAAATTGTCCTCTGTCACTCTCTATCTGGTTTTCTTTGTGTCCCTCCCCTCCCCCCTCTCCCTCCCTATCCCTCCCCTCCCCCCACAACCACCACACCCTTGTCCATGTCTCTTAGTCTCATTTTTATGTCCCACCTACATATGGAATAATGCAGTTCTTAGTGTTTTCTGATTTACTTATTTCATTTCGTATAATGTTATCAAGATCCATCCATTTTGTTGTAAGTGATCCAATGTCATCATTTCTTATGGCTGAGTAGTATTCCATAGTATATATGTACCACATCTTCTTTATCCAGCCATCTATTGAAGGGCTTTTTGGTTGTTTTCAATAATATATTTTGATTAATAAACTTTATATTTTAGGGCATTTTTTACATTCACAACAAAATTCAATGGAGGGTACAGAGATTTCCTATATAGTCTCAAAGCAGTTGTTTATTCAAACCACGCCTAGACATTTTTCTTAGTAAATTGAAATGTAAATAAGACTCAATTCTATATACCCTTTGCCTCAACACACACATAGTTCTTCCCTTCCCAATTATCAACATCCCTGCCAGAACAGTGTATTTTTATCACTGATGAACTTGTATCAACACGTCATAACTCAAAGTCCACAATGTACATTAGAATTGCCTTTTGGTGTTATAGATTCTATGGATTTGAACACATGTAGAATGACATTTATTCAACATGACTGTATTATACAAAATAGTTTCACTAACATCAAAAAAACAAAAAACCTCAGCTTCACCATGTCATCCCTTCCTCCTCTCTATATCACAGCAATTACTGAGAGTTTTATTGTCTCTATACTTTTGCCTTTTCCAGAATGTCATATAGTTGAAATCATATAGCTTATAGAATTTGAAAATTTTCTTCTTTCACTTGTTAATATATCCTTGTGGATTCCCCATATATTTTCCTGGCCTGATTGTGCATTTCTTCTTAGTGCTGAATAATATTCTATTGTCTTATCAGTTTATTTATCTTTTCATCTAATAATGAAGGGCATCTTTGTTGCTTCTAAGTTTTGGCAATTAAGTTTAAAAGTGCTATCCATTCAAAAGTTTTTGTGTGGACAAAGTTTTTTAATCCATTTGGGTAAATATCAAAGAGTGTGATTATGGGGTATGTTAAGAGTTTGCTGAGTTTTGTAAGAAATTTTCCAAACTTTCTTCCAGAGTATCTGTACCATGTTCCATTCCCACAAGCATAAACAACAGTTGCTGTTGTTCCACATCCTCCTCAGCATTTGCTGTTATCAGTGTTTTGGATTTGGCCATTCTAGTGGGAATAGTGGTATCTCATTGCTGTTTCAATTTGCAATTTCTTAATGACCTATGGTATAGAGCATCTGTTCATTAACTTACTTGCCATCTGTGTATCTTCTTCAGTTGATGTGTCTGTTCAAGTCTTTAGCCTATTGCCTATTTTTTTTATTAAATTGTAAACTTTCTTGTTACTGAGTTCTAAGAGTTCTTTATTTTTTTTTTTAATATTTTGGATAACAGTTTTTGGCCAGACATGTCTGTTGCAAATATTTTATCCTAGTCTGTGGCTTGTCTTCTTGTTCTTGAAGCAATGGTGCTGGGAGTTCTGAGATAAATATTATAATAATAGAGTAAAATTAATTGTGAAAACCATAGAAAATAAATTACTAAATTATTTTATGTTATTGTAGTCAAGAAAATTATACTGAAAAAGAAGACACATATCCCAAATCAATTCTACTAGCAAATGTCAATATCACCAAATACCTTAGACTGAATATTTATTGAGATGACAACCCCATAACAGAAATTGGATGTCAAATATTGCCTTTATTTCAAAACTCATATGTTCTACTCTTTCTTAAAATGGCATTTTGATCTGTCTACATCAGACATAACTGTTCACCTTCTTCTTCAGACCCTCTTGGACTCATCGGTTTCTCAGTGCCTGCTCCTCTTGCTTTGCTTTGACAGCTATCAATAGTTGTAGAGACTCGTTCTCTGTGGACTGGTTGGTGCCTGTGCCAACATCAGTCCAGGTGCTCTCACTCTTCCTAGCACGGTGGACTTGTATGAAGAACCACACCATAGTGTACGAGAGCTTGTTTCCCAAGCAACAGCCAATGTAGCCATTAATCATGCAATACACAAGTATGGGGAGGGAGAGAGGGACTTCTCCTGAGGTACATTTTGATGAAAAGGAACTGAAAATGTCAAGTACACACAGATACATCATTGCACCCTTTCTTTTCTCCTTTAGCCCAGCTGTCTGTAGAGGTCTGTCATGTGTTATTCTGTGGGTCATTATAAACAGAGGCTTGTAGCCATTGCACTCTCCGGGCTCTGCATCCCTGCCTTGCATGTCTGCTCCTACACACGTTTGATTCCAGACATAGGGTGACAATGTTAGATAGGACAAAAAAGATGGGAACAGCAAGAGGTTAATGGACAATAAAAATGTGTTTGGGGTCCTAGATCAGAGGCCTTATTACATGGACAGAATGTGTGGAGTGAAGACAGCAAACTACATTTCTTTAGTATTTAAAAATATATATATTTCTATTTTTGCCTGACCAGGTCATAATGCAGTGGATAGACTGTCGACCTAAGATGCTGAGGACCTGGGTTCAAAACCTCAAGATCACCAGCTTGAACATGGGATTACCAGCTTAAATGTAAGATCACAGACATGATGACTCCATGGTTGCTGGCTTGATCCAAAGGTCTTTGGGATGGGCCAATGTCCTGGTTTGAGCTAGGGGTTACTGGTTCAGCTGAAGCCCCCAGTCAAGGCACATATGAGAAAGCAAACAATGAGCAACTAAGGCACCGCAACTACGAGTTGGTGCTTCTCATCTCTCTCGCTTCCTGTCTGTCTCTCTCTCTGTCTCTTTCTCCCTCTAAAATTAAAAATAAATAAAAATAAAAATGTGTTTATTTTAAATTAGAGGTCTTTTTTTATTTCCATACAAAATAAGGAAGGTTAACTTTCTAAGGGTTATTCCCAAAATATAGTTAATTTTCCTTTAGTTGAACTAAAATAGCCTCTGAAAGCACCAATTGGTCAACTTTTATTATCTATTTAGAGGTAAAATGAAGTTCCTCAAATAGAAAGTTTCTCTGCTTTATCCTTAGGTCATCTCCTGATAGTTGTGAACATGACAGGAGAACTAACTCAGTGCTCTTTAGAAGCTTGCGTGGGAAGACTTACATTGCTTTTTGACATTTTCCCTCTAATGTGTCATCTGACAGAAGCTCATCCTGCTCAGTGGGAAGTGAAGAAACTGTGAATGGTCTTACTATGAATACACAAGCCCTGTAAGACTTGGTTTGGGTGTTTTGTATATGGCATTAATGAACTAACACCCATTCCTCAATGTGGTGACATCAAGGTAGAATGTTTACTGAATAACTGCCTCATATTTATACTGGATGTATAAATTTGGAATGCAGAGAACACATTCCTGCAAATGTTTATTAGTTGCTGGAAAACAGTACTGTCGCATTTCCTGGGAGAAAAGTCAATAAAGCTTCTGAGAACCCCAGAACAGCCAGGGAAAGATGTGACACATCAACATGATGAACTCCTTGCTAAGAGAAAAGCCACAAGTTTTGGCTGAATTACCAGCAGGTTGTTTTAAACTTATTCAGGGTTTTTATAAAATGAGTTAGTTGCCAGAATTTAAAAATTGGCAGGTTACATATACAAATGCAATCTGTATTGCTGACTTTCTTTGAATAAGAATTTGATGTAGCAAACTGGTCCCACATTCCATTCTGTTGGATGCAGCAGAGGAGCATGGTCTCCCCAGTTCACCAGTGCCCCACCTGACCTACTTCCCTCACCATTTTGCCTGCTGGCCATGTGAAGCCATTTGTGTCAGTGTTTTAGGTTAAGAACTTCTTTGCATTTAAATTACATCTGAACTGACAGTCAGGTCTTTACTGTTGGACAGTTCCAGAACAATGGTTCTCAAACCTGAGCACCCCTGTAGTTACTACACTAAGATTTTGGTAGAGAAAAGAGTTGCATTCAAGCATAAGTGTTATTCAAAATTCTCCAAGATATTTCAATGTGTAGTTTAAAAACCGTGATACCTGAGAACTTAAAATCCTAAAGTATTCTTCCACAGAATTCAAATAACCAGGTAATAATAAATCGCATGGGTGGATAAGAATGCAGGTGGGATGGCACACATAAAGACCAGGGAAAGAGAAGTAGGTTACGTCACGAGTTTGCAATGTTGATTGCTCATTTGAACAGCCTAGAAAACGTTAAAAAGAACTGTCATCCTGACCTACCGAAAGGTATTCTGAGTCAAGTAATCTGGAGTGGTACACATTCATCAATAATTTTTTTTTAAAGCTGCCTACTCTTTCTAGAAAAAAAGCAAAAATTGAAGACCAGTAGTAGAGCATTTACTACAGCTTAGAGTCCTTAAATAAAAAGGAGCTACTTAATCATCTAATAACTAAGTGCCAGCAGGCACCGTGGATAATGTTGAGTGAGCCAGAACTTTTAACTAACTCATTTCCTGACTGTGTGTAGATCTGTCAGCTTTCTTTTTTTTTTTTTAATAATAATTTTATTTTTTTAATGGGGTGACATCAATAAATCAGGATACATATATTCAAAGATAACAAGTCCAGGTTATCTTGTCGTTCAATTATGTTGCATACCCATCACCCAAAGTCAGATTGTCCTCTGTCACCTTCTATCTTGTTTTCTTTGTGCCCCTCCCCCTTTCCCTCTCCCATTCCTCCCTCCTCCCCCCGTAACCACCACACTCTTATCAATGTCTCTTAGTTTCACTTTTATGTCCCACCTACGTATGGAATAATGCAGTTCCTGGTTTTTTCTGATTTACTTATTTCGCTTTGTATCATGTTATCAAGATCCCACCATTTTGCTGTAAATGTTCCGATGTCATCATTACTTATGGCTGAGTAGTGTTCCATAGTGTATATGTGCCACATCTTCTTTATCCAGTCATCTATTGATGGGCTTTTTGGTTATTTCCATGTGCTGGCCACTGTGAACAATGCTGCAATGAACATGGGGCTGCATGTGTCTTTACGTATCAATGTTTCTGAGTTTTTGGGGTATATACCCAGTAGAGGGATTGCTGGGTCATAAGGTAGTTCCATTTTCAGTTTTTTGAGGAACCACCATACTTTCTTCCATAATGGTTGTACTACTTTACATTCCCACCAACAGTGGATGAGGGTTCCTTTTTCTCCACAGCCTCTCCAACATTTGCTATTACCTGTCTTGCTAATGATAGCTAATCGAACAGGTGTGAGGTGGTATCTCATTGCAGTTTTGATTTGCATTTCTCTAATAGCTAAAGAAGATGAGCATCTTTTCATATATCTGTTGGCCATTTGTATTTCTTCCTGGGAGAAGTGTCTGTTCATATCCTCTTCCCATTTTTTTATTGGATTGGTTGGTTGTTTGTTTGTTGTTGAGTTTTATGAGTTCTTTGTATATTTTGGATATTAGGCCCTTATCTGAGCTGTTGTTTGAAAATATCATTTCCCATTTAGTTGGCTTTCTGTTTATTTTGTTATCAGTTTCTCTTGCTGAGCAAAAACTTCTTAGTCTGATGTAGTCCCATTCATTAATTTTTGCCTTCACTTCTCTTGCCATTGGAGTCAAATTCATAAAATGCTCTTTAAAACCCAGGTCCATGAGTTGAGTACCTATGTCTTCTTCTATGTACTTTATTGTTTCAGGTCTTATGTTTAGATCTTTGATCAATTTTGAGTTAATTTTTGTACAGGAGGAGAGACTGTAGTCCAGTTTCATTCTTTTGCATGTGGCTTTCCAGTTTTCCCAGCACCATTTATTGAAGAGGCTTTCTTTTCTCCATTGTGTGTTGTTGGCCCCTTTATCAAAAATTATTTGACTATATATATGTAGTTTTATTTCTGGACTTTCTATTCTGTTCCATTGGTCTGAGTGTCTATTTTTCTGCAAATACCATGCTGTTTTGATTGCCGTGGCCCTATAATAGAGTTTGAAGTCAGGTATTATAATGCCCACAGCTTCATTCTTTTTCCTTAGGATTGCTTTGGCTATTCGGGGTTTTTTATAGTTCCATATAAATCTGATGATTTTTTGCTCTATTTCTTTTAAAAACGTCATTGGAAGTTTGATGGGAATTGCATTAAATTTGTATATTGCTTTGGGTAATATAGCCATCTTGATTATATTTATTCTTCCTAGCCAAGAACAATGTATATTCTTCCATCTCATTATATCTTTTTTGATTTCCCTTAACAATGGTTTATAGTTTTCATTATATAAGTCCTTTACATTCTTTGTTATGTTTATTCCTAAGAATTTTATTTTTTTTGTTGCAATTGTGAAGGGGATTATGCTTTTGAGTTCGTTCTCATTGTTTCATTGTTGGCATATAGAAAGGCTATAGACTTCTGTATGTTAATTTTGTATTCTGCGACCTTACTGTATTGACTTATTGTTTCTAGTAGTCTTTTTGTGGATTCTTTGGGGTTTTCAATGTATAGGATCATATCATCTGCAAAAATGATACCTTTACTTCTTCGTTTCCGATATGGATGCCTTTGATTTATTTGTCTTGTCTGATTGCTCTGGCTAGAACCTCTAGTACCACATTAAATAAGAGTGCAGAGAGTGGACAACCCTGTCTTGTTCCTGATTTAAGGGGGAAAGCCTTCAGTTTAGTGCCATTTAATATGATGTTAGCTGATGGTTTATCATATATGGACTTTATCATGTTGAGATATTTTTCTTCTATACCCATTTTGTTGAGAGTCTTAAACACAAAATTGTGTTGTATTTTATCAAAAGCCTTTTCTGCGTCTATTGATAAGATCATGTGGTTTTTGTTCTTTGTTTTGTTGATATGGTGTATTACGTTAACCGTTTTACGTATGTTGAACCATCCTTGAGATTCTGGGATGAATCCCACTTGATCATGATGTATTATTTTTTTAATATGTTGTTGTATTCGATTTGCTAGTATTTTGTTTAGTATTTTAGCATCTGTATTCATTAGAGATATTGGTCTGTAGTTTTCTTTTTTTGTGCCATCCTTGCCTGGTTTTGGTATGAGGGTTATGTTGGCCTCATAAAATGTGTTTGGAAGTATTGCTTTTTCTTCAATTTTTTGGAAGACTTTGAGTAGAATAGGAACCAAGTCTTCTTTGAATGTTTGATAAAATTGGCTGGTATAGCCATCAGGGCCTGGACTTTTATTTTTGGGGAGGTTTTTAATGGTTTTTTCTATTTCTTCTCTACTGATAGGTCTGTTTAGGCTTTCTGCTTCTTCTTGACTCAGTCTAGGAAGGTTGTATTGTTCTAGGAATTTATCCATTTCTTCTAGGTTGTTGAATTTAGTGACATAAAGTTATTCATAGTATTCTACAATAATTCTTTGTATATCTACGGTGTCTGTGGTGATTTCTCCTCTTTCATTTTGGATTTTGTTTATATGAGTTCTTTCTCTTTTTTCCTTGGTAAGTCTTGCCAAGGGTTTGTCAATTTTGTTGATCTTTTCAAAGAACCAGCTCCTTGTTCTATTAATTTTTTTTTATACTTTTTCTGTTCTCTATTTCATTTATTTCTGCTCTGATTTTTATTATCTCCTTTCTTCGGCTGGTTTTGGGTTGTCTTTGTTCTTCTTTTTCTAGTTTCTTAAGGTGTGAAGTGAAGTGGTTCACTTGGGCTCTCTCTTGTTTGTTCATATATGCCGGAAGTGATATGAACTTCCCTCTTATCACTGCTTTTGCTGCATCCCATAGATTCTGATATGTCGTATTGTCATTTTCATTAGTCTGTATATATCTTTTGATCTCTGCACTTATTTCTTCTTTGACCCATTCATTTTTTAAAAGTATGTTGTTTAGTTTCCACATTTTCGTGGGATCTTTTTCCTCTTTTTTGCAGTTGAATTCTAGTTTCAAGGCTTTATGATCAGAAAATATGCTTGGTACAACTTCGATTTTTCTGAATTTGCTGATGTTGTTTTTGTGGCCCAACATATGGTCAATTCTTGAGAATGATCCATGTACACTGGAGAAAAATGTATACTCAGTCACTTTGGGATGAAATGTCCTGTAGATGTCTATCATATCCAGGTGCTCTAGTGTTTTATTTAAGGCCACTATGTCTTTGTTGATTCTCTGTTTGGATGACCAATCTAGAGCCCTCAGCGGTGTATTGAGGTCTCCAAGTAAGATTGTATTTTTGTCAGTTTTTGTTTTAAGATCAATAAGTAGCTGTCTTATATATTTTGGTGCTCCTTGGTTTGGTGCATATATATTAAGAATTGTTATGTCTTCTTGATTCAGTGTCCCCTTAGCCATTATGAAATGGCCATTTTTGTCTCTGAGTACTTTTCCTGTCTTGTAGTCAGCATTTTCCGATATGAGTATTGCTACACCTGCTTTTTTTTTGGATGTTATTTGCTTGGAGTATTGTTTTCCAGCCTTTCACTTTGAATTTGTTTTTAACCTTGTTACTTAGATGAGTTTCCTGTAGGTAGCATACAGTTGGATTTTCTTTTTTAATCCATTCTGCTACTCTGTGCCTTTTTATTGGTGAGTTTAATCCGTTTACATTTAGTGTAATTATTGATACTTGTGAGTTCCCTATTGCCATTTTATATCTTGCTTTCTGTTAGTTTTGTGTCTTGTTTGATCCTTCTCTTTCGTTTTTCTATCTTTTGTTTTTATTTGGTTGTATTCCATACATCTTTCCTCTGTTGCTATCTTTTTTTTATCTCATGTGCTTCTGTGGTGGTTTTTTTAATGGTGGTTACCTTTGAGTAATGAAAAGGGTCCCTACCCTGTTCATTGTAGCGAACTATTTTGTGAGTACTTTTGCACTCCATCGTCCTTTGCTACTGGTAACCTCCACCTTCTCCCCCTCTTTCTTTTTGTTGTTGTCACAGTTTAAATTTGGTTTTATTGTGTTCTTCTTGGAGCATTTACTTGTGGCTCTGTTTTTTTTTTTGTTCTTTGTATCTGATTGGAGAACCCCCTTTAGTAATTTCTGGAGTGGGGGTTTTCTGATGATAAATTCCCTCATCTTTTCTGTATTTTTGAATGCTTTTATTTCTCCTTCGTATTTGAAGGATAGCTTTGATGGGTATAGTATTCATGGCTGAAAGTTCCTCTCTTTCAGGACTTTAAATATTGGGGTCCACTCTCTTCTAGCTTGTAGAGTTTCTGTTGAGAAATCTGATGATAATCTAATGGGCCTTCCTTTATATGTTGTAGTCTTCTTTTCCCTGGCTACCTTGAGAATTTTTTCTTTGCTGTTGGTTTCTGTCAATTTCATTATGAGTTCTGTTTGCTTCTTGAACTTGAGGCTTTAGTTCTTTCCACAGGCTTGGGAAGTTCTCATCTATTATTTGTTTGAATATGTTCTCCATTCCATTTTCTCTCTCTTCTCCCTCTGATATACCTATTATTTTTATGTTATTCTTTTTGATGGAGTCAGATAATTCTTGTAGGGCTATCTCATTTTTTTAAATTTTTGAGTCTCTTTTTTCTTCTTTCTGTTGTGCCTCAAGTTGCTTGTCTTCTATTTCATTAATCCTCTCTTCTATCTGACCGGTTCAATTAGCTAAGCTTGTTACTTCATTTTTCAGCTCGTGAATTGAGTTTTTCATCTTTGTTTGATTTGTTTTTATAGTTTCAATTTCCTTGGACATATATTCTTTGTGTTCATTGAGTTGTTTTCTGAGCTCCCTAAATTGCCTTTCTGTGTTTTCTTGTATATCTCGGAGGATTTTTAGGATTTCTATCTTGAATTCTCTGTCATTTAGCTCCAAGGTTTCCAATATATTAATTTTTTTCTCCATAGATTTTTCCTCACCTAGGTGTGTTACCTCTCTTTCTTTTGTATCCATGATATTTAATTTTCTCTTCCTTAATGGCATCTGAGGGTGGTTTTGTTGATAATATTAATGAGATTTAATAAAGAATAAAAAGTTAAAAAAAATAAAAAAATAAAAAATTGAAGAGTTGTTTTTTTAAAAAAAATTAATAAAGAAATAAAGAAAAATAAAATTAAATAAAAATTTAAAAAAAAGGAAATTATTCCCCCCCTCCTTTTTTCCTCTCCTCTCCTCTCCCCTCTTTCTTGAGAAAATCTTGTGGTGAACTGTGAATTATAACAAACAATGCCTGTGATGGAGGGCCTGAATTGAGGAAAAGTAATAAAGGGGCAAAAAAAAAAGAAAAAGAAAAAAAAAGGGGGTATGGACCCACAAAAAGCAAATAATGAAAAAATTTGGGTCAAGAATAAAATGATTTGCTTTTAGGTGTTGGTTGTCTAAGAGTTATGATGAGAGGAATAAGAGGAAAACAGAAAAATGGGGGGACAAATTAAAAAATTACTATTGTATTTAGTGGAACAAGAACTAGATAAAATGGAGAGCCAGGGATGGGAGCACTGCTAGTGAGTTAAAAAGGTGAAGTAAAAATCCCCCAAAATGCCACAAACATAAGTTTGAGCCCCAGATAAGCTACTTTGTTTGTTATTGAGGTTTGAATGAGAGGAGATGTAAAGGAGAATGGAAGAAATTAATATAGAGGGAGAAAAGAAATAGAGAGAAAAAAAGAGGGAACCACTAAAAGAAGAAAAAAGAAAGGAGAGAGAGAGAGAGAGAGAGAGAGAGTTAAATGTTTTAGAGTGCAACCCTCATAGAGAGAAAGGAAGAAGAGAGAAAAGATAATAGGAGATGTAACACTTATGGATAGTGTAGTTCAAGGAGAGGAGAGAGTAAGATGGGCAGAGAGTTAATCAGCCAAATTGGAGGAGGAAAAAAAGTATCAAGAATGAAGATAAGAGAAACAGATGAACAAATATAATAAAATGGGATAGGTTATAAAGTCTGCAGATTATTCTTAATTTTGAGAGGTTATCTTCTTGCTTTTTCTTTTCTCTCCCTCTTCCTGGTCGGTGACTCTGTACCCCAGGTTCTGCCCCTTTGGCACGCTCAGGTAGAGGTTTGCAGTTGATAAGTCTCTATGGTAATGTCTTGTATTGTGCTTTAGTCTCGTTGGCAGTCGAGGCTCATTAGCATTTATGGGCTCCGACAGTGAGAGAGTCCGTGTTCCTGGAGCCTTTCTCCTAGTCTTTCCTTCCTCAATTAGTAGCCTGATAATCCAGCTATGGGGTTGCTACTGCCTCTGCCTGGATAGTAAGAGGCTCAAAGAGCTGGCAACTCCCCACTCTATTTCCACTCAGCACAGGGCTCTGGGTAAGACTCAGTCAGTCAGAGCTGCTAGCATAATCAGGCGGGGTTTCCGCTCACTCAAATACCTCTGGCTCTGCCACTCTGTCCGGTAACACAGGCGGGCGCCCACTTCTGGGGAGCTTGGAGGAAACTCTCGCTCACTATCTGTGCACGCAGACCAGGATATCCGGCCAGCAGTCTCATGCTCTGAGTGAAACCCCCAACCGCATGGAAAAGTTGCAGCGTTGGAATTTGCTCTCGCTCCGTCCCCGTGCGCGGCTTTTGCAAGGCGCTGGGGCGGCCCGAGATTCCACTTTGTCCCACACAAAGGCCCGTGACTCTGCCCCTCTGTGCGATAACATAGGCGCGCACTCCCGAGGCACTCGGAGGAATCTCTCGCTCACTACCTGCGAGCGCAGACCAGGATATGAAGCCGGCCGCATTTCCCGGCCGCTGAGTGAAACCCCCACCAGCATGGAAAATTACCACCGTTGGAATTAGTTCTCGCTCCCTCCCATGCGTGGCTTTCCCAGGGCGCTGGGGCTGCCCAGAGATTCTGCTTTTGGCCCACAGAAAGGCCTCTGACTCTGCCTCTCTGTGGGGTAACACAGGCACCCACTCCCAAGGCTTAGGAAGAAATCTCTTGCCCAGTAGCTGCGCGCACCAACCAGGAGATCAGGTAAAATGGCTGCCCCGCTTGTCTTTGTTTGGGTTTGGCGTGAGTGTTAGCTTGTATTGCCCGGGTTGTCACCGGATCAGTTTTTCCTCGGCTTGGGTCTCCATGCCACAGCCTGGTTCGGCCGTTTGTGCCACAGCCTGGATCTATTCACCCCCTTTGCCTGCCTCAGTTTCTATATTCACAGTTACCAGAGAAAGCTGCCCTGTTTAGGTTAGTGAGGAAGGCGGAGCATTTCTTACTCCCTAATTCCTTCGGGGTTTGGTTATATATTTAGCCAATTTTTCACTCTACCATACCTTCGGGTGTATTGCGAGGCATCTGGAGGCTCCAAGTATAGGTTTCTCTGTTTCTGGTTGAAGATCTTGTTGAGTTTTGGGGGAGATTTATCGGTATCTCTTCCTACCCCGCCATTACTCTGACGTCATCCTGGAAGTCTGCATTTTAAATAAATCCTAAAGGTTGCTCCCAGCCCCACTAATGTTGGAACCACTCTACGTGTCAAGGAGGACCTGGCTGACCTTAACAGTGGCAGCCCAACATCTCCATCTGGTGGCTTCGTAACGCCACTGCCTTAGTTTGGCAAATGCAGTCCATCCATGCTGGTTCTGAAACTATTAAATGTCTGTGGTGGCGCAGTGGATAAAGCGTCAACCTGGAAATGCTGAGGTCGCCGGTTTGAAACCCTGGGCTTGCCTGGTCAAGGCACATATGGGAGTTGATGCTTCCAGCTCCTCCCCATCTTCTCTCTCTGTCTCTCTTTCTCCTCTGTCTCTTTCACTCCCTTTCTCTCTTCTCTCTCCATTCCAGCCAGTTGTACACTCACTCATTGGTTGGTTCTGCTACGTGCCCTGATCGGGATCGAATCTGCCCTGTCAGCTTTCTTTAGTTTTTTAATTTCCATGAAAAGTTGTTGCATTTTCAAAATTAGAGTGTGTTTCTAATTGGAAGAATCTATAGTATAATTTAATTTTTAACATACATTTAAAATGCCTGTTAGCTGCTTGTTTCTGTCTTATTGCTTATTCTGTTTCAAGAACTGAGCATGAAACTTTCCACCTCGTAAACTGTCAATAAATGACTATTGGATTTAGAATATAGCTATAGTATTTTTTTAATTGATTGATTTTAGAGAGAAGAAAGAGCGAGAGAGAGAAGTGGGGAGGAACAAGAAACATCAACACCCATATGTGCCTTGACCAGACAAGCACAGGATTTCAAACTGGTGACTTCAGAGTTCCAGGTTGATGCTTTATCCACTGCACCACCACAGGTCAGACATAGCTATAGAGTTTTCATAAATTTTAACATCTATCTCTTAGTTTTCTTTCTCCATTCTCAATTATAAAACAAATACCACAACATGTTTTTTTTAATAATTTCCTAAAAATTCTAAAATGTGGACTGAACTCAGAAAGTTTTTAATTAGTTTAAACTTTACTTAAGATTATCCTTTTAATTATTCAACAACCCGCTATCCATTTTACCTTCTCAGGATTTCTTCTTTTTTTATTCTTATTTCTGAATTTCTAGTTCTCTTTGGAAGAATCATCAATAAGGGAAGAAGAACATTTTCTTCCCCATATCATCACCAGAAATTTTGAAACAGCATGACCAGAGGAAGAAAAAATATGCTGTACCCTGTTCAGAGACCAAGATGTAACAGGAAAAATAGGAAACAAAGCATATACAGAGAGACACAATATCTATTGTTTATCATCATCCTAAGCTGGACTTCCTTACTCCCTCAATTTCATAAAATGAAATTGCTGCATTATACATCTATGTTGCATCATTTGGAGATAATATTTTAACTCCTGCCTGTAAACTCTGTTTCAAACTGGTAAAAGCAACAACTTTCAAATAACCACGGAGTGACTACTACAATGGCAGATATGTGTGGTTCATTTTTTCAGATTCATGTGTGGATTGGGCTCTGTGACAGATAGTATTTTCTAGCTAATGATGGTCCCAAATAATCTCTCATTTTTTATATTCTTCTTAAATCTTGCCCTTATTGATATTAGAATTGGCTCTTCTCCCCTTGAGTCTGGACAAAGTTATGGCTTGTTTGTAACCAACAGAATGTTAACAGAAGTGATTCTGCTTGTCAGACATGGAAGTGAAAGGGCTGTAACCTCTACACGATCTTCCCTCAGCCATGTGCCTGAACACCATGGGAGAAGTACAATGACCATGAGACCCACTCACTGCGAGGAAGCCCAAGCTAGTTCACAGACAGGGAAGACAGGGTGGGGAAAGACACAGCCCGCTCTGCTGCCCCAGCTCTAGCCATTGTCTGACTGAGACTAAAAGCAAGACTATTGGCCAGAACCACTATTCTGTAATGACTGGCCAACAGAACTGTGACTTATAATAATAGAATAATAGTTGTGTTTTCAACCACATTTTAAAAATATTTAGTAATAATAAGTGGAACACACTTTTATTCCATTGTGTATTCCTTAGGTAAGTAAGTTCCTGCTTAATTATTGGTATGCTGGAAAATGTTTAACAACCAGCTCTTGGTGGGGTGGGGGGGGGCATGCTGCTTTCTACTACTCTAAGTCTTTCTCTCTTAACTTCATTGCCAGGTTCTAAGATACTGCAACTTTAAGTGAAACAATGTATAATCAAGCCAATTTACAATTGGCTAATCAATATAAACCACAGTTTAGTTCTTGTGGCATATTTCTGGTCATAAACACATCAACATACTTATAAATAAAAATCCAAAACAAATCTAATATTAAACTTTTACACAAACATAAGCTATACATACATTCAAGAAAAATGAGTAAAACCAAGCAAGATCATTTGTTCTGAACCAACTTATGCCTGTTCAGGGTTGTCAGTGACTGGATCCCATCTGGCATCTAGGGTGCAAGGCAGGAACCCACTCCGGACAGGACCACTTATACACACCCATGCTCATTCACCCTGGGATGATGCAGATGTGCCAACTGAACTGACATGCATGTCTTTGGGATGTGAGAGGAAGTCAGAGTACCCAGAAAAAACCCACGCAGACCCAGGGAGAATGTGCCAACTCCACACAGTCAGTGGTCCTAGCTGGGAATGGATGCTCTTTTTCCCATCAACATTCTGAAGAAATAACACTTAACAGAACAATATATTTGAAGACTTGCTGTCTTTGCTAACTTCTGTGGTATAATTGCAATATCGAATGTGACATCACTGTAAGTGGAATTGCAAAGAGTCGGGAAGCAGCATACCACTGGACACCATAGAAGCCAACAGCTTCCAGAGTACAGAGCAATGCACTGTAGAAAATACTATTATGACAGTGAACTTTACCACGTTTCCATAGGGTGTAGTCATGGGATCTCCAACTGCAGGCAAGAGCAAGCTGGAGAGGTTTTGACAGCTCAGGTCAGCAGAACACCTGCAGCTCACCTTTCCTATCATTAAAAAAAATCTTTAAAAAGAAAGTAAATTTTAAACTTGTTTATCTTTGTTTCTAATATTATAAACTTAATTTTAAACATAGACAACTTAATGTTTATTAATAACAGTGTCTAACTGCCAGCTTCCAAAACTCCTGAGACATTAGCTATTAACTCCAGTAGAGCACTGATCTTACCCTTCCCGGTCATTCTGTGTGATCCTCAGGCTGCTGTAAATGCCAAACCTCAGAGGAATCATTTCAGACAACAGATAAGTCTCTTGTCCACATGCTGTGTATTATATCAGGCATCCAATGCCTTTACTCTCCAGATGGTTTCATTGACTTCTATTGTTTAAATGACCTCGGGCAATCTGATTATTCGTAATCATCAAAGTCAAAACTCATATCATATATTACTTTACTAGGATTTATTAGCAGTATGCCCCATACGTGACTCATAATCAATGTATTAAAAAGAAGAAAAACTGAAGTCAACATCTTTCCCATAGCCCCTTCTCTTCCTGTATCTTCTTTATTTCATTCAGTAGCATCATCATGAAACACTTGGTCCCTGAGTACACTTGAATTATGCCCTCTTTCTGTGTTCTGTCATCAAGAAATTTGTTTATTCCACTGGCTTCAGGTTTCCTGACTCAGTTAACATCTCTCTATTTCAAATGTGACTGTCCACATGATTATGTCTTGATATATTATTTCTCCCACACCCTCCCTACCTCTGGTCTTCTACATAATTTTTATATTGACCTCAGGGCTCCCATTCTAACTGAGCTGTGTCCTGTAGGCTCTTCCTAATTTTCCAAGGCTGGGGAGATCCATAAGACACATCACAAGCATCCCTTCTACATTATCTAGTGAAGACAGAGGACTCCCTACAGGGTTCATATGCACACTTGCAAATATACAATGTCTTAACTCAGACTATGTATTAGTTTGACAAATAGCCTGAATTTTTCTTTTGACCAGGACCTTCTCAACTTGTGAAATTTCACCACAGTTCAGGTCATGTAAATTGTTCATGGCTCGTTTCAGAGGTGTTTTATCCTTCATGTTTATATATTCTACCTAACCTAACCAATGGAAATTGAAAATCTGGGAGATACTTGTTATTGTCTGGAGATTAGACTTAATTTTTTTCCCTGATTATCATGGGATAAAGCTATAGTAAAAACAATTATGGGCCCCTAATTTAATGCACCAAGAAAAGATTTTCTAGGGAGCAACCTCTCTGTACAACAATGGAACAATATAAGTCTGATTACTATGGACATCAAATAAAAAGAAAAATCAGTTAATGAGCTGGAGCATTTCATCTGAGTATCTGCACAATCAGAAATATATTGTTTTTTTAAATAACCTTAATTCAGCTACTTAGTATTTTAATATTAATCCTAATGTACTTAAATTCAACACAGCTACTAAAATAAAAAAATTTATTGGATCATAAAAGAAAATTAAAAAGTTAAATGATATGAAATACATTTTATGAAACTGTCACTTATACTGTCATTTTTCAGTATAAATTCAGAAAACATAACTATATCTTACAGGAAGAAATATTTTACCATAACCTCAAAGATTTCAACAACTTCTGATGTTTGCAGCAGATTACTTGAATATTTATAATGGAAAAAAAAGGTTTCTGTCAAAATCTGAGTTATGTTTTCTAGGAAGATTTTACCAGTGTAATTCCACATAGTAGACATGGGCACACACACACAAAACAAACAAACAAACAAACAAACAAAAGTTTAAAAAAAATCTATTTTAGAAATTATAATGTTTTACTGAAAGAGCTTCATGTTTTTAATTCCCATACAGACAGCTTCTGAGTTCCCTAAGCTCTGACTCAACAGGAACAGTAACAATAGCAAAGCGCACGAGTTTTCCTTGTTTCCTAACTACTGACAGTGATTTCCTTGTTTCCTAACTACTGACTCTCGCCAGCCACGTCCACGTGTTGTCCTACCATTTGTCACAGTGCAAGCGCCACTCACAGACTTGACCACTTCACCTGAAATAGAAAATATGCCATCCCCACACCACTGTCATGGGATTTGTTATTGCCACTTTGTATTTACTGTCTCCCACACAGAAAGGGATGAAATGTTTTAGAATGTTATTGAGGTTCTCAACATGTTACTTGATCAATAGCATTTATTTATTTGTCCACTATCCATGCATGTCTTCATGAAATCTTTATTTTAATGGTGTTTGAAAGTTATTGAGTGGTTATGATATGCCTGGCCCAGTGCCCAGCAGTTCATATATTATATCATATGTATTAACCTACAACCGTAAGAGGTGTGTTTATCATTATTATGTTTGTTTTGCAGAGAAAGGAATAGAGTTAAAATATTGTTCATGTGAGCAAGGCTTTTTCTCTCTACTTACCACCATCAAGCTTTTAAAAAGAAATATTCAATCTTAAAATTATTAAAGAAGGTGATTCCCAACGTCTTGTATAAATACTGTTGCAGATTTAACAAATAATAATAGGCAATGTGAAGATGACATATCATAGGACTGTACATTCGAAACCTATATAGTTTTAGTAACCAATGCCGCCTTAATACATTTAGTAAAAATAAACAAACAAAATAGTGTAAAAATACCACATGTCCATTTAGATTTGAATTTCAGATAGAATTTGTGTGTGTGTGTGTGTGTGTGTAATTATGCCTCGTGCAATATTTGGAACATATTTAGAGTAAAATACTATTCATTGTTAATAACATTAAATAGGGATTCTGTATTTTTTTAATTTTTATTTTGGAAATGCTATGTATAAAGCTGGTTTAGGCTTCTAAAATTGGATCCCATCAATGCCTTACCAAGGCAGGGTTTATTCAGACCCCTGCATGTTTAAAGCCATTTGTTGTACCATGATATTAGCTTTGATCCCAGCCAACCTGTATGGGATGCCGGATAATTCATGTGTCCCCATTAAGCCACAGCTACAGGGTACTGCAGGTCCCTAGCTAACCAACCATCTCCTATAGGCAGTGAGAGAGTTCTTTGCTCTTAGGTGTCTGTCCACATTGCTGCATGTCTGCTGTGTTGTTGTCTACAGCATATCTCTTGACATCTTTGACCTCTCCTGTTGTCCTTTAAGACTTCTGTGCTCCTCCTGTTTCTAATGTTGGTGGGTTCTGCTTTCATCAGATCTGCACCAAGGTTTTGCATGTCACCCACAGGCTCTGTGAGACACCATTCTCATCATTTCCTCCACAGAGTTAGAAAGAGTGTTTTTAGGCTACACATGAAGTCTGGGCATGGAAGCAGCTAAAGTGGAGAACTCAGAAGGAACTACAACAGATGTAATGTCATCAAAATAGAAACATAAAACACAGGGGGAACAAAGGGATAGGGAGTGGGAAGGTTGGACTCAGGTGCAGATGGGTAAATGGAAGTTTTGGGTGAGTATTTCTGACAGTGGTAAGTGAAGATATACAGCAGTCCCTGCCTTCCAGTAGGTCTCTCTTTGCACACAAATGTCTTGAGAAACTCTGGGATTAATTCTTGTCAGAAGGGCGGGGGGGATGGTGAGGTTAGCAAGGTACCTAGGACACAACATTTAAGAAGACCCTCTGTCTTCAAGAGTTACTGATCTTGTACTTCACCTTCATGTAGATTATGCTGTAGGCACTTTGCTTGTCTCACCAAGCCTTGGCCTAGTGGTTGGACTGTCTTCTGCTCCATAAATAAGTTGACTTTATGAAACTCCCTCTTGAATCTTAACCATATAAAACAGGCATTACATTGAAATTTATTTTATGTAATTTCTGGAAAAAAGCTTTCATTTAATTTAATGAAGAGCATTGTCTCATTTATCAATCAGAAAAAATTCAACTGCACAAATGTATAGTTCCTAAATATCCAAACTGACTCCTTACCTAGTTATTCATTTCTCCTTTCTAGTTAAAAGAAAATAGAATTTATCCCATTTTGACATCATAGTGTAGAGGGGCATAAGTTAGCAAAATCAGAGATTTGGACTTCTAGGCAAGCTATGCCACATGCTGTGTTATGCTGCACTGATAAGTTCATCTCACTGAGACAATTTCTTCATGTGTGAAATGTTTAAATTCCTTATGCAAATAAAGTAGAGGCAAAGATTTTTTGAAATAATGATTTATAATCAACTAAGGATTAGAGAGTTCTTAAGAGATAATAGTCCTCTTAACTCTTCTGTTTTGGCAATAACTTCTTTCATTTGAGCTTAATTAAATTTAAGTTCTTATATGGATCAGATAGTACACAAAGCCCTTTCTCACAGACCATCTGTATTTGGCAAAGGAAAAAAAAAAGAGCACTAGACTCAAAGCCAGGAAACTGGGATTCAAGTCTTAAATTGATTTGACATTACCTCAGGTAGCATAATTTAAACACTCTAAGCTAGCTTCACTGTCTGTGCAAAAATAAATAAATAAAATGTGCATGTAGAACACTGTTTTCTTTACAAATATTTTCTTAATTATCCTGTAGTCAAGACTGCTGAAGAAACTGTTCAGATCTCATAGTAGCATTTGTAAAATGACTTTGGTCACACTTGTCACAAAAATTTCTGAGTATCTTTACTTTTTAAATAGGTTGTTCAACAAAAATATGTGTAGTCATCAGCAAGAGAACCCAAGCCAAGAGCAAAGAAAGTCATCCTGGAACAGCCAAGTCATCAAGGTATATTTCAACTCTTAAAGAATGTAATAAGCCTTACCTATAGTGACACAGTGGATAGAGTGTTGGCCTGGAATGCTGAGGTCGCTGGTTCAAGGTCCTGGGCTTGCCCAGTCAAGGCACATACAAGAAGCAACTACTACAAGTTGATGCTTCCTGATCCTCCTTCCTCCCTTTCTCTCTCTCTGTCTTTCTCTCTCTCTCTCTGTTTTCTCTGAAATTAATAAAGTCTTTTAAAAAATTATAATAAATGTTTACATGTGTTTAAGACTGATACAGTTTGTGGCACATTGGTTTATAAATTCAGTTTCATTCCTGTTGATTCTCAGGAAATTTCCTTTATTCTCCTAGTCCAAAGAAATTTCATCTTCTTAATGTCTATGGTATACAGCATGTACACCACAACTGACAACTGATGTCTCGGACACATAAATATATTTATGTCCCTAATCTGGTAGGGACTGACCTGTTTAAGAGAAACTAGTTGTCTTTAAACCCATAGTTCCTAACACATCACTTTAGGCACCTCAAGGAATATGTAAATTGTTTTTCTTTTTTGTTCAAAGCCCATATGATTTTTTTTAACGGGGGCATTGTATTGATATTTCTTCTATAATGCTATCTCTCAGCAATTTGATTTAATTGAACTTGGGTAAGGCCTTCTTGATACTGGTATTTGTTTAAAATGTCCCAGGTTATAATGTATATCCAGGATTAAGAATCACTGCTTTCAGCTTGGCTTTGAATGAATTAAGTCTTTAAGAGACTTTCTGTAAAGGTGTTTATTTTGCCATGTTTACTTCCTCCAGGTAGACATCACTGACTGACTGCACTTTACTAATCTGCTCAGATTTTGCTTTATTGATATGTTCCTGCCCCCAGCTCACTCCCCTGTCTCATTCCTGCTTTTAAACAGAGCTAAACAACGCCTTTGGTTTTCTTTACATTTTAAATACAAACAAATTCTTTAAAACCAAATTGATTTTGCAGATGAAAAGAAAACACCATTTTAAATGATTAATTCCATTAAGCTGAAATTTACAATTAGTGCTAGCAATGAAATAAATTAGTTTCAACAACAATTCAGCCAAAGCTCTTTCCTTTCTCACAGGTTCTCATTAGCTATAGCAACTTCTCTGCCATATGGAGCTATACCGTTATTGGGCTGTTCTTTTTGGTTACTGAAAAGACAAATTCAGGAAGAAAGAAAGGGCAAGATTTGGGTTACCTGTGATCAGTTTAAATCTAAAAAGTAATGCGATGTTTATATTTTAAAGTTAAAATAATTTGATTTAAAAATAATGACATTTTTCTCTTTTGTGCATATTCTCAAATATATGTATACTTAAATATTGATTATATCAAATCAGCTTGTTAATCCAGTTCAAAATCGGATAATAGATCTCTTTTATTTTAGAGATTATTAAAACAAAAGACATGTTTAGCTATTCATTTGTTTGTTTGTTTTACCTAAACTAATTTTGATGATGAGTCTGGCAAAATTGCAGATAGCAGGTACAGCAGCTACTTACAATAATCAATCAACCCCTTGATTACAATGGTTCTCTTAATTACCTTATACCTGCATTTTGTTCTGGTTTTAAGCACACTTCATCATAATAAGTGTTGATTTTCAATAATTATTCACAATATTCTAAAATCTCAGAGAATTCCTGCTTACATCTGTGTAAAAAGTACTTGTTCCTTGAACTTTTTCCTGGCTTTCTGGCAGACCTGAGGTTTAGTTACTAAATTAGAGGAGAGAGTAGAAAATCTGTGTCCTGATTCACATCTTTGTTCCTTCTTTTGTTGGCTCTCTGACCTTGAGTGCATTACTGAAGCTTCCTGAGCCTTAGCTGGCTCAGAGGCTGTCTCAGCAGTGCGGCTCCAACCGCGGCACGTATGACCTAGTTCTCACATGGGGCTCTTAGAGATACCTGACAGAATAAAAATAAAAAGAGAAAAGGGGGAAGGAAGAAGACAGTAAAGAAGAGGAGAGGAGAAAAGAAAAAAGAGGAGGGTGAAAGGGAAAAAGAAACACAAAGTGGAACTTTGAACATAATGAGAAGAGAGGGGATAATAATTTCAGATTTAGTAGAACTGCAGGAAATTACCATATGCTGGCTGGACAGACACCTGACCTGTATAGCACAGGCTGCTTCACCTTATTCATCACTGTTCTTCCTGAAGCACCTCTGTTCTGGTGGCCAAGGCCAGGCATTTCCACACTGCATTCAGGCAGACCATGGAAGAACCGTGGGGTCGAAAATTATTGGGCCATTCCTGTTTGTTGGATTCTCAAAGTGATGGGTGAGTGAACAGTCATAGAAAACCTGCTTCTTGTGGAGGGTTGTGGGTGAATAAACAGGGGACAGTTGCCCATGGGGAAAGTACCAGTAGCCTTATACAGGCTGCGCACACGAAAAGGGGCTTTGTGCCACATACTTACATCAATAGTTATGCAAAGTGATTACAGCTACATTACAATAAGCTGAAAATGAGAGAGCAAGCCTAACTGCAGCCTCTTTTCCTATATCCCCCTCAGCCTTTCCAGCACTTCTTGTAGTCTGTCAGCCTTGGTCAGCCTATCCCTCTTTACAGGCCATGCAGGTGACCTCCACTTAGGCCAGCACCCCTCAAGAGGACATGGCCACATAGAGGTGATGGGCTCATCTGTGCACACAATTCCTGGTTGTGTGGAGCTTCTGGGCAGAGGTCTGCCTGAAAGCAGCCCTCTCTCAGCACTGGAAACATCAGGGAACAGCAGAGGTAATAGCTCTGGCCTCACAAAGTGCCCAGCTTACTTGAAGAAGCAAGCATTAGGAAAAGAAATCTTAGTATGAGATAATTCAACTATCCTTATGAAACAAGAGAGAAAGGCAAGTGTGCCTCTTGGAAAAAATGACAGTTAAGCTAAGATGTGAATAGGAATGGAAGTTGGTCAAGAAAACAAAGTCAGGGGTGGGATGACTCATAGAGAGGTTAGTTTAACAGAAAGCTACACTGGCTCTTATGCAGTCAAATCCCTTAAATAGCCAGCATTTTTATTTCAGCTCGTTGATTTGCTGTCACTAGGACCTTGAACTTAAGGACTTCTGATTCCAAACATGGCCCAAGGTCAAAGATTCTAGTGAGGATGAGCTCATTCTGTAAGAGACGAGCCATGGTCTGGTATTTTTATGAAGTCTACCTTTGCCCACAGCAATAAGGTATAAATAAGTGACCTCTGTGAAATTGTGAAAATTCCCCATACAGCCAGAGCCAAAAAGATTCAGGCAGCATGAGCCGACAGAGCACACCCAGAAGGCTCAGGCCCAGGCTCTCCAAGTTGAGTCCTGCTTGCTGAAGCATGCATGGCCTGACAAAGCCTGGCCTTGGAACTCCACATGAACCTGCAGAGTCAGCACCCATGGCTGTGGGGCTGTCAGCCAGGACACATGTGAGCGATCACAGCAGGAACAGTTAGAGATGTGAGACTCAGAGAAGGTTTCTAATTGGAGGTCTGCATAGGAGCATAACAATTAGTGTGAGAGGGAGAGAGTGACCTGCAAAGGACCCAGGATTTGGAGGGGGGGGTCAGCAACCTGGGATTCAATCCCTGGGGTTGCTCCCTCATTAAGGCCCTTTGAGGCAGTGTAGGTCGAGCAAACAACACCCAGCATGGCACTCGGTAGTGTACAGTAAGTAGTAAAAGGGTTTATGATTGTTTTGTTTCTTTTATTATCAAGAAGTGTGTAAAGCCAGTAGCCACGGCCACCACCACAGCCGCCTGGCCCATGCAGGTTCGCATTGGATTTGGACAGTCGGTAAAGAAACAATGGAGCCAAAAACTGGTGGGCCATCATCTTTAATCCTAGCTTGCACCTGGCAGGCAAGTAAAAACACACACTGGGCTTCAAAACCCACTCATTCAGTGTTCACAAAGCTACTGACTTATCCGAGTTTCCTAGAATCAAAGGTTTCTAGCTCACTAGACTTATTCACCTCAGTTCCCCATCTCCTTCCTTCTCCCTGCACAAACTCTGTACAAACTGGCTTCTCCCTCAGCACTCTGCCATCTTGGCTGCTTCCCCTGGCCTCCTCTACGTGACCTTTCTCTGCTCTCTCCTCTAATGATAATCTCAGGAACCAAGAGAGCAAGTTCCCATTCTGCCCCCATTTTAAAGTGTAGAAATCAAAACCTTTAATCCAATATACAAAATAGGGAAGTCTCTAGTACAAAGTCACTTACCTGAGGCATGATGGGATTGTACCATCCCACATCAAAAAGGGTGGGAAAGGCTTAATCCCAAAACCAAGGATTCTGCCTGCCCACAGCCCCCTCCTCCACACACACACACATTAATATCACCTGGGCGACAGCTTCTATGTGGGCAGTGCCATCTTTAACAAAGTGAGCATAATATATTTTATCTGCCCAACAAGATGTGAAAAGTCCAGACCAAGTTTAAGAGGCTTTCAGAAAGGGCTGGGTAAGAAGCACCAAGAACACAAAACAGATGGGATTGAGCCAGCAAAGTAGTGGCTGGGGACATGGGGAAGCTGAATTTATCGGGAGCAGTTAGGACAGTCACAGTGGGAAAGAGCGGGTGCACAGCAGTACCCCAGAGACACAGACCCACACCACAGGGCAGTGGCAAGGGTGGCAGCAGAGGTGAGGTCCTCCTAACGCCATGTCAGTGACCCTCAGGCCTGGAGCCTGGCATTCTGCAGCAAGCACCACCCATGACCATGGCGGTGACTTACCCTCAGCTACCAGGCACCAGCTGGTTTGAAGAGACAGGCAGTAATTAGAATAATTAGGACAAATCATCACAGTGAATTAATGAGTCACTGCCCTACTCTCTAGGACTCTGGAGGTTTACTGAAGACTGTTAAGTCTTTGAGATGCTGTGTACAGAAAATATTTCTGAGCGCTGTGGCACTGTCCCTGCCTGCCCTGCCCCTGCCTCTACCCATGCCCCTGTTCCTGCCCCCCTGTCTCTACCCCTGCCCCTGTCCCTGCCCCCCCGCCTCTACCCCTGTCCCTGTCCCTGCCGCCCCCCCAGCCTCTTCCTCTGCCTGCCTGCCCCTGCCCCCCTGCCCTTGTCCCTGCCCCCCGCCTCTACCCCTGCCCCTGCCCCCCCAGCCTCTCCCCCTACCCCTGTCCCTGCCACCCCGCCTCTACCCTTGCCCCTGCCCCTGCCCCCTGCCCCTGTCCCTGCCCCCCCGCCTCTACCCCTGCCCCTGCCCCTGCCCCCCTGCCCCTGCCCCTGCCCCCCTGCTCCTGTCCCTGCCCCCCAGCCTCTACCCCTGCCCCTGCCCCTGCCCCCTGCCCCTGTCCCTGCCTCCCTGCCTCTACCCCTGCCCCTTCCCCTGCCCCCCTGCTCCTGTCCCTGCCCCCCAGCCTCTCCCCCTGCCCCTGTCCCTGCCTCCCTGCCTCTACCCCTGCCCCTTCCCCTGCCCCCTGCCCCTGTCCCTGCCCCCCTGCCTCTACCCCTGCCCCTGCCCTTGCCCCCTGCCCCTGCCCCCCCTGCCCCGCTGCTCCTGGCCCTGTCCAGGGCACAACCAGTTAAGAGAAAAGTGGTTTTCCCTATTCCAAATGTGGTGATCTGGTCAATGTGGACACTTGTGGTTTTTTTTAATAAGATGCTGGAGTTTATTTAGACAGAATGACATCATGAAGGCATTACAAATGCAATTATTTTAGTTAAACTACACCAATACCTTCTTCCTCAAAAGAAGAAAATAGGAAAAAAAATACTACTGTATTCATTTTCCTATGCCCTGGATCCTGGACAACAGGAAGGATTCTGATATTTTGGAAGATATTGTTACACTCTGCTGTGTATTCACACTTCATTCACCAGGAGGCAGAGTATGCAATGCACTGACCATATAAAACTCACACCTGTGAGATAGGCACTGTGCTAGGTAAGCTCTGTGAATTGTTCCTCTATTTAATACCCGTAGGAATCATACAGAGTACATATTATCTCCAGGTTACCTAAGAGAAAGCAGAGTCCGATTATGTAGCTCGCCCAAGATTACACAGAGAGACATTCAGCTAAGAAAATTAATTCTGAAGACATGAAGGAGACACTTCTATCTTTTCTAGCTGTGCACACTGTTGAGGCAGACGCCAGTTTTCTCATGCCAAAATATAATTTTTTGGATATTGATTTTTAGTTGGTTAAGAAACAAGACTCAGAAAGAACCTTTGACCTTCTCCCCTTTATCTGCCTAAAAAAATGCAAATTTAAAAACCTCCTTCAAAAAGAGAACTTCAAACACTCACCTTATCACATGTGAGTGAAGTGTGGCGGACGGGGGGATCTAGCAGAGCTGCCTGTTGCATTCCCTCTGTGTCCCATGGTTTCTGGTGGCCCAGCAAGAATTCATTTATCACAGGTTTGCTCTTTGTCATCTACCAAGAAATGCTTGTTTTCCCTTTGAAATCCCAGACCCCTGCCTCCCGCTCTTCAGTCCAGAATGCCATATTAGCCTCAACTGCCCAAAGGGTCTTGGGTCTCATAGTTTCATGGCTCCCCACGCATGTACATCCATAACAAATTTTTGACATTTTCTCCTGTTAAGCTGACTCACATTAATTTGATTATTAACCCAGCTAGAAGAACTTAGAAAGTGCCATCAATGATATCCCAGATCAGCATCAATAAATATCAACAGTGTTGAAAGTTCAGTGTGGAAGAAAGAACCTTTGGAAAGTCTCAGATTATCGGACCATTGCCATGGACCTTCCTAGTAGCAACAGGATTTTCAAGGTGGTGACAAAGCCACAAAGAAGGAATTAAAGAAGGTTAGCACAGAGGAGCCCGTGTCCCGTGACCTAGCCAACGCAGGTGTGTGAAAAACAAATTAAAACCATAACTTCTAGCTCTTCACGGTTTTGCAGAATATCTCACCTGATGGAAAGACCAAGCATCATTTGGAATGGCAGATAGAACCAGTTTATTATACTAGCAGTACCAGACAGGTTAACACCCAAAGATCTGGACCCCAAGCTTACAGAGTCTGGGGTTTTTATAGATTCTTTGTAGGGTCCTGAGTAAACAGGTTAATTGTCATAAATTATGAAGACCATCTGGTCCACAAGCAAAAAGCAGGGGGTATCCACAAGGAGGAGGCAGGGGTACAGAAGCTAAAATAAGGCAGTTTGCAGGAAACAGGGAGTGGGGGTACAGAAGCTGAAAAATAGTTAGCAAACAATAAATAGGAAATAAAAATAGTTAGGAAACAAGAAGTGTAAAAAACAGCTTGCAAAGCAGTTATTGAAACTGCTGTCAGTGAGGAGTTAAAATTTTACATAGCAATGGCAGTTGGGGAAATGGCATAATTACCTATCACACTGTTTCCTCTCAAAGTCCAATGATTTTGTGATCAGGTGATGACATCCATGTGTTCATCTTATTTTTCAGGCAAGAAATAACATTATATAAGTTTTTCACTTATATCCCATTGCACAGTTACAAAGTAAGCAATATTTATTTCTATTATGATAAAAAAGAGAGAGAGAAAATAGAGTCTGTCAGGGATCACAGTCAGAAGTTGTCAGAATGGGGATTCATAATTGACTTTAATTATAGAGTTTCAGGCAGCTGAAAATGACTCTGTGTATGTGTGTACATGTGTGTGTGTGTACATGTATATTAAACTTTATACGTTGAAAAGCAGATGATGTCAAGGCTTTTTAAGTCAC
Source organism: Saccopteryx bilineata (assembly GCF_036850765.1). Classification (NCBI taxonomy): domain Eukaryota; kingdom Metazoa; phylum Chordata; class Mammalia; order Chiroptera; family Emballonuridae; genus Saccopteryx; species Saccopteryx bilineata. The sequence continues at coordinate 121,600,716 of NC_089494.1, forward strand.
ACCACATTACCATGTCCAGACTGATGATGTTAGCTCCCAGCTGCCATCTTGCAATGTGACTTTTAAAGATACGATTGATCGTGGAATTTTAAAATTGTAAGGGTGCTAGAGATCATATTAGCCAAATTATTCTTTATTTTATACAGAGAGACTCAAATCCCTCAGGCTGGTGCTGAATTGTACATCAACCATAGTAAGCTATCGCAGAGCCAAGACATGCGTCCAGTGGGCTGTATTCCAAGCATGGTGAGCATCCTTCTTTTATCACACTGCTCTACAGAGGGCAAAGCATTCACAGACACACACACACACACACACACCAGTTAAAGAGATATTTTTTTACTCTAGATTACTTTTCCTTTTATTGAAATCCTTACTGATTTTTCTTCTCAACTGCCCAGGTATTCACTCAATTAGTACCTTCACTGAGGAAAAAGAAAAAAATAACAATTAGACACAGAAATCAGAGGACAAAGAAGACTCCCATCACTGCCTGCTGTTTTGAATACCCACTTAGCTGCCCTCCATGACCTTTACCTCCTGCTCTGTGAGCCTCCTTAAAACCACTTGCCACCTGCCTATTGCCTATTGCTTACTGTAGGGATTAGTGTCTGTTGCTAACCAGTGCAACTCATGATTCTGTAGGTCTCAGATGGGAATGGTGGAGGAATAGAAAATAAACACAGAAATAAACGGGATGGGATCAAGAGGTCTTATGGTGGCTGATGGTCTACCAAAAGTGCCTGCACCCCCAAAAGCTTTATTTTTAGAGTGTAAAGCAAAGTCATTTGCAAATCAAAGAGAGCTCAGATACAAAGTCACATTTCCGAGGAAAACAGAATTCTCCCAAGTGCAGAAAACCTCCACCATGAATAACATCTGAACTTCACAAAACAAAGGGTAAAATGAACACTGCCTCCAGCCTCTTCAAGGGACATGGGGGATGGGATGAGTGGAAACACAGCTAACATGAAGATGTGGAGAAAGGCATAGCCTTTAGCAACTTAATCAAACAATCAGAGATTTGTGCGGAATAGCTTAAGTCTTTTTGGCTTAAGTCTTAAACTGCGAGACCTTTTGTCAACTCACAGTCTCCCACTTAGCCCTTTTTTATTTTTTAACATCAATTTGTGTGCTGTGATTTATACTCATCTGATTTCCCAGATTCTGATTGGGAGGCTGACTGGAAAAATACAGAATAAACACAAAATTAATATAGCCAGTGCTAACAGGTATCAAAACAAATCTCTTAATACTTTGAAGGGATTAAAGCCTTTTTGAACATTAAGCAAATTCTTAGCCAATACAGCAGTATCTATAATAGAGTCTTTGCTGTTTTGAATGTCTTTAATATGTTCACCAAATCCATGCTGATGCCATCACCATTCCACATTCCCTGCATTTGCAACCCAATCCCATTTCAGTTCCATTGAGAACTGTCACAAGGAATAAGAGTCACACTCAGGAAAAGTCTACATAGCACTGGAACTGTTGTTACATCCTCACTCTCTGTAGCTGGTTTCCAAGTCCCATGACCACTGCTTCTAGTGCATTAAGCCCTTGCCTTAAGTTTAATGGGCATTCTAGATCTGTGGAACTGGGTTGCTTTCTAGGGGCTGATGCCAATCCATGATGAGGCTTCACCTTCCTTGTTCTTCACTGACATTCAAAGAGGACCTCTTGATGATAAAATTGGAACATACCCTTGTTCCCAAGTTAGTAATTTGATTGAATTTTGCCACTCAGGACCAAATATATCCCGGTACAACATGAGAGACTTAGGCCATTGCTTGGCTGATATAAATGCCTCTTAGCTTCAGTAAATCCTGAGGAGGAAATGTTCAAAAAAATTTTAGAAGTAAAATAAGCTTATATAATTGCTTCTGTGGGGGTCTCTTCTCCTTAATCATGGTGTCTTACCAAACATTCAGGAAACCACTGAGGAGCTTTAGCAGACCTAGGAAAAACACACATATCCTCGGCCCCACAAGAGAACAGGGTCTGGCCCTTGCCTCATACCTATGAAAGGGTCCTTCCATTGCACTTCAGAGAAGCTTTCCTTATTGGATTCCAGAATCTCTCAGCCACTGGATGGCCCTGTTCATCAGTATTCAAAAATTTTTAAAGTCAAAGGAACATAACAAAAAAGATTTTCAGGAGTTCCAGGGTATGACTCCCCCTTTTAATTTTTTCTCATTGACCTTTAAGCATTTGATGGGCATACTCTATAATGTCTTGACCTTGAAGATTAAAAGGAATACCTTTCCTTAGGTCAAGTCCAAAAGTCTGACAAATGAAGTAAATGTTTTTCCTACATATGCAGGAGCATTGTCACTGACTGAATTATTAGGACTGACAAGTAATGCTTCCATACCTTTCAAAATATTTTTATCCCAGATTAACAGGCAATCTAGAGAGCACATAAGGCTGAAAATGTCCAGTATGACCTTCTTTATCTTCCTATTATAAAAAACTTAGAGCTTTACTGACTGCTTCATGAGTGGACCAGGAATAAAACCAGTGTTGCTCAGCAGTAACAGATATATCAGCTCCTATATCTAAGAGTCTTCTGAATTTACACTCTTGTGTTACTGGTTCTATTTCAGGGCATCAGAGGAGCCAAATTCCCAGTTTCCTCAGTGCCCCTTTTGCAGGATGTGGCCTAACATATTTTTGTTTAATTCTTTTGTTTCACAGACCTGAGTACAGTTCTGCACACAGACAAGACAATTTACAGTACAGAGACACAAGTATAACACATAAATCTGATTGATCCTAATATATGAGTTGCTATTTGGCTCCCAACTTCTAAGACAAGCACAGAGCACAGTTCACAAAACACAAACTAAACTAGCAAGTCTTTAGAATCCAAATTCCATTCTATTTAAATTTAAATGAATGATCCTTACATGTTCCAATTTTAAAGCAAAAATGTAAAAATGAAACTATTTTATTTTATTTTTTAGTTCAGTATTAAAGCCAGCATTTCCAGTTTTTGCATGCAAGAACTTAATTCAGGCCTTAAAAACAGACACATTTTGGACAACATCAGACAAAAATGGAACAGAAACTAGAATCAGACAGATCAGAGAGAAACCTGGGATTTCAGAGCACAACCAGACCAGAAAGATGCCTGCCTGATCTCAATCAGGGCATTTTTTGACAGAGGTACTGGAGGATGGAACTAGCAAACTCTCCCCGAGAAATATATAGTCTTGGCAGCTGCATGGAAAATTTTGTAGTCAGATCCACCAGGGGTCCCCTGCCTAATTTCCAGGCAAAGAATAGGAAAGAAACAAAAATTTTAGGTCAGAGGATTGTAGCTAAAACACTAAAGAAAATCAGACAATAACAGGAAAAGCTATAACTTAAATAGTATCTGAGTCTCCTTCTTAACCATTCTCAAATTCCATGGTTGCTATAACTAGTGGTTCAGGTTCACTATATTTAAACTTCTTCCTTACCTCAATTATAGCTGAATGGCAAACTAAGCAGTGGGAAAGAACCAGGAGCAGCCACATTGCCCCATGTTCCCCGGCTGCCCAGCCACAGTGTATGGCACCAGCTGCCAGAGAGACCACCACTTTCATTCCTCCTGCCATAGTCAGCTTACACTGCCACCTTTTCAGAATTTTACCTACCAAGGGGCATGCATCTTAAACATATCACAAAAAGCTTTCTAGTTGAATAAGTATTCTTGCAAAAAGGCCCCTATCTTTTGACCCTAACTGCCCCATAATTTATTACTCTTGTCTGTAATCTCTTTGAAAACCTCTTTTACTTATGCACATACCTCAGAGAGTCCTCTCACCTACCTTACTCAGCTTTGGTCCCCCCCCCTGTACCTGAGCCCCACATTTGTTGCAACGCAGTGCAACTTGTAATTTTTCAGGTCTCAGGGGGAAGAGTAGAGAATTAGAAAATAAACACCGAAAGAAAAAAGACAGGATCAAGATATGGTGGCTGATAATCTACCAAAAGTGCCTGCACTCCCAAAAGCTTTATTTATATAGTGTAAAGCAAAGTCATTTGCAAATCAAAGAGAGCTCAGATACAAAGTCATATTTCCAAAGAAAACCAAGAATTCTCCCAAGTGTAGAAAACCCCTACCATGAATAACATCTGAACTTCACAAAACAAAGGGTAAAAGAAAACTGCCTCCAGTCTCTTCAAGGGACATGGGGGATGGGACGAGTGGAAACACAGCTAACACGAAGGTGTGGAAAAAGGCATAGCCTTTAGCAACTTAATCAAACAATCAGAGATTTTTGGGGAAGAGTTTTTCCTTTTGGCTTAAATCTTAAACTGTGAAGAGTTTTGTCAACTCGCAGTCTCCCACAGGTGTCACCTGTGCCTCGGAGCTCCTGAAAAAGGAAGGCTACCCACTGCTTTTCTTCTGCCTTCAGCAGTTAAAGCAGAAGGAGAAGGCAGAGAGGAATTCAGTAAGAATTTAGCCAAACACATCGGCTGAGGCCCTCAGAGAGCCGCACAGTCCCTACAATCCACCAGCCTCTTTGCCCCATAGTGGCACTTCTCATGCAGTGCTGTAGCCAACCCTAATGTTCTACAGAATTAAAAGAACGAAAGCATCTTTTATAGGTCCTACACCTGTTCTCCATAACCCTGGCTTTGTTCAGCTTTAGGGGTTTGCGGAGCCTGTGATTCTGCTCCTGCTGCAGGTGCAATGTTGGCATCTGAACTGCAGCCAAGCTAAGAAGTGGCTCAGCCCCTGGGGGAAGAACATTCCCACAATGTCCACTGATTAACAGAGGCTGGGGCTCAACCTGCCTCACATAAGAAGGTGGATCCTCACAGACACACTGTGCCCCTCACTCACTGTAGCAGCTGGCTTGCAGGTGGCTTGTGGGCACAGTCAGTATCAAAGTCAGTATCAAAGAGCAAGCAGCCGCAGGTCACAGCCTCCTGAGAGCTTTGACTGCAGCCATGTAGAGTCTGCAATTTGATGATAGTGAAGAAAATAAAAGGGAATAAATATTGTTTAAAGAGGCCCTTACCACAGAGTCAAGAGGCTATTAAGAACTGGAGTCTCTGCACATCTTGTGCCTTGAGTCTCAGAGCTGCTATTAAGTTGCTAAAACTGTTCCTAACTCAGCCCAAGACAGAGCCGTGGCTATCCTGGAACAACTGCTACATGGACATGGAAGAACCTTATTTCCTTCCTTGTAGCTTTTGCCTCTCTTACTTGCATATTGAAACTGATCCATCCCTTTAACCCAACCAGGATCCTTCATTTGTATAAAAGAATTAGATTTTGTGAGTTTTGCCTTTATACATCTTGCTTTTCTTTGCTCTCACCAGGGCACTGTTTGGGTGGCTACCTGAACTTGTGTCTCTCTGACTGCAGTCCTCTGGCTTTAAATAAATGCTTTCTATTCTTTATTGTAGCCTGCACTTCTTCACTGGTTAACACTGGGAAAGTGTAAATTGCTGGATTATTAGCAATAGTTCAAAAATCATCTTGCTGCTCTTAGAAGATTTCTATCAGCTCCCAGGGTGAGGCTGACCATCCCTATGAAGGGACACTGTGTTGGAGGAGAATAAGTCTGTCTTGGAGCTGCATCAAAGTCCAGTTCAGTTCTACTATTTATTTGTTCTGGGAAATTCTGCAAAGTGCAGAATTCCTCATCTGTAACACGGCTAGGCATAGCTCCCTTGTGGGAGTCTGGATAATTGGAAATAATATGATAAGGCATCCAGAGAATTATTATTTTCCACTGGCTAATGCTGTTGACAAGAGAAAAATTCTGGCATGTACCAAATTAAATTATAGCAGTCTGGAAAATGGGAGAAAGAGACAAGAGAAGTTAATCACTTAACAGATGTGGGCAGAAACCAATAAAATCCTACTCACATTTCTGAATGTATGTTGAAACTTTGAGTCAACATTCAGGCAGCTATACACAAGAAGAGCCAGCTACCAGGTGTCCCAGCACCCTGCATACTACTGAACTTTCTGGACTGTTTCCCACAGCAAATCAGGAAGCAACAAATACTACTTCCTTATGCACTATGTGCCTACCCCAGAACTGGCCCTGTTTCATCTTTTCCTGACCCATTTATCTATAGCTTGATCTCTTTTACCTATAGCCAATGTAAATTCTTCTAAGATAATTCATGTTCTTTTCTCCAGGCTGATTGATATTTACTTCTCTGAGCCTCTTCCAGGAAGATGCACATGTTTCCTCAGCCTAGCCCGATGCTGGTGGCTATACTGAATGCCCTGAGACGTGTCTTTTTCTGGATAGCCTTTGGCTCAATAAACCCTTTCTTTCAGGGAAACTTTAAATTTATATTTAATTAATTCAACTAACATAAATAAGCACCCCACATGATCACAATACAACACAAACCAAGATGAAATGTAAACTTTGTAAAATGTGAATACAGATGTTATTGCCTATAATGGAAATTTTCTACCAATATGCCACTGAATTTTTAAAACAAATATCTGACTACTTAGTCAACGGAACTGACCTTTTTTCCTTTGGGTTGTCATTAAAAATATAAAAACAGCCAACACAACAAGAAATGTCCACTGTGAATTAATAAAAAAAATCATAGCTCTGTAGTATCATTTTAATTCAGGTAGTGTGATAACTCCAGCTTCATTCTTTTTTCTCAGGATTGCTTTGGCTATTCAGGATGTTTATGGTTCCATACAAATCTGGTGATAATTTGTACTATTTCTTTAAAAAGTGATATTGAGATTTTGATGGGGATTACATTAAATTTGTATATTACTTTGGGTAATATTGCCATTTTACATATATTTATTCTTCTAATCTTTTAACATGAAATATTTTTCCATTTCATTGTGTCTATTTCAATTTCTTTCAATAATGTTTTATAGTTTTAAGTATACAGGTCCTTCACATCCTTTAAGTTTATTCTTAGGTAGTTTAATTTTTTGTTGCTGCACTTGTAAAAGGAATTCTTATTTTGAGTTCATTTTCTGAAGTTCAATTGTTGGCATATAGAAAAGCAATAGACTTTTGTATATTGATTTTTTAATCTTACAACTTGACTGTATTAGTTTATTGTTTCTAATAGTTTTTCATTGAAGTCTTTGGAGTTTTCTATATATAAGATTATGTCATCTGAAAAAAGTGATATCTTTACTTTTTCTTTCCCTTTATAGATGTATTTTATTTCTTTTTCTTGCCTGATTGTTCTGGCTAAAACTTCCAGAATTATGTTGAATAAGAGTGGAGAGAATGGTCAGCCTTGTCTTGTTCTTAATTTTAGAGGGAAAACCTAAATTTTTCACCATCTAGTTTGATATTAGCTGATGGTTTATCATATATGGCCTTTATTACAGTATTTTCACCTATAAACACAGGGCACTATATGTAATAGTTAGAATCACAGGCTCTGGTGAAGAACAGAATTGTATAATATTACTTTTTCAAAACTCTGTCTAACTATAAAATATTTCTAATAGACCTTATCTCTACAAAATATTATTTGTTTCAAATATTTTAAGATTTCTAAGAATTTATCTTCAAAGAATTAAAGTAGAGCTGAACCAGGAGGTGCGCAATGGATAGAGCATCAAACTGGGATGCAGAGGACCCAGGTTCGAAACCCCAAAGCAGCCGCTTGACCCTCAGGCTCTTCTGGTTCGAGTAAGGCTCACAAGCTTGAGCCCAAGGTTGCTGGCTTAAGTAAGAGGTCACTCGCTCTGTTGTAACTATATGAGAAAGCAATCAATGAACAACTAAGGTGCTGCAACAAAGAATTGATGCTTCTCATCTATCTCCCTTCTTATCTGTCTGTCCCTATCTGTGCCTCTCTCTGTCTCTGTCTCTATCTCTGTCACACACAAAAATAATTAAAGTAGAATTATGTCTAAATAATAGTAATACCATGGTGTAAACAAAATCATTCATGATATATATGGATATTTCCAAACATATCAGCTCAGATTTCTGAAGATAATTATTACTTCTTTAGTGTACAAATATTTAGTCATGCAAAGAGTCATCATCTTCAAGATGTGTCTACCAAAAATACAAATTTTCAAAAAAATCAAAACTATGAATTACTTTCATCAATCAAAACATTCATAATTGGTTAAAAAATGATCCCAAGACATGAAAACAAAGTTTGAGTCAAGAGAAGAAAATTATTCAGTGTCTAGTTATTCTCACAGTTGTCCTAGAATCACAGAGGACTGGAATGGAAAGTACTCTTGCCCAGGAGGCATATAATATTGGAGTTAAGCACACACACTGTAAAAGCCAATAGACTTGTAGACTTGGCTTCGTGCCCAGGTCAGCCATTTATGATCTCTCTCTGCACAAATTACCTAAATGCCATTAAGTTTCAGTTGGTTCAACCATAAAATAAAGTTAACAAGAAGTTAACAACACCAACTTCACAGGGTTGTTAGAGAGATTAAATTTAAAAAAATGAATATAATATACTTGGCACAGTAGCAGAGCTCACAGTAGAAATCTGATCTTTTCCCTGTAAGATGATACTTGTTACAAAGGTGATAGGATGAGCATCAGGGGTATTCTGCTACAGTATGTTTTTTCAGAAAAATGATAAATTTACCGAAATACCAGACAAACTTGAAAGAACTTTAACAAAAGATGAATAGAAAATAAATGTTGACACTAAATATGACAAATATTCTACCCTGAATATAATCCTCCTGGTGGTGTGTTTGGTTGTTTTGTTCTTTGGGAGGGTTATTTATTATTTTGTTTGTTTTATTTTGTTCACTAAATGTTTTTATATCTGAAACAATAAGATTTTATTTATTTTGCCTTGTACGTTAGGCTCTATTGAGGAACCCTTAAGACAAATGAGTCACAGTATAGTAATTTCTTATCCATAAGGGATAAGTTCCAAGACACCCCCCCCAGTGGATGCCTAATATCATCGATAGTTGGATCTCATATATACTATGTTTTTCCCCTATACACACATGTTTTCAACAGAAATTCCAAAACACCTTTTTGGGAAGTGAAAGAGTTTTTATTCATACATGATTTGCAAACTAAGCAGACATAACCTTCAATAAAGACCAAAAGTACATTTAGGTGAGGGAGGGATAAGAGCAGATCTGAGAGGGCTGACCTTTAAGAGGATGTGTTGGTGTCAGAGCCCACCTGCCATGCAAGGGATGGTTCAGGTGGTGAGATTCCCATGGTGAAGAAAGCACAAGGAGCCAGAGAAAGATGAGATATGCTGCAGGGCTTCATTCCTTTAGTCTTTACTCTATATTCCTGCAGTCCTGCAGTCCTCTCCTCATGCAATGCTGTCCTGTAACCCTCCCCTAGCAGTGCTGGTGTGCCAGATATAGTGCTTAGAGACAATAATGGCAAGGGGCCAACATTACATTAGTGAGGTGATGTCAGTTGCTGTGCTGATTCAGGCAGCCCAAAAAGTTGTGGCTGCCCTAGAAAGACATGGGAACTGGAGCTAAGTTAGGCAGCTTGAAAAGAAACAGAAGCTGGAACTGGGTAAAGCAGTCCAGAAAAGCATGGGAGCTAGATTGCTTCTGCAATTTATATTGTTAACCAGATTCCACATACTGGCTATCACTATTATGGTCTCCCAAAGTTGGGGTGAATAGCGAAACTGCAATTATGTGCAAGAAGGGTAAAGATTGGTCAGGGCTATGGAGCATCTTCAGTATTTGCTGACTCATGGTCAGCAGGTAGAGTCATGAGATATGGCCAAGGTTGGAATCATAGAATGGTCAGGGAGTGTTACAAGACATGGTTAGTGGTGAAGTTGGCCAGGCATAGTCAACAATATGGTTACAAAGCATACACCAATGTCTAAGTTCCCCTCGAAGTCAACAAATTTAACTGGAGAAACAAGTTTTATGGTTAAAGGAACAGTTCAAGCAGTGCAGTTCATTGCATCAGTCCAGAATTCAGGCTGCAAAACTGCTTAGTCGTTTGAACAAGGCCGGAAATCAAATTGTAGAAAGGTCTAGATAGCTGGTCATAAAAAAATTGTGATATTAGAATCCTCATTATGGTAAAGTTTAATTTATAAATTAGGGGATAAGAGAATAACAACAACCAGTAATAAAATAGAATTGTTTTAAGGATATACTTTCATGAAAGTTGTGAGAAGGTCTGTTATTCTGAAAACTGATCTGGTAACTGCTGTATTCCAGCCAGCAATCCACGAGGGTGGACATCCATTTTTTTTTCACATCAGACATGTAATGTGCCAATGTCATAACAAAATTTGAGGGAGGCACATGTCACACGAAAGCATGAACACCCAACCATCACATTTATGAACCAAGAAAAGAAGCTTGGACTTCAATTTTTTATTGCAGGTGTATATTTAATTACTTCATCAATTTCATGACATTAACTTTCTCTCCTTTTTCATTCTGTAGACATAATACTTTCTTCACTCAGAAAATTTCTGCTTTCAGATGCATAAAGACAATATGACAAGTTTTACAGCATTTATAGATATTGTAGCTCTGATTCTCTCCATTTAAGTTTATCTTCAGTCTCCTGGCCAACTCACAGATGCTATCAATCTCTGTTCAAATTAGGTTTTGTGTTTCAAATTACAAAAATGTTGGCCCTTACTCCAAGAAATATTAGAATAAGTCTCAGAAATGAGAGAAAAGCAATAAAGATGATCATACCACTTTGATCTGTTCATTTCAAATATTTTGTGATGCAAATAGAGAACAGTAGAGAAAAAAGTAGGATTTCTTCAAAGAAGTATTTTAATAGTGTATGACAGCCAATTATTGAATCTAGCTTGGACTTTCACACTTTTTACTTCAAATGAGAATATAAAAGAAGCAGCATTTCTATTTATAGTTAACTTTTTTGATGACAATACTTAAATATTAGAATTGGAAGAATAAGATTTTAATGGAATTACACAATTCACTCTCTCTGTTTTTATGGAAGACATTTGGTCTAGGTGTCATTAAATATTCAAGCTATGCCAATATATATTAAATCACTGAACTTTAAAAATCACACTTGCATATATTAAATATTTGAAAAGTATGTAGGTGAATATCAGCAAGAAATCATTTACATTGAGTCAGAGATAAAATAATAAAATAACAGCTTCACCAAAAAGATCTATTTTGGAAGATATTTCTTTAATAAAATAATTGAAAATCATCTTTCAGTAAAAGTTAAAACCCTAAAATCAACAGTCAAGAGCACACAAAAGATGGATAGTGGAATTATCCGAGAAAATAAGAAGAAAGTGAAAAATGGGGGAATGGAGGAAGGCAAAAGGGAGAGAAACAGGCTAGGGCATGTTCTAAAATTGTGGATGCAAGGGCATGGAAAAGGACTTTACAATGGAATGTCCAACATACCTTAAAGAACATGCTCTAGCCATCTTTTTAAAGGTTTTGGGTTATATCTTTGTGAGCACAGTCTTGTACCCCACCTCTTCTTTAGTAAAAGAAGTCACAAATAAAAGTGGCAAAGTACAAACATCTGTATGAGGAAATTTTGCTAATATTTTTAAACAGCTGAATTTTTTTTAATCTTTCTAGCACAAAGCTCAGGCATCACACAGAAAAATTAAAAGACAGTAAGTAAATGAAAATTTGCAGATGTCAGTTTCTGATCCAAAGTTCACCATATAAACACAACTTCTCCCTCACTCTAGCTCTCTACACATGCTTCTGTTGCTATTAAAAACATCAAGTGAGAAAATAAAACATTGGAAGATATCATTGAATAGTAAATGTTAAAATATTTTAACATTGCTCTTACCAGCTGAAAGGCTCCAGAAATGATTTAGTTTATGATGTCTTGGACCTGACCCAGGCAGGGTTTTTTTTTTTAACTCTTTCTATGCTATTGACCTAGATAAAAGCATTGGCTCCAGGAAACTAAGGCCCTACCTGGACAACTCCCAAAGTTTTATAAGCCATGAAAAAGTCTACGTGAGCAAAGACATGCCTCACCAGGCATGAAGATGAACTCTTGACCTACGCGTGAAATGATTTGCTCAATGAGACAACATACACTATCCTGATCTAACTTTGAGAAAAACAGTTATATTTTTATCTTTGAAAAAGGTATAGATTCATGTGTCTATAAATATAAATAAAGATATAAAATTAATTATTTCTGGTGTTCATTTATTTCTTTTTTTTAATAAATAAATTTTTATTTTAATGGGGTGACATCAATAAATCAGGGTTCATACATTCAAAGAAAACATTTCCAGGTTATCTTGTCATTTAGTTATGTTGCATACTCATCACCCGAAGAGAGATCGTCCTCCGCCACCCTCCGTCCAGTTCTCTCTGTACCCCTCCCCCTCCCCCTCTTCCTCTCCCTCCTTCCCTCCCCCCACCCCCCATAGCCACCACACTCCTGTTCATGCCTCTTAGTCTCGCTTTTATGCCCCACCAATGTATGGAATCCTGCAGTTCCTGTTTTTTTCTGATTCGCTTATTTCACCCCGCACAATGCTACCAAGGCTCCACCATTCCGCTATAAGTGATCCGATGTCACCATTTCTACTAGCTGAATAATATACCATGGTGTATATGTGCCCCATCTTCTTCATCCAGTCCTCTATTTTTTTTACAGTGATTAAAAGCCTTTAAGCGAACTCTTGGCCAATACAGCAAGAATCCATAAAAGAGTAGTGTCCTTAACATGTTCACCAAGTCCAAGTTGGCCCCATCACCATGCCAAATCCCTGAAAAGTGCAACCCAAACACAGTTCAGTCTGTTAGGAGCTGTCACAGGGAGCAGGAGTCCAGGAAAGTTCCCCACAGGAAAAGTCCGCATGGCACTGAAATTGTTGTCACCATTCTATACTTTGCAGCTCATGTCCAAGTCCCAATGACTGCTGCTTCTAGCTGGTAATGATTCAGGTAGACTGGAAAAAGCCATTTGCAGCATGTGGGGATATGGAGCTTCTGTTCTCCTCTGCCTGGAGAGTTGAGACCAGGTTGCTTTTCCCTGGAGCTCTGTGACTGTGGCCTGGTACAGATAACCTTGGGATACACTAAGCTGGGTGGCAAAGGTAAATTCATAATACAAGTTGGCAAAAGGAGGAAAGAGAGCTCTAAATTAAGAGTAGGTCCCAGCCTGAAATATGAGTAAGGCATTGAGGTAGGAGGGATAAAGGAAACACTATATATTAAGCAAAGCAGCAAAAAACAGGACTATCAATACTCACAACAGAGATCTTTGAGGGAAGAATAAAAAACCTGACTGTTCAGGCAAAACATACTTAAGAGGCCCTTGTGCGAATGAGATCAGTTTACCTGCTTCTTGGAAGAAATACCCTAGGCTCGTCCACAGTGTCGTAGATGGGGCTGACGGCCCTGGGCACCTTCAGCCTTCAGTGGCAAACCCCAGCTTTCTGGGCAAGGTTAGGTCATAGGTGGCTGGAGCAGGGCTGGAAGAGACTGAACCCTCCCTTAGAGGAGCTAGGGGGAAGCCCACCTTCCAGTGTCCCTGTTTCCTCACAGCAGAGGTGTGTAAGCCTGGCAGGCTTTAGCTCAATGACCTTCCTTTCCACTATTGAAGCAGGACCCAGATGGCATCCTATGAGACCCCTTTGGGGTGTTGGAGCCTTTAAGGGTGTATCCTAAAAGCTGGTAGTTCCCCCTGATCTCTATTGGGCTTTTTCTGCCTCTAGGTATCTTAAAAGCCATTCTTAGAAGATCTCGCTGAGGGATTTGAGGATCCCCATCTGCCTATATAAATGTTTTCCATATATCTGGAGCTATTTGGAAAAAAGACAGAACAGTGTTATTAGTTAGATCTAATAAAGAAGGTAGTAGTTTGCAGGCGAAAAAGATTTGGTGTCACCTGTTCATCAGCATTCAAAAGAAATGTAATTTTTTTTTTAAGTAAAAAGCATGATATGGTAGACCCATCGGAGTCATTGGCCCGGTGTGCAGGATTCTCGGGTTCGTTTCCCGGCCAGAGCACACAGGAGAAGCGCCCATCTACCTCTCCACTCCTCCCCCTCTCCTTCCTCTTGGTCTCTCTCCTCTCGCCCGCAGCCAAGGCTCCACCAGAACAAATCCACCCTGGGCACTAAGGATGGCCCCATGGCCTCCGCCCCAGTCACTAGAATGGCTCCGGTTGTAACAGAGCAACATTCCAGATAGGCAGAGCATTCCCCCCGGTAGGCATGCCAGGTGGATCCCAGTCAGGCGCATGCAGGAGTCTGTCTGACTGCCTCCCCATCCCCATCCTCAGAAATATACAAAAAATAAATAAATAAAAGAAAAAATACTAAAAAAAAAAAAAAAGAAGGGGGGGCATTCCCTTATGCTAAAGCTCCAGGGAGCATGGAGTGAGCTTGAGTATGTCCTATGAAACATGGAGCTCTATGTTTACATATAAGTCTTTGAAGAAGGAGAAACTGCTGAAATAGTTTATCAGCATTTGTCCCTAAGACAGCAGTCTTTATAGTGGGAACACCATACGTAAATATTTGCTGTCTGTCTATAGATTAAGGGGGGAATATGGCAAATGCTGAAAAGCCATGATCTTTGTGCCCCTCCCCTCCCCCAACCCCCTCCCTCTCCTCCCCCCACCCTGTAACCCCAATACTGTTGTTCATGTCTCTGAGTCTCATCTTTATGTCCCACCTATGTATGGAAACATATAGTTCTTAGTTTTTTCTGATTTACTTCTTTCACTCAGTATAATGTTATCAAGGCCCATCCATGTTGTTGTAAAAGATCCTATGTCATCATTTCTTATGGCTGAGTAGTATTCCATAGTATATATATATACCAAAGCTTTTTAATCCACTCGTCCTCTGATGGACACTTGGGCTGTTTCCAAATCTTTGCTATTGTGAAAAATGCTGTCATAAACATGGGGGTGCATTTCTTCTTTTCAAAAAGTGCTATGGTGTTCTTGGGGTATATTCCTAACAGTGGTATAGCTGGGTCAAAAGGCAGTTCGATTTTAAATTTCTTGAGGAATCTCCATACTGTTTTCCACAGTGGCTGAACCAGTCTGCATTCCCACCAGCAGTGCAGGAGGGTTCCCTTTCCTCCACATCCTCGCCAGCACTTATTCTGTGTTGTTTTATTGATGAGCGCCATTCTGACTGGTGTGAGGTGATATCTCATTGTGGTTTTAATTTGCATTTCTCTAATCATTAGTGATGTTGAACATTTTTTCATATGCCTATTGGCCATCTGTGTGTCCTCTTTGGAGAAGTGTCTATTCATTTCTTTTGCCCATTTTTGGATTGGATTGTTTGTCTTCCTGGTATTAAGTTTTACAAGTTCTTTATAAATTTTGGTTATTAACCCCTTGTCAGATGCTATGTCAAATATATTCTTCCATTGTGCAGTTTGTCTTTTTATTCTGTTCTTATTGTCTTTAGCTGTGCAGAAGCTTTTTAGTTTGATAAAGTCCAATTTGTTTATCCTGTCTTTTATTTCACTTGCCTGTGGAAACAAATCAGCAAATATATTGCTGCGAGAGATGTCAGAGAGCTTACTGCCTATGTTTTCTTCTAAGATGCTTATGGTTTCACAGCTTACATTCAAGTCTTTTATCCATTTTGAGTTTATTTTTGTGAGTGGTGTAAGTTGGTGGTCCAGTTTCATTTTTTTGCAGGTAGCTGTCCAGTTTTGCCAACACCATTTGTTGAAGAGGCTGTCTTTACTCCATTGTATTGTCTTACCTCCTTTGTCAAATATCAGTTGTCCATAGAGCTGTGGGTTTATTTCTGAGTTCTCTGTTCTGTTCCATTGATTTATGTGCCTGTTCTTAGGCCAGTACCATGCTGTTTTGAGTACAATGGCCTTATATGATATCTGGAAGTGTGATACCTCCCGCTTTTTTCTTCCTTTTCAGGATTGCTGAGGCTATTCGTGTTCTTTTTTGGTTCCATATAAATTTTTGGAATATGTGTTCTATGTCTTTGAAGTAAGTCATTGGTATTTTCATTGGTATTGCATTGAATTTATAGATTGCTTTGGGTAATATAGACATTTTAATGATGTTTATTCTTCCTAACCATGAGCACGGTATATGCCTCCACTTATTCGTATCTTCCCTGATTTCTTTTATCAATGTTTTATAATTTTCCGAGTACAAGTCTTTAATCTCCTTGGTTAGATTTATTCCTAGGTACTTTATTTTTTTGGTTGCAATGGTAAAGGGGATTGATTCCCTGATTTCTCTTTCTGACAGTTCATTATTAGAGTATAAAAATGCCTCTGATTTCTGAGTATTGATTTTATATCCTGCCACCTTGCCAAATTCATTTATCAGGTCTAGTAGTTTTTTGACTGAGACTTTAGGGTTTTCTATATACAATATCATGTCATCTGCAAATAATGATAGTTTTATTTCTTCTTTTCCAAATGGATGCCTTTTATTTCTTTTTCTTGTCTGATTGCTGTGGCGAGGACTTCCAGAACTATGTTGAATAAGAGTGGTGAAAGGGCACACCCCTGCCTTGTTCCTGATCTTAAGGGGATTGCTTTTAATTTTTGCCTATTGAGTATGATGTTGGCTGTGGGTTTGCCATAGATGGCCTTTATCATGTTTAGGTATGTTCCCTGTATTCCCACTTTGCTGAGAGTTTTGATCATGAATGGGTGCTGGACTTTATCAAATGCTTTTTCTGCATCTATTGAAATTATCATGTGGTTTTTCTCCTTTCTTTTGTTTATGTGATGAATCACATTGATTGATTTGCAAATATTGTACCAGCCTTGCCTCCCAAGAATAAATCCTACTAGATCATGGTGTATGATTTTTTCCATATATTGCTGGATCCGGTTTGCTAATATTTTGTTGAGGATTTTTGAATCTAAGTTCATCAGGGATATTGGCCTATAATTTTCTTTTTTTGTGTTGTCTTTGCCTGGTTTTGGAATCAGAATTATGCTCGCCTCATACAAGGAGTTTGGAAGTCTTCCTTCCTCTTGAATTTTTTGAAATAGCTTGAGAAGGATAGGAGTTATTTCTTCTTTGAATATTTGGTAGAATTCACTTGTGAAGCTATCAGGCCCAGGACTTTTCTTTTTTGGGAGTTTTTTGATAGCTGTTTCAATCTCATTTGTTGTAATTGGTCTGTTTAGGTTTTCTGATTCTTCCAGACTGATTTTTGGAAGAATATATGGTTCAAGGAATTTGTCCATTTCATCTAGGTTGTCTAGTTTTTTGGCATACAGTTCTTCATAGTATTTTCTTACAATATTTTGTATTTCTGTGGTGTCAGTTGTTATTTCTCCACTCTCGTTTCTAATTTTATTTGAGTCCTCTCTCTTTTTTTCTTGGTGAGTCTCGTTAAAGGTTCATCGATCTTGTTTACCTTTTCAATGAACCAGCTCCTGGTTTCATTGATCCTCTGTATTGTTTCTTTAGCCTCTATGTCATTTATTTCTGCTCTGATCTTTATTATTTCCTTCCTTCTACTAGCTCTGGGCTTTACTTGCTGTTCTTTTTCTAGTTCTTTTAGATGCAGGGTTAAGTTGTTTATTTGAGCTTTTTCTAG
Organism: Saccopteryx bilineata; assembly: GCF_036850765.1. Classification (NCBI taxonomy): domain Eukaryota; kingdom Metazoa; phylum Chordata; class Mammalia; order Chiroptera; family Emballonuridae; genus Saccopteryx; species Saccopteryx bilineata. The sequence goes on from NC_089494.1 coordinate 121,618,209, forward strand.
CGTCTTGAGGTATGCCTGTAATGCTATAAACTTCCCTCTCAGGACTACTTTTGCTGTGTCCCATAAATTTTGAGTTGATGTATGCTTATTATCATTTGTTTCTAGGAATTTTTTAATTTCTTCTTTGATCTCAATGTTCACCCATTCATTGTTTAATAACGTGCTATTTAGTTTCTAAGTGTTTGAATGTTTTTCAATTTTTCTATTGTGGTTGATTTCTAGTTTAATGCCATTGTGATCAGAGAAAGTGCTCGATATGATTTCAATCTTCTTAAATTTGTTGAGCCCGCTTTTGTGCCCTAACATGTGGTCTATTCTAGAGAATGTACCATGAGCGCTTGAAAAGAATGTATATTCTGCTGTTTTAGGGTGAAAGGTTCTGAAGATATCTATTAAATCGAGTTCATCTAATATGTCCTTTAAGTCTGCTGTTTCTTTGTTAATTTTCTTTCTTGAGGATCTATCTAATGATGATAATGGGGTATTGAAATCTCCTACTATTATAGTATTGCTGTTGATCTCGCCCTTTAAGTCTATCAAAGTCTGCTTTATATATTTAGGTGCTCCTATATTAGGTGCGTAGATATTTATAATGGTTATATCTTCCTTTTGGATTGCTCCCTTTATCATTATGTAGTGACCTTCTTTATCTCTAACTATGGTCTTTGTTCTAAAGTCCATTTTGTCTGATATAAGTATTGCTACTCCAGATTTTTTTTAATTTCCATTTGCATGAAATATTTTTTTTCATCCTTTTATCTTCAGTCTGTGTGCATCTTTTGATTTAAGGTGTGTCTCTTGTAGACAGCATATGTATGGGTCCTGTTTTCTTATCCACGCAGCTACCCTATGTCTCTTGATTGGATCATTTAATCCATTAACATTTAAGGTTATTACTGATATGTAATTGTTTATTGTCATTTTTTTAAAACTGTTTTTCTCTTTTGCTATATTCTTTTTTCCTTTGATCTGTTTACAACAGGTCCCTTAGCATTTCTTGCAGCCTTGGTTTGGTTGCAGTGAAATCCTTGAGTTTTTTTTTTTTGTCTGTAAAGCTTTTTATTTCTTTTTCAATTTTATATGATAGCCTTGCTGGATAAAGTAGTCTTGGTTGTAGGTTCTTGTTCTGCATTACTTTGAATATTTCTTGCCATTCCCTTCTGGCCTCAAGTGTTTCTGTTGAGAAGTCAGAAGTCATCCTTATGGGGGCTCCTTTGTAGGTGATAGTCTTTTTTTCTCTAGCAGCTTTTAATATTTTCTCTTTATCATTTAGCTTTGGTATTTTAATTATGATGTGTCTTGGTGTTGGTTTCTTTGGGTTTCTCCTTAATGGAGTTCTCTGTGCTTCCTGAACATGTGAAATGTTTTCTTGCCTTAATTGGGGGAAGTTTTCCGCTATAATATGTTTGAACAAAGTCTCTATCCCTTGTTCTTTCTCTTCTTCTTCAGGAACCCCTATAATGCAGATGTTATTTCTCTTCATGTTGTCACAGAGCTCTCTTAGAGTTTCCTCAGACTTTTTGAGTCTCTTTTCTTTTTTCTGCTCTGCTTCCGTGCCTTTATTTATTGTGTCCTCTAACTCACTGATTCAATTCTCTGCTTCATCCATCCTGCTTTTAATTCCTTCCATTGTATTTTTTATTTCAGATATTGTATTTGTCATTTCTGTCTGATTCTTTTTTATTATTTCAATGTCCTTTTTTATATTTGTTATCTCTTTATTAGGTTTTCGTAATGGCCATCTATGGTGGTTCTAATATCTTTGAGCATCCTAACAATCGTTATTTTAAACTCTGCATCTGGTAATTTGGTTATATCTGATTCACTTAGGTCCTTTTCTGGGGATTTCTCTTGGTTTATTTGTGTTGTATTTCTCTGCCTCCGCATTTTCTCTTCATGAGAGTGGCTGTGATCACGTGCTCGGGTGCACAAGGGTTGGTGGCCTTGGCCTTTGCCCCGCCCCCGTGTGTGACCTTATGCTCGGTCCTGAGGGCACTGGCAAGCACCTTTGCTCAGCTGTGGTTCTCTGCCTGTTTCCGAGCTTTCGCCCTGCCTCTGCAGGATGATCCCACTCAAGGAACAGCTGCTAGCCTTTGCTCTACCACCAGGCAGGGCTGCGTGCCCAAGCTCAGCTTCGTAGCGGAACTCCGTCTCTTCTGGGCTTTTCACTCCACCCTCGCAGGAGGAGCCGGCTACCAAGTCAGACCGCAAGCCTGGGTTGCATGGGCGGGGCAGGGATGTGCTCCTCTGCCCTTGCTCCGGGGCTGGTTTCTACCCTTTCTGGGTTTCCCGCCCTTCTCCGGGAGGCTGAATTACAGGCTGCCGGCAGCTGAGCTTGGCCGCTTTTGCACGCCCCCTTCTCCCTAGCCGGGCAAGATTGAGCTCACACCTGAGCCCACTGGTAGCCAGCTGGCTTCCGCCCCTGCCAGCAGAACCACGCTTTTGTCTCCCGCTGCCGCCTGCTCTCCGGTGCGCCCTCAGCCGCGTGGCTGGGGGCGTTGCAGCTCGGACCCTAAGACTCACTACTGTAGACCCGAAAGCTCCCTCCTTCTATGCAACTCTGCTCTGAATGCTATGGAGGAGCTTGTTTGGCTGCTCTCCTGCTTCCCTTTGCTGGTATTGCTGTTTCCGGGGGAAATATTCACTTCAACTTTGGGGAGTGACTCGTCCCAGGGGTTAGGGTGGCTATCTCTCAAAATGTTTCTCCCTATGCCTCCTAGATTGCACTCTCTTCCTGTTACTCTGATTCTCTCCCCTCTCCCTCTGTCCCCAGGAGCCCCGGGTGAGTGTTTGTGAGAGAGAAGTTCTGCGTGGTCCCTTTAAGAAGGATCCTGGGTCTGAGAAATCAGACTCTCTCACAAACAGTATCCTGACTTGTTTCCAGCTAAATACTGTCCTTACGCTTCTTCTAGGTTCTGGGGCTGCAGGCTGGGGCTTTGTTCCTGGGGCTCAGGACCCTTTCCCCTCTGCTAAACTCACTTCATGCCATGCGAGTCTCTCCCTGCTGCTGTTTGCTCCAAGAAGCTGGGCAGCCCTCTCCGCGTTTCCGCTTTTCCGCTTTTCCTACCAGTCTCTGTGTGGCTTCTTTAGCGTTCCTGGGTTGAAGAGTCCTTTTAGTTTAGTCCAAAGTTGGTTTTTCCAGCTGATAGTTCATATAATTAGTTTGTAATCCACATTGGTTCTGGGAGGTAGATGCTGGTACGTCCACCTACTCCAGCGCCATCTTGTCTCTCTGTTCATTTATTTCTTAATTATTGAGTTTTATGGACCAAACACTGAGTCATGTTAATTAAATTACATGCTTAAAAAATAGCTTTTAAATAGATAACAGTCCAAAGAAAATGTGGTTTTACTGTCACCTTCATTTTATAAATAGGGTCACATGTCATTTAATGATGGGAATATGTTGTGAGAAATGTGTTATTGTTAGGCAATGTCCTCTTTATGCAAACATCATAGGGTGTACTTACATAAAACTTAGGTGGTATAGCCTAATACCATAATTGTACACGGTACACTTTTATAGGACTGCCAGTGCAGTGGGTTTGTCTACACCAGCATCACCACAAACACATGAGCAGCATCTTGTTCTATGATGTTAGGAAAGCTACAAGGTCACCAGGCAATAAGAAATTTTTAGCTGATTTATAATCTGATGAGGCCCCTATCAAACATATGGTCCATCATTGACCAAAACATTGGTCATGACTGTAAATGTTTGTTATCTTCCCAAAACTGGAGTAGTAAAACTGAAACTTAAACCTTTATTTTAATTCAGCCTAAATAAATAAAGCCAAAAAAAATCTAATGCAGGCAAGAGAGAATATTTTCTCATGAGAATTATTTGCTTCTGTCCACTAAGATGACTTGCTAACCCTATAATAGGTAGTCAGACAGAAAGCAGCAGAGCAAAAACTACAGGCTGAGCACAGAAGGTTGCAAGCGTAGAATGCCCCCTGTGCTTAACAATGGGCAAAACTGGGAAAACAAGGATCTTGCTCCCAGGTTAACCCTTTCTTCGCTAACATATTGCTGGACACATGGGATAATCGCTTAGACAGGGAATGGACAAGTGGTTTAAAGAATAGCACTTAACCCCTAGAAATAACTTCTAGGCTTCAGTTGTGTTTCAACTCCAGGCTCATAAAAGAAGAAAAATAAGTACTTTCATATAAAGCTAATCTTATAGATATAAGATAGTTAAAACTAACTGGGGAATGTGAGGGGGAAGACAGCAAACCTATTCCTAATACAGTACTCTAATCTTACACGCTATATTGTAGAATAGTCTGAGTGTTTTTTGGGTTTGTTTTTTGTTTTTTTTCAGGCATAAAGATGTCAGCTAAACTGCTTCCCAGGCCCAGATATCAAGCTTTAAAAACCTGATCAAACACAGAAGTCCACAGCCCTGACCTCAGAGCACTCAGACCCAATCTCCAAGGCTGGTAAATATTCCAAGGCTTGATGAATAATAGGATCTAAAATTCAGAAAGAACACAGAAATAACCACATTCCTTTACCCTCCCTAACTAGCCTGATCACCTAATAAAAGAGGCCTGCATTGGAGGATGTTAACACAGACTTTGGCTCAAAATCCCTCTTCCTTCTAAGGTTGTCGGTAATTTGATTAAAGACTCTTACATTCACCTCAGTCCTCATATTGGCTTCATAGTGATGAGTAGCACAAACTCTGGCTTTTTCTGGTAACAAGTTTTCTGATGACTTTGGTGGAACACCTGAGTGATCTCTGGTAATCTTCTCTTGGTGGTGGTTCCATATCAGCAGGATAGCAGACATGAAATTCCCCTGTTGCTGCCTCTGCCTCCAAGCTTCCTCCATCACCTGAAACTGTACTGCAAATTGTCTTTCTTATCTGGTCTGGCTTCTGGTTGCATGTCAATATCCCGTGTTGCAAGGCATCATGTAAAAATTAGAAGTATCTCTCTGTGTTTCTTGTTTCCAGTTTCTGGTAAATTAGAGTACCTTTCTGGTTATGGTGCTCCATCTTGTTGAATGATTGGCACTGCCTTTATTCCTGGTGAAAACCCATTAGGGCAGTGGTCCCCAACCTTTTTTGGGCCACGGACTGGTTTAATGTCAGAACATATTTACACGGACTAGCCTTTAAGGTGGGACAGATAAATGTATCACGTGACAGAGACAAGCATCAAGAGTGAGTCTTAGACGGATGTAATAGAGGGAATCTGGTCATTTTTAAAAAATAAAACATAGTTCAGATTTAAATATAAATAAAACAGAAATAATGTAAGTTATTTATTCTTTCTCTGCGGACCAGTACCAAATGGCCCACGGACAGGTACTGGTCCACGGCCTAGGGGTTGGGGACCACTGCATTAGGGTTAATTCTGGCTGATTGGTCAACCTATGTTTATAAATTTATCGACCCCCAAAAAAATGGTTTCAGTTAGAGTTGTTCTGTCAAAAATCAAGGAAATGAAATAAAATCCTAGCGGTGGTATTAAAGGGTAAGGGTTGAGAGATCCAATAAATAGAAATCCTATACTTAAAAAAGTATATACTTAAAAGAAATAAAAAAATTTAACTAGAAATGATACCAACTTAGAACAGCCAAAAATGTAAATCTTTAGAGGCCTAAATTAATTTTTTGCATGCAAATAGAAAATGCCAGCTCTGAAATTAAACAAAATGAATGGGAAGAATTCAGACTATCTGTATACTCTATAGAATGGTATCATTCCTCTATTTAGATGCTCTGGGCATTGTTGCTTCAAAATTGGAATATTTGAGGAGTGCTCATTTAAACTTATATAAAACGGAAATTTAGATCTTGACGTTGTTTCTTTGCTTTTATATTCTGCAAGGTTTTGCCATGGTAAATGTTATGCTCTGTGTTTGTTCTCTTCAGTGTTTAGGGGTGTGGGGGGCAAAGAGCAACCTTGTTATTCGGCTTGATTAGCTTTTATTTGTATGTCCCTGTAATGTATTTGTCTTGTTTGTGTGTGAAATTGTACTCAGGTCTGTGAAACAGGAGGAGCCAGTCTGGTTTGAGAGCTCTCATCTGTCCACCTGCTCTGTCTGAAGATCTTGCTACTCTATGAACATTGCAAATCTCTCTAGGCCTTTGGGCTTTGTTCCATTTAAAACTTTTTAAGGTCATTTGTAGTATCAGTTGCTATGAGATAAGGTTCAAAGACTAATATCACAGTTTCTCCTTCCAGAGGATATGGCTTATAAATTCTTGTTTGAGATTTGTCTTTGCTTTATATTTTGTTTATATTTTAAGATAGGCAGCTTGGGGCCCTGGCTGGTTGGCTCAGCGGTAGAGCATCAGCCTGGCGTGCGGGAGTCCCAGGTTCGATTCCCGGCCAGGGCACACAGGAGAAGCGCCCATCTGCTTCTCCGCCCCTCCCCCTCTCCTTCCTCTCTGTCTCTCTCTTCCCCTCCTGCAGCCAAGGCTCCATTGGAGCAAAGATGGCCTGGGCACTGATGACAGCTCTGTGGCCTCTGCCTCAGGTGCTGGAATGGCTCTGGTCGCAACAGAGCAACGTCCCAGAGGGGCAGAACATCACCCCCTGGTGGGCATGCCGGGTGGATCCCGGTCGGGCGCATGCAGGAGTCTGTCTGACTGCCTCCCCGTTTCCAGCTTCAGAAAATGAAAAAAAAAAAATAGGCAGCTTGGTCTAGGTTCTGCTAAAGAGTCCATTAGGCCATATTGCAGCTGACTGATCAATGTATAGCTATAATAAGTCAATGACTAATCAAAATTGTGTTATGCACCAGTTTTCATGTTGTTCCATAATGAGGCTTCTACCAAGAAAGAAAATAAATTTACAATTTAAATTGGAGGAAAATATCTCACTCAGTCCCAGACAATAAAACTGAAAAACAGTAAAAGAGGGGAAGAAGAGGGGATGTCTTTTAAACATCTTAGAGTCTCCTCTTAGAATTCCAAGTGTTGCTGCCATCCTGGGAACAACAGGGGCATTGATACTATCCTAAACCTTTTGCAAACAACTGCAGTGGGAGGAATGAGAGCACAACCTCCATATGAAAGGAAAAATAATTTGTTTTTAAAAAATCTCAAGCGACTCCAAATACCTCATGCCTGATATTTCCCCACCCTTCTCTCTAGCTAGTCTCAGAGGTGGATTTAATGGCGGGCACACTGAGCACATGCCCTAGGCCCCAACTTCTGAGGGTCCCGCAAAACTTCAACTTTACACTTTTTTCTAATGAGATGAGGCTCTTCATTGGGCCCTTAGGGGCCCAGTATTTTCTGTGCCAGGGGCCTCAGCCAACCTTAAATCGTCTCTGGCTAGCCTCCTTGGAAAACTGTCAAATTCAAATGAATAAATATCTTGCCTTCTTTACAACTATTAGTTATACTATTTATATAATATATACAGTAAAATATAAAACTATTTCAAGTTTTGTTTTAGAATCATCTTTTCTGAAAAAGCATTTGATATTACTACTGTTTTAAAATCAATGCATTTTAAAGTTCTCAACAGAAAACATGTTTTTATTATGCCTGGGTTTACAAAAGGTTCCTATTATCTCCATTATGTTTTTTAAATTTGTGAATGTGTTTGCTGACAAAAGAACCTATTTCTAAAATTTCTGATGTGTGTTCATAATCTAAATAATGCTAATTAATCACTTGTGGTTGTCACTGAAAGTTAAGGTTTTTAAAAATTAAAAGTTCTAACTCAATCAGAAAAGATATATCAATTTAATAATAAAATATGAAGTATAAAAATAGTTTTAAAGGTAAAAAAAATGAATTGCTCTAAAGCTGGTTATTTCTGAATGAGTAACAAAGTCTATACAAGTTACAGAAAGTTTGTGCGGGAAGAAGAAGCAAAAAGAGAAAAAAATAAAGTAGAAAAAAAAGGTGAAAAGGCATAAAGGAAAGAGATACACATATTACAGAAAGGAAGAATATTGATAAAAATATTGCCCTCAGTGGAAAATAAAAATGAAAAAAAGAAAATGCATGTCAAACTAAGAAGTTTTGACTACAGATCCAAAGGCCTGGAACCCCTCTTCACTTTTTAAAACTGTTTATCCCCCAGAAGCACTGCTGCAGGTGCAATTAATAGTGGGGAACAAGCTGATTGATTTCTCAGTCAATATTGAAGCCAGTTGTTTGATTCTAGATAATAATTTGTCAAAAGGAGTCTTGCAACCATCTCAGTAACAAGAGAACCCAAACAGATGCAAAGATGCCCTTTCTCTAGCTTCTCAGAGGCTCAGCCTGGAGAGACAGAGGAGACTTTGGACCACTCCAGTGGGCCTGAGACTTCCTCAAGAACTTTTAAAAACATAACGGTAATAAATAGTAACCACATTTTATCTGTATACAGATGTTTTTATTCAAGGAAATGTCTTAGAGATTCTGTGAAAATCTCCAAGTGTCAATACCTTTGTTTATTTATAATTTTGACAGTTATCTTAAAGTGTTATTACAAATAAAATTCTTGTGTCAACTGCATTATAATCAGATGTATAAATAATCATATCATTTTAAGTTTTTCTTTTGATCATTTTGAAACAGCAATTGTTTTTGTCTGATATATGTACAAACATATTGTATCTTCAAGAAGGTCCATGAAAAAGATTCAAACATTCTAAAATATAGCTTTCTAAAGATAAAACTTTAAAAGTACACCTTTGAACTGAATGAAGAGTTACAGAGCTCTAGGAGATAGCTGGATTTGTAAAAATACTAACAAATAATCAGGATAAACAGATACTGATTAGGACTAGATGACCTGAGAACTATTTTCTTGACTCTGTTCAAAATATTATTGATTTAATTTTTTGTTTGTTTTTCATATACAAGAAAACTTATTCCTTAAAGCAACTTAGTGAAATATATCTTTATAAGAAATATAACAGTATTTATATTTCTCTCTCTACATGACCCTCTACACCAGGGGTAGTCAACATTTTTATACCTACTGCCCAGTTTTGTATCTCTGTTAGTAGTACAATTTTCTAACCATCCACCGGTTCCACAGTAATGGTGATTTATAAAGTAGGGAAGTAACTTTACTTTATAAATGTATGAAGCAGAGTTACAGCAAGTTAAAGTATATGATAATAATTACTTACCAAGTACTTTATGTCGAATTTTCGCTGTTTGGCAGAATAAATCTTTATAAAACAACTTACTATAGTTAAATCTACATTTTTATTTATATTTTGGTTGCTCTGCTACCACCCACCATGAAAGCTGGAATGCCCACTAGTGGTCGGTAGGGACTATGTTGACAACCACTGCTCTAGACTCTAGCAATTATTAGGGAACCAGTAAGATTATTTTCATGGCAATATGTTTGTTTCCATAAATCCAGTATCCAATTTCCAATTGTAGTTTTATTAACCAAAATTTTTACTGGAATGTCATGTCTGGAAAAGACACACTTGGACGCTAGATATCACCAGAAAGCTTTAAGAAATTGAGATTAACTTTAAAAGTTAATAACGCTTCTTGGAGAAATGGCCTAGAACAGGTGTGGCCAACAGTGTTTGCCCCTTGGCCAGATTAGAAAGAAAACTTTTTTCATGGACTGGAGAAAATATTAAAATAAAAAAATGTTAAATACAAAAATGATTTGTTTAAGTAAACAAAATTTTATTATGTAATTTGTTTATGAATAAATGTGAGTGAAAAAAGTTTTAATATACAATATTATTTTAATAAAAATATATTTTAATAAAAATATAATTACATACCATATAAATATCCAAACTGTATCACAATCAATTAAAACAATATTTAATTAATAGAATGAGCTTGAAGGGGTTATATCACAAATAAAACAATTATTTTGTTTCACATACAGCCTGGACACGTTTTCAGTTATCAATTGCAGCTATTGTCTATGCTACAATGCCACTTGATTCAGCACACTTGACCATAAAAATAACGAATTGTTTGACCTTGGGTGCACACTGGCAAACTCCGCCTAAAAGAATGTGGGTTTCACATCGCCACTAAACGTCAAACAGTTCATATCGAGTACAGATGAGTACGAAAGTTGTAAATCTTTATAATGAAATTTTTTTAAAAAACAGAAGTATTGCCAATCCATTCGACCAATTATTGAAAGTTAATCCTAGATTAGTCACATGTGGAATTCTTTTCTGCGTATCACTTTCTTCTTAAATATCTTGATTTCCAATAATCAAAGACACTTTTGCTTCTGAGTAGCTGAAATTTTAAAGTAGTGGAGAATATTATTAAATTTAATCGCGGGCCGCATAAACTCATTACGTGGCCTGCATCCGGTCCGCGGGCCATATGTTGGCCATGCCTGGCCTAGAACCTTGCTTATTCATGTGGTTCATGGCAATCTTTCTAGGTAAGAAACAGAGGTTGCTTTCCTGGCAGATGGCAAGGAAAGAAACTCAAGACTATTTTTTTTTTTCATTTAAGGACCTCAAAAGCTAGAAGAATTCACCCAAACTTACAAGTATTGCAGGCAAAGTCTGAGGGCATCTGTATGGCTTGGCTTTTTTTTCTTTTTGTTATTGTTGTTGTTGTTTCTTCCTTGAGAGGCTAATCAAAACTCAATCTAAATAGTCCTTATCAAATTCAAGCAAAATAGATTTAAGAAAACCTATATGATCAATTGCTATTCTTATTGTTTTTATGCAAATAATCAGGTCAAGTTGAAGCTGGACTTAATGCAGTAAATAGTATGTCATAATTTGGATCTTTGCTAAAAAAGAGGATAATTTTAGGAGGGAAAGTGTGTTTCAATAGAATCTATAACACATTTATAAATATCAGAAATTAATCTGGATCCTGAATTCTTAAATTTTCTTGAATGTTTCAGCTACAACCTTCTAAACTATTGTTTTATTTCTCTCCCATCCTTGGAATTGAAATTATTGAAAACTGGGTTTTTTTATAATTCTTTCATTCTAGCTTTTACCTAAATAATACTGAGATTTGTAACACAGTTTATCTCCACCAGGTTACAAGTCTTACTCATATTCAGGAAATACCACCTCTTTCTGTGTCTAGGCTTCATCATCCCTCTGATAGAGATCAAGGAACTGGCTCTGAAAGAAAACACCACCCCTTTTCATCAGGAAGCAGTTACCAAAGAGATCCTGGGAACTTTTCCCTGAGAGAATTCAGGGCCATGATCCTTGAGAGGGAATGTAGTAGGCAGTCAGCAGGTTAAGGCAAACTCTTGGTTGGAAGCCCTCTGCTGTATCAGCTTTGCTGGCAATTTGATTAAAGACATTTATTTTCAATTCAGTCTTTATCTATGTGTCTTGGCTTCATAGCCACAGGAACAGGATGTACTCTGGTTTTTTCTAACAACAAACCCTTCAATTTCCTCTGGATGGGCAGAGCATCACCCCTTAGTGGGCTTGCTGGGTGGATTCTGGTCGGGCACATGTAGAGTCTGTCTCTCTGCCTCTCTGCCTCTCATTTCAGAAAAATACAATAAATAAATAAATATAAATAAAATAAAAATTATTTCCTTTGTTTTTTTTTCTCATTTTCTTTTTTCTTTTCTATTTATAAATAAATTTTTATTAATGTTAATGGGGTGACATCAATAAATTAGGGTATATATATTTAAAGAAAACATGTCCAGGTTATCTTGTCATTCAATGATGTTGCATACCCATCACCCAAAGTCAGATTGTCTTCCATCACCTTCTATCTAGTTTTCTCTGTTTCCCTCCCCCTCCCCCTTCCCCTCACCCTCCTTCCCTCCTCCCCCCGTAACCACCACACTCTTGTCCATGTCTCTTGGTCTCATTTTCATGTCCCACCAATGTATGAAATCATGTAGTTCTTGGTTTTTTCTAATTTACTTATTTCACTCCATATAATGTTATCAAGATCCCACCATTTTGTTGAAAATGATCCGATGTCATTTCTTATGACTGAGTAGTATTCCATAGTGTATATGTGCCGCATCTTCTTTATCCAGTCTTCTATTGAAAGGCATTTTGGTTGTTTCCATGTCTTGGCCACTGTGAACAATGCTGCAATGAACATGGGGCTGCATGTGTCTTTACGTATCAATGTTTCTGAGTTTTGGGGTAAATACCCAGTAGAGGAATTGCTGTGTCATATGGTAGTTCTATTTTCATTTTTTTGAGGAACCATCATACTTTCTTCCATAATGGTTGTACTACTTTACATTCCCACCAACAGTGAATGAGGGTTCCTTTTTCTCCACAGCCTCTCCATGATTGTATTTTTGTCAGTTTTTGTTTTTTGGTCAATAAGAAGCTGTCTTATATATTTTGGGTCTCCTTGGTTTGGTGCATATATATTAAGGATTGTTACGTCTTCTTGATTCAATGTCCCCTTAATCATTATGAAATGACCATTTTTTTCTCTGAGTACTGTTTCTGTCTTGTAGTCAGCATTATTAGATATGAGTATTGCTACACCTGTTTTTTGTGGATGTTATTTCCTTGGAGTATTGTTTTCCAACCTTTCACTTTGAATTTATTTCTATCCTTGTTGCTTAGATGTGTTTCTTGTAGGCAGCATACAGTTGGATTTTCTTTTTTAATTGATTCTGCTACTCTGTCTTTTTATTGGTGAGTTAAATCCATTTACATATAGTGTAATTATTGACACTTGTGGGTTCCCTGTTGCCATTTTATAAATTGCTTTCTCTTAGTTTTATATCTTGTTTGATTCTTCTCTTTGGTTTTTCTATCATTTGATTTTGTTTGTTTGTATTCCATACTTCTTTCCTCTGTTGCTACCTTTTTTAAGTCATGTGCTTCTGTGGTAGTTTTTTCAAGGGTGGTTACCATTAAGTAATGAAAAGGGTACCTACCATATTCATTGTAGTACCCCATCTTATGAGTGTTTCTGCACTCCATCATCCTTTGATACTGTTAATCTCTGTCCTCTCCCCTTTTTCTTTTTTTGCTTTGTTGTCACACTTTAAATTTGGTTTTATTGTGTTCTTAATGGAGCTTTTACTTGTAGTTTTGTTTTGTTTTGTTCTTTGTTGGAAAACCTCCTTTAGTATTTCTTGGAGTGGGGGTTTTCTGATGATAAATTCCTTCATCTTTTCTGTATTTATGAATGTTTTTATTTCTCCTTCATATTTGAAGGATAGTTTTGATGGGTATAGTATTCTTGGCTGAAAGTTCCTCTCTTTCATGACTTTAAATAATGGGGTCCACTCTCTTCTAGCTTGTAGAATTTCTGCTGAGAAATCTGATGATAATGTAATAGGCCTTTCTTTATATGTTGTATTCTTCTTTTCTTTGGTTTCCTTGAGAATTTTTTCTTTGTCGTCGGTTTGTGCCAATTTCATTATGATGTGCCTTGGAGTAGGTTTGTTGTGGTTAAGAAAACTTGGTGTTCTGTTTACTTCTTGAATTTGAGGCTTTAGTTCTTTCCAAAGGCTTGGGAAGTTCTCATCTATTATTTGTTTGAATATGTTCTCCATTCCATTTTCTCTCTCTTCTCCCTCTGATGTACCTATTATTCTTCTGTTATTCTTTTTGATGGAGTCAGACAATTCCTGTAGGGCTTTCTCATTTTTTTTAATTTTTTAGTCTCTCTCTTTTTCTCTCTGTTGTGCCTGAAGTTGCTTACCTTCTATGTCACTAATCCTATCTTCTGTCTTGCCTGTTCTATTAGCTAAGCTTGTTACCTCGTTTTGCAGTTCATAAATTGAGTTTTCCATCTCTGTTTGATTTGTTTTTATAGTTTCCATTTCCTTGGTAATATATTCTTTGTGTTCGTTGAGTTGTTTTCTGAGCTCCCTAAATTGCCTTTCTGTGTTTTCTTGTATATCTCTGAGTAGCTTTAGGATTTCTATTTTAAATTCTCTATCATTTAGCTACAACGTTTCCAATATATTCAATTTTTTTTTCTCCATAGATTTTTCCACATCTATCTGTGCTACTTCTCTCTTTTGTATCCATGATATTTGATTTCCTTTTTATGAATGGCATCTGAGGGTGGTCTTGTTGATAGCACTAATGAGAATTAATAAAGAATAAAAAGTAAAAAAATGGAAAAAATAATAAAATAATAATAATAATAATAATTAATTATTTCCCCCCTTTTTTCTTCTCTTCTCTGCCTCTCCCCTCCTCCTTAGGAAAATATTGTGATGAACTGTGAATTATATTATGCTAAATGGGACAAAAACTGCCTATAATGGAGGACCTGAGTTGGGGGGAAGTGTTCAGGGGCAAAGAAGGAGGTAGAGATGCACAAAATGCTAAAAAGAAAAAAATCTGGGTCATGTATAAAATTATTTTCTTGTAAGTGATGGTCAACTAAAAGATATAATTGGAGAGATAAGAGGGAAACAGGAAAAAAGAAAAAAAATTATTATTGTATTACGTGGATCAAAAACTAAATAGAATGGAGACCCTGTGTTGGGAGGAATGCTAATGAGTTAAAAATGGAAGTAAAAAGCACCCAAAATGTCACACACAAAAAACTTGAGTCCCAAATAAAATAACTTGTTCATGATTGAGTATTGAATGAGAGAAAAAGTAAAAGGAGAAAAGAAACTAATAGAGAGGGAGAAAAAAGAAAAAGGGGAAAAGGAAAAGTAGAAAAAAGGAAAAAAAAACAAAGAGAGAGAGAGAGAGTTAAGGGTTTTGGAGTGTAACCCTCATGGAGAGTAAGGAAGAAGAAAAGAAATAAAATGGGAAATGTAACACGGATGGGTAGTGTAGTTCAAGAAGAGGAAACAAACAAACAAACAAAAAACAGTGGAATAAGTTATAAAGTCAGTGGATTTTTCTTGATTTTGAGAGGTTAACGTCTTCCTTTTTCTTTACTTTCCCTCTTCCTGGTTGGTAACTCTGTACCCCAGGCTCTTCCCCTGTCACATGCTTAGGTAGAGATTTGCGGTTGATGAGACTCTACGGCGATGTCATATATTAGGCTTCAGTTTCGTTGGTAGTCCAGGCTTGTTAGCATTTGCCAGCTCTGACAGTGAGAGTCCGTTTTCCCAGAACCTCTCTCCTAGTCTCTCCTTCCTGAATTAGCAGCCTGATGACCCAGCTATGAGGTTGCCGCTGCCTCTGCCTGGGGAGTAAGAGGCTCAAAGAGCTGGGAAGTCCCCACTCTATCCCCACTCAATGCAGGGCTCTGAGTAAGGCTCTGTCAGTCAGAGCTGCCAGCATAATCAGGTGGGGCTGGGAGCCATTTGCTCTCAAGGTGACTTTCTATGAGCCCCAGGCCTGTTCAGCATGCCTAGCACTCTGTGGGACCACTCTCCCCAGGCTTTTTGCACTTTGTAACCTGTTTTGGCTGGAAAGAAGATGCCTTAGTCACTGGCTGCAGTACAGGAGGTCTTAACATCTGCCAAGTCCTTCTTTTTAGCATATATCCCTGAGTATGAAAACTCTGCCAATCAGAAGTTTCCCCCACCCCTTTAGCAAGAGGCACTAAAAAATATCACGCCTTTTGTCTTAGATCACTGAACTGAGAGAGATCTTGTCAGTTAGAGCTGCATAGGTCAGTTGGGAGGTGAACAGACCATGGGTTAAGCTAACTTCAGTGATTGAATCCCCCCATCTGCTACAGGAAGGACTGCAAGCTGCCCACGCCCCTCCCGGACCCTTGATTGTTAGTTAGCTTGAATGGTTGGGTGAGGCACCCTGCCCACCCAGAGAACCTCAGGCATAGGGAAGTTTGCTTTGGCGCACTTCCCACGTGCCCCTGGCTGCTGCTGTTCACAGCGCGGGTGTTAGTTCGCATGGGCTGATTTGCCACAGGCAAACTCTTTCCTCAGCTTGAACAAAGGTCTATGCCACAGCCTAGCTTCCTCCACACCCTTAGACCCCCCGACTCTCAGTTTCAAGTGAAAGCAGCCTTTGCTCAGGTTAGTGAGGAAGGCAGAGTGTTCCTTTCTCCATCTTATTTTTTTCAGGGTTGATTATATATTTAGTCAATTTTTCACTTGATCATACCTTTGTTTTTAGTATGTGGGACTCCCAGATGCTCCAAGGATAGATTTTTTTGTCTCTGGTTGATGAACTTGTTGAAATTTTGGGGAGATTTGTTGGTTGCGCTCCTCACGGCACCATTTCTCTGATGTCAAATTATTTCCTTTGGCTTCCACAACTGTACACCTTGCTTCTTGCCTATACCACCTACATGTAAAGTTCTCCCTTTAGCCCTGGCCGGTTGGCTCAGCGGTAGAGCGTCAGCCTAGCATGCGGAGGACCCGAGTTCGATTCCCGGCCAAGGCACATAGGAGAAGCGCCCATTTGCTTCTCCACCCCTCCGCCGCGCTTTCCTCTCTGTCTCTCTCTTCCCCTCCCGCAGCCAAGGCTCCATTGGAGCAAAGATGGCCCGGGCGCTGGGGATGGCTCTGTGGCCTCTGCCTCAGGTGCTAGAGTGGCTCTGGTCGCGACATGGCGACGCCCAGGATGGGCAGAGCATCGCCCCCTGGTGGGCAGAGCGTCGCCCCTGGTGGGCGTGCCGGGTGGATCCCGGTCGGGCGCATGCGGGAGTCTGTCTGACTGTCTCTCCCTGTTTCCAGCTTCAGAAAAATGAAAAAATAAAAATAAAAAAAAAATAAAGTTCTCCCTTCTCTGCACCCACTCTTCTGCCTGGACTTAACCCCTTGTCCACAGTATTAGACAAATGCCTTCTGTTATCCTTGACAATCTGGGTCTTACTCTCCCTACTTTCCCACTGTCCCACAGGATATAATTTGTGAACCAGCCCTGTTTGTGTTATCTGGTACTTCTTCAAGCTGCATTTTGGCTGTCACTTATACCTACTGGACTTTATTCCTTACAAATAAACATCTCTAATGGATTGTAATTCAAGTTTGTCTAATTTCTCTAATGCATTATTAAAAATGAAATCCTTACTGTTTAATACATGCCAACAACTTTACCTCACTGATATTTCTATGTATAAAAACTAAAAACTAAAAAAAAATCTCAGTTGGAAATGAAATAAACTTTTTTTAAGTCAAGTTGGCAAATTATTTCCCAAGACATTTTTATATTCTTATGGTTTACTAGTTACTATTAGTCAGATAATAAAAGCTTTTATCTCACAGCAAATTTCTTGTGTAATCTCTAATCATTGGTCATCTCTCCAATGAACCATATTGGAAATGTTATTTTATATATGGTGGCATTTATATTTTTTGATTAGTTTTGTGTCTGAAATAAAGATTTTTTTTTTGGTGTCCAATATAGTATACAACATCTGGATGAAAGCTTAGCATTGAAATAATTTAGCTACGTATTCTCAATTATCCTCATGCTTGACATTGTAGGGGGCAAACATCCAAATGTAACACTGGAGATTTTATTTTTTACCAGATGTTTTATTATCAACTGATATATTTCAAATAAAAATATATAGTATAGGAATATATTGTTTTTACTTTTCTTAATAAGCAACCATTTTCCCAGACTTTAGATTTTTAGTTGCTCAATTCTCTACTCAACAGAAAATCCAATTTATTTGATGCTGTGTTATCTATTTATTTATTTATTTATATACTATGTATTTATTTATTTGTTTATATATTTATGTATTTATTTATTTACTTATCTATTTTTAATTCCTTTATTTTCTCACTGGATCTTTTCTTTTCTAATCATGATAATGATTGTTCCAAACAGATGTTGGAAAATTGCTGTTCTGTGTTGCAAAGAAATTGACTTGGAAAAAGTCAATTTAAAAAACATAAAAATTTAATTTATATCATTTAAAACACATTTTCTCACTATGCTGAATGTTCAAGTCAAATATTTATTAGAAGTCTACTTAGCCCAGTTGTTTGACAAAAATGGAGGAACCTCTAGAATTATATTATATGGCACCTTTGGTCTCCATCACTGAACTTAAAAAACAACCAACCATATTTTTAATTGACAAAAAAAAATTGTTTTAGGATTATTACCCTTTGGTTGCAATAACTAAAAGCAATCGCAATTTTACTGAAATATATTCAATAATACTTAGAAATATTTACTAAAATTTCCAAAATAAAAAAGCACAGAGCAAAAATTTTAGCTGTATCTAGTAAGAACTGGAAACTGTCTTCTTCTCCTTCCAAATCTCTCTTCTCTCTCTAGAAACACATAATTCCTATTGACTTGCATGTCTCTTGTCAAAATTGTTTCAATGTCCATCTTTCAAAACTACATTTTCTGGCCCTGGCCGGTTGGCTCAGCGGTAGAGCGTCGGCCTAGCGTGCGAAGGACCCGGGTTCGATTCCCGGCCAGGGCACACAGGAGAAGCGCCCATTTGCTTCTCCACCCCTCCGCCGCACCTTCCTCTCTGTCTCTCTCTTCCCCTCCCGCAGCCAAGGCTCCATTGGAGCAAAGATGGCCTGGGCGTTGGGGATGGCTCTGTGGCCTCTGCCTCAGGTGCTAGAGTGGCTCTGGTCACAACATGGCGACGCCCAGGATGGGCAGAGCATCGCCCCATGGTGGGCGTGCCGGGTGGATCCCGGTCGGGCGCATGCGGGAGTCTGTCTGACTGTCTCTCCCTGTTTCCAGCTTCAGAAAAATGCAAAAAACAAAAAAAACAAAAAAAAAAATAACCATGTTTTCTGAGTCTTCAAACTATTCTTCTTATATTGGCAGCTTTCATTCATGTTTCTGTCAGCTATATTAATTTATTTTTATATGATAGTGTAAATTAATTAATAGATCAAATTCTATTTCTTAAACAGATTATCTGAAATTCACAGTGCATTCTGTAAATTAATTCAAGTCTCTATCTTGGAGTAATCCTGACCAGAGGACTGGGTTTACTTAGTACTAATGTAACAGGCCTCAAAGCATATGTGGGGTGAAAGAAATTTCTAAGAAAAGAGCATTACTGAAAAATAAATAATAGATTGGATTTGTCTTCCATAGAGCCAGATGTCCAAAATATTTTGTTTAAGAACAACAAACTTTAAAGCAACCTTAGAGACCAAATAGTTCAAGCTTCAATTTTACATATGGAAAAGAGGACCTGCAAGAGAAAATAACTACAAGTCAACTTTATTACTGATTTTGCTTAATAGTATATCACTTAAAGCAGTGGTAGTCAACCTGTTCCCTACCACTCACTAGTGGGCATTCCAGCCTTCATGGTGGGTGGTAGCAGAGCAACCAAAGGATAGATTTAACTATAGTAAGCTGTTTTATAAGAATTTATTCTGCCAAACAGCAAAAATCTGACATAAAGTACTTGTTAAGTAATTATTATTATATGCTTTAACTTGCTGTAACTCTACTTCATAAATTTTACAAAGTAAAGTTACTTCCCTACTTTATAAATCACGATTACTGTGGAACCAATGGGCAGTTAGAAAATTTTACTACTAACAGAGATACAAAAGTGGGCGGTAGGTATAAAAAGGTTGACTACCCCTGACTTAAAGATTAAACAAAATTTCAAATATGTCACATGTAATATATTGAAAATAATATGTAGATTGTAAATATAATAATAAACATCACTGATCACATACTTAGTTTTATGTTTCTTTTTTGCTACATTTTTATTCTAGAAATATAATAGTTGCCGTGGACCAGCACAGCTCCTAATAATGGTGCAGAATTAAGGAAACACACTTAAAAAAAAAATGATGGGACTGGGAGGACTCTTCAAAATGCCTGGCAGTATTCGAGTGCCCCATAGTCCCAGTTTGCTTTATTATACAGCCAAATGCAAATCAAGAACCTTGATACAAAGTTGCACATCCAAGGCTAAGACAGGAACTCTCCCAAGGCAAAAACAGGATACATTAGTGAAATCTACCAACATCTGAAACAAACAAAGAGTCAGAGGAAGGGCATGTATATTGCTTCCAGCAACCCAAGGAAGCAGGTAGAGTGGGTGCAAATACTCAGCATCATAGCCAAATATGGAGATGGAGTGGGGGAGAACTTAGACTTTGCTAAGCCTCAAATCTAAAATGGCTTTTTGCCATTTATGGTCCACAACAAATAGTTAATTTTTTATAATGCAAAGAGCTAATTCATAAAATTAAATATTTAATTATGACAAAGACTTAATATTTATTAAATTATTTACTATTTTTACACAAAACCTGAATTTAACATGCCTTAGGTTAGGATATATATATATATGTTGGTCTATGACACCAAGAGTAAGTAAGACCTTACCTCTGTCCTACTAACTTGTATCTTTGAGCAACACCTCTACTTAAGTTTTAAAGGTATCTGACATAAAGGTTAATGTTCAGGGGCTTGTTAGTATTGGCTATATTAATATGTCTCTTCTTCAAAATGATGATGACAAAATATAGCATGTCCATTGTGTATATTCAGTAATATAGTGGAAAATGTGCCCAAATGATTCAATACCGCAGAAAGTGCCCTAGGCAACTTGCTTAGTAGACAGGACCTGTTGAAGAGGTGTCATTGTTAATCCCATTTGAACAACAGGAAATTTTGACTCAGAGAGGTTTAATAATATGTGCCAGAAAAGTATTCAACTATAATGTGATAAAATATAAACTTAAATGCATATTTGGACAATTCCAAACAAAGACTGCTATTTTTTATCTGCTTTGCTTCCTCTTAAGACCTCCTAAGATATCTTATCTGCCTTATTCTACACTGAGACAAGAATGAGTCCAATATCAGGTAAAGAAAAAAGAAAATTTACTTGCTAGCTTTGAGAGTAAAAATATTCCTAAAGAATCAACTAAAACAATGTTGTTCATAAATATTTATTAAGTTTTTTCTATTGATTTATATGAGAAATCTCCCTTGTACCAAGGGAACCACATTTTACCTCCCTTAAATATATACTTTTTTATTTTTTTATTTTTATTTTTGTATTTTTCTAAAGTTGGAAATGGGGAAGCAGTCAGACAGACTCCCGCATGCGCCCAACTGGGATCCACCTGGCATGCCCACCAGGGGGCGATGCTCTGCCCAGCTGGGGTGTCACTCTGTTTGTGACCAGAGCCATTTTAGTGCCTGAGACAGAGGCCATGAAGCCATCCTCAGCTCCCGGGCCAACTTTGTTCCAGTGGAGCCTCAGCTGTGGGAGGGGAAGAGAGAGAGAGGAAGAAGAGGGGGAGGGATGGAGAAGAGATGGGCACTTCTCCTGTGTGCCCTGGCCAGGAATTGAACCCAGGACTCCTGCATGTCAGGCCGATGCTCTACCACTGAGCCAACTGGCCAGGGCCAATATATACTTTTTAAATCATAAGATTTTAACTAAAAGAGTACAGCAAAATAAATGTAGGTATAACAAATTTATCTTCACCAGGCCAAATTGAAAAAGCAATAATCAAAGTATATACTTGGAATTACTATGTCTAATCATTTTGATTTGGAATTTCAAATCATATAAATGAATGATTAGAGGATAAATTGTTCAGTGAAACTTGATCTACATTCCTAAAAACTAACTACTTAAAAGGAGAAGAGAGATTTTTTTAAAAACCACTTACATTAAAATAAGCAAAAGGTGACCATTTCTAAATTTAAGTTATTATAACATTGCATAACAAGAGATAAAAAATAATTTACATATAAAATATCACACTGAATTATATGAGAGCCATGTAGGCTGGGGTAGAATCATTGATTTAAAAAGTCAAATTTATGTTGGCCTTAGAAAGATAAGCTTGTATATAGATGGCAAATATATATATATATAATTATATATATATATATGCCAAATTATATATATATATATAATTTGAAAAAGGTAGTAAATAAGGTTGAATATTTGGGGGAAGATACCATAATGGTAAGTGCCCACTGTGAGTTTATCAGAGTAAAAAAGAGGCAAATCTTGACAGAGTCTTCTGGAAGTTATTATTAAGTCTTGATCCTTTGTAGCAACAAACAAGAAGAGATAAAAGTAAATAATACCTTTCAGGAAGTTGCTCCCATTGATTTCCATGAAGGGTTTAAAAGCCATTAGGCCCCTTAAGAATTGTATTTGACCTGATCAAGGACAATTGTCAGCTATTACTTCTGAAGAGTTAATTAAAAATGAAGTTAAACTATTTGTGCATTCTTATTTTAATTACATGTTAATTGTTAGAATTAACTTTGTAATACCGTTTCAATGAATAATGTATTTATAGGATCCTTATCTCATGACTTTTAAAATCAGAGTACAACAAAGTCAATGTGTACATAATTTCAGCTGATAAAATCCTGTGGTTTGGTTTAAGTAAAATATATAAACACCTGAACAATCATTTTATTTTTGTGCCCACATTGTTTAGATAGGGATTTCTAGCATAAAAGATCAGGAAAAGAGAGGTCACTATCGCCACCAATGATAACCAGATTTCTTAAATGTCATGGCTGACAATATCCCCCATCTCAATTATTGGCAATGAACCTTTCCAGTCTCAAACCATAAGCTTTGGAATCATCCTGGACTCCTTTTTCTCTACCATTTGCAAATCTTATCACCTGTCCCTTCAAAATATATCCAGTATCTTATCACTTTGCATTACCATGGGCCAAGCTGTCATCATTCCCTGTAGAGATGATCACTGCAGTAACCTTTTAATTAGCCTCCTTGCTTTCTCCTTTGTCTCTCAACATTCTTCCTCAGAACAGACATCCAAATTATATTTCTACTTTTTAAATCAAATTATATTGCTCTTCTCAAAGTCTTCCAATGGCTTCCCATCTCATTGAAGACTGAACCTTTACCTAGTTGTCTGTTATTGGCTCCAGCCTCCACAATCCTCAGTTTTAAAAATACAGGACACTGTAGAAGTGCTCTTGCCAAAACTGATTTATAAAAGAGCTAGGGTTTCTTATATAACTACTAGAAAATAATAATTAAATGGTTATATAAAAGTTGGATGTATATTTCTAATAAAAGAAGATATAAAGAAAAGAGATACACTTTCACTGAGGAAAAGAATGTATAAAATGTATAATGTTTTTTGGTTTAAAAGATAGAGCATTTGTTTTATAAATAAAAAATAATTGTATTCAAAAGTAAAATGATTGTTTCAAAATAAGAAAATAAAGAGGGCAAAAGTTAAAAAGTACATAAAAACTGCAAAATATATGGAAGTTACAGGTTTGTAGACGTTGCAGAGGTCATAGAAAATTGATGTTGTAAACGTCATTTAATGTGTGCTCAAACTAATTTCACTTACAGCAATGACTGAAGTGTAAACCAAGTCAATTATATTATTTGTCTCTATATGAACTTAATCAGTTCTTTAACCATGGCTATATTTAAATATTCATTCATTTGTAGAAATTTTGCTTTACTCTTGCAAAAATGTTTTATCTTCAAAAAGATTTATGGAGAGGACTCTGAAACTTGAAACTAAAGGTTTCCGATAAACTTTCAGATTATACCATTAAACTAAGTAAATATTTACAGATTTTTTTTTATTAGCTATTTTTTAAATTTATTTATTCATTTTTAGAGAGGAGAGAGAGAGAAAGTGGGGAGGAGCAGGAAGCATCAACTCTCATATGTGCCTTGACCAGGCAAGCCTAGGGATTTGAACCGGCAACCTCAGCATTCCAAGTCGACGCTTTATTCACTGCGCCACCACAGGTCAGGCTATTTACAGATTTTTAAAAAGAAATTGAGTTCATACAAATGCTAACAAAAAGATCAAGACCAATAAGAATCAATATGTGGGAATAAATGAAATGATGAGAATCATAATTTTATGACTTTCTGTTTGAAATATTAGAGGTTTTAACCTTTTTCTCCCCTAATATAAGGAAATTTATTTTCTACTTAAGCTACCTATCACCTACAACAATTTTGTAAATTACACCTTTCAAACAGAATTGAAATATTTATTATTTCCTCTCTACCTGATCCCTCCAGACTTTTTTTTTTTTTTTTTTTTGTATTTTTCTGAAGCTGGAAACGGGGAGAGACAGTCAGACAGACTCCCGCATGGGCTCGATCGGGATCCACCCAGCACGCCCACCAGGGGCGACGCTCTGCCCACCAGGGGGTGATGCTCTGCCCCTCCGGGGCATCACTCTATTCCGACCAGAGCCACTCTAGCACCTGGGGCAGAGGCCAAGGAGCCATCCCCAGTGCCCGGGCCATCTTTGCTCCAATGAAGCCTCGCTGCGGGAGGGGAAGAGAGAGACAGAGAGGAAGGAGAGGGGGAGGGGTGGAGAAGCAGATGGGTGCTTCTCCTGTGTGCCCTGGCCGGGAATCGAACCCGGGACTTCTGCACGCCAGGTCAATGCTCTACCACTGAGCCAACGGGCCAGGGCCCCCTCCAGACTTTTTAAAAATTCTTAGTATAATCTTTATTTTCATTTTTCCTTTTTTTCTTACTTTAGTTTCTTTCTATCTTACAAATAATATGAAAACAAAAGCACTTATTACAATAGTTATTGTTTCCTTTCTTTCTTAATTTATGCCAGGAAAGATAACTCAACATTATTAATCATATTTCAATGACTAATAGATCAAAACATACAGCTGGTTATACATATAGTCAAAGTTATTTAATACCAATCCCAATGGGGGCAATTTCCATACCAATGAAAGAACCAGATTTTGGAGAGTACTTTTTCCTTGGGCAATCATTACAATGACTATATACATGATTAGAAACATACCAAAAACCTTAGAGGAAATTTCAAGAGCTACCGCCTAAGGACAAATCTTTAAATTTGCCTTACCTGTGGTGGCGCAGTGGATAAAACGTTGACCTGCAATGCTGAGGTCACTGGTTTGAAATCTCTGGCTTGCCTGGTCAAGGCACATATAGGAGTTGATGCTTCCTATTCCTCCCCTCTTCTCTCTCCCTCTTCTCTCTCTGTCTCCCCCCCTTTTCTAAAATGAATAAATAAAAATAATATAAATTTCTTTACATGAGTAGACAATAAAATTCATCTTAATCACATCTTAGCTGAAAAAGGTAGGGTTTGCCCTAGTGTTAACAGCTCCTGTTGTACTTGGATAAAACACCTCTGGTGAAATAGAGATGGAACTAGATAAAACCTAGTCACAGGCCAAATGATTAATAAGAGTGCCCACTGACACCTTGTGGTTCTTTAATATCTTCACCTGACTGTCCTCAGGTATTGTCATTGTCTCATGATTCAGATCTAGTCTCCACATTGGATTTGTCATTTTATTTGTTAGCATAGAAATTTTTGCTGGTAATAAACTCTTTTTTTTTTTAAGTAGCTCAGAGTTTGATAGATTCTGAATATGGTCAAAGTTTTTACTTCATGTAAAAAAGTTCCAGAAACTACAGGAAATGTGTGTCCTCAAAGAAACATAATGGTAAAACCTTGCTCTGTTCTTGCACTCTTGTTGTTCAAATGTGCTTTTAAGAAAACCACTTTTCTCTCCTATGGGGAAGTTACTTCAGCAATAAGCAAGCCTTCTTAATAATAAGCAACCAAAAATACTTTTAATAACTAATTAATGTTGTTTTCTGTGATTGCTCAATAATGTTTTAAAGTAAATATCTCACTAAAAATGGAGAAAAGAAGCCACTTAAAAAAAAAGTTAGACCTAAAATCCCAGAGCACCTGCCTCACATGTCTTACCCATCTAAGTTTTGGAATGTCAAAAGTGGGCAGAATAACACTTGGACTGAGTCTAAAGGAGCATGGTATCCCAAATAAATTTTTGCAAAAATAACAACAACAAAAAGCAGATATTATCACTATCAGACCGAAAATTAAAACAATAAAGTGTGTTTAGAATTAGAATCACTATTTTAGCTCATTTGCAGCAATAAAAATGCCTTCCTTCTGCTGATGTAGTTATCTCCTTCCCCCTCTCATCTATACCCTTTTACTTTGCCTCCTAATCAGAACACTATTTAAGCTTTTGCCTAAATATGTGCTTCTCAAACAGTTATTCTTTTGGAACTTAAGTATATGTTTGTTGCCTCTCTCTTTGGCCTGTTATTTTTAAGTTAAGAATTTATAGTTTTAAAAAATCTAGCCTATATTTTTAATTAAAGTAACTATAGCAGTATAACTGGAGAAATCGCCTTCTCTGTTAATCAAAACCATTATATTAACATAATGGCTGAGATCTATATTTCTATTTGATTAACAATTATTTTGGCACTAAGAAATATGATTTTTTTAAAAATTTTTACTAAATATAAATAAATTTGATGAAAGAATCTTCAATCATACAGAAAGTCATTCCGCATAAAAATTTATTCTGGAAAGGGTAATCTGAAACACATGTACAAACACATGGTACCTTGTTCATTTCTTTCTATAATTACATTTTAGATGATTGCTATACATTTTCTCTCTGTAAAATGGAAGTGAAAGGTCTGATGACTTGAGCTTATTTTATTTACTCAGGGAGAAGAATTCCCACACCAGGTCTGCTATATGGGATGCTAGAATCAACACTTTTTGCAGGTGGATTACTTCAGTTTTAAAAACACCTGCTTTTTGAAGATATTGTTTTGACATGGCAATGCACTTTCTTTCATTGTGTTTTAACTACATGTGAACAGAGACAGAAAAAGAAAAGAAAAAAAAAGTTTCTCAAGAGTCAAGAAGAATTTGAGATATCATTGATCTCCGTATTGTTTTTAATATATGAAAAAATAAGATGTTTTAGTTACATTTCTAAAGCACAACAGGATATGACGATTCATTGGTCTCTTTCAGATCCTGAAACTCAGTAGCCATAATGTTTCTGTGAGAGAGTTGAGTGCACACAGAATAGAATTTCAAAGTAAAGTCTAGGAAGCCATTAAGAGAGAATAGCAAAGAGATTATTTCCTAACCCTTACATAACTCCTATTCATTACAACAAAAAGTTACCATTACTGAAGCCAAATTTCTAACTTTTGGGTTCTTCTATCACCCAAAGCATTTAACATTTATTTTGTAAATACTTATTGAGTAGCAACTTAGTTTCTCACACTCTGTTAGTCAGTTATTGAACATTTAGCAGTGTTACATTAATGAGGAATTAATGAATGGGCTCTATGTCCATCCAGGTACATTCACTGGAGAGTAAATCCCACATCTCCAGCTTGTATCTGCACTGCTACATTTGACACCCATGCTCTGATTCCTGCAGCATCCTAGAGAAGCAAGCTTATCATATGTTACAGAGTCAGCACTACATAAAAAACCAACCCCCAGAACTTTCAGATTGATTTTGGTCTAAACCTATTTGTTAAGCCCAACTTATATTTGTCTTCCTAAATATTTTCAATCTTTCTATTTTAAATGCTATTCCTTTGTTTATTCATTTCTGTTCTATATTCTTTTTCAGGCATTATACTTAATCTTCTTTTTCAAAATCTAATGATGTTAATGTAGGGAGGTAGTCAGATATAAATAACAAAAGAGAACAAAGGAAATTATAAATTAAATTTAATAAAACTGGAAAGCTTACTTCAGTCAAAAGCTACAGCATTCCTTTTGCTAACAAATGACAGCCTTTATAAACAGGCTGATTAGGCCTCTGTGCCTGAGACGCAAACCCCCAGCCAGTTAGGAACAACAGGGTTTTTCCAGCTCCCTAGGGCAAAACCTACCCAGGCTATGGGGGGTGTCATAGGCGGGGCTTCTGAACCTCCACTTTGAGGCATGCTCAGTGGAAGCCAAGATGGCGGCCAGCAAATCTTGTCAGTCTAGCCTAGAAAAAAGATCTGATTGGTTAGTAGAAGAAACCAATAAAAGCCTTCAAAATTTTAAAGGAACTGATTGATTGGTTAAGAAAAAGTTTGTGCTTCCCAGCCAGAAACTATAAATACAGGTTTATCAAACACCACGTTAAATCTCTGTCTTGTCTAGCTTGGGGACACGTGCTGGCCCTGTACACTGCCAACAGCCATGCTGAGAGACCTGGCAGCCAAGCAGTCTCCCCAGTACAGGTTTTGAGCAATGCTTGGACTGGACTGAATATTAATATGGACTAAACCACAGCACAGAACATCTGGACTTTGATCTTTCTAATGGGCTTAAGGAAGACAAGACTGGACTTTCTCCTGGGCTAGACAAATAGGAGTAGCCCACTGGAAACCTATGGGCAGCCTTCTATTTTAACCCCAAATAGATCTTACTGCGAACACTTGATCTTCCGCTTGCGTGTCCTGTAAAATACTTTTTCTGTGCCTGTAAAAAAAACTCCGTTTTCACCAGTGACGAGCAGAGCCAGTTCTACTTGACAGCATTGTGCTTTTGCCTTTTTTCTCTTTTATTTTAATTGTTAAAATTGATTTTAGAGACAGAGGAATAGAGAGATATTGATTTATTCCACTTATTTATGCATTCATTGGTTGATCCTTTTATGTGCCATAATGGGGGATCAAACCCAAAACCTTGGCTACTTGAGACAGCATTCCAACCGAGCTACCAGTACAGGGCATCTTTGTCTATCATTTTCAGACACCTAATATCTCCTTACACAGAACATATGTTTGAAAAGACTCATTTTTCCCCCAGAACAACCAATCAATGATGACACTGCATACCAAAAATCACATGTCCCTCCATGCTTGAGGCCATCATTCTTTAGGCTGATATCGGTGACTCTGTTGAACACACTTCATTATTTTTTGTTGCATAACAAGATGAATGAGACATCATAGCTCCTGCCCTCAAGGGACTCACAGTATAAATTAGATGACACATGCACAGAGCAAATGGCAGCAGTGAGAAGAGCACTTAAACTTGGACAGTTGAAGCATGGAGCATGATACCAAGCTCAAAGTGGGATGGTGTCAGAGAAGGCTTTCTTCAGCAAACCATGCTTCAAGTAAATTTTAAAAGCAATAGAAATAGGCCCTGGCTGGTTGCCTCAGTGTTAGAGTGTCGGTCCAGCATGTGGAAGTAACAGGTTCGATTCCTGGCCAGGGCACACAGGAGAAGTGCTCATCTGCTTCTCCACCCTTCCCCCTCTCCTATCTCTCTTTTCCCCTCCTGCAGCCAAGGCTCCATTGGAACAAAGTTGGCCTGGGTGTTGAGGATGGCTACACGGCCTCTGCCTCAGGAGCTAGAATGGCTCTGGTTGCATTGGAACAATTCCCCAGAAGGGCAGAGCGTTGCCCCCTAGTGGGCATATCGGGTGGATTCCAGTTGAGCACATGCGGGAGTCTGTCTGTTTACCTGCCTCCCTTCTTCTCACTTCCAAAAAATACAAAAAAGCAACAACAAGAACAAAAAAAAATAGAAATAATTAGTTGTAGGTGTGAAAGAGCAAATGTTGCCTGATGCAACTTTGGACTTTTATACAGCATCTAACACAAATGTCTAATAGATTTGAGTAATTGAATAAAGGATAGGTCTAAATATGTTTATAATTTTACTTTATTTCTGAAATATTATCTCAAATATAAATGTACATCTCATGGTTGTATTTCTGTAATAGTCTTTCTGCCTTTAGTATCTCTTCTAATCCCCCTCTCCCATACATCCTCTGGGATTATGTTTGATTAATCTCCAAATTATCACGTTTTATGTGGAGCTCCAGGGCCTAGTTGATAGCTTAATAGCGAAACATTCCCAGTCCTCATACTGAGACCCCAATTTACTTCTCCAAATATTGCTTTTCTGTACAAACCATCTGCACTAGTCAATTTAGTCTACATCTTTCCCCCGAGATGTATTGTAAGTCCTTCAGAGGGTACAAAGCTACTTTAAGAAGTTCATAAAACAGAAGAATAGATCAGTAAGAAAAAGGAACAGTGGGTTTCAGGGAAGATTATTAGGAATGCAAGGGCTAGGATCTGATTGGAAAGAGTAAGGAAGGAACTACAAACACCAGCAAAAAAAAAAAAAAAAAGTATTCTCTCTGTTTATTCAAATGACATTCAACCCTTGGTTTTGCAAAACTAATCAAGGAAAAGTGTTTGCTAAATTTTTAGCAGTTTTTGCTTTTTAGGTTGTGCAAAATTCTGCAATATAATATATATATATATAATATATATAATATATATATATATATTATATATATATATATATAATTTGTAACTGACTCCAAGCATCTTAAAGAGTCAAAGCATCATGAAAACACAAATTTAATAGAGGAACAACAGGTCAACTATTTTCTATTCTGCCAGGAATCATTGGAATTGAAAACAGGGGCCTCAAGTGTTATCAGCTTTGACTATGCATTCTTCTTAGCTTCTACATTTTTGCTTTGTTCCTAGCAACCTCTTGGTGCTGTTTCCTGCACTGCTACCTCTGTGAATACTAGTCTCAGAGAAGCATCAATTTTTTTGTCAGTTGCATCAACTCCTTTGCAAATGTGGAACTTTAGCCTCTGTTAATTCCCTTCTCCTCTGTACTTCCATAATTGAATTACAGCACAGTCTATATATAACCTGTCTCTCTATTTTTTTTTTGGCTTTCAGCATGGTGTAATTGTATTAAAATTGCTGGGGTGGAGTTGACCACATATTTTTTAGATCAGTGAAATCAACAGAGACTTAGTATATACCCCCCAACACACACACAGAGAAAAATTATTTCCAGAAAGAATTTTATAAATTGTACGAAGACGATAAAAAAGAGATCTAACTCCAAATATCCTGATACCCTGGGCCTTCATTGCACTTAATATTTATCAGTTCTAAAATATTCAGTTCCCTGAGTTATGCATATATCTTTACTTTTCACCTCTTTTTCCCTTGACTGTCAACTTCTGGAAGTTAGGAAATAAAATTTTATTTCTCCATACCAATACTAGACTAGTTATACTTATGCCACAAATGCTCACTGACTTTGGACTGAAAGCTGACCAAGCCAGGGGCCCTTTGTTCAATTTGAGAACTAGATATAAATTCATATAATTTTTTAATTATTTAAATCAGAGACCCTGAGTTCTAATTTTATAATAATATTTTCTCTACATGTTTTAAGATGTCTCAATCATTTTTAAATATTTTGAGAAAATCTCAAAAGTTTCTTAAGTTAGTGAAAGAAGAAAAGATACCTAAGATTTACTTACTTTCATTTAGAAAAATGTGTACTTTTACAGAGCTAATTGCCTGGAGTAAACACCAGGAATGTACTCACATGGCCCTCCTGGTCCACAGCAGGTGCTACATGTCCACAAACACACAAGGCCTTAAACCAGTCCCCCTGGCTCCCTGTGGTCACAGGTGCTGACTTCCCACATGTCTGTGTGTGCTCAGAAATGGATCAGAAGAAGGATTACTTTTTAATAAGTTTATTTTTCTAATCAGAAGCATTTTTAAAATATGCTTAATTCTACTAGCAATTAAGAAAACATAAATCTTGATAAAATTAGATGACATTTTTACTTGTCAGAATGACAATTAAAAAACAAACAAACAAAAAACAAGACCTAGGAAGGATGAGAAGACACACTTTAATATTCTATGGATAAAAATTTATTTTCTGAAAGTAAATGTGTCTACTCTTTAAACAGTAGCTATTCCAACAGATTTTTCAGGATAGTTGAACATACCAAAAAAACAAACACAAATGAGCCTGAATATGCATAACACTGAAAGAATGTTTAAGCCCTGGCTGGTTGGCTCAGGGGTAGAGTGTCAGCTTGGCATATGGAAGTCCCATGTTCAATTCCCAGTCAGGGAACACAGTAGAAGTAACCATCTGCTTCTCCACCCTTCCCACATCTCTCTTTCTCTTGCTCTCTCTCTCTCTCTTCCTCTCTCCTCCTTCAGCCATGGCTCAAATGGCTAGAACAATTTGGCCACAGGGGCTGAGGATGGCTCCATGACCTTATCTCAGACACTAAAATAGCTTGGTTGCTGAGCAAAAGAGCAGTGGCCTCAGATAGGCAGAGAATTGCCCTGGAGGGGGCTTGTAGGGTGGATCCCTGTAGGGTCACATGTGGAAATCTGTCTCTGACTCCCTGTCTCTCGCCTCTCACTTAATGTAAACAAAACAAAACAACAACAAAAAACAACAAGTGACAGAACAATACACCCAGAACCATAACTTTCTTATATGTATGTACATGCATATTTCTCCATATTCATTTTTGGAGGAGCATATAGTCAATTTTTTATAGTTGTTAATTGTTGGTATTACAAAGCAGGCTGAAACTGGTTGAGGCAATTTAGACACTTTTATGTTCTTCTATGCTTAAAATACTGAAAACCTGGAGAACATTTTCTGGCGGGTTTTTTTTTGTTGTTATTGTTGATTTGTTTTTAATATATAAATAGGTCTGTATTGCTTTTTGAATGATAAACCAATCCATTAATCAGTTGAAAATTAGGGGTGTTCAATTTAAAAAAGCACTTGAATAGTCATGTGCTTAGGGCATTGGAGAATTTTAATTCACCATTCTCAGTCCAAGTGTGGTTTAAAGCAATATGCCAGTGCCCCTACCCCTCCACAGAAGAAAGCTTTGGGACTAGCTTGCTGGGCTACTGTCATCTCTCCCAGTTCTCTCATTTCTGCAGCTGTGACTTAGTACTAGCTATAATTGGGGATGGAAGGAAGTCAATTCTCATTAGTGATTCCCTCCACTGGCTTATTAGGGGGTCCAGGAGCCACAGAATGGAGATATGTATATCTCTTTATCTCTCAGTGTCACCAACTACCACTGATATTGCAAACGACACATCTTTAGATTGTGTACCTTTCTTTCAAATAAATTATATTTAGTTTAGTGTAAATTTCTGATAACTTTGGACCTTTGTGTGTTTCTAATCGGGTATACTGCCACTTATTTCAGTTGTATAGGGTTGGGTTGATTCTCTTGTTAATGTTACTCAAAATATCTTTGAGTTTCCATCCCTGGTCTAGAGAATCCCAACTATTAGTCATTATTGTCGTGTAGAGAACATTAATTAATGGGACCACAACTAATCACACCTCAGCTAATCAAAAGTATTTGCTAAAAAAACAAATTAGAAGCAGACAACAGAGTATCTTAAGGCAGAAACAGGATGTGTACTGCATATCTTCCAGAGATTGATGGAGCCCATAAAGTCCCTGCACATTTTTGAGTTCTCTGTAATCCAGGCCAGTGCACCTGCTTTGTCAAGTGGAGCTGGACCATCTTAAAGGACTGAAAACAGCCTGGCTTGGATTTTGGAAACCTGACTTGGCATCCAACCCTATTTTGTTCTCTTTAGTTTTCCAAGAGCTAAATCAAGATTTTTTGAGTCTCAATAGCTAACTTGTAAAATGAGGTAATAATTAATGCTGCCACAAAGAGTTTGCAGAGGATTAGAGATGTTTGATTTTAAATACTTGTATAATATATTCATTCACAAATGAGTTCACAGAATTATTTACACAGTTCTGAGTGCCTCCTAGGTGCCTGACATAGCCTAGGAGGTTCAATCCTAGGTGCTAATTGTGGGTATAGGGTCAAGGAGCATGGAAGGCAAGCACCAGGGAATAAGCAACTATTAACATGTTTCATCGATAAGACAGGATCATGAGGTAATAGCTATTATGGCTCCTTTTATATCACACAAAATCCTTAGGGAGACAAAGCTACAATCAATCATAAGGCCATGTTATATTTATTATTGATGCAAGCAAAGAGAACAATGGGAGCTTGATTTAAACATTTTAAACAAAATATTCAGAGAGATCATTTTTAAAGTGGTTTAGCTTAAAATTTAAAAAATTCAGTTAATAAAGACTGCATTTGTATTCACCTACATGTTACCAGAATAATTTTTTATTACAGCAATTGAAGAAAAATTGTCCCCAATGATGTAGAGCTACTTTCCTTAAGTGAAATTAGACACAGTTTTTATCCTATACTTAATGCATGCATACTGGTTATTAGAGGGGAAATAACCTTTTTCTTTCTTCCCCTATAAGCTCTTTGCCTAGTCTAATAATGAAATTGACATAGAAGAAAACAAAAACAAATTTTGCATATACAGAACCTCAAAGATATGTGGCTACCAACAACAAGTAATTGAAGCTTATATGCTGTCTTGTGATAAGGAGAAGGAGGTAGGAGTCTGGAACTTCAGACTGGAGAAATACAACTCAAAGCTGGTAAGAACCAATGGGTGCATCTTATACAATGATTGTAAATTATTTTACTTGTATTTCCTGCTTTTTGCAAGGATGAGGAGTTGGATGATTTTTATGATGGAAAACAATTGAGTTCAATAACTTTATGCAAAACATTTTTTTTTTCAAATTTTGGGTCCCATGGGGACACACAGTATTTTAGATAGCTGAAGGAGAGGCAAAAGGCTCTTCTTGAATCTTTGGGCCTTGATTTTATTCAACTCAAAATCCAGGTGTCTGACTATCACATTCTGGATTGGACTGACACGGATCCCATCACAGTGTGTGTGTGTGTGTGTGTGTGTGTGTGTGTGTGTGTGTGTGTGTGTGTATATATATATATATTTTTAATTTACTGTGTTTACATAGATTCTAGTGTTGACCTGATTACATCCCCCTCCCCAGTATTCCCCTCAACATTGCCCTTCTCTCATTAGCTCCCTCCCCCTTTCCCTTCAGGTTTAATTCTGTTCCTCAGTTCACATTGTTTCTTGGATTCCTCAAATGAGTGAGGTCATATGATATTTTTCTTTCTCTGCCTGGTTGATTTCAGTTAACATAATAGTTCCAGGTCCATCCATGTTGTTGCAAAAGGTAATATTTTCTTCTTTTTTATGTCCTCATAGTATTCCATTGTATATATGTACAATACTACCACTGCTTTTTAATCCACTTGTCCACTGACGGACACTTGGGCTGTTTCCAGATCTTTGCTATTGTGAATAATGCTGCCACAAACATGGGAGTGCATTTCTTTTTTTGAGTCAGTGATATGATATTCTTGGAATATATTCCTAAAAGTGGGATGGATGCCTGGGTCAAAAGGCAGTTTGATTTTTAATTTTTTGAGGAATCTCCATAATGTTTTCCACAGTGGCTGCACCAGTCTGCATTCCCACCAGCAGGGCAAAAGGGTTCCCTTTTCTCTACATCTTCCCAGCACCTATGGTGTGTTGTTTTGTTAATGAGCATCACTGTGATTGGTGTGAGGTGATATCTCATTGTGGTTATAATTTGCATTTCTCTAATGATTAGTGATATTGAGCATTTTTTTTATCTGTCTATTGGCCATCTGTATGTCCTCTTTGGAGAAGTGTCTATTCATTACTTTTGCCCATTTTTTTATTGGATTGTTTGTCTTCCTGGTATTGAGTTATACAAGCTCTTTATAAATTTTGGTTATTAATCCCTTATCAGTCGTAGTGTCGAATATGTTCTTCTATTGTGTAGTTTGTCCTTTTATTCTGTTCATATTGTCTTTAGCTGTACAAAAGCTTTTTATTTTGATATAGTCCCATTTGTTTATTCTTTTATTTCCCTTGCCCATGAAGATAAATAAGCAAATATATATATTGCTGCGAGAGATGTCAGAGAGCTTACTGACTATGTTTTCTTCTAAGATGCTTATGATTTGACAAATTAAATTTAAGTCTTTTATCCATTTTGACTTTATTTTTGTGAATGGTGTAAGTTGATGGTCTAGTTTAATTTTTCTGCAAGTAGCTGTCCAATTTTCCCAACACCATTTGTTAAAGAGACTGTCTTTACTCCATTGTATGCTCTTACCTCCTTTGTCAAATATCAATTGTCCATAAAGGTGTCGGTTTATTTCTGGGTTCTCTGTTCTGTTCCACTGATCTATATTCCTATTTTAATGCCAGTACCAAGCTGTTTTGAGTACAATGGCCTTGTAGTACAACTTGATATCAGGAAGTGTGATACCTCCCACTTTATTCCTCTTTTTCAAGATTGCTGAGGCTATTTGTGTTCTTTTTTGGTTCCATATAAATTTTTGGAATATGTATTCTATATCTTTGAAGTATGTCATTGTACTTTAATTGATATTGCATTGAATTTATAAACTGCTTTGTGTAGTATAAACATTTTGATAATATTTATTCTTCCTAACCATGAGCATGGTATATGCTTCCACTTGTTTGTATCTTCCTTGATTTCTTTTATCAATGTTTCGTCATTTTTCGAGTCCAAGTCTTTAACCAACTTGGTTAAACTTACTCCTAGGTACTTTATTGTTTTTGTTGCAATAGTGAAGGGGATTGTTTTCTTAATTTCTCTTTCTGACAGTTCATTGTTGGCATATAAAAATGCCTCTGATTTCTGTGTATTAATTTTATACCCTGCTACCTTGATGAATTCATTTATCAGGTCCAGTAGTTTTTTGACTGAGACTTTAGGGTTTTCTATATACAGTATCATATCATCTGCAAATAATGATAGTTTTACTTTTTCTTTTCCAATTTGGATGCCTTTTATTTCTTCTTCTTGTCTGCTGTAGCTACGACTTCCAGTACTATGCTGAATAAAAGTGGTGAAAGGTGGCACCTCTGTCTTGTTCCTGGTCTTAGGGGGATTGCTTTTAATTTTTGCCCATTAATTATGATGTTGGCTGTGGGTATTTCATAGATGGCCTTTATCATGTAGACGTGTGTTCCCTGTATTCCCACTTTGCTGATAGTTTTGATCTTGAATGGGTGCTGGATTTTATCAAATGCTTTTTTGCATCTATTGAAATTATCATGTGATTTTTCTTCTTCTTTTTGTATAAGTGATGAATCACATTGATTGATTTACAAATATTGTAACATCCTTGCCTCCCCAGAATAAATCCCACTTGATCATGATGTATGATTTTTTTAATGTATTGCTGGATCCGGTTGGCTAATAGTTTATTGAGGATTTTATCATCTAAATTCATCAGGAAAATCGGCATATAATTTTCTTTTTTTGTGTTGTCTTTGCCTTGTTTTGGAATCAGAATTATGCTCACCTCATAAAAGGAGCTTGGAAGTCCTTAAATTTTTTGAAGTATTCAATAGTTAGAGAAGGATAAGAGTTAATTCTTCTTTGAATATTTGGTAGAATTCCACTGTGAAGCCATCTGGTCCAGGACTTTTGTTTTTTGGGAGTTTTTTGATTACTGCTTTGATCTCATTTGCTGTAATCGGTCTATTTAGATTTTCTGATTCTTCCAGATAGATTTTTTAAAAGATTTTATGTTTCAAGGAATTTGTCCATTTCACCTAGGTTGTTTAATTTTTTGGCATACAGCTCTTCATAGTACTTTATTACAATGTTTTGTATTTCTGTTGTGTCAGTTATTTCTCCACTCTCATTGCTAATTTTATTTATTTCAGTCCTCTCTCTTTTTTTCTTGGTGAGTCTGATAAAGGTTCATCTATCTTGTTTACCTTTTCAAAGAATCTCCTGGTTTCATTGATCCTCTGTATTGTTTCTTTAGCCTCAATGTCATTTATTTCTGCTCTGATCTTTATTATTTCCTTCCTTCTACTACCTCTGGGCTTTACTTGCTATTCTTTTTCTATTTCTTTTAGATGCATGGTTAGGTTGTTAATTGGAGCTTTTTCTAGCTTTTTAAGGTATGCCTATAATGCTATGAACTTCCCTCTCAGGACTGCTTTTGCTGTTTCCCATAAATTTTGAGCTGTTGTATGCTTGTTATCATTTGTTTCTAGGAATTTTTAAATTTTTCTTTGATCTCATTGTTAACCCACTCGTTACTTAATATTATATCATTTAGTTTCCCTCTGTTTGTGTATTTTTCAGTTTTTCTGTTGTGGTTGATTTCTAGCTTCATGCCATTGTGATCAGAGAAAATGCTTGATATGATTTCAATCTTCTTAAATTTGTTGAGACTTCTTTTGTGCCCTCATATATGGTCTATCCTAGAGAATGTACCATAAGCACTTGAAAAGAATGTATATTCTGCAGCTTTGGTGTGAAAGGTTCTGAAAATATCTATTAAATCCTATTGATCTAGTGTGTCCTTTAAGTCTGCTGGGTTTTTTTGTTAATTTTCTTTTTTGAGGATCTATCTAGTGATGTTGGTGGAGTATTGAAATCCCCTACTATTATATTGTATTGCTGTTGATCATGCCCTTTATATCCATCAAAGTCTGCTTTATTTATTTTGGTCCTCCTATATTAGGTGTGTAGATATTTATAATGGTTATATCTACCTGTTGGATTGCTGCTTTTATCATTATGTAGTGACCTTCTTTATCTCTTACTATATAGCCTTTTTTTAAAAGTCCATTTTGTCTGATATATGTATTGCTATCCTAGCTTTTTTTTCATTTCCATTTGCATGAAATATTTTTTTCCATCTTTAGTCTATGTATATTTTTTGTTTTGAGATGTGTCTCTTGTAGACAGCATATGTATAGGTCCTGTTTTCTTATCCATGCAGCTAACCTATGTCTTTTGATTGGATCATTTAATCCATTTACATTCAAGGTTATTATTGATATGTAGT
This sequence comes from Saccopteryx bilineata, assembly GCF_036850765.1. Taxonomy (NCBI): domain Eukaryota; kingdom Metazoa; phylum Chordata; class Mammalia; order Chiroptera; family Emballonuridae; genus Saccopteryx; species Saccopteryx bilineata. The sequence goes on from NC_089494.1 coordinate 121,656,421, forward strand.
GGTTTATTGCCATTTTATTTTTTAAAGCTATCATTCTCTTTTACTATATTCTTTTCCCCCTTTGATCTGTTTACAACAGTCCCCTTAATATTTCATGCAGCATTGTTTGGTTGTAATGAATTCCTTGAGTTAGTTTTTTGTTGTTGTTGTTTTTTTGTTTTGTTTTGTTTTTGCTTTTGTTTTTGTCTGGGAAGCTTTTTATTTCTCCTTCAATTTTAAATGATAGCCTTGCTGGATAAAGTAGTCTTGGTTGTTGGCTCTTGTACTGCATTACTTTCAATATTTCTTGTCATTCCCTTCTGGCCTCAAGTGTTTCTGTTGAGAAGTCAGATTTCATCCTTATAGGGGCTTCTTTGTAAGTGATAGTTGTTTTTCTCCAGCAGTTTTTAATATTTTCTTTTTATATCTTAGCTTTGGTATTTTAATTATGATGTGTCTTGGTGTGGATTTCTTAGGGTTTCTCTTTAATGGATTCTCTGTGCTTCTTGAACTTGTGTGACTTTTTCCTGCATCAATTTAGGGAAGTTTTCAGCTATAATTTGATTGAACAAGGTTTCTATCCCTTGATTTTTCTCTTCTTCAGGAACTCCTATGATGTAGATGTTATTTCTATTCATGTTGTCACAGAGCTCTCTTAGAGTTTCCTCAGACTTTTTGAGTTCTCTCTTTTTTTTTTTTTTTTTTTGCTGCTCTGCTTCCATACCTTTGTTTATCTTGTCCTCTAACTCACTGATTCAATCCTCAGCTTCATCCATCCTGCTTCTAATCCATTGTGGTCTTCATTTCTGATATTGTATTTGTTATTTCTGACTGATTTTTTTTATTATTTCAATGTTTTTTTTATATTTGCTATCTCTTTATTTTGTTATTTGCCATGTACATCTGTTGCTGTTCTAAGATCTTTCAGCATCCTAACAGTCATTATTTTAAACTCTGTACTAGGTAATTTGTTTATATCTGACTCATTCAAGTCCTTTTCTGGGGATTTCTCTTGATTCTTTTAGGTTGCATTTCTCTGCCTTCCCATTGTGATGTGTATAAGAAGGGTGTGGCCACAAGATTCCAATGGATGTGGCCTCTGTGTTCCCTAGGTGTGGTCTATCTGCAAGCCCTCCAGTCCCTCTGCCATTGGTGCAGGCCCACTGAGGCAGTCACTGTGGTTTCAACCTTTCCTCCACCAGTGGGGTGTGTTCACATGCCTGGGCTACAAGCCTTGGCAGTCCTCGGCCTTCATCCTGCCACCTCAGGTGGGGCTACGTTCTGCACTGGAGCTGGAAGCCTTGGCACCACTGGTGGGGCTGCACACCTATGCTCAGCCATGGGTCTCTTCTCATTCCCGGCTTTCACCCTGTCCCTACAGGCTGGGCTGTGTTCCTGCAGGCCACAAGACTTGGCTCCAGGCATGGGGGCTGTGCATCCTTGCTCAGACACAGGGCTTCACCTGTTCCCTGGCTTTTGCCCTGCCCCTGATGGCAAGGCTGTACTCACAGGCCAGGCTGCAAGACCCAGCTCTTGGGTGGGGCTGCATGCCCCTGCTTAGATGCAGCTCTCCACCGGTTCTCCTGCTTTCACCTGGCTTTCATCTTTCCCCTGCAGGTGGGATTACCGACAGTACAGCTGAGCTCACGCCTGGCCTCAGTTGTGGCTGGCTTGGCTTTTGCCCCTCTTGATGGGACCATGCTTTCACGTCCTACGGCCTCCAACCCTCCGGCGAGCCCTCAGCAGTGTGGGTGGGGGCAATGCAACTCAGACCTTAGCACTCAATACCATATTCCTGAAGGATCCATTCTTATAAACAACTCTGCTCTGAGTGCCTCAGGAGAACTTGTTTGGCTGATGTCCTGCTCTGCTCCCTTTGCTGGTATTGTTGGTTCCAGGGGAAATATTCACTTCATATTTGGGGAGTGACTCAACTCAGTGGTTAGGGTGGCTGTCCCTCAAAGTGTTTCTCCATGTGCTTCCTAGATTACTCTGTCTTTCTGGTACTCCAGTCCTCTCATTTCTCCCCATACCTCAGAGTCCCAGGTGAGTGTTTGTGAGAGAGGTTTCCTGTGCGGTCCCTTTAAGAAGAATCCTGGGTCTGAGAAATCTCTCTTTCTCACAAACAGTATCCTGACTTGTTTTGCAGCTAAATACTGTCCATATGCCTCTTCTAGGCTCTAGGCCTGCAGGCTGTGGCTTTGTTCCTGGGGCCCAGGACCCTCCCCTCTCCACTAAACTCACTTTCCTCCACACAAGTCTCTTTGGGCTCCCGTTTACACCCGGGAGCTGGGCAGCCGTCTTCGCATTTCCACTTTTTCTACCAGTCTCTGTGGCTTCTTCAGTGTTCCTTGGTTAAAGAGTCCTATTAGTTTAGTCCAAAATTGGTTTTTCCGGATGATCACAGTATATTTTTATAGATGGTAGGTTTACATAAAAAGTAAATATGATTTTATAATCCACATTTAGTGTCAAGCTTATACAATTAAAGACTTTCTTTCTTCTTGTTGTTGTTTTCCAAGTGAGAGGAAGAGAGATAAACAGAATCCCTCATGCACCCCAACTGGGATCCAGCCAGCAAACCCCATCTGTGGCTGATGCTCTGCCCATCTTGGGTCAGTACTTGCAACCAAGCTAATTTCAGCACTTGAGGTGGAAACTCCACAGAGCCATCCTCAGCACCTGGGGTGATGTGCTTGAAACAACTGAACCATCGCTGTGGGAGAGGAAGAGAAAGGGAGGTGGAGAAGCTGATGGGTGCTCTCCTGTGTGCCCTGACCAGGAATCAAACCTGAGATATCCACACGCCTGGCCAATCTTCTACCACTAAGACAAACAGCAAGGGCCTAATTAAAGACTTTCATGAGCTATCAGTTACATTTAAATATTTTGTAAAATTATAGTCTAATGCAGTTACCCACTTTTGCTGCAAACTTTTAACTACAAATGCAGTCAGTACAAAGGAATCAAAATGTGCATGCTCTAGACATTCATCACTAGCCCTTGCTTCAATTATACATGACTTAACAGAAATGAATTTGCAGCATTTTATTTCTTGATGTAATTGAGCTCAAGTATTACATAAAATGTAACCAGACAGTAAATTTTGAACTCATTTTAGAATAATTAGCCCATTGCTATTACTTCTGAAGTTAAAAAGAAATATTAAAATTTTCCAAATGCAAGCACATTTTGAAGGCTGATTCTGTTCTTTGAAATGAGCCATCTTCCACTCAGAAGGAAGCTGGGAGCTCTTACTTTCACATATCTTGTTCCTTCTCCCTCATATCTCCATTAAAGTGCTAGTGCTCATTCAGACATGTCTTAATTACAGGCCTGGAGCCAGTGAAAGAGCCTCTGCAGATTAAGCAGGTGATGTTTTTTTTTAATGATGCATTTACCTCAAGTTACTCCAGCTCAGTTTTTTGAATAATTAAGGCTGAACTAAAAAAGACATAATATCTGTTGTACATTAAAATGTCTTCATTTAATAGATTAATCAAAATTTGTCATTTTTGTATCTCTTTCTCCCACCCTCCCTTCCATAAGCAGAAAGTCACCCTCTGGCTACAGGGAAGGAACTAACATTTATAGTTTCTACTGTGTGTCAGACATGATACAGGTAAGGTGCATTACATTCTTTGTCCTTTGAACACTCATACAATTTGACAAGTTCAGGAATAAGCCTAGTTATTCTGTTAGAGGCAGAAATGGCACCAGGAGGTATTAGAATGGTAGAGCTAGCTCAGCAACCTTGGTACTTGATTTTTGGCTAAGAAAGAATTTAAAGCCAAGACTCTAAAACTACAAAATAAAGTTCATTTAAAAAGTCACAGATGTAGAAGAAGTGAGCGGTAGAAGAAATGGGCTCAGAAAACAAGTTTGAGAGACAAAAGAAGGACCCTCAGAGCTTAGAAGAGAGAGAGAAAAGGTCGCATGCTTGGGAACAAAGAAAAGGAGTAGAAGAAAGACATGGGCATGTTCCCAGGAGGGTGAGCTCACTGAATCTTTTTTCCTAAGGGTTTTTAATGATGGATTTTAGGAGATGTCCTAGAGGAGGATCTCAATAGAATATTCATCAGCTTCCCAGGTGTGTCTTTTCAGGCTCATGGTCTCTCCTGATGCATAGGCAGGGAGACATTAGTCAATGCAGCTCCTCCTGAGGTCAGCTGTGGCATCACTTGTCTGGTTTTGCTGCTTTTCTGGGCCTGGATCTGAAACACAGCTGAGGCATAGATGTTATCCTTAGGGTTAATTCTTAAGAGAGTGGCCATGAAGAGCCCACATGGAAATTACTTGAGGCTATTCTTTAGCTCCTTGTTCCTCCTCCAAGGGGGTCTACCACATGGTCAATGACATGCCAGGGGAGGAAAGGTAATAGAGAGGTTCAAATCACATGAACAGCAATAATAAAGGTCAGGGGGTCTAAACCACATGACTAATGACATGCTAGGGGAAGAAAGGTTACCCTGGGAGGAGGTCCTTGTTTTTCCCATAGCTGAGTACCCAGGGATTTCTATATACCCTGGTAACCTATGTCTGGTGTAATGTCTGTTCTGCTCACATCTATCTAACTGCCTACCACAATTCCTGTTTTGCAAATAAGAATAGTCAAGTTTAAGAATGTTAAGCAAGTATTCCAAACTCACATGACTGAATGAAGACAAAGGGAGGAATTTTTAAAAAAATAAATTTAACAAGGTGATATTGATCAACAAGAGTATACATAGATTTTGGGTAAACATCTCCATATCATTTGGATAGTCAATTATGTTGTATAATCATCACCCAAAGTCAAATCAAAAAGGATTTAATTTAAATTGGTCAGAGTCTAGACTCTGTCTTGTTATATTCTGTCCCAGCCCAAGGTGACTGACAATTAAGGTAACAGAGAGTGTCACAGAGGCTATTCAAAGTCAACAGATATCTTAGCATATATTTATTTCCTTTTATTTAACGTATTAAAATTGTACATTGTGAACAAGGTTGTTAGAGAAGCTAACAAAGCTTTTCTGTTGGCTCAGTGGTAGAGTGTCAATTTGGCTGTGGATGTCTCGGGTTTGATTTCCAGTCAGGGCACACAGGAGAAACAACCATCTGCTTCTTTTCCCCTCCCCTTTTCCCTTCTCTCTCTCTTCTCTCCTCCTGCAACCATGGCTCAACTGGTTCAAGTGCATTGGCCCCAGGTGCTGAGGATGGCTCATGGAGCCTCCTCCTCAGGGGCTAAAAATAGCTCCATTGGGGTCATGGCCCCAGATAAGCAGAGCATCAGCCCCAGATGGGGGTTGGAGGATGGATCCAGGTCAAGGTGCTTGCAAGAGTCTCTCTCTCTCTCTCCTCCTCTCACTTAAATAAAAGGAAAAAAGAAAGAAAATAAAAAGAAAAAAGCTAACAGAGCTACCACTGCCTACGTCTAGAAAATGAGCAAGAGGCTGTAGAAGTCTGTAAATAGAATATAGAAAGGTACCCCAGGCAAACTTGGCAAAGCTCCAAAAGCTGCTCCTCTTTATTGCTGAGACCTGTCAAAGAGATTTTCACTATAAATTATTTTGAATTATTAGAGTAAGCTTCTCAGGACAAAAGAAAAATAAATACGATATCATGTGATTTAAAAAAAATAATAGTTGACAAGCATTAACTGAGTGACTACAACATGATAAAACTATGCTGGGTCTTGTGAATAAGACCTTGAAGTAATTGAATGGAACCTGCTCTTACAGAGCTAGAATAAGCATGAGAGATAGACACAGAACCCACATGCTCTAGTGTCTAATGTGAAATGTGTAAGTGCGGCATCTAGTGAGATAGATACTATGGCTAGAAATGGAATTTGGCTTGCCCAAGCACCTAGTAACTGGCAAACTGGATGGCAAATAAATACTTATCCCACAGGAGAGAGCTAAAGAGCCTCTCTGAGGCTCCCTCTGAATCTTCCTCTGAGTGACATCAGTTGTGGATGTGGTGATGGGCAGGTGGGGAGGGAGTGGGAAAGTTTCTGAGAGTGATATCCAAAGAGAAGCCAGAGAGAGAAGTATGATTTATTCTGGTGGTAAGGGATTAGTGAGAGAATAGCACATGAAAAAATCAGCAAGGGGTGAGTCTGGGCAACTCGTTTAAAGGGGAAAGCAAAAATAAAACAAAACACTTTTTGGTGCATATGCTGCTGGGGCCAAGTGCAGAGAGAGAGGCCAAATGTGTAAGGAGTTGGAAACTCTCTTGGTTAGATTGCTAGGTCTCTGGTGCTGAGACAGTCTGGCAAGAGTTTTCAAACTACCGTACTTCCCCACATACAAGATGCTCCCTAGAGGCACCTAAATTTTGGGGCCTGAAATTTGAAAAAAAAAAAAGTAATACATAAAGTTATTGAACTCAAGTGTTATTTATTATAAAATTCATACAACTCCTCAAATAGAAATGTAAGTAAAAATAATTCTACAACCACTGTATAAGATGCACCCAGTTTTTAGACCTCAAATTATTTGGAAAATGATGCATCTTTATACATGGGGAAATACATTTTCCAAGGACTCTTTTCTTAAGTAAATTATGAACATGTTGGGAAAAACAGTTATTTTTAAAAAAATTTGTAAGATAATATGTTTTATAAACCCATCGATGGAAATGTGTTTGTCTTTATTTGACCATAAACTTAGAAAATTAGTTTGGGGCAACACTGGATGGAAGGGAATGCACAAACCAGCTACAGAGCTCAGACATTGCCTCTCTGGGGTCAGGTCTGAAATGTGCTAGGTGGCTAATGGAGTTGACTCAGTATTTACAGTGGAGGGGAGTGCTCTGAACATGCATGTGCCCATAAATCATAGGTCTTCTCATTATACTCTGCCATGTGACCAAATCACTCTACCATGGCTTGATCTACTGATTTCTACTCATTTACTTCTGCAAGATCCAGATTCTCACTGGGAATAGATATTTGACCCATCCTAATTTATGCTACTAGAACCCCATCTCCATACCTAATGCTAACAAAGTACCTTTTCACATGTCTGGAACTTGCTTTCACATGCTCTGAAATGTGTGTGACCCCAGAGATCTCCATACTTGGCTTGCTCAGAATATGCTTTCATAGTGTACACTTTCTGTGCTGAGTCTCCCATTGAACTGAGCATCCTTGTATATCCAATGGTTGTGTAGCACAACCAAACTTACCACCCACCTTTAAATAATACTGTTTATTTCTGACGATTTCCTTTAGAGTCTGGTCCTTTAATGAAGTCAGGAACTTCAGCTCTGTTTTTTTTCTTGTCTGGGCTCATTATCTTCCACCTCCAAATCCTGTACCCCCACCACCATATGATCAAAAGCTATCCTGCTTTGAAGCTAAAACCATCTGAACATCAGCAGAGGAAAACACTAACACAGCAAGTTTGTTTTTACGAACAAACAAATGTAATTTGTTTTAAAAATGCAACATGCTTTACAAATTACTATACAATTTTTTTTCACATATTTGTTGACTCTGGTTCATCTTGCTTCTTGTAGATTGCTATTCAGCTAATTTCCCTGTGAGGTGATGAGAACCTATTGTCTTCACATTCTAATTGTCCTCTAGGGCAGTGGTCCCCAACTCTTGGACCGTGGACTGGTACCCTGTCCGTGGGCCATTTGGTATCGGTCTGCAGGGAAAGAATAAATAACTTACATTATTTCTGTTTTATTTATATTTAAGTCTGAACAATGTTTTATTTTTTAAAAATGACCAGATTCCCTCTGTTACATCCATCTAAGACTCACTCTTGATGCCTGTCTTGGTCATGTGATACATTTATCCATCCCACCTTAAAGGCCAGTCCGTGAAAATATTTTCTGACATTAAACTGGTTCATGGCCCAAAAAAGATTGGGGACCATTGAGATAGAGAGATAAAAGACAAATAGATAGATAGATAGATAGATAGATGATAGATAGATAGATAGATAGATAGATAGATAGATAGATAGATAAGGAAGGAGGAGGGGTAGAGAAACAGATGGGTGCTTCTCCTGTGTGCCCTGGCAATCAAACCTGGGACATCCACACATTGGGTTGATGTTCTACCACTGAGCCAACTGGCCAAGGCCATTTACTTTTTTTAAAATGTCTTTTTTTACCCTTATATTTCAGGATTTTGGAGTGGAGCTTTAAAAGATCTAAATATTGCTCATTTTCAAAAGACTTTAATGGCACTCCTAAACAAATCTAAGAGCAAACATAAAACCACTGAGGTCTCCTGCACAAGCTATCTAAAAGAGGGGCAAAATATAAAAGTGAAGGATGTTTACAAGAGATAATATGCTTGTGGACATTTTTTTATCAATGCCTCCAATTCAAGGAGCATATCTGAAGGAAAACATAAATAAAAACAACCTATTATTTGGGGATTCCAATCTAATAAGCTTTTTAATTTATAGGTATGTATGCTATTTAATTTAAAATGTTGCATTTGTTTATGCATAAGACAGATTTTTATTCTTTAGCCATAGTTGAAGGACAAGGTAGATCTTCTCTCAAAAAGAGTCAACAATCTTAGCTCTGGTGCTACAGCAAATCAATAAAGTATTCAACTTTCATATATTACATTGGAGAAAGATGATGTAATATTGCATTCAACGTTGCAAAGAGTCCGCTATGCTTCATTCAAATGGAAAAAAAATAATTCTGCTTTTCAAATTTATTGTAGCCTTACAGGTAACTATGCAAATAAGTGGTCTAGTACCTGGCTCACAACAGTCACATAAATTTTTTTTTTCATTTTCTTTTTTTTCTTTTTTTTTTATAATTTTATTTTTTTAATGGGGTGACATCAATAAATCAGGATACATATATTCAAAGATAACAAGTCTAGGTTATCTTGTATTCAATTATGTTACATACCCACCACCCAAAGTCAGATTGTCCTCTGTCACCTTCTATCTTGTTTTCTTTGTGCCCCTCCCCACCCCCTATCCCTCTCCCATTCCCCCCTCCCCCCCGTAACCACCACACTCTTATCAATGTCTCTTAGTTTCACTATTATGTCCCACCTACGTATGGAATAATGCAGTTCCTGGTTTTTTCTGATTTACTTATTTCGCTTCGTATCATGTTATCAAGATCCCACCATTTTGCTGTAAATGTTCCGATGTCATCATTTCTTATGGCTGAGTAGAATTCCATAGTGCATATGTGCCACATCTTCTTTATCCAGTCATCTATTGATGGGCTTTTTGGTTGTTTCCATGTCCTGGCCACTGTGAACAATGCTGCAAAAAACATGGGGCTGCATGTGTCTTTACGTATCAATGTTTCTGAGTTTTGGGGATATATACCCAGTAGAGGGATTGCTGGGTCATAAGGTAGTTCTATTTTCAGTTTTTTGAGGAACCACCATACTTTCTTCCATAATGGTTTTACTACTTTACATTCCCACCAAAAGTGTATGAGGGTTCCTTTTTCTCCACAGCCTCTCCAACATATGCTATTAACTGACTTGCTAATAACAGCTAATCGAACAGGTGTGAGGTGGTATCTCATTGCCGTTTTGATTTGCATTTCTCTAATAGCTAAAGAAGATGAGCATCTTTTCATATATCTGTTGGCCATTTGTATTTCTTCCTGGGAGAAGTGTCTATTCATATCCTCTTCCCATTTTTTTATTGGATTGTTTGTTTGTTTGTTGTTGAGTTTTATGAGTTCTTTGTATATTTTGGATATTAGGCCCTTATCTGAGCTGCTGTTTGAAAATATCATTTCCCATTTAGTTGGCTTTCTGTTTATTTTGTTATCAGTTTCTCTTGCTGAGCAAAAACTTCTTAGTCTGATGTAGTCCCATTCATTAATTTTTGCCTTCACTTCTCTTGCCATTGGAGTCAAATTCATAAAATGCTCTTTAAAACCCAGGTCCATGAGTTGAGTACCTATGTCTTCTTCTATGTACTTAATTGTTTCAGGTCTTATGTTTAGATCTTTGATCCATTTTGAGTTAATTTTTGTACAGGGAAAGAGACTGTAGTCCAGTTTCATTCTTTTGCATGTGGCTTTCCAGTTTTCCCAGCACCATTTATTGAAGAGGCTTTCTTTTCTCCATTGTGTGTTGTTGGCCCCTTTATCAAAAATTATTTGACTATATATATGTGGTTTTATTTCTGGACTTTCTATTCTGTTCCATTGGTCTGAGTGTCTATTTTTCTGCCAATACCATGCTGTTTTGATTGTCGTGGCCCTATAATAGAGTTTGAAGTCAGGTATTGTTATGACCCCAGCTTCATTCTTTTTCTTTAGGATTGCTTTGGCTATTCGGAATTTTTTATAGTTCCATATAAATCTGATGATTTTTTGCTCTATTTCTTTATAAAATGTCATTGGAAGTTTGATGGGAATTGCATTAAATTTGTATATTGCTTTGGGTAATATAGCCATCTTGATTATATTTATTCTTCCTAGCCAAGAACAAGGTATATTCTTCCATCTCATTATATCTTTCTCAATTTCCCTTAACAGTGGTTTATAGGTTTCATTATATAAGTCCTTTACATTCTTTGTTATGTTTATTCCTAAGTATTTTATTTTTTTTGTTGCAATCGTGAAGGGGATTATCCTTTTGAGTTCCTTCTCAGTTGTTTCATTGTTGGCATATAGAAAGGCTGTTGACTTCTGTATGTTAATTTTGTATCCTGCGACCTTACTGTATTGGCTTATTGTTTCTAGTAGTATTTTTGTGGATTCTTTGGGGTTTTCGATGTATAGGATCATATCATCTGCAAAAATTATACCTTTACTTCTTCTTTTCCGATATGGATGCCTTTTATTTCTTTGTCTTGTCTGATTGCTCTGGCTAGAACCTCTAGTACCACATTAAATAAGAGTGGAGAGAGTGCACAACCCTGTCTTGTTCCTGATTTAAGGGGGAAAGCCTTCAGTTTTGTGCCATTTAATATGATGTTAGCTGATGGTTTATCATATATGGACTTTATCATGTTGAGATATTTTCTTTCTATACCCATTTTGTTGAGAGTCTTAAACATAAAATTGTGTTGTATTTTATCGAAAGCCTTTTCTGTGTCTATTGATAAGATCATGTGGTTTTTGTTCTTTGTTTTGTTGATATGGTGTATTACATTAACCGTTTTACGTAGGTTGAACCATCCTTGAGATTCTGGGATGAATCCCACTTGATCATAATGTATTATTTTTTTAATATGTTGTTGTATTCGATTTGCTAGTATTTTGTTTAGTATTTTAGCATCTGTATTCATTAGAGATATTGGTCTGTAGTTTTCTTTTTTTGTGCCATCCTTGCCTGGTTTTGGTATGAGGGTTATGTTGGCCTCATAAAATGTGTTTGGAAGTATTGCTTCTTCTTCAATTTTTTGGAAGACTTTGAGTAGAATAGGAACCAAGTCTTCTTTGAATGTTTGATAAAATTCTCTGGTATAGCCGTCAGGGCCTGAACTTTTATTTTTGGGGAGGTTTTTAATAGTTTTTTCTATTTCTTTTCTACTGATAGGTCTGTTTAGGCTTTCTGCTTCTTCTTGACTCAGTCTAGGAAGGTTGTATTGTTCTAGGAATCTATCCATTTCTTCTAGGTTGTTGAATTTAGTGGCATAAAGTTTTTCATAGTATTCCACAATAATTCTTTGTATATCTATGGTGTCCGTGGTGATTTCTCCTCTTTCATTTTGGATTTTGTTTATATGAGTTCTTTCTCTTTTTTCCTTGGTAAGTCTTGCCAAGGGTTTGTCAATTTTGTTGATCTTTTCAAAGAACCAGCTCCTTGTTCTATTAATTTTTTCTATAGTTTTTCTGTTCTCTATTTCATTTATTTCTGCTCTGATTTTTATTATCTCCTTTCTTTGGCTGGTTTTGGGTTGTCTTTGTTCTTTTTTTTCTAGTTTTTTAAGGTGGGAAGTTAAATGGTTCACTTGGGCTCTCTCTTGTTTGTTCATATATGCCTGAAGCGATATGAACTTCCCCCTTATCACTGCTTTTGCTGCATCCCATAGATTCTGATATGTCGTATTGTCATTTTCATTAGTCTGTATATATCTTTTGATCTCTGCACTTATTTCTTCTTTGACCCATTCATTTTTTAAAAGTATGTTGTTTAGTTTCCACATTTTTGTGGGATTTTTTTCCTCTTTTTTGCAGTTGAATTCTAGTTTCAAGGCTTTATGATCAGAAAATATGCTTGGTACAACTTCAATTTTTCTGAATTTGCTGATGTTGTTTTTGTGGCCCAACATATGGTCAATTCTTGAGAATGATCCATGTACACTGGAGAAAAATGTATACTCAGTCACTTTGGGATGAAATGTTCTGTAGATGTCTACCATATCCAGGTGCTCTAGTGTTTTGTTTAAGGCCACTATGTCTTTGTTGATTCTCTGTTTGGATGACCGATCTAAAGCCGTCAGCAGTGTATTGAGTCTCCAAGTGATTGTATTTTTGTCAGTTTTTGTTTTAAGATCAATAAGTAGCTGTCTTATATATTTTGGTGCTCCTTGGTTTGGTGCATATATATTAAGAATTGTTATGTCTTCTTGATTCAGTGTCCCCTTAGCCATTATGAAATGGCCATTTTTGTCTCTGAGTACTTTTCCTGTCTTGTAGTCAGCATTATCCGATATGAGTATTGCTACACCTGCTTTTTTTTGGATGTTATTTGCTTGGAGTATTGTTTTCCAGCCTTTCACTTTGAGTTTTTATTTTATTTATTCATTTTTTTTAGAGAGGAGAGAGACAGAGAGGGAGAGAGAGGAGAGAGAGACAGAGAGAGAGAAGGGGGGAGGAGCTGGAAGCATCAACTCCCATATGTGCCTTGACCAGGCAAACCCAGGGTTTCGAACCGGCGACCTCAGCATTTCCAGGTCGACGCTTTATCCAATGTGCCACCACAGGTCAGGCTCCAGCCTTTCACTTTGAATTTGTTTTTATCCTTGTTACTTAGATGAGTTTCCTGTAGGCAGCATACAGTTGGATTTTCTTTTTTAATCCATTCTGCTACTCTGTGCCTTTTTATTGGTGAGTTTAATCCGTTTACATTTAGTGTAATTATTGATACTTGTGAGTTCCCTATTGCCATTTTATATCTTGCTTTCTGTTAGTTTTGTGTCTTGTTTGATCCTTCTCTTTCGTTTTTCTATCTTTTGTTTTTATTTGGTTGTATTCCATACATCTTTCCTCTGTTGCTATCTTTTTTATCTCATGTGCTTCTCTGGTGGTTTTTTCAATGGTGGTTACCTTTGAGTAATGAAAAGGGTCCCTACCCTGTTCATTGTAGCGAACTATTTTGTGAGTACTTTTACACTCCATCGTCCTTTGCTACAGTTAATCTCCATCTTCTCCCCCTCTTTCTTTTTGTTGTTGTCACAGATTAAATTTGGTTTTATTGTGTTCTTCTTGGAGCTTTTACTTGTAGCTCTGTTTTTTTTTTGTTCTTTGTATCTGATTGGAGAACCCCCTTTAGTAATTCCTGGAGTGGGGGTTTTCTGATGACAAATTTCCTCATCTTTTGTGTATCTGTGAATGCTTTTATTTCTCCTTCGTATTTGAAGGATAACTTTGATGGGTATAGTATTCGTGGCTGAAAGTTCCTCTCTTTCAGGACTTTAAATATTGGGGTCCACTCTCTTCTAGCTTGTAGAGTTTCTGCTGAGAAATCTGATGATAATCTAATGGGCCTTCCTTTATATGTTGGATTCTTCTTTTCCCTGGCTACCTTGAGAATTTTTTCTTTGCTGTTGGTTTGTGTCAATTTCATTATGATATGCCTTGGAGTAGGTTTGTTGGGGTTAAGAAAACTTGGAGTTCTGTTTGCTTCTTGAACTTGAGGCTTTAGTTCTTTCCACAGGCTTGGGAAGTTCTCATCTATTATTTGTTTGAGTATGTTCTCCATTCCATTTTCTCTCTCTTCTCCCTCTGATATACCCATTATTCTTATGTTATTCTTTTTGATGGAGTCAGATAATTCTTGTAGGGCTATCTCATTTTTTTTAATTTTTGAGTCTCTTTCTTCTTCTCTCTGTTGTGCCTCAAGTTGCTTGTCTTCTATTTCACTAATCCTCTCTTCTATCTGACCTGTTCTATTAGCTAAGCTTGTTAATTTTTTTTCAGCTCGTGAATTGAGTTTTTCATCTCTGTTTGATTTGTTTTTATAGTTTCAATTTCCTTGGACATATATTCTTTGTATTCATTGAGTTGTTTTCTGAGCTCCCTAAATTGCCTTTCTGTGTTTTCTTGTATATTTTGGAGGATTTTTAGGATTTCTATCTTGAATTCTCTGTCATTTAGCTCCAAGGTTTCCAATATATTAAATTTTTTCTCCATAGATTTTTCCTCATTTAGCTATGTTACCTCTCTTTCTTTTGTATCCATGATATTCGATTTTCTCTTCCTTAATGGCATCTGAGGGTGGTTTTGTTGATAGTATTAATGAGATTTAATAAAGAATAAAAAGTTAAAAAAAGAAAATAAAAAAAATAAAAAATTGAAAAGAGTTATTTTTTTTTAAAAAAAATTAATAATGAAATAAAGAAAAATAAAATAAAATAAAAATTTTAAAAAAAGGAAATTATTCCCCCCTTCTTTTTTCCTCTCCTCTCCTCTCCCCTCTGTTTTGAGAAAATCTTGTGGTGGACTGTGAATTATAACAAACAATGCCTGTGATGGAGGGCCTGAATTGGTGAAAAGTAATAAAGGGGCAAAAAAAAAAAAAAGAAAAAAAGAAAAGAAAAAAAAAGGAAAGAAAAAAAAAGAGCGTATGGACCCACAAAAAGCAAATAAGGAAAAAATTTGGGTCAAGAATAAAATGATTTGCTTTTAGGTGTTGGTTGTCTAAGAGTTATGATGAGAGGAATAAGAGAAAAATGGAAAAATGGGGGGACAAATTAAAAAATTACTATTGTATTTAGTAGAACAAGAACTAGATAATATGGAAAAAGGTGAAGTAAAAACCCCCCAAAATGCCATAAACATAGGTTTGAGTCCCAGATAAGATGATTTGTTTGTTATTGAGGTTTGAATGAGAGGAGATGTAAAGGAGAAAGGAAGAAACTAATATAGAGGGAGAAAAGAAAGAGAGAGAGAGAAAAAAAGAGGGAACCACTAAAAGAAGAAAAAAGAAAGGAGAGAGAGAGTTAAGGGTTTTGGAGTGCAACCCTCATAGAGAGAAAGGAAGAGAAGAGAAAAGATAATGGGAGATGTAACACTTATGGGTAGTGTAGTTCAAGGAGAGGAGAGAGTAAGACCGGTAGAGTTAATTGGCCAAATTGGAGGAGGAAAAAAAAAGTATCAAGAATGAAGATAAGAGAAAGAAACGAACAAATATAGTAAAATGGGATAGGTTATAAAGTCTGCAGATTATTCTTGATTTTGAGAGGTTATCTTCTTGCTTTTTCTTTTCTCTCCCTCTTCCTGGTCAGTGACTCTGTACCCCGGGTTCTGCCCCTTTGGCACGCTCAGGTAGAGGTTTGCAGTTGATAAGTCTCTATGGCAATGTCTTGTATTGTGCTTTAGTCTCGTTGGCAGTCGAAGCTCATTAGCATTTATAGGCTCTGACAGTGAGAGAGTCCGTGTTCCTGGAGCCTTTCTCCTAGTCTTTTCTTCCTCAATTAGTAGCCTGATAATCCAGCTATGGGGTTGCTGCTGCCTCTGCCTGGATAGTGAGAGGCTCAAAGAGCTGGCAACTCCCCACTCTATTTCCACTCAGCACAGGGCTCTGGGTAAGGCTCAGTCAGTCAAAGCTGCTAGCATAATCAGGCGGGCTTTCCGCCCACTCAAAGACCTCTGGCTCTGCCACTCTGTCCGGTAACATAAGCGGGCGCCCACTTCTGGGGCGCTTGGAGGAAACTCTCACTCACTGTCTGCGACCAGGATATCCGGCCAGCAGTCTCACGCTCTGAGTGAAACCCCCAACCGCAGGGAAAAGTTGCAACGTTGGAATTGAGTCTCGCTCCATCCCCGTGCGTGGCTTTTGCAAGGCGCTGGGGCGGCTCGAGATTCCGCTTTGGCCTACACAAAGGCCCCTGACTCTGCCCCTCTGTGCTATAACATGGGCGCACACTCCCAGGGCACTCAGAGGAATTGCTCACTCCTTATCTGCGTGCACAAACCAGGATATGAGGCTGGGCGCGGTTCCCTCTGAGTGAAACACCCTCCAGCACGGAAAATCTCCACCGTTGGAATTAGTTCTCACTCCCTCCTGTGCGTGGCTTTCCCAGAGTGCTGGGGCTGCCCAGAGACTCTGCCCTCGGCCCACAGAAAGGCCTCTGACCCTGCCTCTCCGTGGGGCAACATGGGCACCCACTCTCGGGGCCTAGGAAGAAATTCTCACCCACTAACTGCGCACCGACCAGGAGACCGGGTAAAATGGCCGCTCTGCTTGTCTTTCTTTGTTTGGGTTTGGCACGAGTGTTAGCTTGTATTGCCTGGGTTGCCACAGGATCAGATTTTCCTCGGCTTGGATCTTCGTGCCACAGCCTGGTTCGGCCATTTGTGCCGCGGCGGCCTGGATCTATTCACCCCTTTTGCCCGCCTCAGTTTCTATATTCACAGTTACCAGAGAAAGCCTCCCTGTTTAGGTTAGTGAGGAAGGAGGAGCATTTCTTACTCCCTATTTCCTTCGGGGTTTGGTTATATATTTAGCCAATTTTTCACTCAATCATACCTTTGGGTGTATTGCGAAGCATCTGGAAGCTCCAAGTATAGGTTTTTCTGTTTCTGGTTGAAGATCTTGTTGAGTTTTGGGGGAGATTTATCGGTATTGCTTCCTACCCCGCCATTACTCTGACGTCATCTCCTGCCCGTAGTTTTTTACCTGTTAATTCTATTGCTGTAGTTGGTACTATTTCTGTTTATGCAATGTATCCCACTCCTAGCACAGTGACCATCATGGAAGATGCCTGTGGTTTAGATTGTAAAGCGAGAAAAAGGGGTGGAATGTTGGTCAAATAAGTTTGTAAGTATGATATATATGTTTGCTCGCTTGTGACTTATATTGGGTATGGGGGACAGGCTATAAGCAGGCCAGGTCGTTGTAGCCTAAGGTTTGGTTTTAGGACTAAGCTTTTCCCCACACCCTTAACTGATTGTATGATCTGGGTGGTTCACTCTCATGAGGAATCCAATTATGCCTTAGATAAGTGACTTTGTATCAGAGACTTCCTTGTTTGTATATTGGATTAAGGGATTTTGGTTTTCTACACTATAAAGTGGGACAGACCAGGAGCTTACTCACTCAGTTCCTGCTATCACAATTGCAGGGGCTTCCCTGATCCCTTGTCCTTCATGGGAAAAGCTGGTTTTCTACTCTTTCCTTGTATTCTTTTGTGGTTTGCCTGTCTTGGTGAGACACCAATAAATAGGATGGCCCACCATCCTCCAACTCCGCCATTTCTTTACCATCTGCCTGAATCCAATGGGAACCTGCATGGGCCAGGCGGCTGCTTTGATAGTGACAGCCATGGCTCCTGGCCTTACACTGTCCTTACACCTCTTCTGGGCGCTGGGGCTGCAGGTTGGAGCTTTGTTCCTGGGGCTCAGGACCCTCCTCTCTCTGCTAAACTCACTTCCTGCCATGCGAGTCTCTCCTGGCTGCCGTTCACTTTGGGGAGCTGGGCAGCCCTCTTCGCATTTCTGCTTTTCCTACCAGTCTCAGTGTGGCTTCTTCAGTGTTCCTTGGTTGAAGAGTCCTCTTATTTAGTCCAAAGTTGGTTTTTCCAGATGATAGTTCTTAAAATTATTTTGTAATCCACTTTGGTTCTGGGAGGTAGATGTTGGTACGTCTGCCTACTCCAGCGCTATCTTGTATTCTGTAATTTCTTTATGGCCAATAATGTGTTCTCCTATTTTACTACACATAGAACCAGCAGATGCTGGTATACCAATAAGTTTTTGTATGCCCACTCAGGGCGGCCTCCGGTGCCAGCTATGGTGCTGTCTGCAGACAAAACTCTGGCCTGTATTCTGCCAGAGGGAAAAGATTTGCCTCTCTTGGTGCTGCTGACAGCTCTCTCATTTCACCCATAGCTTTTGATTTGTAATCCTATTGCTGTAGTTGGTACTGTTTCTGTTTATGCAATGTATCCACACCTTTCACAGTGACCATCATGGAAGATACCTGTGGTTTAGATTGTGAAGCGAGCAAAAGGGGAGGAATGTTGGTCAAATACATTTATAAATATTACATAGATGTTTGCTAACTTGTGATTTGTATTGGGTGTGGGGGACAGGCTGTATGCATGCCAGGTCATTGTAGCCTAAGGCTTAGTTTTAAGACTAAGCTTTTCCCCACACCCTTGACTGATTGCATGATCTGGTTGGTGCACTCTCATGAGGAATCCAATTATGCTTCAGATAAGTGATTTTGTATCAGAGATTTCCTTATTTGTATTTGGATTAAGGATTAGTGGTTTCTACACTATAAAGTGGGACAGACCAGGAGCTTGCTCTCTCAGTTTCTGCTATCATGATTGCAGGGGTCTCCCTGATCCCTTGCCCTTCATGGGAAAAGCTGGTTTTCTACTCTTTCCTTGTATTCTTTTGTGGTTTGCCTGTCTTGGTGAGACACCAATAAACAGGATGTCACACTATTCTCTGACTCTGCCATTTTTTTACTGTCTGCCCGAATCCATTGGGAACCTGCATGTAAATGGCCATGATGGTGGCTCCTGGCCTTACTACCCATCATTTATAAACTTTGATTACATGTAAGCTTTGAAGTCCTAGCTTCCCAGAACAAGTTTTGTGTATTCATCTTTCTCACCTGTTGGGCAGATAAAATATATTATGCTCACTTTTTTAAAGATGATGCTGCCCACGTAAAGGCTGTTGCCCAGGTGATATTAATGTGTGTTGGGGGCAGGCAGGATCATTGTAGCCTAGGGCTTGGTTTTGGGATTAAGCCTTTCCCACCCTTGATGTGGGGTGGTACAATCCAATCATGCCTCAGAGAAGTGACTTTGTATTAGAGACTTTCCATTTTTGTATATTGGATTAAAGGTTTGGATTTCTTTTTTTTTTCTTTTTTTTTTCTTTTTGTAGGTTTGAATTTTTACACTATAAAATAGGGGCAGAACGGGAGCTTGTGCTCTTGGTTCCGAAGATTAGCATTAGAGAGCAGAGCAGAGAGCAGAGAAAGGCCACATGGAGGAGGCCAGGGGAAGCAGCCAAGGTGGCGGAGTATTGATTGAGAGGCCAGTTTGTGCAGTTTGACACTGGAGAAGGAAGGAGATGGGGAACAGAGGTGAATAAAGTCTGGTGAGCTAGAAACCTTTGATTCTAGGAAACTCGGATAAATCAGTAGCTTTGTGAGCACTGAATGTGAGTGGGTTTTGGAGCCCAGTGTGCGTTTTTTACTTGCCCGCTGGGTGCAAGCTAGGATTAAAGACTATAGCCCACCAGTTTTTGGCTCCGTTGTTCCTTTACCGACTGTCCGAATCCAATGCGAACCTGCATGAGCCAGGCGGCTGCTTTGATAGTGGCAGCCTTGGCTACTGGCTTTACATCACCCTTCACTGTGGTCCCTGGTGTTTTCTAGAAAAGTGGTATTTACACAAGTGTCCTCAAGTCTAAAGATATCAAGCTATAAATACAGCTTTCTAGGTTTTGCACACAAAGGTCAGGGAGGGTTGTCAGCAATTTGGGGACTTCTGCTTTGATCCAAGACAGATAAAATCAATCAATATTCTATTCAAAGAAAGGCCTGGCCACATGTTGGGGTGGGGTGGGAAGAAAGTGAACATTATCAATACTATTTAACATAGATAAGTGGGCAACAACCTCTTTTTTTGGGTGCAAATCCCTACTCTTCCACATAGTTGTGTGACTGTGCTACAGACAGAAATTCTCTATGTACTAATTCCCTTATTTTTAAAGCAAAGATTCCTAATTATAAAGTTTCTATAAAAAGTTAGATAAATTTTTATTAAGAAAAGGCTTAGAAAGGTGGCAGGTGCCCCGTGAGCACCATGGAAATGTTTCTCTTTATCAATCACAGGTGGAGCCTGCCTTTCTGAACTCAGGAACACTCAAGATCTAATGTGGGATCCAACTACATGTGTTTCAGAATCAGGTTGAAATCTCAATCTATCAACTGTCTGACCTTGGGGAATCATATAACCTCTCATCTTTGGCTCCATTATTTGGAAAATGGAGATTTTAGTGACTACTTATAAGATGGTTGTAAGTGTTAAAAATAGTGATGTCTGTAAACTCTTTGGCAAAACTTAAAAAAACTCTTGACCCCACAGGGGAATGTATTTCTTGCTCTAAATATATGCTGTCTACTTCTATTCTCATGTCTTTATCAAAGGGTACTTTACTTCTTTTTCTGTATCTTCCATTTTTCTGACCCCAGGGCTAGAGAGTAGATAAGCACACATTGTGTGTAAATCCTGATATAGTTAACTCAGCTGGGACTACAGAAGCAGGTTTAGAGTATCTTTCACTTGTCTGTCTTTTGTCATTGAGAATGTATCATCATTTGGCTGGATCTGATGGCAGGACTCAACCCCCACAGCTATATTTATTTTTCATGAAGTGAACTTGTAACAATAAAGAGTTGGTTCTTGCCATGGATACTCTCTTGAGCAAAGCAGCCAAGCCAAGTGAAAGGAAGCAGATGCAGTGTGCCCAACCTAGAGCCACAATCAGCGGGACCCCAGGTTGCCTAGGAGAATGCATCTGGTGCCCTTATTGGGCCAAGTTTAACACATGGACTTGTTAGCAATATTAATAACTGTTCTCAAATGGACCCAGCCAAAAATCATTTCTATTCAGCAATTTTCCAAATCACTCCATGTGTCAAGACAGAGTGAGAGGAATGAGCAATGAACTGGGAATGGTGACAGCATCTGTTCTTTGAGACACCAAGAGGATCTCAGCTCACATCATCAGTTGGGTTTTTTTTTCTTACAGTCAATGCTCTGTTCAAGACATATGATTCTTTCACTGTAGGCCCATTCTTGCCCTAAGCACTTTATGGACCTCCATAGAAAATTACTATTTTATGCCTCTGATTAAATTAGAGCCTAACTAGAAAAACAAGAAAATTTGTTAACTGAACATAGAATTAAAGTGTTGAACTCTGCAACAGTGATTTCACAAGCATTCATACATTTTGTTCATTCAGCACATAGTCATCAAAGAGTGACCATGAGCTAAGCATTGGTGACATGGCAGAAAACTGGATTGCAAATGAGGAAAAGAGAGAGACACACATCCTGAACAAGTCATAAAGCATTTCATAGAGGGAAGAACTGAGTATTCATTTAAGGGGGACACACTGGTATGCTAGTGTCTTTTTCATCATCTTCATTTTGTCCCTTTCAAGTTAATCCCACCCACTGTATAAACTATCAGAAGGATGATGCAAACAGCTACTTTTCAGGTTGCATACCAGTATTGGAGCAGAGATTTGAGTGTATGACTATTTTCCAAGCCTTAGTTTATATTTGGAGGTTGTGTTAAGCTCAGGGCTTTTGGTAAACACTGAATTCTTATTTCCTACTTTTGAGAACTTGGTAGAATTAAATTTTCTTTACCTTATGTCATTGGGTGTGCCCATGTAATTAACTCTGATGAATAAAAATGGAATGTAGTGGACTATATTATGTGCAGATGGAAGATTGAGAGCTAGTGTATAATTCTCTATGACCTTCTCCTACCTTAATTATGCAAGTATACGTTAAAGTGAAACTGTCATCAGACACTGCTCCTTAATGACTAGGGTAAACAGAATCAATGGTGCATGCATGCTGGCCATTCATGTGAAGGAGAAATACATGCTTGGTGTGTTAAGCCACAGAGATTTGGGACTGTTTGCACAGAGGCATAAACTGGCCCATCCTGCCAGAATTGGAAGTGTAAGATAAACACAAATTATGAGAAGGACAAGCTTCATGAAAGGCAAAATAATGATGTCTATTCAACCACAAAAATGAGGTCTCAGAATTTCTCCAATAAAAATACTAAGTTTATTTACCTTCTGGTCACAAAGACCTAGAAATTTCCCCTTCTTGTATTCCTTGTATGTTGACATCAAGGAATTGTTGAAGGAGTGATGTCAACATACTTCCTCTTAGAATGCCAATGTGATTATGGCTGCCAATTAGGTGGCCACACAGACCAAACTTGCAGCTGTGTTCTTCTCCCTGCTGTTCCTATCCTCCAGGTTCTGCTGTCTTCTGTCTGCCAAGGATATAACTCTACTCCAACTGTAGTAAAAAGGTCCATTTCCCTTCTTCCCATCTCATCTCCTATCTTTCCCTTTCCAATCAACATATTCTGAAGCTCCAAGGTTTCAGTCAGCTAGACATAGCTTTTCCCCTCAGTGTTCAACATAAAAAAGTTAATGGCAACACTCTTCTTATTTTAAAAATATTTTCTTTCATGAACTTTTTTTCTTTTCCTTCCTTCCTTCCTTCCTTCCTTCCTTCCTTCCTTCCTTCCTTCCTCCCTCCCTTCCTCCCTTCCCTCCTTCTTCCTTCCTTCCTTCCTTCCTCCCTCCCTCCCTCCCTCCCTCCCTCCCTCCCTCTTTCTCTTTCTTTCTTTCTTTCTTTCTTTCTTTCTTTCTTTCTCTCTCTTTATTTTGAAATTAAACTGAATGGGGTGACATTGGTCCATAGGAACACATACATATTAGGTAAACTTCTCCATATCATGTAAACTATTCATTTGGGTGTGTGCTCATCACCCAAAGTAAAAACACTTTCTCCCCTGCTCCCCAATCCCTTCCTCTGGTAACCACTTCACTCTTATGTATATGCATGAGTCTCAGTTTTGTATCCCACCTATGTGTGAAATCATGTAGTTCTTACCTTTTTCTGATTTACTTATTTCACTCAGTGTAATGTTCTCGAGGTCCATCCATGTTGTTGTAAATGGCAATATGTCATCATTTCTTCTGGTTGAGTAGTATTCCATTGTATATTTGTACCACATCTTTTTTATCCAATTTCTTTTTATTTGCTACTGCTTGTTGCTAGTCAGTTGTTGTCCTAAAGTTTTTATATAATTATTTTAAATACAATTATTTGAATTCAGACATTTCTTATACTGTCATGGAAAGAATTAGTGGTGTTTAGGACTTCTGTGACCTTAATCAGTTTGAGGAACACTGAATTATTACTCATTTCACCTGTACTACTATGCACTTGCAAATGAGATGGGGATGAGGAAAGGGAAAGATAGGGAATGAGATGGGAAGAAGGGAAATGGACATTTTTACTACAGTTGAAGTAGAGTTATAACCTTGAGCTCATGAAGACAGCAGAACCTGGTGCAGGGGAAAGTGTTCTTGATGTGATATCAGAGGAGAAGGAGGATGACCTGTGTCCACAGGGCTTTGCTATCAGGAAGAAGGACTGAAGTCTCTTCAGTGAACATAGCCTCACTATTCAGAAAATTCTAGCTCAGCAAGATGAAGGTATGAGCCAATAAGAAACTTTCTTTCATTTTAGGAAATTTCTGTAAGGCAGTTTTTCTGGGCCAATGGTTAGTTTATTAGCTCACCTATACAATCAGAGTTTATTTCTCAGACTCACTTTAAGACCTCACCTAATTGTGCTACCAGTCCTAAGCTATTATCTCATAAATCAGATCATAACCAGTTCTATGTTTTGAAAACTCTGCCTTATACCTTTTTGATCCCAGACACTAAAACTCTACAATTATCCTCCTAACCTACTTTTCATGGGACACTACTAAAATTGTGTCAAGATAACCTTTCTCCTTATTTCATTAAATGTGACAGAGTAAAAAATGGAAGAACAGTACAATATAGCCATCCAAGTCACACATCATCTTCTTGTTTAGAAATGAAAAATCTGTCTCTTTGAATATTTGCTAAAAACAACAATAAAAAAAACAAGAAATACTTTCTAAACAGCAAATTTAGTTCTTCTTATATATTTATTTATTTTTGCTAATTAACTATTTTCATACCAACTAACTGCACAAAGATTCTGCTTGTGTTGATGACAACTTTGAACAAGTGAAAAGAAAACAAATGTGCATTTTTGGCCATGGAGACAACAACATGGATGGACCTTGAGAACATTATACTGAGCAAAATAAGTAAATCAGAAAAAACTAAGAACTATATGATTCCATACATAGGTGGGACATAAAAATGAGATTCAGAGACATGGACAAGAGTGTGGGGGTTATGGGGTGGGGGGGAGGAGAGGGAATGGGTGAGAAGAGGGGAGGGGCACAAAGAAAACCAGTTAGAAGGTGACAGAAGACAATTGGACTTTGGGTGATGGGAATGCAGCATAATCAAATGTCAAAATAACCTAGAGATGTTTTCTCTAAAATATGTACCCTGATTTATCAATGTCACCCCATTAAAATTATTTTTAAAAAATGTGTCTGCATTGCATCTTTTCCCAAGTCAAATTCAGACAGTTCTGTGAGCAGTGTAGCTGTATAGATAAAAATTCTACAACCTTATATGCTGCTTAAATAATATTTTTCCAGTTTCTTCAGTGTCAGAGAAGTAAATATCTTAGCCATGGATGATGGTCCTACCTTTCAAAATGCAAAGACAAAATTTGTGTAATGGGACTTTGTCAATATTTTGGCTATAATACAATGTTGTTTGTAAGTGAAGACCCTGCTTTTCAGTTTTATGCACTTTACATTAATTAGCACTTTTTAAATTTATTTATTAAATTTAATGCAGTGACATTGATAAATCAGGGTACATATGTTGAGAGAAAACATCTCTAGATTATTTTGACATTTGATTGTGCTGTATACCCCTCCCACAAAGTTAAATTATCTTCTGTCACCTTCTATCTGGTTTTCTTTGTGCCCCTCCCCTTCCCCAACCCCCCTCTCCTTCTTCACCCCATCGCGCCTCCCCCTAACCCCCACTCCTGTTGCCATCACATTCTTGTTCATGTCTCTGAGTCTCATTTTTATGTCCCTTCTATGTATGGATTCATATAGTTCTTAGTTTTTTTTCTGATTTACTTATTTCACTCTGTATAATGTTATCAAGGTCCATCCATGTTATTATAAATGATCCGATGTCATCATTTCTTATGGCTGAGTAGTACTCCATAGTATATATGTACCATAGTATATATAAAGCTTTTTAATCCACTCGTCCTCTGACAGACACTTGGGCTGTTTCCAGATCTTCGCTATTGTGAACAATGCTGCCACAAACATGGGGGTGCATTTCTTCTTTTCAAGCCATTCTATGGTGTCTTTGGGGTATATTCCTAAAAGTGGGATAGCTGGGTCAAAAGGCAGCTTGATTTTCAGTTTTTTGTGGAATCTTCATACTGTTTTCCACAGAGGCTGCACCAGTCTGCATTCCCACCAGCAGTGCAGGAGGGTTCCCTTTTCTCCACATCCTCGCCAGCACTTATTCTGCGTTGTTTTGTTGATGAGCGCCATTCTGACTGGTGTGAGGTGATATCTCACTGTGGTTTCAATCAATGTGATTCATCACATAAACAAAAAGAAGGAGAAAAACCATATGATAATTTCAATAGATGCAGAAAAAGCATTTGATAAAATCCAGCACCCATTCATGATCAAAACTCTCAGCAAAGTGGGAATACAGGGAACATACCTCAACATGATAAAAGCCATCTATGAGAAACCCACAGCCAACATCATACTCAATGGGCAAAAATTAAAAGCAACCCCCTTAAGATCAGGAACAAGGCAGGGGTGCTCCCTTTCACCACTCTTATTTAACATGGTCCTGGAAGTCCTAGCCACAGCACTCAGACAAGAAGAAGAAATAAAAGGCATTCAAGTTGGAAAAGAAGAAGTAAAACTATCATTATTTGCAGATGATATGATATTGTATATAGAAAACCCTAAAGTCTTTGTCAAAAAGCTACTGGACCTGATAAATAAATTCAGCAAAGTGGCAGGATATAAAATCAATACTCAGAAATCAGAAGCATTTTTATACACCAAACAATGAACAGTCAGAAAGAGAAATTAAGGAAACAATCCCCTTCACAATTACAACCAAAAAAATAAAGTACCTAGGAATAAACTTAACCAAGGAGACTAAAGACTTGTACTCAGAAAATTACAAAGCATTGATAAAAGAAATCAAGGAAGATACAAACAAGTGGAAGCATATACCATGCTCATGGTTAGGAAGAATAAATATCATTAAAATGTCTATATTACCCAAAGCAATTTATAAATTCAATGCAATACCAATTAAAATACCAATGACATACTTCAAAGATATAGAACACATATTCCAAAAATTTATACGGAACCAAAAGAGAACACGAATAGCCTCAGCAATCTTAAAAAAGAAGAATAAAGTGGGAGGTATCACACTTCCTGATATCAAGTTATACTACAAGGCCATTGTACTCAAAACAGCCTGGTACTGGCATAGAAATAGGCATATAGATCAATGGAACAGAACAGAGAACCCAGAAATAAACCCACAGTTCTATGGACAACTGATATTTGACAAAGGAGGCAAGGAAATACAATGGAGTAAAGACAGCCTCTTTAACAAATGGTGTTGAGAAAATTGGACAGCTACCTGCAAAAAAGTGAAACTAGATCACCAGCTTACACCACTCACAAAAATAAACTCAAAATGGATAAAAGATTTAAATGTAGGCCATGAAACCATAAGCATCGTAGAAGAAAACATAGGCAGTAAGCTCTTCGACATCTCTTGGAGCAATATATTTGCCGATTTATCTCCATGGGGAAGTGAAATAAAAGACAGGATAAACAAATGGGACTATATCAAACTAAAAAGCTTTTGCACAGCTAAAGACAACAAGAACAGAATAAAAAGATGAACTACACAATGGGAGAACATATTTGACAATACATCTGATAAGAGGTTAGTAACCAAAATTTATGAAGAACTCGTAAACCTCAACACCAGGAAGACAAACAATTTAATCCAAAAATGGGCAAAAGAGATGAATAGACACTTCTCCAAAGAGGTCATACAGATGGCCAACAGGCATATGAAAAAATGCTCAACATCACTAATCATTAGAGAAATGCAAATTAATTAGCACTTTTTATATTGTAGATGGAGAATCCCGCCCTCTAACAGACTGCAAGGCCACATTTTGGCTAATTCCACACATTGTGATGGTTTCTGCAAATCAGATTTGTCTCCTAGAGACCAGGCACCAGCTTTGGTATTCTGCTGTCTAAACACAAAGAACAAACACTTAACACTTACTGAGCATAGACCATGCAAGGGAATATGCTATGCATTTACATGTCCTTACTTATGAATCTTCACAATAACTCTATGAATTAACTACTGTTATTAACTTCATTTTTAGAGGAGAAAATGGAGATAGACATTTTAAGTGCAACAGTTAGAATATGGGGGAACTAGGATGGTATCTCTTCCTGCTGATTCTAAAATGTATGCATTTACCACACCCTCAACTATGGCACAGACCTAGTGTGCACCAGAATTTATCTTACTAAAATAATATAAAATATCTGCATGAGAACTACTTTACCATTTTTTTCATAGGAAATAGATAAAATAATAGCTCTTTATTTTACATTGTGGTACCAAAGGATGCTTTCTTTCAAATAAAGGGAAGCTTCTAAAGTCAGTGATTGGAATATATACAAGTTTGATAAGGCTTGTGAAAACATCAGCAGCACTGAACTCTTATTTGCTGCAGGGGCTTCCCTCCTCTGGAGTCCCAGAGTCACTCTGACCAGAATCACTAGTGAGCTTACTTCATTGGGACTGGATGTCATCTGGTCCTAATCAGCTCTCCTGGTTCCTTTCACACTTCAAATTGTCTGTCTGTTGTCATATCCTAGAAACTTTCCTCTCACTTTACTTTCTTTTTTTTCACAAGGAGATACTCTCTCATTTCTTATTTCAAAAATTGTATGCCTAATGATTTTATATACATTTCCATTTCATTTTATTTTTTGTGCAGTATAAGATTAGTCCTTTCTGTTTACTTATATTAGATTGGCTGTTCACTGGTACAATAAATGTAAGCATGGATAGACCTGGAGAGCAGTATGGTAAGTGAACTAAGCCAGTCAGAGAAAGATAAGTACCATGTAATCTCACTTACATGTGGACTCTATTACACAAAGTAAACTAACAAACAAAATAGAAACAGACTCATAGATACAGAGGGGAAAGGGATAGAGGATCTGGGTGAAAAAAGTGAAGTGATTAAGCAAAGAAACACCTAATAGACACAGACAACAGTATGATGATTGCCAGAGGGAAGGGGGAGAGCTAGAAGAGGGTAAAGGGAAGGGAAGGATATTTAATTTAGGATGGTAAACACATAATACAATATACAGATGATATATTATAGGATTGTACACCTGAAACTCATATAATTTTATTAACCAGTGTCACCTCAATAAATTTAATAAAAGCAAATAAATAAGAGACTATTAAAAACATTAAAAAATAGTATGAATTAGCCTTACAAATGAGATTGAAGTGAAGTTCGCCAATTTTTAACAAGAAACCTCAAATATTGTTATTATGTCTAGTGGCTTAGATGATCTGAAAAATAGGCGGAAGTTATTTTATTTTAAATATATATTTGTTCAAGCTAATACATCATTGTACTATGCTCTCTGGTTCTCATCCTCTTAACACACTCCAACTTACTTTGCAAAATGCAAAGATGTATGCTTTATTTATGGGTGAATAAATTGTTTAATTGGCAAATTATCACAATTTCTTGTAATTATGTTTTTTAACCATGTGGAAAATACTAATGGCAAATCATAATAACAGTATTTATGATTTTGTGTCATGATCTCTGAATTATAAGTGCTGTGTGCACTAATGCATCCATTATTTCTCCATGACAAATAGGATGGTCAAAACGTTTAACAAATTGTACTCTTTTCACCTGATAAGTTTACTTATTATTTCCTTCTGTGTTTAGAAAGTCCCTTCCCACTCATCAGCCTCTCATAGCAACAAGGCAGGTACACAGAACCAGAACCAAGAGCAAACAAATTTTTTCTCTGGAAAGCTGCACAAATAAAGCCACCATTCTGCCTGGTGCATGAGATATTCTTGTAGGCAACTGGAGGAAGACAGATGGGTAATTTAAGGCACTATGTACCAGCACTCACTTCTTAGGAGGTTTGCATTATTCTCCTTGTCATCTCCAGTAAAATAAAGGTTTTG
Source organism: Saccopteryx bilineata (assembly GCF_036850765.1). NCBI lineage: Eukaryota > Metazoa > Chordata > Mammalia > Chiroptera > Emballonuridae > Saccopteryx > Saccopteryx bilineata. The sequence goes on from NC_089494.1 coordinate 121,685,543, forward strand.
GTGATACACTAGAGCACTTCAAACAAGATCATTGAGCAAAGACACAAACTTGGTCTAAAAACCTACAGATACATGCTCTTTAATCTGGATTATATCTGACACTTATGCCAACTGACAAATGTGTGTTTCCTAATTTGCTTTAATCATATATTTAACACTATAAGAATACATAGAAAACAAACAAACTCAAAATATTGTTTCTGGGGGCACACAGTGGGAGAGAGAAGAGATGACAGGACAATAAAGAACCTTAAATTTAGAATTTAGTGTCTCTTTCTTTCTTTCTTTCTTTCTTTCTTTCTTTCTTTCTTTCTTTCTTTCTTTCTTTCTTTCTTTTTTGTATTTTTCTGAAGTGAGAAGCAAGGAGCCAGAGAGACAGACTCCCGCATGCACTCAACAGGGATCCACCCGGCATGCCCACCAGGGGGTGATGCTCTGCCCATCTGGGCCATTGCTCTATTGCAACTGGAGCCATTCTAGCACCTGAGGTGGAGGCCATGAAGCCATCCTCAGCACCTGGGCCAACTTAGTTCCAATGGAGCCTTGGCTGTGGAAAGGGAAGAAAGAAACAGAGAGAGAGGAGAGGAAGAAAGGTGGAGAAGCAGATGGAAGCTTTTCCTTTGTACCCTGACTGGGAATTGAATCCCAGACATGCACACACTGGGCCAATGCTCTACCACTGAGCCAGCTAGTCAGGGCCTAGTGTCTTCTATTTCTTAAATTTAGAAAAGGAAAGAGAAAGAAAGAGAAGAAATAATAGTTATTACAATGGGTGAAATATATTTAACTATCTTTTCCTCTTTGTTCATTATAACTTGGTCATGTTGTTGTTGTCACAGAGTTTTCTTCTTTTATCAGTGATAAACTGGGAGGAGGCTGGGTGACTTGCCCTAGTCCTAGAGGATAAATGCACTTTCCAAGGGTGAGATGATTTCTAAGCATAATTAGCTCTATGTAAAAAATGAGATTGACATATTTCCTTTGTAAATAAATTCTTAGAACACATTATAAAAAGCTAAATGATTTCTGAAGGTGATGGATTAAAAAAATATTGCAAAAAATAAAAGCCACATCAAACATCTTGATGTAAGTAAGGTTATGTACACAGGGTGTGAGAAACGGGAAATTAAAGATGAGTATTAGGAACCATGGTCCATCAAAAACCATTCAGCAGGGACGGTGAAATATTCTAGAATTATAATGAAAGTCAACAAGAAAATGTAATAATTAAAATATAATTTTTCAGCAGTTTTAAAATAAGAAATAGATTTTGTAGAGTACACCACATTTTTCATAAAAAAATATCAGTAGGTTATTATGATTCATTGTACTGCCCTATCCATTTTTTTTGGAATTTATATTTATAACTGTAATTAATCTTATTCTTATTAACAGTCAGGTTGCAATTTAAAATGTAATATTGTTGGCTAAATGCAATGTGGCATCCTAGATTTGATTCTGGCTCATTTAAAGGGCCATAGTGGCAAAATCAATTAAATCTGATTAAAGTTTATAGCTTTAGTAGTGACAATACAGTAATGTTGGTTTCTTAGTTTTGACAAATGTGCTATCAGAAAAATGCAAGTCAAAACTACAATGAGATACTACCTCACACCTGTTAGATAGGCTATTATCAACAAGACAGAGAGGTTGTGGAGAAAAAGGAACCCTCACTCATGGATGGAGGAAATATAAACTAGTACAACCATAATGGAAGAAAGTATGGTGGTTTTAAAAAAAAGTTAAGAATAGAACTATCATATGACTGAGCCATCTCTCTACTGGGTACAAACCCAAAAAACTAGAAAACATTTCTGAAGGCATCCTGACAGTCACTTAATTTGACCACCCCCTTTGGTTACATGTTAACACACAAATCAGTCACTGTAACAGGGAGACAACATATTATATATTTATTACTTATGTCCTTATGCTCCTTGAGACCCACACAGACCCCAGGGGAAATCATGGAACATTAGGAAATGGCTATAATGATGTTGGAGGGGTGACAAAATGATGCTCATGAGCTATTTTGAAAATGTTATTTTTCCTATACTAATTTCAACAATTATTTATTATGCACATAAGTAGTTCTTTCTTTATGATTTCAAATGTCTGTTTTTATTTTTGAAATATTGATAATATTTCTGCCACATTGTACCTACCTCTACTATTATAGATAAGTCTCTTTTGCTCTCTCTCCTTTTCTCTTTCTTTTTAATATTTGACTTTCAGTTACCCTGAATACTTTGCCCTAACCTCTGTTTTCTCTCTCTTGACTATCAATTTTCTAAACCCATTTTTATAGCTTTTTTCTTTTCACCCAGAACACCTTTTTCTCATGTTCTCAGACATTACTCTCACATGATCACATCCAAAAACTGGATCACATCCAGTTTCAGTGGCCTGGTCCAAGAATAAAAGGTGTAGACACACACTGGCTGGTCTATTGACAGATTAATTTTGGCATTATCTTTCTGCCTTACCAGAGAAAAGGACACAGTGGGCCTTCAGGTGACAAAATACTCATGTGCTTCTTTGGAGGATTCACTATTATCAGTGTTCACTTGGCCAACAATACCAAAGAATATTTTTACATTTTGTTAAAGAGGTTCCAGTTATCTCTTGCCCACAGTGCTCTGCAAAAAGGCAAAATATGTAGCTCCAAGTTGTACAGGAGCTTTATTTTCACTGGGATCAGTCCCTGTTTAAGCATGTTTATCACTAGCGTTGACTCTCTCCCAGACACCATTCTTCGTTAGTGAGGCTATATCATTTTTAGTTTTCCAAGTATTCCTTTAAGTTTTGTTCCAGTAGGCATCATCCATGTGTTTTCTCTAGAGTTTTCATGTTTAGTGCGAGAGACAGTGTAAGCAGTGGTATCATCATTTGCTATCTCAATCCATATTGGAAGCCTTTCTTTATTCCCCTCTGTTGATAAATTTAGCTTTTATAATTTACATGCTTTATTATAAATGTGGTAATGTGGCTCCTACATCTCAACTTCAATATAGAATACCTACAACACTTACTTATAAGACCATTATTCTATAACATATAAAAGCAAGTAACGGTAAGAATTGGTCTTTTTTATCTCTCTGTTTGATATTTTGATAATAAATAAATAAAATTAAGAGGATCTTCTTATGTATCTTGAAAAACATGACAAGGGCAGAAATGGTTAAAGAACTTTTATTATAAGGTAAACTAAAATTCCCAGATAGAAAAAGTTAGAGTGATATCAATAGCATGGCGACATAATGGACTTCAGGTCTCTTCCCTTAAAGTGACAATAAGTTGGACAACTATAATTCAGTAAAGTTCTCTCTGTTTAACACACAAACATATCTAAAGGAGACATACATTGTGATATCTGAAGGTGGGTGTATTGGAGCAATTAGGGGATAAGGGACATAAAAAGGATAGAGGTGAAAGCTGCAGATGAAGTCTAGTGTTTACCATGGATCCAGTAAGCACAATAACTGTAAAGGGTTGAGGGGAAGCCACTGTCAGGCAGACCAAACCATAAAGGTAGAGGTGACAATCAGACCTGAGTCCACCAGTACATAGTGTGGCTGGAATCAGGGTCAGGTGCAAGAAAGCAGCCACAAACTTCTGTCATCAGACAAAGAATCCTCCTGTAGTCCATCTGGAAGTTAAACTCTTACTTGACAGATTATGAAATGACAGAAACATCTTAAATGGTCCCTACTAATTTCTGCATTTCTACACGACCATTACTCTTTTCCTGGAGAACTGTGGTGTATAGTTTATTATCACTGTAAAGTGAATATTATAAGTATCTCAAATTTGCCTGATAGTATATTCTGCCTGTACTCTTGTGAATAGTATTTTCTATAGTAGCATTTTTAAAATATATTCTTATTAGAAGGAGTTAGCCATTTAAATACTAGAACATTCAAAAGTGACTGCATATATTGAACATTTTAGAAAGCCCACACAGTCCAGAAAAAAGGTAAGATTCAGAAAAGTCATTAGAAAAATTTAGTCTAGGTTCGAACAAGGCTCAGTTCTTAAGCTTGACGGAAATGGCGCCGTGAGAAGCGCGTACAACAGCTCTCCCCTAAATCACAACAAATTTATCAACTAGAAACAGAAAAATTTATCCTCGGAGCATTCCGGAGTTCCACACAAACTGAAAGCAAAAGGACTGTTATCACTTGAATCTGAGAGACGAGGGTGTGGAGGAAGCTACCGCAGCAGCGACGCTCATTCAAGCCGCGAGGGAGTGCGCCTGCGGTGAGTCAGCCCATATACTTGGGAATCGCGAGCCGCCGCGAGCGGCCGCCACGAGCCGCCGCCGCGAGCCACCGCGACCCGCCGAAGCCCCCGCGAACCGCCACCGTGAGCAGCCGCCACGAGCCGCCGCCGCAAGCCGCCGCGAGCAGCCGCGCGCGCACCCGGTCCGGTTGAGCACCGCTGACGTTCCCAGCGGCCCGCACACTGCGAGTGGGGGTCGCCGGCCACAGGTGCCCAGAGCGCCCCATTCGCGCGTGCCTTGGGCATTCCACGCACCCAGGGCGCCCTGCTGGCCCGCACACCCAGGGGGCTCCATTATCCTGCGCCTGGTGCGGTCCAGCCGCCAGCGGCGGGGCGAGCGGGAGAGGCTTGGGAGATTCTCTCCGTGGGCGGGGCACCTCACCCAGCCATTCAAGCTAACAATCAAGCGTTGGGGGAGGGGCGCGCGCAGGCAGCCTAAAATACCCTCGGAAGCACAGCTGCGACCCAATCACTGAAATTAGCTTAACCCATAAAATCTGCGCACCCTCGGTTCTAATTGATAAGATCTCTCTCAGTTCAGCGATCCAAGACAAGAGGCGTGATATTTTTTAGTGCCTCTCGCTAAAGGGGCGGGGGCAACTTCTGATTGATAGAGCCTCCATATTCAGGGATAAATGCTAACAAGAAGGAATTGGCAGATAATAAGGTCTATACTACACTAGTCGTAAGCAGAGACTAGTGCCTCTTCTTCCCTGCAAAAACAGGCTACAAAGTGTGGAAAGCCTGGGTTGAGAGGTCCAACTGAATGATAGGTGCTGAACAGTCACCTTGACAACAATTGACTCCCACCCCCGCCTGATTACACTGGAGGCCCTGACTGTCAGAGCCTTTTCCAAAGCCTTGCACTGAGTGGGGATAGAGTGGGGATTTCCCAGCTCTTTGAGCCTCTTACTCCCCAGGCAGAAGCAGTTGCAGCCTTATAGCTGGATCACCAGGCTGCTAATTCAGAAAGGGGAGACTAGGAGAGAGAATCCAGGAAAGCAAACTCTCTCATCGTTGGACCCTGCAAACACCAACAAGCCTTTACTTCCAGCAAGACTAAAGCCAATTATATGACATTGCCATAGAATCCCATCAACTGCAAATCCCTACCTAAGTGTGACACAGGGGCAGAGCCTGGGGTACAGAGTCACCGACTAGGAAGAGGGAGAGAAAAGAAAAAGGAAGAAGTTAACCTCTCAAAATCAAGAAAAACCCACAGACTTTACAACTTGATCCACTAATTTTTTTTGTTGTTGTTGTTGTGGTTGTTTGTTTCTTCTATCTTATTGCCTTTATTTCCTCCACCTCGGTTCTTCTATTCTCTGCCCATCTTATGCTTCCCCTTTCTTGAACTACACTACCCATGAGTGTTGCATTTTATTTTTCTTCTTCATCCTCACCCTCCTTTAAGGTTATACTCCAAAACACTTAACTCTCACTCTCTCCTCTTTTGTTTTTTTTTTTTTTTTGTCTTGCTTTATTTTGTTTTTTTCTCCTCCTATTTTATTTCTTCCTTCGTTTTTCTCTTTTTCTTATTTTTTCCTTTCTATTTGTTTTTCTTTTCTCATTTTACTTTCCTCCCATATAATCCTCAATCACGAACAAATTAGTTAATTTGGGACTTAAGGCTTTTTTTTGGCTTTATTTCTCTTTTTTGCTTTTGTTTTTATTTTTTTTTTCTCTTGTTTGTTTATTTTTGTGGCATTTTGTGTCCTCCCAACCCAAGGTCTCCATTGTATTTAGTCTTCACTCCACTTAATACAACAGATTTTTACTTATTATTTTTATTTTTTCTTCTTTATTATTCTTTTTTGGTCCTTTTTTCTGATTCCCTCTTATCCCTCTCATTATATCTCTTAGTTGACCATCACTTACAAGCAAATCATCTTATGCTTGTCTAAGATTTTCTTCCTTTTTTTTTTTTTGCATTTAGTAGGTCCCTACTCCCTTTTTTTTTGCCCCTAGAACTCTTCACTCCAAATCAGGCCCTCCATTATAGGCACGATATTTCCCTGAGGAGGGGAGAGGAGGGAAAGAGAAGAGAGAAAAAAGGGGGAAATAATAAATTATTACTGTTTTTTTTTGTGGGGTGCTTTACCCTTTTTTTTTTCTTTTTACTCTTTATTAATTCTAATTAGTGCTATCAATAAGACCACCCTCAGATGCCGATAAGAAAGAGGAAATCTAATATTATGGATACAAAAGAAAGAGAGGTAACACAAATAGATGTGGAAAAGTCTATGGAGAAAAGACTTAACATATTGGAAGCCTTGGAGCTAAATGACAGAGAATTTAAAATAGAAATCTTAAAAATACTCAGAGATATACAAGAAAACACAGAAAGGCAATATAGGGAGATCAGAAAACAACTCAATGAACACAAAGAATATATTACCAATGAAATTGAAACTATTAAAACAAATCAAACAGAAATGAAAAACTCAATTCACGAGCTGAAAAACGAGGTAACAAGCTTAGCTAACAGAACAGCCCAGATTAAGGATAGGATTAGTGAAATAGAAGACAAACAACTTGACGCACAACAGAGAGAATAAGAAAGAGACTCAAAAATAATAAAAAACGAGAAAGCCCTACAGTAATTGTCTGACTCCATCAGAAAGAATAACATAAGAATAATAGGTATATCAGAGGGAGAAGAGAAAGAAAATGGAATGGAGAATATACTCAAACAAATAATAGACGAGAACTTTCCAAGCCTGTGGAAGGAACTAAAGCCTCAAATTCAAGAAGCAAACAGAACACCAAGTTTTCTTAACCCCAACAAACCCACTCCAAGGCACATCATAATAAAGATGACACAAACCAATGACAAAGAAAAAATTCTCAAGGCAGCCAGGGAAAAGAAGAGTACAACATATAAAGGAAGGCCTATTAGATTATCATCAGATTTCTCAGCAGAAACTCTACAAGCTAGAAGAGAGTGGACCCCAATATTTAAAGCCCTGAAAGAGAGGAACTTTCAGCCAAGAATACTATATCCATCAAAGCTATCCTTCAAGTATGAAGGAGATAAAAAAACATTCACAAATACAGAAAAGATGAGAGAATTTATCAACAGAAAGCCCCCACTCCAGGAAATACTAAGGGGGGTTTTCCAACCAGATTCAAAGAACAAAAGAAAACACCACAAGTAACAGCTCCACCAAGAACACAATAAAACCAAACTTAAACTGTGACAACAAAGAAAAAAAAAGGGGGAGAGGATGGAGATTAACAGTAGCAAAGGATGATGAAGTGCAGAAATACTTATAAGATAGGGTACTACAATGAATATGGTAGGTACCCTTTTCATTACTTAATGGTAACCACCCTTAAAAAAATCACCACAAAAACACTTGACTTAAAAAAGGTAGCAACAGAGGAAAGAAGTATGGAACAGAAACAAACAAAAACAAATGATAGAAAAACAAAAGAGAAGAATCAAACTAGATACAAAACTAACAGAAAGCAATTTATAAAATGGCAGTAGGGAACCCACAAGTGTCAATAATTACACTAAATGTAAATGGATTAAACTTACCAATAAAAAGAAACAGAGAAGCAGAATGGATTAAAAAAGAAAATCCAACAATATGCTGCCTACAAGAAACACATCTAAGCAACAAGGATAAAAACAAATTCAAAGTGAAAGGCTGGAAAACAATACTCCAAGCAAACAACACCCAAAAAAAAGCAGGTGTAGCAATACTCATATCTAATAATGCTGACTACAAGACAGAAAAAGTACTCAGAGACAAAAATGGTCATTTCATAATGATTAAGGGGAAGTTGAATCAAGAAGACATAACAATCTTTAATATATATGCACCAAACGAAGGAGCACCAAAATATATAAGACAGCTACTTATTGACCTTAAAACAAAAACTAACAAAAATACAATCATACTTGGAGACCTCAATACACCGCTGACGGCTCTAGATCAGTCATCCAAACAGAGAATCAATAAAGATATAGTGGCCTTAAACGAAATACTAGAACACCTGGATATGATAGACATCTACAGGACACTTCATCCCAAAGCGACAGAGTATACATTTTTCTCTAGTGTACATGGAACATTCTCAAGAATTGACCATATGTTGGGCCACAAAGACAATATCAGCAAATTTAGAAAAATTGAAATTGTACCAAGCATATTTTCTCATCATAAAGCCTTGAAACTAGAATTCAACTGCAAAAAAGAGGGGGAAAACCCACAAAAATGTGGAAACTAAACAACATACTTCTAAAAAATGAATGGGTCAAAGAAGAAATAAGCGCAGAAATCAAAAGATATATACAGACAAATGAAAATGAAAATACGACATATCAGAATCTCTGGGATGCAGCAAAAGCAGTAATAAGAGGAAAGTTCATATCACTTCAGGCCTATATGAACAAACAAGAGAGAGCCGAAGTAAACCACTTAACTTCACACCTTAAGGAACTAGAAAAAGAAGAACAAAGACAACCCAAAACCAGCCGAAGAAAGGAGATAATAAAAATCAGAGCAGAAATAAATGAAATAGAGAACAGAAAAACTATACAAAAAATCAATAAAACAAGGAGCTGGTTCTTTGAAAAGATCCACAAAATTGACAAACCTTTGGCAAGACTCACCAAGGAAAAAAGGCACAGGACTCAAATAAATAAAATCCAAAATGAAAGAGGAGAGATCACCACAGACATCATAGAAATACAAAGAATTATTGTAGAATACTATGAAAAATTATATGCCACCAAATACAACAATCTAGAAGAAATGGATAAATTCCTACAACAATACAACCTTCCTAGACTGAGTCATGAAGAAGCAGAAAGCCTAAACAGACCAATCAGCAGGGAGGAAATAGAAAAAACTATTAAAAAGCTGCCCAAAAATAAAAGTCCAGGCCCAGACGGTTATACTAGTGAATTCTATCAAACATTCAAAGAAGACTTGGTTCCTATTCTACTCAAAGTCTTCCAAAAAATTGAAGAAGAAGCAATACTTCCAAACACATTTTATGAGGCCAACATAACCCTCATACCAAAACCAGGCAAGGATGGCACAAAGAAAGAAAACTACAGACCAATATCTCTAATGAATACAGATGCTAAAATACTAAACAAAATACTGGCAAACCGAATACAACAACATATTAAAAAAATAATACATCATGATCAAGTGGGATTCATCCCAGAATCTCAAGGATGGTTCAACATATGCAAAACGGTTAACGTAATACACCACATCAACAAAACAAAGAACAAAAACCACATGATCTTATCAATAGATGCAGAAAAGGCTTTTGATAAAATACAACACAATTTTATGTTTAAGACTCTCAACAAAATGGGTATAGAAGGAAAATATCTCAACATGATAAAGGCCATATATGATAAACCATCAGCCAACATCCTATTAAACGGCATAAAACTGAGGACTTTCTACCTTAAATCAGGAACAAGACAGGGTTGTCCACTCTCTCCACTCTTATTCAACGTGGTGCTAGAAGTTCTGGCTAGAACAATCAGACAAGACAAAGAAATAAAAGGCATCCATATCGGAAAAGAAGAAGTAAAGCTATCACTTTTTGCTGATGATATGATCTTATACATCGAGAACCCGAAGGACTCCACAAAAAGATTATTAGAAACAATAAACCAATACAGTAAGGTCGCAGGATACAAAATTAATGTACAAAAGTCCATAGCCTTTCTATATGCCAACAATGAAATCTTAGAAAACGAACTCAAAAAAATAATCCCCTTCACGATTGCAACAAAAAAAATAAAATACCTAGGAATAAACATAACAAAGAACGTAAAGGACCTATATAATGAAAATTACAAAGCATTGTTAAGGGAAATCGAAAAAGATACAATGAGATGGAAAAATATTCCTTGTTCTTGGATAGGAAGAATAAATATAATCAAAATGGCCATATTACCCAAAGCAATATACAAATTTAATGCAATTCCCATCAAAATCCCTATGAGATTTTTTAAAGAAATGGAACAAAAAATCATCAGATATATATGGAACTATAAAAAACCCCGAATAGCCAAAACAATCCTAAGGAAAGAGAATGAAGCTGGGGGCATTACAATACCTGACTTTAAACTATATTATAGGGCCACGATAATCAAAACAGCATGGTTTTGGCAAAAAAATAGACACTCAGACCAATGGAACAGAATAGAAAGCCCAGAAATAAAACCACATATATATGGTCAAATAATGTTTGATAAAGGGGCCAACAACACACAATGGAGAAAAGAAAGCCTCTTCAACAAATGGTGTTGGGAAAACTGGAAAGCCACATGCAAAAGAATGAAACTCGACTACAGCCTGTCCCCGTGTACTAAAATTAATTCAAAATGGATCAAAGACCTAAATATAAGACCTGAAACAATAAAGTATATAGAAGAAGACATAGGTACTAAAATCATGGACCTGGGTTTTAAAGAACATTTTATGAACTTGACTCCAATGGCAAGAGAAGTGAAGGCAAAGATAAATGAATGGGACTACATCAGAATAAAAAGTTTTTGCTCAGCAAGAGAAACTGATATCAAAATAAACAGACAGCCAACTATATGGGAACTGATATTTTCAAACGACAGCTCAGATAAGGGCCTAATATCCAAAATTTACAAAGAACTCATAAAACTCAACAACAAACAAACAAGCAATCCAATAAAAAAATGGGAAGAGGACATGAACAGACACTTCTCCCAGGAAGAGATACAAATGGCCAACAGATATATGAAAAGATGCTCAGCTTCATTAGTTATTAGAGAAATGCAAATCAAAACTACAATGAGATACCACCTCACTCCTGTTAGATTAGCTATTATCAACAAGACGGGTAATAGCAAATGTTGGAGAGGCTGTGGAGAAAAAGGAACCCTCATTCACTGTTGGTGGGACTGTAAAGTAGTACAACCATTATGGAGGAAAGTATGGTGGTTCCTCAAAAAACTGAAAATAGAACTACCTTATGACCCAGCAATCCCTCTACTGGGTATATACCCCAAAACCTCAGAAACATTGATACGTGAAGACACATGTAGCCCCATGTTCATTGCAGCACTGTTCACAGTGGCCAAGACATGGAAACAACCAAAAAGCCCTTCAATAGAAGACTGGATAAAGAAGATGTGGCACATATACACTATGGAATACTACTCAGCCATAAGAAATGATGACATCAGATCATTTACAGCAAAATGGTGGGATCTTGATAACATTATAAGGAGTGAAATAAGCAAATCAGAAAAAAACAAGAAATATATGATTCCATACATTGGTGGAACATAAAAATGAGACTAAGAGACATGGACAAAAGTGTGGTGGTTACCAAGGGTGGGGGGGGAGGGAGGACATGGGAGGGAGGGAGGGAGAGAGTTAGGGGGAGGGGGAGGGGCACAGAGAACTAGATAGAGGGTGACGGAGGACAATCTGACTTTGGGCGAGGGGTTTGCAACATAATTTGATGAAAAAATAACCTAGACATGTTTTCTTTGTATATATGTACCCTGATTTATTAATGTCATTTCATTACCATTAATAAAAATTTATTAAAAAAAAAAGAAAGAAAAATTTAGTCTATACCTTAAACTTATCCCCAAATAGAGACAGCATAAAAAAATAGTTAAAAACAAACAAACAAACAAAAAAAACCCCAGAAAATCCTTGAGACGTGCAGAATTTTATTTCCAAAGTTACCAACTTATTAGATTTAAATGTATAGTATTCATTAATGTCACACAAAGAAAAATTATTGCAAAGCTTGCCAATAAACAGACATGTGTGGTCCATTTAAAGAATATAAAATCAAAAAATCAAAAAATTTGTCCCTGAGGAAGACAAAACTCTTTTAAAACATTAAAAAAGTAAAGAAAGAAACAAAAAAATTGGGAAGATGATGTATAAACAAAAAGTAAATAGTAATAAAGAGATAGAATATATGAAAAAAAACAAAAAAAATTATGGAGCTGCAACCAATGAGCTATCCTCAGCACTAGGGGTGACACTGAAACTAATCGAGCCACTAGCTGTGAGAGGTGAAGAAGGAGAGAAGAGGAAATAGTAAGGGGAGAGAAGCAAATTGTCACTTCTCCTGTGTGTCCTGACCAGAAATTGAACCTGGGATGTTCATATTTCAGGCCAATGCTCTATCCACTGAGACAACAGACAACAGGCTAACACAAAATTTCAAGAATCTTTTTTTTTTTTTTACAGAGACAGAGAGAGAGTCAGAGAGAGGTATAGACAGGGACAGACAGGAACGGAGAGATGAGAAGCATTAATCATTAGTTTTTTGTTCTGCAATGTGATACCTTAGTTGTTCATTGATTGCTTTCTCATATGTGCCTTGACCGCAGGCCATCAGAAGACTGAGTTACCCCTTGCTCAAGCCAGTGACCTTGGATCCAAGCTGGTGAGCTTTTACTAAAACCAGATGAGCCCGCACTCAAGCTGGCGACCTCAGGGTCTCAAACCTGGGTCCTCAACATCCCAGTCTGATGCTCTATCCACTGTGCCACCGCCTGGTCAAGCATATTTCAGGAATCTTAATAAATTTAAACTAGGATGCACTCAAAAGGGAAGACACAGAAACATATTATAATAAATCTGTTAAAAGAAAAAGGCAAGAACAAACTCTTAAATGTAGCAGAGTGGATGTAACTTATCCCATATCAGAAATCAACTAGATTATCAGATTTCTTATCAGAAAATTATTTGGAGACCAGAAAGCAGAAGGTTGTTCTAGTTAAATTTCTGAAAGGTAAAAAGAAACTGCCTAGTAATCACCCTATATCTAATAAAAGTGTTCTTCAAAAGTGAAAGAGACCTTGCTGGGTAGCTCCGCTGGTCATAGCATCATCCCAATATATCAAGTCTGAACTTTCAATCCCCATTCAGGGTACATACAAAAAAAACAACCAAGTTAAAAAATGATGAAATATTTCCATTTGCAACAACATGGATTGACCTTGAGAATATTATGCTAAGTAAAAAAGGTAAATCAGAAAAAGTTAAGAACTGTATGATTTCACACATAGGTACGACATGTAACTAAGACTCATGGACCTGGACTGAAGTGAAGTGGTTCCCAGAGGGAGTGATGTTGGGAGGAGGAGAGTTAAGAAGGCCAAACACACTGCTCACAAAAATTAGGGGATCAAGGAATGTGCAGATACTCCAGTACTTTCAGCCTTTTGTATAGTGCCTTTTCACCAATGAAACAAAAGTTTGTTTTGCATCTCATTTGCATAATAGAACAACTTTCTTTGACTTGTCGTTTGCTTTTCTAATGTTCTTATTAAATAAAAAACAACAAATGTTTCTTTTTTATTGCTTTATATTCCTTTTGAAATATCCTCTAATTTTTGTAAGCAATATATATGGTGACAAAAAATCATTTGAATCTGGATGATAGGCACACAATGCAATGAACTGTTCAAATGACATAGAGATGCTTAATTGAAACTTATATGTACCTGTGGACCAATATTACCCCATTAAATTTAACTTCTCAATAAATACATTTTAAGCAGCCATCAAAAGAGCCACAAGTGGCTCACAAGCCATACATTCCTGACCCCTGGTTTAGTCTGTGCCCAAATAAATACTAAGCAAAATAAAGAAATTATAAACAGAAAGAGGGAGAGAGGAACTTTCCCAGGTGAACATTTAGAAATAGATTTTACTAAAGTAATTGACATCTTTCTAGGATAGGTAGAAGCCTGTCCTACTAGAAATGTTTCTTAACAATAACAGTTGTTAAGAAATTGCTACATGAGGGGGGAAGAAAAGATGGCGCTGGAGTAGGCAGACATACCAACATCCACCTCCCAGAACCAAAGTGGATTACAAAATAATTTTAAGAACTATGATCTGGATAAGCCAACTTTGGACTAAATTAAGAGTACTCTTCAAACAAGGAACACTGAAGAAGCCACACTGAGACTGGTAGGAAAAGCAGAAATGCAGAGAGGGTTGCCCAGCTCCCCAGAGCAAACGGCAGCCGGGAGAGACTCGCGTGGCAGGAAGTGAGTTTAGTGAGTTTAGAACAACAATAGATGGTCATTACAAACACCTAAATAGAGAGATAGTAAATATAAAAAAGGACTTTGAAATAATAAAAAAGAATCAGTCAGAAAGGACAAATACAATATCTGAAATAAAGAATACAATGGAAGGAATTAAAAGCAGGATGGATGAAGCAGAAAATCAAATCAGTGAGTTAGAGGACACGATAAATAAAGGCACAGAAGCAGAGCAGAAAACAGAAAAGAGACTCAAAAAGTCTGAGGAAACTCTAAGAGAGCTCTGTGACAACATGAAGAAAAATAACATCCGCATCATAAGGGTTCCTGAAGAAGAAGAGAAAGAACAAGGGACAGAGACTTTGTTCAAGCATATCATAGCTGAAAACTTCCCTCAATTAAGGCAGAAAAACATCTCACATGTTCAGGAAGCACAGAGAACTCCATTAAGGAGAAACCCAAAGAAATCAACACCAAGACACATCATAATTAAAATACCAAAGCTAAGTGATAAAGAGAAAATATTGAAAGCTGCTAGAGAAAAAAAGACGATCACCCACAAAAGAGCCCCCATAAGGATGACTTCTTACTTCTCAACAGAAACACTTGAGGCCAAAAAAAAATGGCAAGAAATATTCAAAGTAATGCAGAACGAGAGCCTAGAACCAAGACTACTTTATCCAGCAAGGATATCATTAAAAATGAAGGATAAATAAAAAGCTTTACAGACAAAAAAACCCTCAAAGAATTCACTACTACCAAACCAAGGCTGCAGGCTTTTCAAGATGGCAGCGGAGTAGGCGGACACACAGACGCCCATCTCTCAACACCAAACTGGAATACAAATCAATTTAGGAAAAATCAGCATGAAAAACCAACACTGAACTGCAAGAACAGCTCTCAAAAACCAAGGAGCAAAGAGGAAGCCACAATAAACCTGGTAAGGAGTGCCTGAATCTCCTCTGCTTACAGGAACGGCAGGGGGGGGGGAGTGAGGCTGAGAGCCCAGAGAGGATTTCACAGAGGAAAAAGAGCAGAAACTACTGCTCATAGCCACTTACCTTGCGACCAGGGAGCAAGGTGGGTTGAAAAGACCAGCTTATCTCCCAAGTGGAAAGCAGAGAGAGAGGGACAGACTGTGAGGGGCTAAGGTATGCAAGAAATGAAATAAAAAAGCTGACTCATTTGTGCTGGAGGTGGCCATAGCTGGGGGAGGGACTGAACCTTTCACAAAACAGAGTTGAAGTGCTTCCGGATCAGAGATCTCCGGACATCTATCCAGCTCCAATCAGCGCAACAAGACACAGGTGAAAACAAGAAGTGGGGAGGAGGGGCAGTAACTCAGGTCTCCATGGAGATCTGAGATACACCACCCCCTACTGAAGCTGAGAAAAACCCTGCCCCCAGTGAGATTAGTTGGTGGAACAGACCTTCAGCGTCTCAGGTTACACCCAAAGCATTCCTGGTTACAATTTCAAGGAAGCCCCCTGCTGAGATCAGTTAACAAGACTATCACCTGTTAAGAAAACAAACAAATCAAGACTTCAAAGCTGCCCAAATCCGAAAGTGGATTACAAATAATAGCTGATACCAATCCAAGAAGACCTAGAAATAACACAACTGAAAACAGGAGGCAGAAAACACCAAGCCTAGACTCAAGCAACTCTACAAATAAAACACCATTATGAGAAGACAAAGGAGTGCAACCCAAATTAAACCACAAGAGACACCCTTGAGAGATGAGCTGAATGATATGGAAATAATCAAACTTCCAGATGCGGAGTTCAAAATAATGATTGTTAGGATGCTTAGGGATCTTAGAACAACAATGGAGGGGCAGTTTGAAAACCTAAATAAAGAAATAGCAAGTATAAAAAAGGATATTGAAATATTAAAAAAGAATCAGTCAGAGATGACAAATACAATATCAGAAATGAAGACCACAATGAAAGGAATTAAAAAAAGGATGGATACAGCTGAGGATCGAATCAGTGAGTTGGAGGACAACTGGAATGAAGGCATGAAAACAGAGAAGAAAAGAGAAAAGAGACTCAAAAAGTCAGAGGAAACACTTAGAGAGCTCTGTGACAACATGAAGAGAAATAACATCCATATCATAGGGGTTCCTGAAGAAGAAGAAAAAGAACAAGGGATAGAGACTTTGTTCAATCAAATCATAACTGAAAACTTCCCTAAATTAATGCAAGAGAAACTCTTACAAGTCCAAGAAGCACAGAGAACTCCATTAAAGAGAAACCCAAAGAAACCTACACCAAGACACATCATAATTAAAATACCAAAGCTAAGCGATAAAGAGAAAATATTAAAAGCTGCAAGAGAAAAAAAAGTTATCACCTACAAAGGAGCCCCCATAAGGATGACATCCGACTTCTCAACAGAAACACTTGAGGCCAGAAGGGAATGGCAAGAAATATTCAAAGTAATGCAGAACAAGAACCTACAACCAAGACTACTTTATCCAGCAAAGCTATCGTTTAAAATCGAAGGAGAAATAAAAAGCTTCCCAGACAAAAAACAACTCAAGGAATTCATTACAACCAAACCAATGCTGCAGGAAATGTTAAGGGGCCTGTTGTAAACAGATCAAAGTGGGAAAAGAATATAGCAAAAAAAGGAATACACCTTTAAAGAAGAAAATGGCAATAAACAACTACATATCAATAATAACCTTAAATGTAAATGGATTAAATGATCCAATCAAAAGACATAGGGTAGCTGTGTGGATAAGAAAACAGGACCCATACATATGCTGTCTACAAGAGACACACCTTAGAACAAAAGACACACATAGATTGAAGGTAAAAGGATGGAAAAAAACATTTCATGCAAACGGAAATGAAAGAAAAGCTGGGGTAGCAATACTTATATCAGACAAATTGGACTTTAAAACAAAGGATATAGTAAGAGATAAAGAAGGCCACTACATAATGATAAAGGGAGTAATCCAACAGGAAGATATAACTATTATAAATATCTATGAACCTAATAAAGGAGCACCCAAATATATAAAACAGACTTTGATGGATTTAAAGGGCGAGATCAACAGCAATACTATAATAGTAGGGGATTTCAATACCCCACTAACATCGCTAGATAGATCCTCAAGAAAGAAAATTAACAAAGAAACAACAGACTTATTGGAAACAATAGATCAACTCGATTTAATAGATATCTTCAGATCCTTTCACCCTAAAGCAGCAGAATATACATTCTTTTCAAGCGCTCTTGGTACATTCTCTAGGATAGACCACATGTTAGGGCACAAAAGTGCTCTCAACAAATTTAAGAAGACTGAAATCATATCAAGCACCTTCTCCGATCACAACGGCATGAAACTAGAAATGAATCACAGCAGAAAAGCTCAAAAATTCTCAAACACATGGAAACTAAATAGCAGGGTGTTAAATAATGAATGGATTAAGAATGAGATCAAAGAAGAAATAAAAAATTCCTAGAAACGAATGACAATGAGCATACAACAACTCAAAATTTATGGGACACAGCGAAATCAGTGCTGAGAGGGAAGTTCATAGCACTACAGGCACACTTTCAGAAGCTAGAAAAAGCTCAAATAAACAACTTAACCCTGCATCTAAAAGAATTAGAAAAAGAACAGCAAGTAAAGCCCAAATGTAGTAGAAGGAAGGAAATAATAAAGATCAGAGCAGAAATAAATGACATAGAGGCTAAAGAAACAATACAGAGGATCAATGAAACTAGGAGCTGGTTCTTTGAAAAGGTAAACAAGATTGATGAACCTTTAAGTAGACTCACCCAGAAAAAGAGAGAGAGGACTCAAATAAATAAAATTAGAAATGAGAGAGGAGACATAACAACTGACACAACAGAAATACAAAATATTGTAAGAAAATACTATGAAGAATTGTATGCCAAAAAACTAGACAACCTAGATGAAATGGACAAATTCCTTGAAACATACTATCTTCCAAAAATCAATCTGGAAGAATCAGAAAACCTAAACAGACCGATTACACCAAATGAGATCGAAATAATTATAAAAAAAATTCCCAATAAAGAAAAGTCCGGGGCCCGATGGCTTCACAACGGAATTCTACCAAATATTCAAAGAAGAACTAACTCCTATCCTTCTCAAACTATTTCAAAAAATTCAAGAGGAAGGAAGACTTCCAAGCTCCTTTTATGAGGCGACCATGATTCTGATTCCAAAACCAGGCAAAGACAACACAAAAAAAGAAAATTATAGGCCAATATCTCTGATGAATATAGATGCTAAAATCCTCAACAAAATATTAGCAAACCGGATCCAACAATATATGGAAAAAATCATACACCGTGATCAAGTGGGATTTATTCTGGGGAGGCAAGCCTGGTACAATATTCGTAAATCAATGTGATTTATCACATAAACAAAAAGAAGGAGAAAAACCATATGATAATTTCAATAGATGCAGAAAAAGCATTTGATAAAATCCAGCAACCATTCATGATCAAAACTCTCAGCAAAGTGGGAATACAGGGAACATACCTCAACATAATAAAAGCCATCTATGAGAAACCCACAGCCAACATCATACTCAATGGGAAAAAATTAAAAGCAATACCATTAATATCAGGAACAAGGCAGGGGTGCCCCCTGTCACCACTCTTATTTAACATAGTCCTGGAAGTCCTAGCCACAGCAATCAGACGAGAAGAAGAAATAAAAGGCATTCAAGTTGGAAAAGAAGAAGTAAAACTATCATTATTTGCAGATGATATGATATTGTATATAGAAAATCCTAAAGTCTCAGTCAAAAAACTACTGGACCTGATAAATAAATTCAGCAAAGTGGCAGGATATAAAATCAATACTCAGAAATCAGAAGCATTTTTATACACCAACAATGAACAGTCAGAAAAAGAAATTAAGGAAACAAGCCCCTTCACAATTACAACCAAAAAAATAAAGTACCTAGGAGTAAACTTAACCAAGGAGACTAAAGACTTGTACTCAGAAAATTACAAAGCATTGATAAAAGAAATCAAGGAAGATACAAACAAGTGGAAGCATATACCGTGCTCATGGTTAGGAAGAATAAACATCATTAAAATGTCTATATTACCCAAAGCAATCTATAAATTCAATGCAATACCAATTAAAATACCAATGACATACCTCAAAGATATAGAACACATATTTTAAAAATTTATATGGAACCAAAAGAGGACCGAATAGCCTCAGCAATCTTAAAAAAGAAGAATAAAGTGGGAGGTATCACACTTCCTGATATCAAGTTATACTACAAGGCCATTGTACTCAAAACAGCCTGGTACTGGCATAAGATCAGGCATATATATCAATGGAACAGAACAGAGAACCCAGAAATAAACCCACAGTTCTATGGACAACTGATATTTGACAAAGGAGGTAAGGAACTACAATGGAGTAAAGACAGCCTCTTTAACAAATGGTGTTGGGAAAATTGGACAGCTACCTGCAAAAAAGTGAAACTAGATCACCAGCTTACACCACTCACAAAAATAAACTCAAAATGGATAAAAGACTGAAATGTCGGCCGTGAAACCATAAGCATCTTAGAAGAAAACATAGGCAGTAAGCTCTTCGACATCTCTCAGAGCAATATATTTGCTGATTTATCTCCACGGGGAAGTGAAATAAAAGACAGGATAAACAAATGGGACTATATCAAACTAAAAAGCTTTTGCACAGCTAAAGACAACAAGAAGAGAATAAAAAGACAAACTACACAATGGGAGAATATATTTGACAATACGTCTGATAAGGGGTTAATAACCAAAATTTATAAAGAACTTGTAAAACTCAACACCAAGAAGACAAACAACCCAATCCAAAAATGGGCAAAAGAGATGAATAGACACTTCTCCAAAGAGGACACACAGATGGCCAATAGGCATATGAAAAAATGCTCAACATCACTAATCATTAGAGAAATGCAAATTAAAACCACAATGAGATATCACCTCATACCAGTCAGAATGGCGCTTATCAACAAAACAACACAGAATAAGTGCTGGCGAGGATGTGGAGAAAAGGGAACCCTCCTGCACTGCTGGTGGGAATGCAGACTGGTGCAGCCACTGTGGAAAGCAGTATGGAGATTTCTCAAAAATCTGAATATCGAACTGCCTTTTGACCCAGCTATCCCACTTTTAGGAATATACCCCAAGGATACCATAGAACGGCTCGAAAAGGAGAAATGCACCCGCATGTTTGTGGCAGCATTGTTCACAATAGCGAAGATCTGGAAACAGCCCAAGTGTCCATCAGAGGACGAGTGGATTAAAAAGCTTTGGTACATATATACTATGGAATACTACTCAGCCATAAGAAATGATGACATCGGACCATTTACAATAACATGGATGGACGTTGACAACATTATACGAAGTGAAATAAGTGAATCAGAAAAAAAAATCCTAAGATGAATCCATACATAGAAGGGACATAAAAATGAGACTCAGAGACATGAACAAGAATGTGATGGCAACAGGGGCGGGAGGTTGGGGGAGGAGGGAGGGGGTGAAGAAGGAGAGAGGGGTTAAGGGAGGGGCACAAAGAAAACCAGATAGAAGATGACAGAAGACAATTTAACTTTGGGGGAGGGGTATACAGCACAATCAAATGTCAAAATAATCTAGAGATATTTTCTCTCAACATATGTACCCTGATTAATCAATGTCACTGCATTAAATTTAATAATAAAAAAAAAAACAAGGCTGCAAGAAATGCTAAAGGACCTGTTCTAAAGAGATCAAAGGAGAAAAAATATATAGCAAAAGAGGAATATAGTTTTAAAGAATGAAATGGTAATAAACAATTACATATCAATAATAACCTTAAATGTAAATGGATTAAATGATCTAATCAAAAGACATAGGGTAGCTGCGAGGATAAAAAAACAGGACCCATACATATGCTGTCTACAAGAGACACACCCTAAATCAAAAGGTGCACATAGACTGAAGGTAAAAGGATGGAAAAAAATATGTTACACAAAAGGAAATGAAAAAAAAGCTGTGGTAGCAATACTTATATCAGATGAATTGGACTTTAAAACAAAGACTGTAATTAGAGATAAAGAAGGTCACTACATAATGATAAAGGGAGCTATCCAAAAGGAAGATATAACCATTAAAAATATCTATGCACCTAATATAGGAGCCCCTAAAAATATAAAGTAGACTTTGATGGATTTAAAGAATGATATCAACAGCAATATCATAATAGTAGATGATTTCAGAACCCCATTAACATCATTAGATATATCCTCAAAAAAGAAAATTAACAAAAAAACAGCAGACTTAAAGGACATATTAGATCAACTTGATTTAATAGATATCTTCAGAAACTTTCTCCCTAAAACACCAGAATATACATTCCTTTCAACCGCTCATGGTACATTCTCTAGAACAGACCACAGGTTAGGGCACAAAAGCGGACTCAACAAATTTAAAAAGATTGAAATCATATTGAGCACTTTCTCTGACCACAATGGCATTAAACTACAAATCAAACACAACAGAAAAACTGAAAAATATTCAAACACTTGTAAACTAAATAGCATGTTATTAAATAACAAATGGGTAAACAATGAGATCAAAGAAAAATTAAAAAATTCCTAGACACAAACAATAATGAGCAAACATCAACTCAAAATTTATGGGACACAGCAAAAGCAGTCCTGGAGGGAAGATTATAGCATTACAAGCATACCTCAAGAAGCTAGAAAAAGCTCAAATAAACAACTTGACCCTACATCTAAAAGAACTAGAAAAAGAACAGCAAGTAAAGCCCAGAGCTAGCAGAAGGAAGGAAATAATAAAGATCAGAGCAAAAATAAATGACATAGAGGCTAAAGAAACAATACAGAGGATCAATGAAACCAGGAGCTTGTTCTTTGAAAAGGTAAACAAGATCAATGAACCTTTAACCAGACTCACCAAGAAAAAAAGAGAGAGGACTCAAATAAATAAAATTAGAAACAAGAGTGGAGAAATAACAACTGACACAACAGAAATACAAAATATTCTAAAAAAGTACTATGAATAACTATATGCCAAAAAACTAGACAACGTAGATCAAATGGACAAATTTCTTGAAACATAATCTTCCAAAAATCAATCTGGAAGAATCAGAAAACCTAAACAGACCAATTACAAAAAATGAGATTGAAACAGCTATCAAAAAACTCCCCCCCCCCATAAAAGTCCTGGGCCTGATGGCTTCACAAGTGAATTCTACCAACTATTCAAAGAAGAACTAATTCCTATCCTTCTCAAGCTATTTCAAAAATTCAAGAGGAAGACTTTCAAGCTTCTTTTATGAGGCGAGCATAATTCTGATTCCAAAACCAGGCAAAGACAACACAAAGAAAGAAAATTATAGGCCAATATACCTGATGAATTTAGATGCAAAAATCCTCAACAAAATATTAGCAAACTGGATCCAGCAATACAGTTAATCAATCAATGTGATTCATCACATAAACAAAAGGAAGGAGAAAAACCACATGATAATTTCAATAGATGCAGAAAAAGCATTTGATAAAATCCAGCACCCATTCATGATCAAAACTCTCAGCAAAGTGGGAATAGAGGAAACATACCTCAACATGATAAAGGCCATCTATGACAAACCCACAGCCAATATCATACTCAATGGGCAAAAATTAAAAGCAATCCCCTTAAGATCAGGAACAAGGCAATGGTGCCCCTTTTCACCACTCTTATTCAACATAGTTCTGGAAATTCTAGCTACAGCAATCAGACAAGAAAAAGAAATATAAGGCATCCAAACTGGAAAAGAAGAAGTAAAACTATCATTATTTGCAGATGATATGATATTGTATATAGAAAACCCTAAAGTTGCAATAAAAAAACTACTAGACCTGATAAATAAATTCAGCAAGGTGGCAGGTTATAAAATCAATACTCAGAAATCAAAGGCATTTTTATATACTAACAACAAACTCTCAGAAAGAGAAATTAATGAATCAATCCCCTTTACCATTGCAACCTAAAAAATAAAGTACCTAGGATTAAATTTAACCAAGGAGATTAAAGACTTGTACTTGGAAAATTATAAAACAATGAAAAAATAAATCAGGTGGCCCTGGCCGGTTGGCTCAGTGGTAGAGTGTTGGCCTGGCTTGCAGTATTCCCAGGTTTGATTTCCAGCCAGGGCACACAGGAGAAGTGCCCATCTGCTTCTCTCCCCTTCCCCCTCTCCTTCCTCTCTGTCTCTTTCTTCCCCTTCCATAGCCAAGGCTCCATTGGAGCAAAGTTTGCTCGGGTGCTGAGGATGGCTCTTTGGCCTCTGCCTCAGGCGCTGGAATGACTCTGATTGTGGCAGAGCGATGCCCCAAGATGGGCAGAGTATCACCCCCTGGTGGGCATGTCGGGTGGATCCAGGTTGGGCACATTCGGGAGTCTGTCTGACTGCCTCCCCGTTTCCAGGTTCCGAAAAATAAAAAAAAAAAAAAAAAAAACAAACAAAAAAAAAAAAAAAAAAAGAAATCAGGGAAGATACAAACAAGTGGAGGCATATACTGTGCTCATGGTTAAGAAGAATAAACATCATTAAAATATCTATATTACCCAAAGCAATTTATAAATTCAATGCAATACCAATTAAAATACCAATGACTTAATTCAAAGATATAGAACACATATTCCAAAAATTTATATGGAACCGAAACAAACCACGAATAGCCTCAGCAATCTTGAAAAAGAAGAATAAAGTGGGAAGCATCACAATTCGGATATCAAGTTATATTATAAGGCCATAGTACTCAAAACAGCCTGGTACTGGCATAAGAACAGGCATATATGGAACAGAACTGAGAACCCAGAAATAAACCCACACCTTTATGGACAACTGATATTTAACAAAGGAGGTAAGAACATACATTGGAATAAAGACAGCCTCTTCAACAAATGGTGTTGGGAAAATTGGAAAGCTACCTGCAAAAAAATGAAACTAGACCACCAACTTACACCATTCACAAAAAATAAACTCAAAATGGATAATAGACTTAAATGTAAGCCGTAAAACCATAAGGAACTTAGAAGAAAACATGAGCAATAAGCTCTCTGGTGTCTCTCACAGCAATATATTTGCCTATTTGTTTCCACAGGGAAGTGAAATAAAAGACAAGATAAACAAATGGGACTTTATCAAACTAAAAAGCTTCTGCACAGCTAAAGACAACAAGAAGAGAATAAAAAGACAAACTACACAATGGGAGAATATATTTGACAATGAGTCTGATAAGGGGTTAATAATCAAAATTTATAAAGAACTCGTAAAACTAATACCAGGAAGACAAACAATCCAATTCAAAAATGGGCAAAAGAAATGAGTAGACACTTCTCCAAAGAGGACATACAGATGGTCAATAGACATATGAAAATATGCTCAACATCACTAATTATTAGAAAAATGCAAATTAAAATCACAATGAGATATCACCTCACACCAGTCAGAATGGAGCTCATCAACAAAACAACACAGACTAAGTGCTGGTGAGGATGTGGAGAAAAAAGAACCCTCCTGCACTGCTGGTGGGAATGCAGACTGGTGCAGCCACTGTGGAAAAAAATATGCAGATTCCTCAAAAAATTAACAATTGAACTGCCTTTTGACCCAGCTATACCACTCTTAGGAATATACCCCAAGAACACCATAGCTGTGTTTGAAAAGAAGAAATGCATCCCCATGTTTATGGCAGCATTGTTCACAATAGCAAAGATCTGGAAACAGCCCAAGTTTCCGTCAGAGGATGAGTGGATTAAAAAGCATATATATATATATATATATATATATATATATATATATATATATATATATATACACACACACACACACACACACACACACACATACACACACACACACACACACACACTATGGAATACTACTCAGCCATAAGAAATGATGACATAGGATCTTTTACAACAACATGGATGGACCTTGATAACATTATACTGAGCGAAATAAGTAAATCGGAAAAAGGCCCTGGCCGGTTGGCTCATTGGTAGAGTGTCATCCTGGTGTGCAGAAGTCCCGGGTTCGAATCCCGGCCAGGGCACACAAGAGAAGCGCCCATCTGCTTCTCCATCCCTCCCCCTCTCCTTCCTCTCTGTCTTTCTCTTCCCCTCCGGCAGCGAGGCTCCATTGGAGCCAAAGATGGCCCAGGCGCTGGGGATGGCTCCTTGGCCTCTGCCCCAGGCACTAGAGTAGCTCTGGTCGCAACAGAGTGATGCTTGGTGGGGCAGAGCATCGCCCCCTGGTGGGCAGAGCGTCGCCCCCTGGTGGGCATGCCCGGTGGATCCCGCTTGGGCGTATGCGGGAGTCTGACTGTCTCTTCCCGTTTCCAGCTTCAGAAAAATACAAAATAATAATAATAATAAAAAATAAATAAATAAATCATAAAAAACTAAGAACTATATGATTCCATACATAGGTGGAACATAAAAATGAGACTCAGAAAAATGGACAACAGTGATTGGGTTACAGGGTGGGGGGTAGAGGAGAGGAAGGAGTTTGGGGGAGGGGAATGGCACAAAGAAAACGAGTTAGATGGTGACAGAAGACAATTTTATCAATGTCACCCCATCAAAATTAATCAAAAAAAATAAAAAGAATGTATCTCACGGCTAATTCAGGCAGTTAGAAGAATAGTATAACGATGCTTAATTCTGCTTCTCAGGCCACATTTTGCAAAAGGGGCCCCAAGCAAATTGGTGATTTGACTCCTCTGATTTTGCCAATTGGATTTTTAAAAAAAATAGGGCAGGAACGCCCTGAAATCGAACTAATAATACATGAGCATAAATTTAAAGGACTTTTAGATACTGGAGCTGATGTATCTGTTATTGCTAAGCTACATTGGCCTCCATCCTAGTCCACTCATGTACCAGCCACAGAATTACAAGGTATAGGGCAGAGTAAATCCCCTCAACAAAGTTCTAGTTTTCCACATTGGGAAGATTAAGAAGGTCATTCTGGATTTTTTAAGCCTATGTGCTCCTTGGATGGCCAGTTAATTTGTGGGGTAGAGATGTTTTGAAAAATATGGGAGCGTTGCTTGTCAGTCCTAATGGTTTATTGAGCTTGATCAGGGATTTTTTCCCACCAAGAAACTAGGGAAAGAACAGTAAGGAATTCTCACTGCCATAGAAGAGTGGCACCCAATACCAGAAGGTGTGGATTAGGATATCAAAATTTAGCATAGGAGCCTTGGTAGCTCCTGCTACCTCAATAATGCATTGTGCAGACTCAATTACTTGGAAATCAGATAATTTTGTATAGGTAGACCAATGGCCCCTTTCTCAGGAGAAACTTAGGGCAGCTCCTCAGTTGGTACAAGAGCAGCTACGGCTTGAGCACATTGAACCATCTAATAGCCCATGGAATACACTTCCATATTTTGATCTTGTTGCTTCCTGGATTATCAAGGGGCAGAGGTGACCCTTACAGCTTATAGGTTTTGAGCCTCAAAATTATTGTTTGTTTTTTTTTAAAGGATCAACAACAATGGCTCTGGGAAACTTCCACTAAATGGCAAATCGCTCTTGCCAATCAATGGACAACTTTATACTGAAACTGTCAACTTAAAATCAGCTCAAAGTCTAGAATTATATGCTATTATCATGGTTTTTCAGTATTTGCCATATTTCCCCTTTAATCTATATACAAACAGCAAATATTTATTGAATACTTATGGTGTTTCCACTATAAAGACTGCTGTCTTAGGGACAAATGCTGATGAACTATTTCAGCAGTTTCTCCTTCTTCAAAGACTTGTTTGTCAACATAAAGTTCCATGTTTTATAGGACATACTCAAGCTCACTCCATGCTCCCTGGAGCTTTAGCACAAAGGAATGCCCTTTTTGTTTGTTTGTTCATTTTTGTTTGTATTTTTCTGAAGTTGGAAACGGGGAGGCAGTAAGACATACTCCCGCATGCGCCCGAC
The DNA here is from genome assembly GCF_036850765.1 of Saccopteryx bilineata. Lineage (NCBI taxonomy): Eukaryota > Metazoa > Chordata > Mammalia > Chiroptera > Emballonuridae > Saccopteryx > Saccopteryx bilineata. The sequence continues at coordinate 121,712,871 of NC_089494.1, forward strand.
CGGGATCCACCTGGCACGCCCATCAGTGTGAATGCTCTGCCCATCTGAGGTGTTGTTCTGTTGCAACCAGAGCCATTCTAGCACCTGAGGCAGAGGCTACAGAGCCATCCTCAGCGCCCATGCCAACTTTGCTCCAATGGAGCCTTGGCTACGGGAGGGGAAGAAAGAGACAGAGAGGAAGAAGGGGGGGTAGAGAAGCAGATGAACTCTTCTCCTGTGTGCCCTGGCCGGGAATCAAACCCAGAAATCCTGCATGCCAGGCCAACGCTTTTCCACTGAGCCAACTGGCCAGGACCTAGGAATGCCCTTGTTGATCAAGCTATCCAAAGAAAAATTATTTGGAATAACCATGACAGATTGAGCAATTCAGTCTCATACTATTCATCACCAGAAGGCTGTAACCTTGTGTAAACAGTTTCAACTTTCTCAGGAAGCAGCACAACAGATTGGGAAATTTTTTCCAAGGGGTCATATACTACAATCTGCCCCTTCATTTGGAGTTAATCCTCAAGAACCCTACCAGGACAACTTTGGCAAATGGATGTTACTCATATACCTTCATTTGGCAAACAGTTCTATGTCCACATTACAGTGGATACATATTCTGGATTTATAGTTACCTCTGTCAGAACAAGAGAGGCTGCTAAGTATGTTATAGCTCATTGTCTATATGCATTGTTCTATTATTGGATTTCATAAACTGGTTAAACTGACAATGCTCCTGCATATGGAGCAAAAGCATTTACTGTATTTTGTCAAACCTTTTGAATTATGTGTATTTCTTACAATCTTTAAAGTCAAGGTATTATTTTTTTTTTGTATTTTTCTGAAGCTGGAAACGGGGAACAGACAGTCAGACAGACTCTCGCATGCGCCCAACCAGAATCCACCTGGCACGCCCACCAGGGGAGACACTCTGCCCACCAGGGAGCAATGCTCTATCCTCTGGGGTGTCGCTCTGCTGCGACCAGAGCCACTCTAGTGCCTGGGGCAGAGGCCAAGGAGCCATCCCCAGCGCCCGGGCCACCTTTGCTCCAATGGAGCCTTGGCTGTGGGAGGGGAAGAGAGAGACAGAGAGGAAGAGGGGGTGGAGAAGCAAATGGGTGCATCTCCTATGTGCCCTGGCCGGGAATCGAACCCGGGTCCCCCGCACGCCAGGCCGACGCTCTACCACTGAGCCAACCAGCCAGGGCCTAGTCAAGGTATTATTAAAGTGTACCCAGCAAATATTTTAAGGTCAATTTAAAAAAAATTAAAAGGGGGGAGTTATATCCTGGAACTCTTATGGGTCTACCATATCATGCTTTTTACTTAAAAAAATTTTTTTTAACTTCTTTTGAATGCTGATGAACAGGAGATGCCAAATCTTTTTCTCCTGCTAACTACTACCTTCTTTATTTGATCCAGCTAATAACACTGTTTTGTCTTTTTCCAAATAGCTCCAGGTATATGGAAAAGATTTATATAGGCAGATGGGGATCCTCAAACCCCTCAGCGAGATCTTCTGAGTGTGGCTTTTAAGATACCAAGAGGCAGAAAAAGCCCAATAGAGATCAGGGGAACTACGAGATTTTAGGATATGCCCTGAAAGGTTCCAACACCCCAAAGGGGTTTTATAGGATGCCATCAGGGTCCTGCTTCAATAGTGGAAAGGAAGTTCATTGAGCTAAAGCCTGCCAGGCTTACATGCCTTTGCTGTGAGGAAAAAGGGACACTGGAAGGTAGGCTTTTCCCTCGCTCCTTTAAGAGATGGTTCAGTCTCTTCCAGCCTTGCTTCAGCCACCTATGACTTAACCTTGCCCAGAATGCTGGGGTTTGCCACTGAAGGTGCCCAGGGCCATTGGCCCCATCTATGACACTGTGGATGAGCCTAGGGTATTTCTTCCGATAAGCAGGTAATCTGATCTCATTTGCACAAGGGTCACTTAACTATGTCTTGCCTGAATAGTCAGGTTTTTTACTCTTCCCTTGAAGATTTCTGTTGTGGGTGTTGATAGTCCTATTTTCTGCTGCTTTGTTTAATATATACTGTTTTCTTTATTCCTCCTACCTCAATGCCCCACTCATATCTCAGGCTGGGACCTACTCCTAATTTAGAGCTCTCTTTCCCCCTCTTGCCAACTTCTATTATGAATCTACCTTTGCCACCCTGCTTAGTGTATCCCAAAGTACTCTTTACCAAGCCACAGTTGCAGAGATCCAGGGAAAAGCAACCTGGTCTCATCTCTCCAGGCAGAGGAGAACAGAAGCTCCATCTCCACACATGCTGCAGATGGCTTTTCCAGTCAACTTGAATCATTACTAGCTAGAAGCAGCAGTCATTGGGACTTGGACATGAGCTGTAAAGTATAGAATTGTGACAACAATTCCAGTGCCATGCGGACTTTTTCTGGATGTGGGCTTTTCCTGGACTCCTGATTTTTGTGACAGCTCCTAACAGACTAAACTGGGGTTGGCTTGCATTTTTCAGGGATTTGGCATGGTGTTGGGGCCAACTTGGACTTGGTGAACATGTTAAGGACACTACTCTTTTATGGATTCTTGCTGTATTGGCCAAGAGTTTGCTTAAAGGCTTTAATCAATGTAAAAAAAAGTAGAAGACTGGATAAAGAAGATGTGGTTCATATACACCATGGTATACTATTCAGTCATTAGAAATGATGACATCGGATCACTTACAACAAAATGGTGGGATCTTGATAACATTATACAGAGTGAAATAAGTAAATCAGAAAAAACAAAGAACTGCAGGATTCCATACATTTGTGGGACATAGAAATGAGACTAAGAGACATGGAAAAGAGTATGGTGGTTACGGAGGATGGGGGGAAGGAGGGAGTGGGGGAGGGGGAGGAGCACAAAGAAAACTAGATAGAAGGTGATGGAGAACAATCTGGCTTTGGGTGATTGGGTATGCAACAAAATTGAATGACAAGATAACCTGGACATGTTTTCTTTGAATATATGTGCCCTGGTTTATTGATGTCACCCCATTAAAATTAATAAAAATTAAAAAAAATTTTTAAAAAATAAAGAATATTGACTCAAAATAAAGGAACTAAGGAATGCATAAATAATTAGAACAACAAATTAATGTTTCTTCATCTCTAAATATAGTGAAGAAGAAATAAAGACATTTTTGGATAAACAGCAACTGAGTGAATTTTTTCACCATTAGACCTGCCCTGCAAGAAATGTTAAAGGTGTTTCTATAGATTTAAATAAAAGAACATCAACCAATAACTTGAAGCTGCATGAAAAAAAATAGAGATCCAAGTTAAAGTAAATGCCTGGATAATAGTAAAAGCTAATATTATTGTAACTTTGGCTTTTGATTTCACAAATCGTTTTCTATTTCATTTAAGAGACTAACATAAGAATCTAATCATTATTTTATGTATCTGGAACACAATGTATAGAGATGAATTTTGTTACAACTATAAGTAAAAGAAATTGTAATATAACTGTATAAAGCCAAAAGTTTTATATTTTATAAGCTGGTATAAATTTAAGTTAGAATGTTTTAATTAAAGATGTTAAATGTTTTTTTATTGTAATCACAAAATAAGTTATAAAATATGCACAAAAGTGTATAAGAGAATACATATGTTTCACTATAATAAATCAACTAAACAGAAAAGAGTATTTAAATAATTTAAAAGGCCTTATAGAAAAATAAATAGCAAAAGGAAAGAAGTTTCTCCTTAACAGTAATTACTTTAAATGTAAATTAATTAAGCTCTCCAATCCAAGACAGATTTTCTGAGTTGATTATAAACCACATAATTCAACTATCTACTGCCTACAGGTGACCTACTTTAAATACACATATATATATAAATAGGTTGAATGTAATGTGACAGAAAAAGATGTTCTATGAAAGTAGTAATTAAAAGACAGGAGACATAGCTATACCAAAATCAGCAAAAATAAACTTTAAAGTTAAAAAATATACTATATATTAATGAAGTATTTAAGAACAAGATATAACAATTAATATATATATATTTTAGTGTGTGCTTGTGCTGCAAGAGAGAGACAGAGACAGAGAGAAAGAGACAGACAAGGAAAGACAGACAGGCAGGGAAAGCAATCAGAAGCATCAGCTCGTAGTTGTACCATTTTAGTTGTTATTGATTGCTTTCTCATATGTGCCTTGACTGGGGGAGGGAGCTCCAGCTGAGCCAGTGACCCTTGCTCAAGCCAATGACCTTGGACTTCAAGCCAGCAGGCTTTGGGCTCAAGCCAGTGTCCATGAGGTAATGTCTATAATCTCACACTCAAGCAAGCTACCCTGTGCTCAAGCTGGATATGCCCACACTCAAGCTGGCAACTTTGGGGTTTTGAACCTGGATCCTCATCATCTCAGGTCTATGATCTATCCACTGCACCACTACCTAGTTAGGCACAATTAAAATAATCACTCATGTAGTACAGATTGTCAAAATATATAAAGAACAAATTGACATCATTAAGAAAAACTATAGACCTTCAAAAAGAGTTGAAGACTCTAATACCCAACGATCAAAATAGACTGATCAGAAAAAAAGAGAAGAAAATAAAGACTTGAATAAGATAAGTACATGTAAGAGATATATACAGAACACTCTACACAACAACAGAGTATATATTACTCTCAAGGATATATTTTAAATCTTGTAGAGATACCATATGTTAAACCACAAATTACATCTTAGTGGAGTCAAAATGATAAATATCACACCACCTGTCTTTATTGACCACAGTGAGATAAAGTTAGAAATCAATAACACAAAAAAAAAACTGAAAAATTCACATATTTTTAAAATTAAAAATAAAGACTCTAAATAACTAGTGAATCACAAAATATCCAAAGGAAATTAGAAAATACTTAAACATTAAGGAAAACAACCACACACAATTTATTGAAACTTATGAGACACAACAAAAATAAGTAAATACATACATACATACATACATACATATTACAGCCATCCAATTAGAAAGAAAAAGAATCTTTTTTTCATAGAAGATAAGATCATATATGTAGAAAAGCCTAAAGGTTCTATCAAATCTGATAGAAACTAATAAAGTAATCCAGAAAAGTAGCAGGATACAGTAACTACATGCAATTGAACTTCCTGTACTGGTGAAGACAGCCAGGTAGGTAATCATTGTGCTCACTTCCTTCCACAACCACATCAAAACTACAATTACACTACTGAACAACCATCCCTGAGAACTGTTTAAAGTCTAGCTGAACTAAAGTCCTAGGACTAAGGGTATACAAAATTCACACTAAGACTGGAAGAAGGGGCAAAGTTATGGAACCGGGTAGTCTCACACCCACATGTAACTGTTAAAAATTGCAAGTGATATCTTGGCTAAAGATTTCCCCTGAGAAACCAGAGGTCCCAGACCTACACCAGGCTCCATAAACTGGTCTTTTACATAAACGTTGCAAGCCAAAAGAGATTGGCATGAATTATTCAAAATAATGAAAAGGAAGAACCTACAACCATTTAGAATAGAAGGACAGAAAAAGAGCTTCCCAGACAAGAAAAAGCTTAAAAGTTTATCAAATCAATCTTACAAAAATGTTATGGGACTTCTTTAAGAAGAAGAAAAAAATGATAAAAAATATGAATAATAAAATTATAATAAATACATATCTATCAATGACTACTTTAAATGTAAATGAATTAAATGCTCTATTCAAAAGACATGGGGTAGTTGAAAGTATAAAAAAAAAACAACTCTCACCTATGCTGCCTACAAGAACTCACTTCTGATCAAAGGACTCACACAGACTGACAGCATAGGGATGAAAAAATGTTTTATATAAATAAAAATAAAAAGTTGAGGTAGCAATATGTATACTAGACAAATAGACTTTAAAACAAAAGCAATAATAAGAGATAAGAGAGATAAGAAAAAACTCAACAATTACTCTTCTGGGTATTTACCTGAGGAAATCCAAAACACAAATTTGAAAAGATATATCCATTCTCATATTTACTGCAGCATTATTTACAATAGGCAAGATACAGAAGCATTCTAAAAGTCCATCAATAAATGAATGGATAAAAAAGAGGTAACACATGCAATAGGATATTACTCAGCCATAAGAAAGAATGAAATATTGCCATATACAAAAATATCTATATACCTAGAGGGTATTATGTTAAGGGAAATAAGTCTGACAGGAGAAATACAAATACTATATGATTCCACATGTATATGTAATTTAGAAAACAAAATAAAAGAAAAAATGAGACATAAACAAGAACATTTTTTTTTTTAGTATTTTTCTAAAATGAGAATCAGGGAGCCAGAGAGACAGCCTCCCGCATGTGCCTGACCAGGATGCACCTAACATGTTCACTGGGGAGCAATGGTCTGTCCATCTAGAGCTGTTGCTCCATTGTAACTGGAGCCATTCTAGTGCCTGAGGCAGAGGCCATGGAGCCGTTCTTGGTGCCGGGGCCAACTTTGCTCCAATGGAGTCTTGGCTGCGGGAGGAAAAGAGAAAGATAGAGAGAAAGGAGAGGGTGGAGAAGCAGATAGGCACTTCTCCTGTGTGCTCTGGCTGGGAATTGAACCCAGGGCATACACATGCTGGGATGATGCTCTACCACTGAGCCAACTGGCCAGGACCCAGAGGACATTTTGATACTTGCCAAACGATTGGTGGGTGAGTGGTTCAGGGATGATGTCAGAGTAATGGTGCTGTAGGGAGTGATACCAATAAATCTCCCCCAAAACTCAATAAGATCTTCAACCAGAAACAGAAAAATCTATTCTTGGAGCCTCCAGATGTTCCGCAATATACCCGAAGGAATGGTCAAGCAAAAAATTGGCTAAATATATAATCAAACCCAAAAGTAAATAGAGAGTAAGAAACATTTTGCCTTCCTCACTAACCTAAATAGGGCTGATTTCACTGAGAACTAAGAGTATAGGAACTAAGGCGGGCAAAGGGGGTGAATAGTCCAGGCTGTGGCACAAATGGCTGAACCAGGCTGTGGCATGGAGATCCAAGCCGAGGGAAACCTGTGCTTGTGACAACCCAGTCAATACAAGATAGCAATTGCGCCAAACCTACACAAAGAAAGAGAAGTGGGGCAGCCATTCGCCCCGATCTCCTGGTTGGTATGCGCAGATAGTGGGCAAGAGATTTCTTCTAGAGCCCCAGGAGTGGGCACCTGTGTTACCCCACAGAGAGTCAGAGTCAGAGGCCTTTATGTGGGCCAAAAGCAGAATCTCAGGACCACCCTAGTGCCCTGAAAAAGCCATGCACAGGGAGGGAGCGAAAGCTAATTCCAATGCTGGAACTTTTCCATGCAGGCGGGGGTCTCACTTGGAGTGTGAGATGGCTGGCCTGATATCCTGGTCAGCCAACACGGAGAGTAGGCAAGAGAATTCTCTGAGTGCCTCGGGAGTGGGCGCCATGTTCCCGGACAGAGGGGCAGAATCAGGGGCCTTTGTGTGGGCTGAAAGCAGAATCTCAGGCTGCCCTAGTGCCCTGAAAAAGCCACACATGGGGAGGGAGCGAGAGCTAATTCCAACACTGGAACTTTTCTGTGTGGACAGGGGTCTCATTCGGAGTAAGAGATGGCCTGCTCCATATCCCAGTCTGCGCATGCAGATTGTGAGCGAGAAATTCCTCCTAGGACCCTGGGAGTGGGTGCCCACCTGTGTTATGAACAGAGGGGCAAGATCAGAGGTCTTTGTGTGGGCAGAAGCCCTGCATAATTATGCTAGCAGCTCTGACTGATAGAGCGTTACCCAGAGCCCTGTGCTGAGTGGAAATAGAGTGGGGAGTTGCCAGCTCTTTGAGCCTTTTATTATCCAGGCAGAGGCAGCAGCAACCCCATAGCTGGATTATCAGGCTACTAATTCTGGAAGGAAAGACTAGGAGAGAGGCTCTGGGAACACAGACTCTCTCACTGTCGGAGCCTACAAATGATAATGAGCCTCGACTGCCAACGAGATTGAAGCCCAATATATGAAATCGCCATAGAGACTTACCAACTGCAAACCTCTACCTGAGTGTGCCACAGGGACAGAACCCGGGGTACAGAGTCACTGACCAGGAAGAGGGAGAGAAAAAAAAGCAAGAAGATAACCTCTCAAAATCAAGAATAATCCACAGACTTTATAACCTATCCCATTTTATTATATTTGTTCATTTGTTTCTCTTATCTTCATGTCTTGATTATTTTTTTCCTCTTCCAATTTGGTCATTTAATTCTCTGCTGGTCTTCCTCTCTCCTCTCCTTGAACAACACTAACCATAAGTGTTACGTCTCCCATTATCTTTTCTTTCTTCTTCTTTCTCTCTATGAGGGTTGCACTCCAAAACCCTTAACTCTCTCTCTCCTTTTTTTCCTTTTTCTTCTTTTAGTGGTTCCCTCTTTCTTTTTCTTCTCTCTTTCTTTTCTCCCTCTATATTAGTTTCTTCCTTTCTCCTCTAATTTAATCCTCAATAACAAACAAATTATCTTTTCTGGGACTCAAACTTATATTTGTGGCATTTTGGGGGGTTTTTACTTCACTTTTTTAACTCACTAGCAGTGCTCCAAACCCTGGCTCACCATTTTATCTAGTTCCTGTTCCACTAAATACAATAGTAATTTTTTTTAAAAATCCCCCCCATTTTCCTGTATCCCTTTTATTCCTCTCATTATATCTCTTAGTCAACCAACACCTAAAAGCCAATCTTTTTATTCTTGACCAAAATTTTTCCTTATTTGCATTTTGTGGGTCCACACCTCTTTCTTTTGCCCCTTTATTACTTCTCCCCAACTGAGGCCCTCCATTGTAGGCATTGTTTGTTTTATTTAGCACAATATAATTGACAGTTCACCACAAGATTTTCTCAAAAAGGAGGGGAGAGAAGAGGAGAGGAAATAAGGAGGAGGGGCAATAATATTTTTAATTTTTAATTTTTTAAAAATTCTTTTCTATTTTTAATTTTTATTTTATTAACTTTTCTAATTTTTTATTTATTTATTCATTTTAGAGAGAGGGAGAGACAAAAAGAGAGAGAGAGAGGAGAGACAGAGAGAGAGAGAAGGAGGGAGGAGCTGGAAGCATCAACGCCCATATGTGCCTTGACTAGGCAAGCCCAGGGTTTCAAACCAGTGACCTCAGCATTTCCAGGTCAACACTTTATTCACTGTGCCACCACAGTCAGGCCTAAACTTTTTATTATTTATTAAATCTTATAAATACTATCAACAACTTTTTATTATTTATTAAATCTTATAAATACTATCAACAAAACCACTCTCAGATGCCATTAAGGAAGAGAAAATTGAATATCATGGATACAAAAGAAAGAGAGGTAACACAGATAGATGAGGAAAAATCTATGGAAAAAAATTTTAATATATTGGAAACCTTGGAGTTAAATGACAGAGAATTTAAAATGGAAATCCTGAAACTACTCAGAGATATACAAGAGAACACAGAAAGGCAATTTAGGGAGCTCAGAAAACAACTCAACAAACACAAAGAATATATTACCAGGGAAATGGAAACTATAAAAACAAATCAAACAGAGATGAAAAACTCAATTCATGAGCTGAAAAACGAGGTAACAAGCTTAGCTAATAGAACAGGCCAGATAGAAGGTAGGATTAGTGAAATAGAAGACAAACAACTTGAGGCACAACAGAAAGAATAAGAAAGAGACTCAAAAATTAAAAAAAAATGAGATAGCCCTATAGGAATTATCTGACTCCGTCAAAAAGAATAACATAAGAATAATAGGTATATCAGAGGGAGAAGAGGGAGAAAATGGAATGGAGAGCATATTCAAACAAACAATAGATGAGAACTTCCCAAGCCTGTGGAAAGAACTAAAGCCTCAAATTCAAGAAGCAAACAGAACTCTGAGTTTTCTTAACCCCAACAAACCTACTCCAAGACTCATCATAATGAAATTGGCACAAACCAACGATAAAGAAAAAAATCTCAAAGCAGGCAGGGAAAAGAAGAATACAACATATGAAGGAAGGCCCATTAGACTATCTTCAGATTTTTCAACAGAAACTCTACAAACTAGAAGAGAGTGGACCCCAATATTTAAAGTCCTGAAAGAGAGGAACTTTCAGCCACAAATACTGTACCCATCAAAGCTATCCTTCAAATATGAAGAAGAAATAAAAACATTCACAAATACAGAAAAGATGGGAAAATTTATCATCAGAAAACCACCACTCCAGGAATTACTAAAGGAGGTTCTCCAATCAGATACAAATAACAAAAAAAAAAACAAAACTACAAACTCCAAGAAGAATACAATAAAACCAAATTTAAACTGTGACAACAACAAAAAAAGAGGAAGGGAGAGGATGGAAATTAACAGTAGCAAAGGATGATGGAGTGCAAAAGTACTCACAAGATAGTACACTACAATGAACAGGGTAGGAACCCTTTTCATTACTTAATGGTAACCACCATTGAAAAAACCACCACACAGCAAGACTAAAGCCAGTTATATGACATTGCCATAGAATCCCATCAACTGCAAATCCCTACCTAAGTGTGACACAGGGGCAGAGCCTGGGGTACAGAGTCACCGACCAGGAAGAGGGAGAGACAAGAAAAAGGAAGAAGTTAACCTCTCAAAATCAAGAAAAATCCACAGACTTTACAACTTGTTCCACTAATTTTTTTTTTTGTTGTTGTTTGTTTCTTCTATCTTATTGCCTTTATTTCCTCCACCTCGGTCCTTCTATTCTCTGCCCATCTTATGCTTCCCTTTTCTTGAACTACACTACCCATAACTGTTACATTTTATTTCTCTTCTTCATCCTCACCCTCCTTTAAGATTATACTCGAAAACACTTAACTCTCACTCTCTCCTCTTTTGTTTTTTTTTTGATTTGCTTTATTTAGTTTTTTTCTCTTCCTTTTTTATTTCTTCCTTCGTTTTTCTCTTTTTCTTATTTTTTCCTTTCTATTCGTTTTTTCTTTTCTCGTTTTACTTTCCTCCCATTTAATCCTCAATCACGAACAAATTAGTTAATTTGGGACTTAAGGCTTTTTTTGGCTTTATTTTGCTTTTTTGCTTTTGTTTTTGTTTTTTTCTTGTTTGTTTATTTTTTTTTGGCATTTTGGGTCCTCCCAACCCAAGGTCTCCATTGTATTTAGTCTTCGCTCCACTTAATACAACAGATTTTTACTTATTATTTTTATTTTTTTCTTCTTTATTATTCTTTTTTTGGTCCTTTTTTCTGGTTCCCTCTTATCCCTCTCATTATACCTCTTAGTTGACAATCACTTACAAGCAAATCATCTTATCCTTGTCTAAAATTTTCTTCCTTTTTTTTTTTTTTTGCATTTAGTAGGTCCCTACTCCCTTTTTTTGCCCCTTGAACTCTTCACCCCAAATCAGGCCCTCCATTATAGGCACGATATTTCCCTGAGGAGGGGAAAGGAGGGAAAGAGAAGAGAGAAAAAAAGGGGGAAATAATAAATTATTACTGTTTTTTTTTGTGGGGCGTTTTACCTTTTTATTTATTTATTTTTTTTACTTTTCACTCTTTATTAATTCTAATTAGTGCTATCAACAAGACCAACATCAGATGCCAATAAGAAAGAGGAAATCTAATATTATGGATACAAAAGAAAGAGAGGTAACACAGATAGATGTGGAAAAATCTATGGAGAAAAGACTTAACATATTGGAAGCCTTGGAGCTAAATGACAGAGAATTTAAAATAGAAATCTTAAAAATACTCAGAGATATACAAGAAAACACAGAAAGGCAATATAGGGAGATCAGAAAACAACTCAATGAACACAAAGAATATATTACCAAGGAAATTGAAACTATTAAAACAAATCAAACAGAAATGAAAAATTCAATTCACGAGCTGAAAACCGAGGTAACAAGCTTAGCTAACAGAACAGCCCAGATTGAGGATAGGATTAGTGAAATAGAAGACAAACAACTTGAGGCACAACAGAGAGAATAAGAAAGAGACTCAATAATAATAAAAAACGAGAAAGCCCTACAGGAATTGTCTGACTCCATCAGAAAGAATAACATAAGAATAATAGGTATATCAGAGGGAGAAGAGAAAGAAAATGGAATGGAGAATATACTCAAACAAATAATAGACGAGAACTTCCCAAGCCTGTGGAAAGAACTAAAGCCTCAAATTCAAGAAGCAAACAGAACACCGAGTTTTCTTAACCCCAACAAACCCACTCCAAGGCACATCATAATAAAGATGACACAAACCAATGACAAAGAAAAAATTCTCAAGGCAGCCAGGGAAAAGAAGAGTACAACATATAAAGGAAGGCCTATTAGATTATCATCAGACTTCTCAGCAGAAACTCTACAAGCTAGAAGAGAGTGGACCCCAATATTTAAAGCCCTGAAAGAGAGGAACTTTCAGCCAAGAATACTATACCCATCAAAGCTATCCTTCAAGTATGAAGGAGATATAAAAACATTCACAAATACAGAAAAGATGAGAGAATTTATCAACAGAAAGCCCCCACTCCAGAAAATACTAAAGGGGGTTTTCCAACCAGATTCACAGAACAAAAGAAAACAACACCACAAGTAACAGCTCCACCAAGAACACAATAAAACCAAACTTAAACTGTGACAACAAAGGAAAAAAAGAGGGGAGAGGATGGAGATTAACAGTAGCAAAAGACGATGAAGTGCAGAAATACTTATAAAATAGGGTACTGCAATGAATACGGTAGGTACCCTTTTCATTACTTAATGGTAACCACCCTTGAAAAAACCACCACAAAAACACTGGACTTAAAAAAGGTAGCAACAGAGGAAAGAAGTATGGAACACAAACAAACAAAAACAAATGATAGAAAAACAAAAGAGAAGAATCAAACTAGATACAAAACTAACAGAAAGCAATTTATAAAATGGCAGTAGGGAACCCACAAGTGTCAATAATTACACTAAATGTAAATGGATTAAACTTACCAATAAAAAGAAACAGAGTAGCAGAATGGATTAAAAAAAGAAAATCCAACTATATGCTGCCTACAACAAACACATCTAAGCAACAAGGATAAAAACAAATTCAAAGTGAAAGGCTGGAAAACAATACTCCAAGCAAACAAAACCCCCAAAAAAGCAGGCATAGCAATACTCATATCTAATAATGCTGACTACAAGACAGAAAAAGTACCCAGAGACAAAAATGGTCATTTCATAACGATTAAGGGGAAGTTGAATCAAGAAGACATAACAATCCTTAATATATATGCACCAAACCAAGGAGCACCAAAATATATAAGACAGCTACTTATTGACCTTAAAACAAAAACTAACAAAAATACAATCATACTTGGAGACCTCAATACACCGCTGACGGCTCTAGATCGGTCATCCAAACAGAGAATCAATAAAGATATAGTGGCCTTAAATGAAATACTACAACACCTGGATATGATAGACATCTACAGGACACTTCATCCCAAAGCGACAGAGTATACATTTTTCTCTAGTGTACATGGAACATTCTCAAGAATTGACCATATGTTGGGCTACAAAGACAATATCAGCAAATTTAGAAAAATTGAAATTGTACCAAGCATATTTTATGATCATAAAGCCTTGAAACTAGAATTCAACTGCAAAAAAGAGGGGGAAAAACCCACAAAAATGTGGAAACTAAACAACATACTTCTAAAAAATGAATGGGTCAAAGAAGAAATAAGCGCAGAGATCAAAAAATATATACAGACAAATGAAAATGAAAATACGACATATCAGAATCTCTGGGATGCAGCAAAAGCAGTAATAAGAGGAAAGTTCATATCACTTCAGGCATATATGAACAAACAAGAGAGAGCCGAAGTAAACCACTTAACTTCACGCCTTAAGGAACTAGAAAAAGAAGAACAAAGACAACCCAAAACCAGCCGAAGAAAGGAGATAATAAAAATCAGAGCAGAAATAAATGAAATAGAGAACAGAAAAACTATAGAAAAAATCAATAAAACAAGAAGCTGGTTCTTTGAAAAGATCAACAAAATTGACAAACCCTTGGCAAGACTCACCAAGGAAAAAAGGCACAGGACTCAAATAAATAAAATCCAAAATGAAAGAGGAGAGATCACCACAGACATCATAGATATACAAAGAATTATTGTAGAATACTATGAAAAATTATATGCCACCAAATACAACAATCTAGAAGAAATGGATAAATTCCTAGAACAATACAACCTTCCTAGACTGAGTCATGAAGAAGCAGAAAGCCTAAACAGACCAATCAGCAGGGAGGAAATAGAAAAAACTATTAAAAACCTCCCCAAAAATAAGAGTCCAGGCCCAGACGGTTATACTAGTGAATTCTATCAAACATTCAAAGAAGACTTGGTTCCTATTCTACTCAAAGTCTTCCAAAAAATTGAAGAAGAAGCAATACTTCCAAACACTTTTTATGAGGCCAACATAACCCTCATACCAAAACCTGGCAAGGATGGCACAAAGAAAGAAAACTACAGACCAATATCTCTAATGAATACAGATGCTAAAATACTAAACAAAATACTGGCAAACCGAATACAACAACATATTAAAAAAATAATACATCATGATCAAGTGGGATTCATCCCAGAATCTCAAGGATGGTTCAACATACGCAAAACGGTTAACGTAATACACCATATCTACAAAACAAAGAACAAAAACCACATGATCTTATCAATAGATGCAGAAAAGGCTTTTGATAAAATACAACACAATTTTATGTTTAAGACTCTCAACGAAATGGGTATTGAAGGAAAATATCTCAACATGATAAAGGCCATATATGATAAACCATCAGCCAACATCCTATTAAACGGCATAAAACTGAGTACTTTCTACCTTAAATCAGGAAGAAGACAGGGTTGTCCACTCTCTCCCCTCTTTTTTAACGTGGTGCTAGAAGTTCTGGCCAGAGCAATCAGACAAGACAAAGAAATAAAAGCATCCATATCGGAAAAGAAGAAGTAAAGGTATCACTTTTTGCTGATGATATGATCCTATACATCGAAAGTCCCAAAGACTCCACAAAAAGACTACTAGAAACAATAAACCAATACAGTAAGGTCGCAGGATACAAAATTAACATACAGAAGTCCATAGCCTTTCTATATGCCAACAATGAAATATTAGAAAATAAACTCAAAAAAATAATCCCCTTCACGATTGCAACAAAAAAAATAAAATACCTAGGAATAAACATAACAAAGAATGTAAAGGACATATATAATGAAAACTACAAACCATTGTTAAGGGAAATAGAAAAAGATATAATGAGATGTAAGAATAGTTCTTTTCTTGGATAGGAAGAATAAATATAATCAAGATGACCATATTACCCAAAGCAATATACAAATTTAATGCAATTCCCATCAAAATTCCAATGACATTTTTTAAAGAAATGGAACAAAAAATCACCAGATTTATATGGAACTATAAAAAACCTCGAATAGCCAAAGCAATCCTAAAGAAAAAGAATTGAACCTGGGGGCATTACAATACCTGACTTCAAACTATATTATAGAGCCACGACAATCAAAACAGCATGGTATTGGCAGAAAAATAGACACTCAGACCAATGGAACAGAATAGAAAGCCCAGAAATAAAACCACATATATATGGTCAAATAATTTTTGATAAAGGGGCCAACAACACACAATGGAGAAAAGAAAGCCTCTTCAACAAATGGTGCTGGGAAAACTAGAAAGCCACATGCAAAAGAATGAAACTGGACTACAGTTTGTCCTCTTGTACTAAAATTAATTCAAAATGGATCAAAGATCTAAATATAAGACCTGAAACAATAAAATGCATAGAGGAAGACATAGGTTCTAAACTCATGTACCTCGGTTTTAAAGAGCATTTATGAATTTGACTCCAAAGGCAAGAGAAGTGAAGGCAAAAATTAATGAATGGGACTATATCAGACTAAGAAGTTTTTGCTCAGCAAGAGAAACTGATAACAAAATAAACAGACAGCCAACTAAATGGGAAATGATATTTTCAAACAACAGCTCAGATAAGGGCCTAATATCCAAAATACACAAAGAACTCATAAAACTCAACAACAAACAAACAAACAATCCAATAAAAAAATTAGAAGAGGACACGAACAGACACTTCTCCCAGGAAGAAATACAAACGGCCAACAGATATATGAAAAGATGCTCATCTTCATTAGTTATTAGAGAAATGCAAATCAAAACTGCAATGAGATACCACCTCATCCCTGTTAGATTAGCTATTATTAACAAGACAGGTAACAGCAAATGTTGGAGAGGCTGGGAGATAAAGGAACCCTCATTCACTGTTGGTGGCAATATAAAGTAGTACAACCATTATGGAAGAAAGTATGGTGGTTCCTCAAAAAACTGAAAATAGAACTACCTTATGACCCAGCAATCCCTCTACTGGGTATATACCCCAAAAATTCAGAAACATTTATATGTAAAGACACATGCAGCCCCATGTTCATTCAGCATTGTTCACAGTAGCCAGGACATGGAAACAACCAAAAAACCCTTCAATCGATGACTGGATAAAGAAGATGTGGCACATATACACAATGGAATACTACTCAGCCATTAGAAATGATGACATCTGATCATTTACAGCAATATGATGGGATCTTGATAACATTATACGAAGTGAAATAAGTAAATAATAAAAATCCAGGAACTGCATTATTCCATATGTAGGTGGGATATAAAAGCGAGACTAAGAGACATTGATAAGAGTGTGGTGGTTACGCAGAGTGGGGGAAGAGGGAGAGGAAAAGTGGGAGGAGGAGGGGCACAAAGAAAACTAGATAGAAGTTGACAGAGGACAATCTGACTTTGGGTGATGGGTAAGCAACATAATTGATTGACAAGGAAACCTGGACACATTTTCTTTGAACATATGTACCCTGATTTATTGATGTCACCCTAGTAAAATTAATAAAATAAAATAAAAAAGATTGGTGGGTGGTAGAAATGTGTGAAAAGGGTGAAAAGATTAAAACGTACATATTACTAGTTACAAAATAGTCATGGTGGTGTAAAATACAGCATAGGAAATATATCAATAATATTGTAATAGCTATGTATGGTGTCAGATGAGTATTAAGTTTATCAGGGGATCACTTAGTAAGTTATCTAAATGTCTAATCACTATGTTGTGCACCTGAAATGAATATTATATTACATGTCAACTTTGATTGAATAATAAAAATATTATTTAAAAATTTAGTGGAATAATACTAAAGTGTAATTGGTGGTATAAAATCTATATATTTTTTTGTTTGTTTGTTTGTTTGTTTTTTGGTTTTTTTTAAATAAATTTTTATTAATGTTAATGGGATGACATTAATAAATCAGGGTACATATATTCAAAGAAAACATGTCTAGGTTATTTTGTCATTAAATTATGTTGCGTACCCCTCGCCCAAAGTCAGATTGTCCTCCACCACCCTCTATCTAGTTCTCTGTGCCCCTCCCCCTCCCCCTAACTCTCTTCCTCCCTCCCTCCCATGTCCTCACTCCCCCCACCCCTGGTAACCACCACACTCTTGTCCATGTCTCTTAGTCTCATTTTTTATGTTCCACCAATGTATGGAATCATGTAGTTCTTGTTTTTTTCTGATTTACTTATTTCACTCCTTATAATGTTATCAAGATCCCACCATTTTGCTGTAAATGATCTGATGTCATCATTTCTTATGGCTGAGTAGTATTCCATAGTGTATATGTGCCACATCTTCTTTATCCAGTCTTCTATTGAAGGGCTTTTTGGTTGTTTCCATGTCTTGGCCACTGTGAACAGTGCTGCAATGAACATGGGGCTACATGTGTCTTCACGTATCAATGTTTCTGAGGTTTTGGGGTATATACCCAGTAGAGGGATTGCTGGGTCATAAGGTACTTCTATTTGCAGTTTTTTGAGGAACCACCATACTTTCCTCCATAATGGTTGTACTTTACAGTCCCACCAACAGTGAATGAGGGTTCCTTTTTCTCCACAGCCTCTCCAACATTTGCTATTACCCATCTTGTTGATAATAGCTAATCTAACAGGGGTGAGGTGGTATCTCATTGTAGTTTTGATTTGCATTTCTCTAATAACTAATGAAGCTGAGCATCTTTTCATATATCTGTTGGCCATTTGTATTTCTTCCTGGGAGAAGTGTCTGTTCATGTCCTCTTCCCATTTTTTTATTGGATTGTTTGTTTGTTTGTTGTTGAGTTTTATGAGTTCTTTGTAAATTTTGGATATTAGGCCCTTATCTGAGCTGTTGTTTGTAAATATCATTTCCCATTTAGTTGGCTGTCTGTTTATTTTTATATCAGTTTCTCTTGCTGAGCAAAAACTTTTTATTTTGATGTAGTTCCATTCATTTATCTTTGCCTTCACTTCTCTTGCCATTGGAGTCAAGTTCATAAAATGTTCTTTAAAACCCAGGTCCATGATTTTAGTACCTATGTCTTCTTCTATGTACTTTATTGTTTCAGGTCTTATATTTAGGTATTTGATCCATTTTGAATTAATTTTAGTACACGGGGACAGGCTATAGTCGAGTTTGATTCTTTTGCATGTGGCTTTCCAGTTTTCCCAACACCATTTGTTGAAGAGGCTTTCTTTTCTCCATTGTATGTTGTTGGCCCCTTTATCAAAGATTATTTGACCACATATATGTGGTTTTATTTCTGGGCTTTCTATTCTGTTCCATTGGTCTGAGTGTCTATTTTTCTGCCAATACCATGCTGTTTTGATTATCGTGGCCCTATAATATAGTTTAAAGTCAGGAATTGTAATGCCCCCAGCTTCATTCTTTTTCCTTAGGATTGTTTTGGCTATTCGGGGTTTAATATAGTTCCATATAAATCTGATGATTTTTTGTTCCATTTCTTTAAAAAATTTTATAGGGATTTTGATGGGAATTGCATTAAATTTATATATTGCTTTGGGTAATATGGCCATTTTGATTATATTTATTCTTCCTATCCAAGAACAAGGAATATTTTTCCATCTCATTGTATCTTTTTCGATTTCCCTTAACAATGCTTTGTAATTTTCATTATATAGGTCCTTTACATTCTTTGTTATGTTTATTCCTAGGTATTTTATTTTTTTTGTTGCAATCGTGAAGGGTATTATTTTTTTGAGTTCGTTTTCTAATATTACATTGTTGGCAGATAGAAAGGCTATGGACTTTTGTATGTTAATTTTGTATCCTGCGACCTTACTGTATTGGTTTATTGTTTCTAATAATCTTTTTGTGGAGTCCTTCGGGTTTTCGATGTATAGGATCATATCATCAGCAAAAAGTGATAGCTTTACTTCTTCTTTTCCGATATGGATGCCTTTTATTTCTTTGTCTTGTCTGATTGCTCTGGCCAGAACTTCTAGCACCACGTTGAATAAGAGTGGAGAGAGTGGACAACCCTGTCTTGTTCCTGATTTAAGGCAGAAAGTCCTCAGTTTTATGCCGTTTAATAGGATGTTGGCTGATGGTTTATCATATATGGCCTTTATCATGTTGAGATATTTTCCTTCAATACCCATTTTGTTGAGAGTCTTAAACATAAAATTGTGTTGTATTTTATCAAAAGCCTTTTCTGCATCTATTGATAAGATCATGTGGTTTTTGTTCTTTGTTTTGTTGATATGGTGTATTACGTTAACCGTTTTGCGTATGTTGAACCATCCTTGAGATTCTGGGATGAATCCCACTTGATCATGATGTATTATTTTTTTAATATGTTGTTGTATTCGGTTTGCCAGTATTTTGTTTAGTATTTTAGCATCTGTATTCATTAGAGATAATGGTCTGTAGTTTTCTTTCTTTGTGCCATCCTTTCCAGGTTTTGGTATGAGGGTTATGTTGGCCTCATAAAATGTGTTTGGAAGTATTGCTTCTTCTTCAATTTTTTGGAAGACTTTGAGTAGAATAGGAACCAAGTCTTCTTTGAATGTTTGATAGAATTCACTAGTATAACCGTCTGGGCCTGGACTTTTATTTTTGGTCAGCTTTTTAATAGTTTTTTCTATTTCCTCCCTGCTGATTGGTCTGTTTAGGCTTTCTGCTTCTTCATGACTCAGTCTAGGAAGGTTGTATTGTTCTAGGAATTTATCCATTTCTTCTAGATTGTTGTATTTGGTGGCATATAATTTTTCATAGTATTCTACAATAATTCTTTGTATATCTATGATGTCTGTGGTGATCTCTCCTCTTTCATTTTGGATTTTATTTATTTGAGTCCTGTGCCTTTTTTCCTTGGTGAGTCTTGCCAAGGGTTTGTCAATTTTGTTGATCTTTTCAAAGAACCAGCTTCTTGTTTTATTGATTTTTTCTATAGTTTTTCTGTTCTCTATTTCATTTATTTCTGCTCTGATTTTTATTATCTCCTTTCTTCGGCTGGTTTTGGGTTGTCTTTGTTCTTCTTTTTCTAGTTCTTTAAGGTGTGAAGTTAAGTGGTTTACTTCGGCTCTCTCTTGTTTGTTCATATATCCCTGAAGTGATATGAACTTTCCTCTTATTACTGCTTTTGCTGCATCCCAGAGATTCTGATATGTCGTATTTTCATTTTCATTTGTCTGTATATATCTTTTGATCTCTGTGCTTATTTCTTCTTTGACCCATTCATTTTTTAGAAGTATGTTGTTTAGTTTCCACATTTTTGTGTGTTTTTCCCCCTCTTTTTGCATTTAAATTCTAGTTTCAAGGCTTTATGATCAGAAAATATGCTTGGTACAATTTCAATTTTTCTAATTTTCCTGATATTGTCTTTGTGGCCCAACATATGGTCAATTCTTGAGAATGTTCCATGTACACTAGAGAAAAATGTATACTCTGTCGCTTTGGGATGAAGTGTCCTGTAGATGTCTATCATATCCAGGTGTTCTAGTATTTCGTTTAAGGCCACTATATCTTTATTGATTCTCTGTTTGGATGACCAATCTAGAGCCGTCAGCGGTGTATTGAGGTCTCCAAGTATGATTGTATTTTTGTCAGTTTTTGTTTTAAGGTCAATAAGTAGCTGTCTTATATATTTTGGTGCTCCTTGGTTTGGTGCATATATATTAAGGATTGTTATGTCTTCTTGATTCAACTTCCCCTTAATCATTATGAAATGACCATTTTTGTCTCTGAGTACTTTTTCTGTCTTGTAGTCAGCATTATTAGATATGAGTATTGCTACACCTGCTTTTTTTTGGGTGTTGTTTGCTTGGAGTATTGTTTTCCAGCCTTTCACTTTGAATTTGTTTTTATCCTTGTTGCTTAGATGTGTTTCTTGTAGGCAGCATATAGTTGGATTTTCTTTTTTAATCGATTCTGCTACTCTGTGTCTTTTTATTGGTAAGTTTAATCCATTTACATTTAGTGTAATTATTGACACTTGTGGGTTCCCTACTGCCATTTTATAAATTGCTTTCTGTTAGTTTTGTATCTAATTTGATTCTTCTCTTTTGTTTTTCTATCATTTGTTTTTGTTTGTTTGTGTTCCATACTTCTTTCCTCTGTTGCTACCTTTTTTAAGTCCAGTGTTTTTGTGGTGGTTTTTTCAAGGGTGGTTACCATTAAGTAATGAAAAGGGTACCTACCATATTCATTGTAGTACCCTATCTTATAAGTATTTCTGCACTTCATCGTCCTTTGCTACTGTTAATCTCCATTCTCTCCCCCCTTTTTTTCCTTTGTTGTCACAGTTTAAGTTTGGTTTTATTGTGTTCTTGGTGGAGCTGTTACTTGTGGTGTTGTTTTCTTTTGTTCTTTGAATCTGTTTGGAAAACCCCCTTTAGTATTTCCTGGAGTGGGGGCTTTCTGTTGATAAATTCTCTCATCTTTTCTGTATTTGTGAATGTTTTTATATCTCCTTCATACTTGAAGGATAGCTTTGATGGGTATAGTATTCTTGGCTGAAAGTTCCTCTCTTTCAGGGCTTTAAATATTGGGGTCCACTCTCTTCTAACTTGTAGAGTTTCTGCTGAGAAGTCTGATGATAATCTAATAGGCCTTCCTTTATATGTTGTACTCTTCTTTTCCCTGGCTGCCTTGAGAATTTTTTCTTTGTCATTGGTTTGTGCCATCTTTATTATGATGTGCCTTGGAGTGGGTTTGTTGGGGTTAATAAAACTCGGTGTTCTTTTTGCTTCTTGAATTTGAGGCTTTAGTTCTTTCCACAGGCTTGGGAAGTTCTCGTCTATTATTTGTTTGAGTATATTCTCCATTCCATTTTCTTTCTCTTCTCCCTCTGATATACCTATTATTCTTATGTTATTCTTTCTGATGGAGTCAGACAATTCCTGTAGGGCTTTCTCGTTTTTTATTATTTTTGAGTCTCTTTCTTCTTCTCTCTCTTGTGCCTCAAGTTGTTTGTCTTCTATTTCACTAATCCTATCCTCAATCTGGGCTGTTCTGTTAGCTAAGCTTGTTACCTCATTTTTCAGCTCGTGAATTGAGTTTTTCATTTCTGTTTGATTTGTTTTAATAGTTTCAATTTCCTTGGTAATATATTCTTTGTGTTCATTGAGTTGTTTTCTGATCTCCCTATATTGCCTTTCTGTGTTTTCTTGTATATCTCTGAGTATTTTTAAGATTTCTATTTTAAATTCTCTGTCATTTAGCTCCAAGGCTTCCAATATGTTAAGTCTTTTCTCCATAGATTTTTCCACATCTATTTGTGTTACCTTTCTTTTGTATTCATAATATTCGATTTCCTCTTTCTTATTGGCATCTGAGGGTGGTCTTGTTGATAGCACTAATTAGAATTAATAATGAGTAAAAAGTAAAAAAAAAAAGGTAAAACACCCCACAAAAAAAAACAGTAATAATTTATTATTTCCCCCTTTTTTTCTCTCTTCTCTTTCCCTCCTCTCCCCTCCTCAGGGAAATATTGTGCCTATAATGGAGGGTCTGATTTGGGGTGAAGAGTTCAAGGGGCAAAAAAAGGGAGTAGGGACCTACTAAATGCAAAAAAAAAAAAAAAAAAAAAAAAAAACGAAGAAAATTTTAGACAAGCATAAAATGATTTGCTTGTAAGTGATGGTCAACTAAGAGATATAATGAGAGGAATAAGAGGGAACCAGAAAAAAGGACCAAAAAAAGAATAATAAAGAAGAAAAAAATAAAAATAATAAGTAAAAATCTGTTGTATTAAATGGAGCGAAGACTAAATACAATGGAGACCTTGGGTTGGGAGGACCCAAAATGCCACAAAAATAAGCAAACAAGAAAAAAACAAAAACAAAAGCAAAAAAAAAAAAATAAAGCCAAAAAAAGCCTTGAGTCCCAAATTAACTAATTTGTTCGTGATTGAGGATTAAATGGGAGGAAAGTAAAACGAGAAAAGAAAAAACTAATAGAAAGGAAAAAATAAGAAAAAGAGAAAAACGAAGGAAGAAATAAAAAAGGAAGAGAAAAAAACAAAATAAAGCAAATCAAAAAAAAAACAACAAAAGAGGAAAGAGTGAGAGTTAAGTGTTTTGGAGTATAACCTTAAAGGAGGGTGAGGATGAAGAAGAGAAATAAAATGTAACAGTTATGGGTAGTGTAGTTCAAGAAAAGGGAAGCATAAGATGGGCAGAGAATAGTAGGACCGAGGTGGAGGAAATAAAGGCAATAAGATAGAAGAAACAAACAACAACAACAAAAAATTAGTGGAACAAGTTGTAAAGTCTGTGGATTTTTCTTGATTTTGAGAGGTTAACTTCTTCCTTTTTCTTTTCTCTCCCTCTTCCTGGTCGGTGACTCTGTACCCCAGGCTCTGCCCCTGTGTCACACTTAGGTAGGGATTTGCAGTTGATGGGATTCTATGGTAATGTCATATAATAGGCTTTAGTCTTGCTGGTAGTCAAGGCTTGTTGGCGTTTGCAGGGTCCAACGATGAGAGAGTTTGCTTTCCTGGATTCTCTCTCCTAGTCCCCCCTTCCTGAATTAGCAGCCTGGTGATCCAGCTATAAGGCTGCAACTGCTTCTGCCTGGGGAGTAAGAGGCTCAAAGACCTGGGAAATGCCCACTCTATCCCCACTCAGTGCAAGGCTTTGGGAAAGTCTCTGACAGTCAGGGCCTCCAGTGTAATCAGGCGGGGGTGGGAGTCAATTGTTGTCAAGGTGACTGTTCAGCGCCTAGCATTCAGTTGGACCTCTCAACCCAGGCTTTCCACACTTTGTAGCCTGTTTTGGCTGGGAAGAAGCGGCACTAGTCTCTGCTTGCGACTAGTGTAGTATAGATCTTATTATCTGCCAAGTCCCTCTTGTTAGCGTTTATTCCTGAATATGGAGGCTCTATCAATCAGAAGTTGCCCCCGCCCCTTTAGTGAGAGGCACTAAAAAATATCACGCCTCTTGTCTTGGGTCGCTGAACTGAGAGAGATCTTATCAATTAGAACCGAGGGTGCGCAGATTTCACGGGTTAAGCTAATTTCAGTGATTGGGTCGCAGCTGTGCTCCCGAAGGTATTTTAGGCTGCCTGCGCGCGCCCCTCCCCCAACGCTTGATTGTTAGCTTGAATGGCTGGGTGAGGTGCCCCGCCCACGGAGAGAATCTCCCAAGTAGAAGACCACCCTGGTGCCTCTCCCGCTCGCCCTGCCGCTGGCGGCTGAATCGCACCAGGCGCAGGATAATGGGGCCCCCTGGGTGTGCGGGCCGGTAAGGCGCTCTGGGCGTGTGGAATGCCCAGGGCACGTGCGCGAATGGGGTGCTCCGGGCACCGGTGGCTGGCGACTCTCACTCGCAGTGCGCCGGCCGGCCGCTGGGAATGTTAGCGGTGCTCGCTCTGCAACTGGACCGGGCCCGCGCCGGCGGCTGCTCGCGGCTCCCGAGTGTGGGCGGTGCTCGCTCTGCAACCGGACCGGGCACTCCGGTGGCTGCTCGAGCTCCGGAGTGTGGGCGGTGCTCGCTCTGCAACCGTACCGGGCGCGCGCCCGCGGCTGCTCGCGGCTCCCGAGTGTGGGCTGACTCACCACAGGCGCACTCCCTCACGGCTTGAATGAATGTCGCTGCGGTAGCTTCCTCCACACCCTCATCTCTCAGATTCAAGTGATAACAGTCCTTTCGCTTTCAGTTTGTGTGGAACTCCGGAATGCTCCGAGGATAAATTTTTCTGTTTCTAGTTGATAAATTTGTTGTGATTTAGGGGAGATCTGTCGGACGTGCTGCTCACGGCGCCATTTCCGTGACGTCACTCTAAAATCTATATATTAATGTTACATAACTCATATGAATTCAAATATCTTAGAGAAACACTTTCCACAATTCTAATAACCTCATAAGTTAAATGGAATAATAGCCCTATTGTTTTCTCAGATAGAAAAATGAAATTGCTGTTGTAGAGTTAAAAATATCTGCATTAGAGTTCTGGGCCTGATTTAATTTATAATATTAAGGAAGTGCTTAACTTTCTGAATCTCAGTTTGCTAATTTGTAAAATGATCATTAAAATATTTACCTTGTGCTTGGCATAGATGTGGGTATTATTACCTTATTATTATTATTTTTGGCAACTCAATTGAGCTATACTGGCTATAAACTAAATGTATTTTTAAAAAGTTTATTTGATTTCAATATGCTAACAATGAATTGAAAAACTTAATATCTTTAAGATATTAAGTACTTGCAATACTATCTACAGATTCAATGCAATATTTTTTAAATCACAAAAATTCTATTTCCAGAAAAAGAATGATACAGCCCCAAATTTGTATGCAGTCTTAGAGAATCTTAATAATCAAAAAGGTTATGAAAAGGAATAACACATTCAGAGGATTTACAATTTCTAACTTTAAAACATTCAAAACTTTGGCAATAGAAACAATGTTGCACTGGCACATAGAAATAGAGACCAGTGGAACAAACTAGCTCAGAAATAAATCTATACATACATAGTAAAATTATTTTTTTTAAAGACAGAAGACTGATAGGAAAGATAATGTCTTCAACAAAAAATGTGGGAAAACTGTATATCTACATGCAAAAGAATGAAGTTAGATTCTTCCCTAACACAATATACAAAAATTAACTCAAAATGGATCTAATACCTGAATATAAAAGCTAAAATGATAAACCTATGAAACTAAAACAAAGAAAAACTTTATGACATTGGCTTTGGCCATTATTTTGAAAAATATGACACTAAAGGCATAAGCAACAACAGAAATTTATAGACAAATTGAACTTATAAAAATAAAAAAATCATGAAAAGTAACTATTGACAGAATAAGATGGCAACCCACAAAATGGGATAAAATATTTGAAAAACATGTATCTGTTAAGGAATTAATATTCAGAATACATAGAGAACTCTTGAAACTCAGCAATCAAAACCAAGCAACCTGATACAAAAAATCTTGAAGAAACATATAAAAAAATGTAGGTAACCAATAAGCACTAGAAAAAATGCTCAACATATCTAATCATTATTGAAAAGCAAATAAAAATATGAGATACTATCTCACATCATATGAATTTTATTATATATATAAAACAAATGCTAGTGAAGATATTGAAGACCTTGTACACTCATGGTGAGAATGTAAGATAGCACAGCCACTGGAGAAAATAGTGTGGTGATTTTTCAAAAATTAAAAATATATCTACCATAATAATACATAAATTTTAATGTTTTAGAATATAGACTCAAAGGAATCTAAATTAAGATCAAAGAAATACTTCTATATCATGTTCATGGTAGTCCAAAGCTGGAGGCAACCCAAGTGTTCATCACTGGATAAGTGAACTAACAAAATGTGATATATACATAGTATACCAGTTATTTAGCCTTTAAAAGGAAGCTGATTCTGACACACAGTATAACTGGATAAATCCTGAGGATATTATGGTAAATAAAATAAGCTCAATCATAAAAGACAAACTACTATATGATTTCAGTTATATGTGACATTTTGTGTCATCCAATTCATAGAGACAAAAAGTAGAATGGTGGATTCCAGGTGCTGAGAAGAGGGGAGAACAGGAACTGATTTTTTCATGAGTACAGTTTCAGTTTTGCAAGACAAAATGAGTTCTGGAGATAAATGGTGGTGATGGTTGCACAATAATACAGATGCTCTTAATACGTGGATGACACTGTGGTGATTGCCAGGGGTGAGGATGAGGTGAAGGAAGGTACAGGGGGGATAAATGGTGCTGGGTGAAGACTTGACTTGGGGGAGGAACACACAGTACAGTGTGCAATGAACTGTTGTAGAACTGAGAACCTGAAACCTGTATCATTATGTTACCCAGGAACATTCCAATAAAATTCAATTGAAAATAAAGAAATAAATAAATAGTTGAGATGGTAAAGTTTATGTGGTTTTTTATTTTTAAATTAAATTTATTGGGGTGATATTGTTTCACAAAATTAACAAAATTCAGGGGTACCATTCCGTAATACATCATCTGTACATGGCATTGTCATTCAACACCTCAGGTCAAGTCTCCTTCCATCATCACTTATCCCCTTTACTCTCTTCTACTTCCCTCCTTTCCCTCTGGTGATTACCACACTGTTGTCTGTGTCTATGACCTTTCTGTTTGTTTGTTTAATCCCTTTACTTTTTTCTATTACAATGAAAACATTTTTTTATAAATTAATGAAAATATAAAAAAATATTGTTTAATGGATATGATGTTCCAGTTTTGCAAGATGAAAATAGTACTGGTAGTGGAAGATGGTGATGGTTTCACAATGTTAATGTTTTTGATACTACTAAGCTGTACATTTAAAAATGGCTAGGATATTAAATTTTATGTTATGTGTATTTTACCACAAAAAATGCGAAAGTCATATAAAACGTTTGTATGATAAGACTAAGATTTAAAAATATGTAGCTTTCATAAATAAATTCTACAATTATATTCAAACATACATTTGATTTACATTAGCATAAAAACTAGTAACATCCACAGTAAGGATACAACATGTAATTCCCCCTCCTTTCACTTTATAAAATATGTGGGGTGAAAAGATAAGATATTTTATTTTTACCAGAAATAGAGTTAATCACTTTGTTTTATAAGATACATGGGAAATATCCTACTATTTGTCAGTAGTACAGCATAAGAAATTTTTTAACGTTGAAGGTCAAAATTTTACATGAGGCTTTAGAAAACGTTAATCATTTTGCTAAATATACGGAATTCCTAAAAACCAATCACTAACATTAAATAAATCTTAATAAAATCATGGTAAACACATAAAAGTAAAATAGTTTCAAAGTTTAGTAGGATTACAAAAATTTTTTAAGTTAACTTAAAATCCATGTTTATTTTTAAAATAAAAAACTAGGGGAAAAACCTATAAAAAAGGAGAAGCATTTTTATAGTTCAATGGTCTTAGCTGCATGTGATGCACTATAACTTTTGTGTATATCTTTTCAGTATATTTCTCTGTATTTTTAAATTGCCTTAAATATACTATAAAATGTGAAATTATTTCTTTTTCAGTTAATATAATGTATGTTTCTCAAAAGTATTTACTTCTGAGACTGTGTTATGTGTGAAATTAGATTTGTTAATTAGGAAATTATTATCTTGTCAAAGGGTAAGAGGGTAGCAGTGGAGTACGTGGAAGTTATACTCACCTTCTCGCAGATCCAAGAATTATGGAACAACCAACTAGAAAAGCCAACTAAAACTAGCTGAACAAAAGTCCCATAACTGAGGACTTACAGAAGAAGCCACATCCATGCTGGTAGAAAGGCAGAGACACAAAAATAGCTTACTTCACACCTAGTTGTGCCTACTATCTCAGTTCCAAAGGTCCCTCCTGAATAACATGGGGTCTCAAACCCATGCCAGGCACCCCAGCCCAGAACACCAGAGTCCAGACAAGAAACTCACATAATATCTGGTTGTAAAAATCAATAAAGGTTCTATCTGCCCAGGACAGTTGGAAGTCTACTAGAAACCCAGGCACTTCCTTAAAGGGGTAACACACAAAATCTCCTTTGCAGACACTCACCCTGGGCTTTGGCAGAAAGAGAGCAGATCAGAGCAAACTGGAGTCATGCAAGGATAGACCTGGTTGCATTATGCAGGGGAAAGAGCTGAAGGGACAGCTAATCGAATCCTTGTGCTGAGTTCCCCTCCCATACTGCTTACAGATGCACCCTCCTGGACTGCTGGTAA
The DNA here is from genome assembly GCF_036850765.1 of Saccopteryx bilineata. Taxonomy (NCBI): domain Eukaryota; kingdom Metazoa; phylum Chordata; class Mammalia; order Chiroptera; family Emballonuridae; genus Saccopteryx; species Saccopteryx bilineata. The sequence continues at coordinate 121,741,994 of NC_089494.1, forward strand.
CCTCATCCTTGGGAGCCTGTGTTGTACAATATTGTCAGTGGGCTGTTGTTACCAGCCTGGTACTGGCAGACTGTGAGAAAAACTGAGTTCTGTACTTCTTGGGCAAGGGCCATTTTCCCTCACACACCCAATCAGCACTACTGTTGCTGTGCAGAGCTCTCCCTTCTCATGGCCAATTCTTGGTTTCTTTAGGCCTGATGAGCCTGCTGGTCACATTCTGATGACTCAGTGAGAGCCTGCCTGACCTCAAATGTCCTGGGCACCCAGAGCTACACTTTCTACCAGTGAAATAGAAACCACATTTCCTCTAGTGTTTTTGTTTTTAACTTGGCATTTATTTTCTCATTATATTTTCTAATTCACAGTTCTTGAAATATCCTTCTTGTGTCTAACTTGAATTATTTTAAGTAAAGCAAATTTGTGCATTTATTTATTTATTTTTGTTCTTCTCTGTATAGAGATAGGTCTTTTACTTAAAGATAATCATATAATTGACATATAATTTTCTTTAGTCTAATCTGTCCTATTTACTTTTATCTTTTTCTGTGCATAATATCTGGTTGAAAGTAGTTGAATTAACCATGCCTTTGCTATTTGTGTGGGGAATTATTGCAACTTGAAATTTCATTTTCAAAATATAAATTGATTTGCTCTTGTTTCAGTGAATAATTACTGACCAATCTGAGCACATAATACTAATTATTGGTACTTTCTGTGATTTATCATTACTAGGTGTTTACTCAATGAGGGTCAAGATAGACACAGGGACTATCTTCTCAGCCTCTTGGTTGTTCCTTCTGTCCCCCATTATTGTTTATTAGAATCTGTGCTCAAATTTATTTCAGGAGTCAGCACAAATGGATGAAGGTTTCCCTTGAAATGTGAACTTGTATGGAATACAGATTACTTTTAAATCACTTTCACATAATCTTATTTGGAGTCCATACAGTTGTATTTGGAGATCACACAAGAAAGGAATATTATTCCCATATTGATAACAATGAAGAAACCAAGTCAGCCCCAGCCAGCAGGTTGGCTCAGTGGATAGATCTTTGGCCTGGTCTATGAACATCCCAGGTTCAATTTCTGGTCAGGACACATAGGAGAAGAACCATCTGCTTCTCTACCCCTCCCTCTTCCACTTTTCTTCCTCTTCCCCTTCATTCCCTCTTTCTTTCTCACAGCCAGTAGCTGGATTGGTTTGAGCATGGGCCTTAGGCACTGAGGATAGCTTGGTTGGTCCAAGCGCATCAGCCTCAAGTGCTAAAAATAGTTTGGTTGATTCTTCTAGCATTATCCCAGAGGGGGTCGCCAGGTGGATCCCAGTTGTAGTGCATACGAGAATCTGTCTCACTATCTCCCTCCTCTCACTTAAAAAAAAGAAAGAAAACCAAGTCTGGAAAAATCCCAGCAACTCATTAAAGGTCACAGAACTTGGTAGCAATAGAAGAACAATCCAGTAACGACATTGTAGTCCAGGGCTACCCCTTACCCTGTATGTTATTAAATGATGGCTTTGGAGTTATTTTACTTTAAATTTATTTGATGAACACTTGCATCTCATTTAAATATTTCCAAATTCTCCACAATTCCAAATTCTCTTTAAACTAAATTCTCTGACATTGCCAAAAATTGCTGTGGACCATCTTATCTGTACCAAATCATCTTATTTTTCTAAAGCAATGTCATCCCCTCATTTTCTCCCTCTTTCTTGTATATTGTTGTTATTCTCTTCTTAGGTGGCCCCTCTGTTGATGTGAAAGTAATTAGCAATTCCTTGTGGTTATTTTTATAACAAGTGAATTCTTCTTATTCTTCAAATACAATTTTTCTTACCAAGAGTTAGGAGATATAGATTTTCAAATTATTTTTTATTGGATTTAGTGGGGTGACATTGATTAATAAAGTTATACAGGTCTCAGGTGCACAATTCTGTAATACCTCATCTGTATATTGCACTGTGTGTTCACCACCCCAAGTTAAGTCTCCTTCTATCACCATTTATTCCCCCCATACAGATTTTTTTAAATGAGAGTAAAAACCACATATTTTTGATAACTGAAGATGAAGTAGAGTCTAGTTTTCCACAGATCAGGTTTCTGACCAACAGCTAACCTGTTGGCAGCCACTGTTGAGTGGTTCACATTCAGCAATGTGACCAGAAGTAATGACGCCAATTCAATAGAAGTCAGAAATAATCAGAAATTATGATTTCTTGTCAGCTGCTTGATCTTTAATATTAAGCTGCTTTAGCAAACCTCTCCTTTATTCTTGTGGCCAGATGCTATGAAGCATGAAATAAAGAAAATATAATAAATTTAACCCCCTCCCCTTTTTTCACCTGCCACCCTGCTCCTGCCATAAGTGGAAGTCACAAAGACAAAGATTTAAATAAGCAAAAAGACTTGACTGTATCCTCCTGGGTCAGAGGTGTGGTTCCTCTGCACACCTAGGTAGCTTTCTTGCTAATGTTCCTACTCAGTCAATTACCCTGGAGGAAATCATTTTATTATTTATGACTTAAACATCGCTGTTGCAAAATGATAATCTATGTTGTGTAGTGTTGCATTACAAATTCAATTGTTCTCTTGTTGTGCAAACCCCTGAGCTGGGATGCAGGGCATGGTAGGTGTTCCACAGCTGCTGTCTGCACTGCTGTTTAAGGGAACACTACTCAGGCTGCCAACCCAGAGACGTTATGAAATGGCTCTAAGGGAGGGTGCCTGGCAGTGATGGAAAATAAGCCATCACTATCTAAACCAGTGGTAGTCAACCTGGTCCCTACTGCCCACTAGTGGCTGTTCCAGCTTTCATGGTGGGCGGTAGCAGAGCAACCAAAGTATAAATAAAAAGATAGATTTGACTATAGTAAGTTGTTTTATAAAGATTTATTCTACCAAACTTAGCAAAAATCCAACATAAAGTACTTAGTAAGTAATTATTATATGCTTTAACTTGCTGTAACTCTGCTTTATAAATTTTATAAAGTCAAGTTACTTCCTTACTTTATAAATCACCATTACTGTGGAACCAGTGAGTGGTTAGAAAATTTTACTACTAACAGAATACAAAAGTGGGCAGTAGGTATAAAAAGGTTGACTACCCCTAATCTAAACATTTAGCACCCCTTCATCAGATAGAGTGGGGCCATAATTAGCTTGCCTTTCTTTACGGACATTTTGTTTTCTGGAATGAATTTGGTGGTAGATGGAGATCAAAACAGGCCCTACAAAATCTATCACATTATTTTTTTCTTGTTGCTCTCCATTTTCTTAATGTTCTGAAACCAATTTTATAGGAAAAGATGGCCCAATGTTTTTTGAGGAGACCTTTTGTACGTTGGTAAGATGGACTTTGAGGATGATGCGGGGGTGAGAAATAAAGTATATGATAGGAGTAAACTTCAGTTACTCATGTGGCTGTTTTAGTTTCCTGGTGCTTAGCATCCACTTTGTATCATGGTAAACTGTCTGCTTTTGCTCTGGAGTGATGAAAATGATTAAATATATAGGCACAACTGGACATAAAGAGTGGGACAATTTTGCATTTCAGGCACTGTAATGGTTTTATACCTTTGTACCAGAAGGTCTTCAGAATGCACTGATGCTTCTATATTATCAGAGAAACAGAGCACTGGACAGATTAGGCACTGCATGACCAGAACTTAGAGAAAAAAAATTAATTCATATCCTGTCTTTGTTTCTCTCTCATTCTATCTCTCACTCTTTCTGTCCCTCATTCAGTTCTTCCTTTTAGTTGGCTAGGACTTTTGGCAAAAGAAGGTTGAGGAGCAGTGAGTCAACTTGGACCTATTTTCAGACTGACATTGGGTGAGAAATGCTAAGATTTCATCATCTGTGAGAGGTTCCATTTAGTCCTTAGAAGTGCCCCATGAGTTATTATTTTAATTTTTCTGTTAAGGAAATAGATTTTTAAAGGCATTAAAGACTTCCTTAAGATAAACAAAGCCAAAATGTCTCCAAAAGCTTTTTTCTTCACAACTCCCAACACTAAAAGCTCTGAGGCTTTCAAAGAAGTATGAGGCAAGATATTTTATGATTTGACTATGATTAGTGACAAGGTGAATATAAATTCTGTAAGACCTGAAGACTTGTTCAAATTTAGGAATATCTTTTAAAAAAATAATACAGAAAAGAAAAAGTCAAAATTAAGTTCAAGGTCTTGAAATAAACCAATCAAATGAAGGACCCTGAAGATTAAGGTGCTTGGTAAATCCAGCTCTGAATAAATGTCAAGAAAAAGGTAAAAATATTTCCAAGTGGTTCCATGCTATCCAAGGCTCCTTGAAATAAAGCAGTGTAATGCAGGCAGTTCCAACTATGCATTCTCAATCGAACAGTCAGTTATCAGTTACGCCAGTCAACATGGCTTATTGTGGGTGAACCCTGACAAAGTACAATCTCATTAAAGAGCTAAAAGGATAGGGACTGCCTTCAGAAGAAGCCAGTAATTCTTGCTGAAAGGACCAATGTTCCCAAAGGAAAAAAAATTTTTGATCTTTTTGGTTACACATATAACCAGCATTTTAGAATCATGTCTCCAAGTAACTTCACTGCCCAAAGTTTTGTATCCTTTAAAATAAAACCTACAACATAAAACAAAGCCTGATTTCTAACTATTCAAAATTTTCTGCTTTGGCTTGATGTATGGTATGTCCTTTATAAGAGTCTTTATAAAGTGCGGATTTCAAACTTTTTGATAAGCCCATCTAGAGAATGAATACATTTTAGGTCATGGTTCAAATGTGTGTGTGGGTGTGTCTGTGTGTGTACATACACATACATATAAAGATGTGTGAACATATGATAAATAAAATAATGCATCCTTAGCACATGTACTAAACTCTAATAATGTTTAATATGTTTTATTTTATTCTAGTTTGTTAAAAAATCCTAGTTCTTGAAATTGGTGGTTTATGTTATACAGACTTTTAAGAGTGCTTTAATGGTCTTTTAAAAAAGAATATTTTTTCTTTTCTATTGATTGCTAATTGAAGAAGCATTTCCTTGCATCATTTCTAGGTATAGAAACATATTCTACTAATTGTCAAGACTAGTAAAGTGATAGAAACTTGACAGGTTCTCTGCCTGAAAACTTTTCTTTCTTTTATCCCCCAATTCTAAACTTTTTTCCCTCCTGTGTCTCCCTGCATTATTTTTTTCTCAAGGAGAGTATGCTCTAAGCCAAATCTCTATAGAATGAAGGTCTTAGTCTTTTTTTTTTAAGTCTTCACTAACCAACAGGAGAAAGCTGGGACAGAAGAGGATACTTTCATAGCACAAAAAATGCTATTATTTGTGCTGCTACATAGTGTAGGCATGAGAAAGATTAGCTTCCTTCTACCAATTTTATGTAGAAGACAAAAGTGCCAGGACTGGTATTATGTTCTAGTGTACTTTCTGTCCAGATCAACTAGGAGTAGATATAAAATTTATGTGACTGAGTAATGTCAGGGTAGGAAGCGATACCGATAAATCTCCCCCAAAACTCAAAAAGATCTTCAACCAGAAAAAGAAAAACCTATACTTGGAGCTTTCAGATGCTTTGCAATACACCCAAAGGTATGATTGAGTGAAAAATTGGCTAAATATATAACCAAACCCAGAAGGAAATAGGGAGTAAGAAATGCTCCGCCTTCCTCACTAACCTAAACAGGGCGGCTTTCTCTGGTAACTGTGAATATAGAAACTGAGGCGGGCAAAGGGGGTGACTATCCTTCAAATACGAAGGAGAAATAAAAACATTCACAGATACAGAAAAGATGAGGAAATTTATCATCAGAAAACCCCCACTCCAGGAATTACTAAAGGGGGTTCTCCAATCAGATACAAAGAACAAAAAAAAAAAACAGCCACAAGTAAAAGCTCCAAGAAGAACACAATAAAACCAAATTTAAACTGTGACAACAACAAAAAGAAATAGGGGGAGAAGATGGAGATTAACAGTAGCAAAGGACGATGGAGTGCAAAAGTACTCACAAAATAGTTCGCTACAATGAACAGGGTAGGGACCCTTTTCATTACTCAAAGGTAACCACCATTGAAAAAACCACCAGAGAAGCACATGAGATAAAAAAGATAGCAACAGAGGAAAGATGTATGGAATACAACCAAATAAAAACAAAAGATAGAAAAACGAAAGAGAAGGATCAAACAAGACACAAAACTAACAGAAAGCAAGATATAAAATGGCAATAGGGAACTCACAAGTATCAATAATTACACTAAATGTAAACGGATTAAACTCACCAATAAAAAGGCACAGAGTAGCAGAATGGATTAAAAAAGAAAATCCAACTGTATGCTGCCTACAGGAAACTCATCTAAGTAACAAGGATAAAAACAAATTCAAAGTGAAAGGCTGGAAAACAATACTCCAAGCAAATAACATCCAAAAAAAAGCAGGTGTAGCAATACTCATATCGGATAATGCTGACTACAAGACAGGAAAAGAACTCAGAGACAAAAATGGCCATTTCATAATGGCTAAGGGGACACTGAATCAAGAAGACATAACAATTCTTAATATATATGCACCAAACCAAGGAGCACCAAAATATATAAGACAGCTACTTATAGATCTTAAAACAAAAACTGACAAAAATACAATCATACTTGGAGACCTCAATACACTGCTGATGGCTTTAGATCAATCATCCAAACAGAGAATCAACAAAGACATAGTGGCCTTAAACAAAACACTAGAGCACCTGGATATGATAGACATCTACAGGACACTTCATCCCAAAGTGACTGAGTATACATTTTTCTCCAGTGTACATGGATCATTCTCAAGAATTGACCATATGTTGGGCCACAAAAACAACATCAGCAAATTCAGAAAAATTGAATTGTACCAAGCATATTTTCTGATCATAAAGCCTTGAAACTAGAATTCAACTGCAAAAAAGAGGAAAAAAATCCTACAAAAATGTGGAAACTAAACAACATACTTTTAAAAAATGAATGGGTCAAAGAAGAAATAAGTGCAGAGATCAAAAGATATATACAGACTACTGAAAATGAAAATACGACATATCAGAATCTATGGGATGCAGCAAAATCAGTGATAAGAGGGAAGTTCATATCGCTTCAGGCATATATGAACAAACAAGAGAGAGCCCAAGTGAACCACTTAACTTCCCACCTTAGGGAACTAGAAAAAAAAGAACAAAGACAACCCAAAACCAGCCGAAGAAAGGAGATAATAAAAATCAGAGCAGAAATAAATGAAATAGAGAACAGAAAAACTATAGAAAAAATTAATAGAACAAGGAGCTGGTTCTTTGAAAAGATCAAAAAAATTGACAAACCCTTGGCAAGACTTACCAAGGAAAAAAGAGAAAGAACTCATATAAACAAAATCCAAAATGAAAGAGGAGAAATCACCACGGACACTGTAGATATACAAAGAATTATTGTAGAATACTATGAAAAACTTTATGCCACTAAATTCAACAACCTAGAAGAAATGGATAAATTCCTAGAAAAATACAACCTTCCTAGACTGAGTCAAGAAGAAGCAGAAAGCCTAAACAGACCTATCAGTAGAGAAGAAATAGAAAAAACTATTAAAAACCTCCCCAAAAATAAAAGTTCAGGCCCTGACGGCTATACCAGAGAATTTTATCAAACATTCAAAGAAGACTTGGTTCCTATTCTACTCAAAGTCTTCCAAAAAATTGAAGAAGAAGCAATACTTCCAAACACATTTTATGAGGCCAACATAACCCTCATACCAAAACCAGGCAAGGATGGCACAAAAAAAGAAAACTACAGACCAATATCTCTAATGAATACAGATGCTAAAATACTAAACAAAATACTAGCAAATCGAATACAACAACATATTAAAAAAATAATACATTATGATCAAGTGGGATTCATCCCAGAATCTCAAGGATGGTTCAACCTACGTAAAACGGTTAATGTAATACACCATATCAACAAAACAAAGAACAAAAACCACATGATCTTATCAATAGACACAGAAAAGGCTTTCGATAAAATACAACACAATTTTATGTTTAAGACTCTCAACAAAATGGGTATAGAAGGAAAATATCTCAACATGATAAAGGCCATATATGATAAACCATCAGGTAACATCATATTAAATGGCAGTAAACTGAAGGTTTTCCCCCTTAAATCAGGAACAAGACAGGGCTGTCCACTCTCTCCACTCTTATTTAATGTGGTACTAGAGGTTCTAGCCAGAGCAATCAGACAAGATAAAGAAATAAAAGGCATCCATATCGGAAAAGAAGAAGTAAAGGTATAATTTTTGCAGATGATATGATCCTATACATTGAAAACCCCAAAGAATCCACAAAAAGACTACTAGAAACAATAAGCCAATACAGTAAGGTCGCAGGATACAAAATTAACATACAGAAGTCAATAGCCTTTCTATATGCCAACAATGAAACAACTGAGAAGGAACTCAAAAGAATAATCCCCTTCACGATTGCAACAAATAAAATAAAATACTTAGGAATAAACATAACAAAGAATGTAAAGGACTTATATAATGAAAACTACAAACCATTGTTAAGGGAAATCGAAAAAGATATAATGAGATGAAAGAATATACCTTGTTCTTGGCTAGGAACAATAAATATAATCAAGATGGTTATATTACCCAAAGCAATATACAAATTTAATGCAATTCCCATCAAACTTCCAATGACATTTTTTAAAGAAATAGAGCAAAAAATTATCAGATTTATATGGAACTATAAAAAACCCCGAATAGCCAAGGCAATCCTAAAAAAAAAGAATGAAGCTGGGGGCATAACAATACCTGACATCAAACTCTATTATAGGGCCACGACAATCAAAACAGCATGGTATTGGCAGAAAAATAGACACTCAGACCAATGGAACAGAATAGAAAGTCCAGAAATAAAACCACATATATATAGTCAAATAATTTTTGATAAAGGGGCCAACAACACACAATGGAGAAAAGAAAGCCTCTTCAATAAATGGTGCTGGGAAAACTGGAAAGCCACATGCAAAAGAATGAAACTGGACTACAGTCTCTCCCCCTGTACAAAAATTAACTCAAAATGGATCAAAGATCTAAACATAAGACCTGAAACATTTAAGTACATAGAAGAAGACATAGGTACTCAACTCATGGACCTGGGTTTTAAAGAGCATTTTATGAATTTGACTCCAATGGCAAGAGAAGTGAAGGCAAAAATTAATGAATGGGACTACATCAGACTAAGAAGTTTTTGCTCAGCAAGAGAAACTGATAACAAAATAAACCGAAAGCCAACTAAATGGGAAATGATATTTTCAAACAACAGCTCAGATAAGGGCCTAATATCCAAAATATACAAAGAACTCATAAAACTCAACAACAAACAAACAAACAATCCAATAAAAAAATGGGAAGAGGATATGAATAACACTTCTCCCAGGAAGAAATACAAATGGCCAACAGATATATGAAAAGATGCTCATCTTCTTTAGCTATTAGAGAAATGCAAATCAAAACGGTAATGAGATACCACCTCACACCTGTTCGATTGGCTGTTATTAGCAAGTCAGGTAATAGCAAATGTTGGAGAGGCTGTGGAGAAAAAGGAACCCTCATACACTGTTGGTGGGAATGTAAAGTAGTACAACCATTATGGAAGAAAGTATGGTGGTTCCTCAAAAAACTGAAAATGGAACTACCTTATGACCCAGCAATCCCGCTACTGGGTATATATCCCCAAAACTCAGAAACATTGATACGTAAAGACACATGCAGCCTCATGTTTTTTGCAGCATTGTTCACAGTGGCCAGGACATGGAAACAACCAAAAAGCCCATCAATAGATGACTGGATAAAGAAGATGTGGCACATATACACTATGGAATACTACTCAGCCATAAGAAATGATGACATCGGAACATTTACAGCAAAATGGTGGGATCTTGATAACATGATACGAAGCGAAATAAGTAAATCAGAAAAAAACAGGAACTGTATTATTCCATACGTAGGTGGGACATAATAGTGTAACTAAGAGACATTGATAAGAGTGTGGTGGTTATGGAGGGGAGGGGGGAATGGGAGAGGGACGGGGGTGGGGAGGGGCACAAAGAAAACAAGATAGAAGGTGACAGAGGACAATCTGACTTTGGGTGGTGGGTATGCAACATAATTGAACGACAAGATAATCTGGATTTGTTATCTTTGAATATATGTATCCTGATTTATTGATGTCACCCCATTAAAAAAATAAAATTATAAAAAAAAAAAACTATGGGCAAAATGAGAGAGCTGTCACTGGCTTTAAGAGAGGCAAATCCTTTCCCTCTGGCAGAATACAGGCCAGAGTTTTGTCTGCAGACAGCACCGTAGCTGGCACCAGAGGCCGCCCTGAGCGGGCATACCAAACCTTATTGGCCAATACACCAGCATCTGCTGGTTCTATGTGTAGTAAAATAGGAGAACTCATTTGTTGGGCAGATAAAATGTATTATGCTCACTTTGTTAAAGATGGAGGCCGTCGCCCAGGTGATATTAATGTGTGTTGAAAATCCTTGTAGTCTGGGGCTTGGTTTTGGGATTAAGCCTTTCCCACCCTTTTTGATGTGGGGTGGTATAATCCAATCATGCCTCAGAGAAGTGACTTTGTATTAGAGACTTTTCTACTTCATATATTGGATTAGAGGTTTGGATTTCTACACTATAAAATGGGGACAAAACGGGAGCTTGTGCTCTTGGTTCCTGAGGTTAGCATGAGAGAGCAGAGAGAATAGAGTCAGCAGTGGAAGGAGGCCACGTGGAGCAGGCCAGGAAAAGCATCCAAGATGGAGGAGTGCTGAGTGAGATGCCAGTTTGTACAGAGTTTGTATCTGGGATAAGCAAGGAGATGGGGAACTGAGGAGAATAAGGCTGGTGAGCTAGAAACCTTTGATTCTAGGAAACTCGGATAAGTCAGTGGCTTTGTGAGCACTGAATGTGATTGGGTTTTGGAGCCCAGTGTGTGTTTTTGCTTGCCCGCCGGGTGCAAGCTAGGATTAAAGACTATGGCCCATCAGTTTTTGGCTCCTTTGTTTCTTTACCAACTGTCCGAATCCAATGCGAACCTGCATAGGCCAGAAGGCTGCTGTGATAGTGGCCCTGGCCATGCCTTCTGGCTTTACATCATTATTGGCCATAAAGAAATTACAAAGGTGCCCTTCAAAATGCTGTCCCTTTGAGCACTCAAGGGATAATACACTTCTACCTTAGGTGGCCAGGTGCTGGTTGCCCAAGGAGTTAACTGGAGGTCCACCTCTAACCCCTTTCCCCATGGTGCCAACAAGGCCACCCATCTCAGATGGGGGGCTTGTACAGTCCAGGGACAAGTCCATTAAAGCCATTGTCCTTTAAGAAGGGCTGTTGGAGCAGGCAAGAGCACATTGCCCTGCTGTCCAAAACCTGGCTTGAGTAAAATGTCCTTGGTGCATATCTGCAACTGAATGGGGGCAGCTGCCTGATGCAGGAGGGCCTCTACTGGAGCTGGGCTCCCCCGTCGAGGTTGCTCATTCAAAATCCGGAGTACTGTCCATAAGCGGCATGTCCATCCAGTAAGAGAGCTGGTGCCCCCCTCCTGTCGCAGTCCCTGCTTTAAGAGTCCATTATACCGCTCAATGATACCAGCAGCCTGGGGGTGGTAGGGAACATGGTACTTCCAGTCCACCCCCAGCTTTTGAGCCCATTACCTCACCATTGAACCAGTGAAGTGGGTACCATTGTCACTTTCAAGGACCAGCGGTCGCCCATATGCAGCACTCAGGCGGTCCAGAGCCTGTATGACTGCCCTCTGGTCAGAGTTATTAGCGGGGTAAGCAGCAATCAGCCCAGTGGCAGGATCTACACAAGTGACTGCATACTGGTACCCTTCTGACTTCGGTAAGGGTCCAATGATGTTTATCTGTAATTGTATCAGTGGAACATGACCCCTCTGGACCTATTCAGGTGACACCAGTGGTCCCCGAGGGTGTTCCTTGGAACATACTGCACATTGCTCACAGGCTGCAAGTACCTCTGAATAGGACACAGGCAAGTCCCAAGCCTTAACCGTAGCCCACATATTTTTCTGTCCTGCATGGAGCAGGTGCTGGTGGAGTCACTACATCAAATCATCTGCAGGTGCAGTCTCCAACCATTGTACCGTTGCAAACATATCTGCCTCATCATTCCCAGGATAGGCTAGAGGGGCATGCCCCATGACATGATATACTGTCACCTGCTTCTGGTGTCCTATTTCCCATAAGTCCTGCCACATGGCCTGACCTCATAGTGGATGGTGCATTGTATCCACTGGTTAATGTGCCAAGTAGCAATCCAAAGGATCAGTCCACAGTAGCTCAGCTGTCAGTACAGTTCACCAGAGGTGAAGGTTCATTATGGACAACTAGCAAAACAGCTCTTAATTCTGCCCATTGGCTGCTTTGGCCTGTACTCATGTCCATCCAAATAGTCTCAGTGGCCGGATGGAAGGCTATAGCCATCCATTGGGCAGGTTGGCTTCTGCTGGGACCATCAGTATACCAGGCATCCTCGAGGATGAGCACCCCCCCTCCTGCTAGGGACTGACTTCAGGTTCTGCCTCCTGAGCCCAAGTTGCATCTGACTCTAAGGTCGCATAGGTGACTGGACCCAAGACTTCCACTTCCTGCAGTTCTGCCCTCAATGGGCTAGTGCTAAAAGCACAGCATTGTTGCAGGTAGGCACCCCACTTGTCCAGGGTGGACATTTTGGCCATACTACTACATAGTTTGGTTGCTCAATCTCTCACCCATCCAGCAATAGGTTATGTTTTCTTGACTGTAACTGTTGTTGTGGTTGTAATACACTCAGTGGCCAGGAGGGCGGCATACACAGCTGCCAGCTGCTTCTCCACCAATGAGTAATGAACTTCAGCACCTTTTCACAATTGAGACCAAACTGGATGCTTTCTACACAATGGAATTAAATGCTCAGTGTAGCAGAAGTCTGCTGTGTATCTAATTTTTTCATGAATATTTTCAGAGTACTGATAATCACTTTCACAAAGAATATTGCCAAGGTGCGCTGCTTGGTTGAAGGGTAAGAAATGTATATATTCATTTAAAATATTATGATGATAATTTTAGTTAAAGGAGGAGGATGGTTGTAATTTTATGACTGCTTTAATGCAATTGGCTCCACTTAAGGGAGATGACATGTGGAAATCTGATGAGGAAAGATGTGCAGACTGCTTCCCCAGTAATTGGATTTAAGCAACAATAACACTGGGCATTGTCAAATTCTTTACAGCTTTTTATATAATGTCTCCTTCCTTCTTTCTGGAAAAAAGTAGACATTTTAGAACATTATGACCTTATGCAACAGCAAAAAAGAAAATTAAAAATTATTTCACTTAAGTGCATCTGTTTTTGAATCAAGAATATGCTAACATATATGCAACTTTTAACTGCCTAATTTCTCAACCTCACATTCTCATTTTAGACATGAAGAAACAAAGACCTAGGGAAATAAAGTAACTTATGTTGGTGAAATGTTTTTAAATATATATGTTTGCTCACTTATAGTTTGCATTGGGTGTGGGGGACAGGCTGTAAGCAGGCAGGGTGGTTATAGTCTAAGACTTAGTTTTAAGACTAAGCTTTTCCCCACACCCTAAACTGATTGCATGATGTGGGGTGGTGCACTCTCATGAGGAATTCCATTATGCCTCAGATAAGTGACTTTGTATCGTAGACTTCCTTGTTTGTATATTGGATTAAAGGCTTTGATTTCTACACTATAAAATGGGAGTAGACCAGGAGCTTGCTCTTGCTTGGTTCCTGAGATTAGCATTAGAGGATAGCAGAGAAAGGAGAACAGAGAAAGGCCACGTGGAGGAGGCCAGGAGAAGCAGCCAAGATGGTGGAGTGCTGAGGGAGAAGCCAATTTGTGCAGAGTTTGTGCAGAGAGAAGGAGATGGGGAACAGAGATGAATAAGTCTGGTGAGCTAAAAATCTTTAATTCTAGAAAACTCAGATAAGTCAGTAGCTTTGTGAGTGCTGAATGAGTGGGTTTTGTAGCCCACTGTGTATATTTCTTGCCCACTGTGTACAAGATAGGATTAAAGCTAATAGCTCACCAGTTCTGGGCTCCATTGTTTCATTACTGTCTGTCCAAATCTAATGCAAACCTGCTTGGGCCAGGTGGCTGTGATGGTGGCCATAACTACTGGCTTTACATTTACCTATAGATATATAATAAATTGAAGGCAGAAATTAGACCAAGTTTGGAACTCCTGATTTTGCCTCTTGTATGGCCAAAGAGAAAAGGGTCTGAGAAGTAGACGCAGGGAGAAGAACAGAGGTCAAAGGAAGAGAAGGTGCTATGTTCTGAATGTTTCTGTCCCCTTAAATTTCATGTGCTGAAATCCTAAGCCCCAAATGTGATAGTATTTAAACATGGGGCCTCTGGCAAGTAATTATACCAAAAAGGTGAAGTCCTAGTGAATGAGATTAGTGCCTTTACAAAGGAGACCCCACAGAGCTCAACAGTCTTGTGTGCCCCATTAGGATAAATGAGAAGTTTGCAGCTTGGAGAAGAGCCCTCAATTGGCCAAGCTCCTAGACTTTCCCTCACCAGAAATGAGAGTGTTACATTTCTGTTTTTGAGAAGCTCCAAGTCTGTGGTATTTTGCTATTACAACAAAAACAGATGAATTAAAACAGAGGGCTTCAGGACACAAGGGGCAGTTATCCTGGTAAATCACATAAGTTGCTAAAAGAGCACAATTTTGAAGATTTGGAGTTGAACTAGATCACCTTCATGCCAGCAAGCACTGAAGAAATGATAGTTGATGCAATGCGAATGGTCCTTGGCATGTTGGAGTGGCATAAGTTGTGAAAAGTCTTCACAGTGACAAACTAGAATGGTATGCCAAGAAAGAGAAAATGCTGATGCGTACAGTGTATCAGATAATTAATAAATATTTGAGAATTAGTAAACATGAGGATTCTAGAACTGAATGAATATCGCTGTGGGCAACAAACACTTTAAAGATGTAAATAAAATAAAAGGTTGAGATGAATAATTTTTAACCAAAGATTAAGGTCAGTGGGTCTCTACCATCACATAAAGAGATTCTCATCTATACAGGAGAGAAGAAAATGCTGAGGGTAAGGCCCAATGAGAAGTCCTATATTCAAACTGAACACATCTGCTATGACAAAAACAGGGCTTTTATTGGACAAGAATGGACTTTGGGACAACCAGAAGTAGTCAGATTTTAGAAGGTCTTCAGTCAATTAGGGTTCCACCAGAAAGAGCAGACCTGCCTGACTAGGCCATGGCACAGTGAATAGAGCATCAGTCTGGGACACTGAGGACCCAGGTTCGAAAGCCCAATGTCACCAGCTTGAGCACAGGCTCATCTGGCTTGAGCATAGGACCATAGACATGATCTTATGGTTGCTGACTTGAGCCCAAAGGTCCTGGCTTGAAGCCCAAGTTCGCTGGCTGGCTTGAGCCCAAGGTCACTAACTGGCTTAAGCAAGGGATCACTCACTCTGCTGTAGCACCTGGTCAAGGCACATATGAGAAAGCAATCAACAAATAAATAAGGTGTTGCAACTATGAGTTGATGCTTCTCATCTCTCTCCCTTCCTGTCTGTCCCTTCCCCTCTCTCTCTGTCTCTCACTGGAAAAAAAAGAGCAGACCTGTAGGATAAACATACATACATCATTTTGTGTGTGATTTATTATAAGGAACTGGTTTTTTCAGCTGTGGAGGCTGACTAAGAAAGTCTAAAATCTCCCCATGTGGCACTGTCAGGAGGGGCAGGCGGGAAACACAGGCAGGGACTGGAACTGCTGTACACAGAGTGAATTTTTTCCTCAGGAAAATCTTAGTTCTGCTTATAAAGCCTCTCGGCTTATTTCAATGAGGCCCTCCAGATTATTCAAAAATAATCTCCTGAAAATCAACTCCTTATAGATGTTAATCACATCTACAGAACACTTTCACAGCAAGGTCTTGAGGCGTGTTTGATGGAGAACAGGGTTGGCAGCCTGGCATGGATGATACATAAACTGGCCCTCCCAGGCCAGGAGCAGGAAACGGCTCTGCAGCAGCTTCCAGCCATGCTCTTCACACTCATTAGACCACGGTCTCTGTACAGGAATCAAGGTACAGTGTACATAGAACATCTATGGTCACATGAGGTTGCAATTTAGGAGTTATCTATACAGAGAGAAAGCATCATGTGGAGTTTATGTTGTGGCCCAACAGAAGAATTACAGCATAGATTTTATACTAAAAATAAGGTCACTATACATGTTTTAGAAATAGCTCATGGTGTATCACTGACCTTTGTTAGAGATGGAATCTATGACCATAAGACAAGTGACTATGTGACCAGAACCATCATCACATTGAATCTGTCAGATTCTCCAAGAAATAATGTCAAGTGGACCCAACAGAATCAATGTTGATATGCACATGGTGTTGTAATGTACCCGTACCTCACTTCCATGGATTTACATAGAGGCACCCAGTCCAGATAAATTTTGAAGGAGGAGATTTATTAAATATATCGGCTGCATATGACTGACACGGGGCATTGCAGACCCAAATCATGCATGCCAAATACATCTTAGAGGCTGATTATATATTCTTGATCACATACAGGCTGGGGGGGGAATGATATCATGGCACAATTACTAACAAGCTTTCAACGTTTGTTTAGGGGATCCACAAAAACATTAAAACTTTCAAAGTAATATAATCAAAGACATTTACAAATCTTTTAGTGTCTATCTCCCCTTCTTTGCCTAGAGGTATGTTACTCTCAGGATTCTAGGAAGGGAGGAAGAGCCAAAATCAATGTAGCGTGGTATGTAAATTGTTGAAAGGGAGAAGAAGTTCCTCAGACAACCTTTATTCTATAGTTAAAACTAAATAATCCATTGTTCTTGTAAAGTCAGGAAGCTTCTACATTCTTTTACCTCTGCTCCTCAAGGAAAAGATGTGACAGAAAACCTGACCTTTCTTCCTAAAATATCAATATTAATTTTGCAACTTTTTGGTACCTTACCACAATGGTACATCCAGGGTCAGAACTATGCAGAATCAGAGGGCACAAATAAGCTTCACAAATGTGTGTACTACACCCCCCCTGTCATCCATTACTATTTCACTAGCACTTCTCTCTCTCTCTCTCTCTCTCTCTCTCTCTCTCTCTTCCTGCTCATATTTATAGCCAATTGAGTGGTATTAGAGCAATTTTTAATAGGAACTATGGAGAAGCTAAATGGCTGAGCTTGATTCACTAATGGGGAAGCTTAATACAGAAGTAGAAATGAAAAAAATGAACTGTGTCTGAACTTCAGCCCAACTCAGGAGTGAGCAGAAAAGGTAAAAGTGAAGGGGAATCCTCAAACATCTGTAATAGTTATCTATTGCTGCATAATGATACCACTACAATCTTCTTTGCTTTAAGCAAAATATATTTATCACAGTTTCTGTGAACATATCAGGACACAGCTTTCTGGAGGCCCACGTTTGTGGTTTCACAGGTGTAACTTATGCCTACAGTCTCACCTGAGGCTCAGTGGGTACAGGACCCATTTCTAAGCTCACATGGAATTACATAGAATTCAGTCTCTTGTCAGCTACTAAATTGAGGGCCTGGTTTCCCAGTGGCAATTGGCCAGAGGCTGCCTTTAGTAACTTGTCACTTATCCTTTTCTATAGGGAGCCTGTACCATGAAAGCTTGTTCCTTTCAAGTTAGCAAAAGGGAGAGTCCTATTAAAATGATCATTACAATCTCATATAAAATAACCATGTACATTTAACCATACACATCTCATTACATTTGTAGTATTCTACTGGTTAGAAGCAAGTGGCAGAGTCAAGTCCTCTACAGGGTTTACTAGGTTCACCCTAAAATCCATGTTTTTCCAGAACGTAAGAATATTACCTCATTTGGCAATAAGGTTGCTATGGATGTAAATAGTTAAGTTAATGTCATACTCAAGAACTAGAGGTCCTTATTTTAATAACACCAGTATCTCTATAAGAGAAGAAGAAATGCAAAGACACAGACTTGTATGGAGAGTGTTCCTGACCATGGAGAAAGAGAGTAGTGAGGTGTCTCTGAGCCAAGGAACATAATGGATTGCAGGAAACATCAGAAACTGAAAGAGAGGAATAAACTAAATTCTCCTCTTGCATCTTTAGAAAGAACATGGCCCTCCTGACACTTTGATTTCATACCTCTGGGTTCCAGAACAATGAGAAAATAAATTTTTATTTTTAAGCCACACAATTTGTCATATATATATATGCCTGGAAACAGATGCATCTCATACTTGAGGGGAAGAAATGACACAATGGCATGGGTTCTAGGAGTTGAGGACTATAATAAACTGTCAGTTACAGTTTACCCTTTTTCTTCCAGTGATCCACATTTCTCTCACATGCTCACCACACTGTCTCTGTATTATTCTTGGATTCAATGTTTAGGAGCACTGCTTCACTTTCAGTTTATTTAGACAAGCAAATAATCTTTTAGTTCAAGTTAGCTTAATTGATTGCATGCAAGAGGTGGAGGTAGACAGGGAATGCATTAACAGTTTTGAGATAAAATTGACTGATAAAGAACCCAGATAAACAACAGGAGGTACCAGGTCCTCCCATATTTACTCTCCAGAAAAAAATTTCAAGAAAAAATTTGCAGGCCAGAGGTACAATATATGATATTTAAAGTGAAAACAGAAAAAAAACAAACAAAAAACTAACAACCTAGAAGATTTTAATTCTACCTAGAAAAAAAGCTGTCCTTCAGAACTAAAGGAGATAGGAAGAGCTTTTGAGACAGGCAGAAGACGGAGGCGTTCAAGGAGAAGAGCAGTCAAGATGACCCTGAACTCAACTTCTTCCACAAATGCTTCAAAATTGCAGCTGAAGTAAATAGAACAACCATGACTGAGAACCACCTGCAAAATAGCATAACAGAATTCATGTAACTAAAGATGTAAAGAAGAAGCCACATTGAGATGGGTAGGAAAGGCAGAGATGCAGTCTGGGAAAGTTTCATGATGTGGCAGTTCCTAAGCAGGAGAAAAATTCTGGCTCCAGAAAGGGTCTGATCTTACTCCAGAGTTCCCATCCTGAGTTTCCTGTGCTTCCTGTACCAGAAAGACAAGTTTTCACAAGATCTGGTTTTGAACACCAGTGGAAACCATATCTGAGTTTGATGAAGAGTTGGAGATAACAATACCCTACTTAGAGGGTCTGCATGCAAACTCACTTGCTCCAAGCTCCAAGGCAAAAGCAGCATTTCAAAAAGCAACTGTATATATTTGGAGAAATTAAATTGACTAGTTAAGGGTGAGGATTAGAGAAGCAGGGATCAGTGAAAATTCTCTCAAGGGATATAAGTTCTGGTAGCCATTGCTTCTTTTTTGAGCTCTCCCTTTTTCTTATTTTATTTTTTTTTTATTATTAAGTGAGAGGTGGGGAGGCAGAAAGACAGACTCCCACATGCACCCTGACTGGGATCCACCTGGCAAGCTCCATACCGAGCAATGCTCTGCCCATCTGGAATCATTGTCCCATTGCTTGGCATCTGAGCTATTTTAGTGCCTGAGGGGAGGTCATGGAGCCATCCTCAGAACCTGGGACCAACTTGTTCTAATGAATTGAGCCATGGCTGCAAGAGGGGAAGAGAGAGAGAAAGAGAAGGAGAGGGTAAAGGGATGAGAAGCAGATGTCATTTCTCCTGTGTGCCCTGACCAGGAATTGATCCCGGCACTTCTATACACCAAGCTCATCCTTTCCTTAGCTGGCTCAGTGTGGTTAAGTATAAATTCATCACTTTTTTTAACCTGGCTAACAGTGTTAGCCACGCTCCAGGACTTTTTGAGCCCCAATCCACCTAATCAGTTCACCCATCTGGAGATTCTTCTATCAGGAGCTCCATACCTTCCACTCAAACCCATAGCTGACCTCAGCTTATAATACAGCCTTTACCAAAGGTTTTCAAAATCTGCATGAGTAACAACCTCTATAAAAGTGTGCACTGTTTTTTTTCTCAATACTTCAGAAAGAGAATTCACACAGCCACAAAGGATTAAGTAACTTGACTGATTTCTCGACTATAAATGGCAGAACAAGATTTTGATCTCAGCATTATCTAGCTTTCTAGTTCACATTTTCCCTCAATGATATGAGTGGCAGGCTTCCAGTTCCATGCCAAGTACCTTGAAAAAGCGAAGAGATGGATCATACACAAGGGTCTTAGGACTCCAGGAGTTAGTACTCCAGCAGAGTGCTCAATTTGCTGGAGCACTGAATAGGAGGAGAAGGGAGCAGCTGCAAGGCATTTGGCTCAATTTAAAGTGCTAAATTTTGAATGGGAAGAAAAGTAGCTGCCCTAGATTCCCCTGAAGAACAGTGAGCTGTCAGGTGCTGACATTGCATCAAACAAAAGGTCTCAGTTATCTCCCTGCAGGGATCTGATATTTTGTTACTTAGCTTTTATGCTCAAGTCTCAAAGAAGGCTTCCTTGAGGATAGCCAAAGAAATGTCTAGCATGGAAGGTCAGTTCCACAAAACAAACTGCAGTAATTAAGAAATGAACATTTTAAGGGGAAGAAAGATGGTGACAGAGTAGGCAGATGTTTCAACTGCCAGGTCCCAGGACCAAATTGAATTACAACTTAATTTAAAAACAATCATCTTGAAAAACCAACTTTGGACTAAACTAAGAGGAATCTATAACCAAGGATCACCAAAGAAGCCACACCGAGACTGGTAAGTAAGGCGGAGATGCAGAAAGGACTGCCCCACTTGCAGGAGTGAGCAGCAGCCCAGAGGGCCTCTCACAGTGGGGTGGGTTGCCCTGAGAGGTGTAGGTCCTCAGCCCCAGGACCTAAGCCCCAGCCTGGAGCCCCAGAGCCTAGAAGAGGCACCCAGACAGTATTTAGCTATGAAAGAGCTGGGGTTTCTGTCCACGAGAAAGAGACATACCTCTCAGAAGCAGACTCCGTTTTAGAGGGCCCATGCAGAAAACCTCATTCACAGCTACTTACCCAGGGCTCTGGCAGGGGAGAGCTAAGAGGACTGGAGTTGCATGAGCAGAGTGTAAAGTTAGAGGCCCAGGGAGAGACACTGGGGGATGGCCACTGGAAATCCTGTGCTGAGTAATTCTCCAGTACTGCAGTCGCTATACTTTTTGGGTAGAGCAGTCCCCTGTGAGTGGCATCAGTATGGGGAAAAGTAGCTGCTCCATCCTCAGGAGTCTCTCCTGCCACAGGAATGGCAGCAGGTCATTCTGAGAGGCCTGGAAGCAGGGGGCACATCAGTGACTCAGTTTTCTGGTGTTGAGACCGGAGCTCCCCCCACACTCTCCCAAGTCTATGACTGCAAGGCACTTGGCTCAATTAAATTTTGAATTGGAAGAAAAGTAGCTGCCCTATATTCCCCTGAAGAACAGTAAGCTTCCACCTCACGAGAGACTCACCTGAAATTGTCTAGAGAGGGGGCTAACCACACCTCTGGGTCTCAAATGCCAAACCCATAGGACTCCTGGGGCCACACCCTACTGAGGTCTGTGAAAAAAGTCTGGACAGACTGACACCTGGGGCCAAAGAGTAAAGTCACAACCACCATCCTTCCTAATCGCTGAATTGCCACAGGCTCTAGACTCTAGCAGAGGTTTTTTCAGTGGCTAAACCCAACAAGCAGCCAGCAGACAGGCTGCAGGAGGTGAGACTCAGGGAAACTAGGCTGTTTGAGCAGACTTTCCTTCAGGCCCGGAGTGGGTAAAAGCCAGCCTAGGTATCCAGCTGGTAATTTCATTTACACCTGGGCCCAGCAAAGGCAGCCACAAACTCTGAATTGCTTATAGCTCTAAGAAGGTTGCTGAGTGCCAGTCATGGGCAGTGTCTCCCACCAGTCTGTGCTGGGTTTCTGCTTGGCAGGCCAAGGGCTAGCACTTCCAGGGGCCAGCTGTGGCAAGCATTGTTTCAGGATCTAACAACCCTTGCTAGAATGGTATCCAAAGGAAATTTTCTCACACCGGCCACACTGAGGTGAGTTTCATTCTTAGTAATCAGGATCGGCACAGTGGCACATGTGCATTGGATAGGGTGGAGATTCACAGTCAGCCAACTGGGCACTGGATATTCTTTCCTGCTAGGCTAGATTCCAAAGAGGAGAGGGCGAGAGACTTGGAGCATGGACATTTAAAGTATGGGTTTCTGTGAGTCTATTGTTGGATCTGGTTTAGGAGCTTAGCATCCTTCAGGAGGAGCACAGTCAGCCCCAGGAGAGTACTCTCTCAGTCTCCCTTCCTAAGACTGGAGTCTCAAGAGCAGAAAGAACTTCTATAGAGGGGACTGACAACCACACTCAGTCTGAACAAAGTCACTACTCACCTTGTTGGGAAGAAATAAAATTTGAGTAGCCAGCAGTGACTGAGGGATCAAGCTCTGAAGTAGGACCCACATTCCCTATGCTGATATCCTTTCTAAAAGACTCTTGAAGTAGGGGATCTCACAAACATTTTATTCACAACCTCAGCTGCCCTAACCCACAACCTATAGAGAGGTTGGTTGGGTGAGGCCAATCTGAGCACACACTACAGTTTTAATACAGAAGTCTCTGTGGGAAGACCATGCAGCTGCACGAGGAGGAGCAGCAGCTAAAAAGTGGAGATAAATTTTATGGAGCTTGGGGCTTTTACAGAGCTGTGTCATCTCTAAACAGGACGAAGCTGATCCTGTACAAATGTTAACCCCTCCCACAGCACCCAGACACAGAAACTGCAGACACAACAGTAAAAAGTGCAGTAGTTGCAGTCTGGTAGCCCACAATGGGTGACAAACAACAACTAACACTAATGCAAGAAGAACTAAAGCCAAAACTACTGGTAGTGGGTGGCAGACAGCATCAACCCAGGTAGACTCAATCCAGTTGAGCAGGTAGACTCAACTACCTACACAAACAGCTCACCCAAAGGTGGAGTCTAGCAGGCACCAGATAGTGTGGAGAATTAATACACCCACCAGGACAGACATCACACAGCGTGTAATGCATATAATCAAGGTTGACCCTTAGAGCTAGCCAGCCTGAAGGGATAAATATACCCACGAAAAGACTAACTGCATATATTACTCACATACAACAAGAGGAAAAATAGCATTTCTAGAACAAGGGAAACAAGTGGCCTGAAGGGCAGTACCCGAGAGTCCATCTAATTCATAAAGACCACACAAAAATTTCAAAGTTAGACAATGCTACCTAATACACAAACAAAATGAGCATACAGAAAAATACAACCTAAATGAATCAACAAGAGAAATCCCCAGAAAAAGAACTGAATGAGATGGATGTAATAAAAAAAAAACAGATGCAGAGTTTAAAATAATGATTTTTAGGATGTTCAAGGATCTTAGAGGAACAATGGATGGACATAATGAGCACCTAAATAGATAGGAAGCATCAAAAAGGACATAAAAATCATAAAAAAACCACCCAGAAATGACAATACAATATCAGAAATGAAGACTGCAATAGAAGAAATTAATAACAAGCTGGATGAAGCAGAGGAACAAATCAGTGGTTTAGAGCAGTGGTCCCAAACCCAGGGTCACAGACCAGCACCAGTCCATGGGCCATTTGGTTCTGGTCCACAAAGAAATAATAAATAACTTACATAATTTCCACTTTATTTATATTTAAGTCTGAAAGAGGTTTTATTTTTTTAAAAATGACCAGATTCCCTCTGTTACATCCATCTAAGAATCTCTCTTGATGCTTGTCTCCATCATGTGATACATTTATCCGTCTCACCCTAAAGGCCAGTCCGTGAATATGTTTTCTGACATTAAACCGGTTCATGGCCCAAAAAAGGTTGGGGACCACTGGTTTAGAGGACAAGATAAATGAAAGCACAGAAGCAGAGCAGCAAAAAGAAAAGAGGCTTAAAAAGACTGAGAAAACTCTAAGAGAGCTCCGTGACAACATGAAGAGAAACAACATCTGCATCATAGGAGTTCCTGAAGAAGAGAAAGAACAAGAACTAAAGAAGCTCTTTGAAGAAATTATAGATGAAAAATTTCCTAAACTGATGCAGGAAAAAGTCAGACAAGTTCAAGAAGCAGAAAGAGTTTCATTAAAGAACAACCCAAGTAGACCTACAGCAAGAAACTTCATAATTAAACTGTCAAATTTAAGAGACAAAGAAAAAATACTAAAACCTACAAAGGAAAAGAAGTTAATTACCTACAGAGGAACCCCCATAAGGATGACATCTGACTTCTCAACAGAAACACTTGAGGCCAGAAGGGAATGGCAAGAAATATTCAAAGTGATGCAAAGCAAGAATCTACAAGAAGACTCCTCTATCTAGCAAGGCTATCATTTAAAATTGAAGGAGAAATAAAAAGCTTCTCAGATAAAAAAAAAACCCTCAAGGAATTCATTAAAACCAACCATTACTGCAAGAAATGTTAAGGAGCCTACTGTAAAACCACAAAGGAAAAAAAACGAGAAAAAGAGAATTGAAGATTTAAAGAATAAAATGGCAATAAACAACTACATATTAATAATAACCCTAAATGTAAATGTATTAAATGCTCCAATTTAAAGACATAGGGCAGTGGTATGCATAAGAAAACAGAAACTATACATATGCTGTCTATAAGAGACATACCTCAGAACAAAAGATACATATAGACTAAAAGTGAAGGAATTAAAAAACGTATTTCACCCAAGTGGAAATAAAAAAAAGCTAGGGTACCAATACTTATATCTGACAAAATGGACTTTAAAACAAAGGTTATAGTAAGGGATAAAGAAGGTCATTACATAATGATAAAGGGAGAAATGCAACAGGAGGATATAACCATTATAAATATCTATGTGCCCAATATAGGAGCACCTAGATATATAACACAGATTTTGATGGACATAAAGGGTGAGATCAACAGCGATACTATGATAGAAGGGCATTTAATTACCCCACTCAAATCAATGATTAGATCATACAGACAGAAAATTAACAAAGAAACAGTGGCCTTAAATGACATACTTGACTGACTGGATTTAATACATATCTTCAGAATCATTCACCTCAAAGCAGTAGAATAATACAGTCTTTTCAAGTGCTCATGGTACATTCTCTAAAATAGACCACATGTTAGGAAACAAAATGAGTCTTAATAAATTTAAGAAAATTGAAAACATATCAAGCATCTTCTCTGATCACAATGGCATAAAACCAGAAATCAACAACAATAGAAAAACTAAAAAACATTCAAACAGTTGAAGGCTAACTTGCATGTCATTTAAAAAAGTGAGTTAACAATGAGATCAAGAAAAAAGAAAAAAAATTAAAACAAATGAAAATGAACATACAACTGAAAATTTATGGGACACAGCAAAAGCAGTCCTGAGAGGAAAGTTCATAGCATTACAGAAATACCTTAAAAAGCAAGATAAAGTTCAAATAAACAACTTAACACTGCATCTAAAAGAACTAGAAAAAACAACAAATAAAACTTAAAGGAAGTAGAAGGAAGGAAATAATCAAGATCAGAGTTGAAATAAATGTCATAGAGACAAAAGAAAACAATACAAAAGATCAATGAAACCAAGAGCTGGTTATTTGAAAATGTAAACAAGATTGATGAACATTTAACCAGACTCACTAAGAAAAAAACAAGAAAAGACTCAAATAAATAAAATTAGAAATGAAAGTGGACAAGTAGCAAATGACACCACAGAAATACAGAGGATTGAAAGAAAATACTATGAAAATAAGTATGCCAAAAAATTAGACAAAATCTAGGCAAAGTGGATAAATTCCTAGAAACATATATCTTCCAAAATAATATGGAAGAATCAGAAAACCTAAACAGAGCAATTACAAGTAAAGTTGAAACAGTTATCAAAAAACTCTCAGCAAACTAAAGTCCTGGAACAGATGGCTTCACAGGCAAATTCTACCAAATATTCAAAGAAGAATTAATACCTATCCTTCTCAAGCTATTTTAAAAAATTCAAGAGGAATAAAGACTTTCAAGTTCCATTTTGGAGGCAAGCATAATTCTCATTCCAAAACCAGGTAAAGACACTACAAAGAAAAAAAACCATAGGCCTATATCCCTGATGAACTTAGATACTAAAATTCTCAACAAAATATTATCAAACCAGATCAAGCAATACATGAAAAACATCATACATCATGATCAAGTGGGATTTATTCTTGAGAGGCAAGGCTGATACAATATTTGCAAATCAATCATGTGATTTATTACATAATCAAAAGGAAGGATAAAAATTACATGATAATATTAATAAATGCAGAAAAAGCATTTAATATAATCCAGCACCCATTAATGATCAAAAATCTCAGCAAAGTGGGAATACAGGGAACATACCTCAATATGATAAAGCCCACCTATGACAAACCCACAGCCAACATCATACTCAATGGGCAAAAATTAAAAGCAATCCCCTTAAGATCAGGAACAAGGCAGGGGTGCCCCCTTTTACCACTCTTATTCAACATAGTTCTGAAAATCCTAGCCACAGCATTCAGACAAGAAGAATAAAATTCAATGAACAACAAAGGTGTCGCAACAAAAAACTAATGATTGATGCTTCTCATTTCTTTTCATTCCTATCTGTCTGTCCCTATCTATCCTTCTCTTTGACTCTCCCTCTGTCTCTAAATAAAAGAAGAAATTAAAGACATTCAAATTGGAAAAGAAGAAGTAAAACTATCATTATTTGCTGATGACATGACACTGTACATAGAAAACCCTAAAGTCTCAGTCAAAAACTATTAGACTTGATAAATGAATTTGGCAAGGTGGCAAGATATAAAATTAATATTCAGATATCAGTGGCATTTTTAGACACCAGCAATAAACTGTCTGAAATAAAAATTAAGAAAATAATCCTCTTCACTATTGCAACAACAAAAAAGAATAAATTACCTAAGGTTAAATTTAATCAAAGACTTATACTCAAAAAATTATAAAACATTAGTAAAAGAAATCAAGAAAGATACAAACAAGTGGAAGCATATACCATGTTCATGGATAGAAAGAAAAAACATCATTAAAATGTTTATATATATATTTAATCTTATTTTTATTAATTTTAATGCAGTGACATTGATAAATCAGGGTACATATGTTCCAAGAAAACATCTCCAGATTATTTTGTCCTTTGATTATGCTGCATACCCCTCACTCAAAGAACAATCGTCCTTCTATCTGGTTTTCTTTGTGCCCTTACCCTCCCCCCCACTCCCTCCCTCTCCTTCCTCACCCCTTCCCTACCCCTCCACCCCACTCCCTGTTACCATCACATTCTTGTCCATGTCTCTGAGTCTCATTTTTAAAATGTTTATATTACCCAAAGAAATCTATAAATTTAATGCAATTCCCTTTATTTTCCAATGGCATACTTCCGCAATATAGAACACATATTCCAAAAACTTATATGGAACCAAAATCAGCACAAATAGCCTCAGCAATCTTGAAAATGAAGAATAAAGTGGGACATATCACACTTCCTGATATCAATTTATACTACACAGGTATTATCTTCAAAACAGCTTGGTACTGGCATAAAAACAGGCATAAAGATCAATAGAACCAAACAGATAACCCAGAAACTAACCCTAGGCCTTTATGGCCAATTGAAATTTGAAAACGGAGGTAAGAACATATAATGGAGTAAAGACATTACTCTTTAATAAATAGTGTTGGGAAAATTGGGCAGGTACATGCAAAAAATAAATTAAACTAGACCACCAACTTACACCATTCACAGAAATAAACGGAAAGTGGATAAAAGACTTAAATATAAGTTGTGAAACCATAAACATCTTGAAAGAAAACATAGGCAGTAAACTCTCCCATATCTCTTGTAACAATATTTTTGCTGATTTATCTCCATTGGCAAGTGAAATAAAGTACAAGATGAACAAATGGAACTATATCAAACTAAAACGATTTTGCATAACAAAAGACACTATGAACAAAATAAAAAGACAACCCACACAATGGAAAAACATATTTGCCAATATATCTGATAAGGGGTTAATAACAAAAATTAAAAAAATAACTTTTAAAACTTTACACCAGGAAGGTAAAAAAATCCAATTAAAAATGCAATAGAACTGAAAAGACACTTCTCCAAAGAGGACATACAAATAACCAATAAGCATATGAAAAAAGGTTCAGTGTCACTAATCATCAGAGAAATGCAAATTAAAATCATATTGAGATACCACCTCACATGAGAATGGTGCTCATTAACAAAAAAAAAAACACACATAATAAATGCTGACAAGGTGTGGAGAAAAGAGCACCCTCTAGCACTGCTGGTGGGAATGCCGACTTTTGCAGCCACTGTGAAGAACTCTATGGGATTTCCTAAAAAAAATTAAGAATGGAACTGCCTTTTGACTCAGCTATCCCACTTTTAGGAATATATCCTAAGAATATCAAATCTTGATTCAAAAAAAGAAATGCACCCCCATATTTATTGCAGCATTGTTTACAATAACCAAGATCTGAAAACAGCTGAAGTATCAGTCAGTGGATGAGTGGATTAAAAAGCAGTATTACATATACACAATGGAATACTACATGGCTGTGAAAAATAAGAAAATCTTACCTTTTGCAATGGCATGGATATACCTGAAGATTATTATGCTAAATGAAATAAGCCAGGCAGAGAAATAAAAATATCATATGATATTACTTATATGTGGAATCTAATGAACAAAGTGAACTGAGAAATGGAATAGAGGCAGAGGCACAGTAATAGGACGCAGAGGGACAGCTGTCAGAGGGAAGGGAGATGAGGGGATGGGATCAGAGAAAGTTAAAGGGATTAGTGAAACTATATATTCATAACACAGAGATATAGATAATAGGACAGCAAATCCTAAAGGGAAGAGGGGAGGGAGTTAGAAGGAGGGGGGCAAAGGGAGTGTAAGAAGGAACACAGGGGTGGGGGTGAGGGAGGTATGTTTAGTGGGACACTTGAATCCATGTTAACACAATAAATTAAAAATTAATCAAATTTTAAAAAGATTTAAAAAATTTTTTTAAATGAACATGTTTTGAGAACTCTAAAATAAATTTTCCATGGTAATAATACTTTGTATTGAACAGGCTCTCTCTTCAACCTTGACCTGTGCAGTGACATTCAGTTTCATATTTTCAACCGTGTCCTTGGTGGCCCCGTATGTAACAGCAATAATATCTTCTGACACAGAAAACCAAGTCAAAGCAAAGTCATCATCCAAGTTTACCTTCCCACCTACAGCTTATTAACATTAATAATGTCATTCATTTTTTACTGTATGCCTAACACTTTAAAAACACTCTTACCTCTCTCCTTCAAGATAATCACTAGGTTCTAGTGAATTTTTAATTCTTCTTAGTCCTTTGTATTAACCATACTATTTTTTTAGTTCACACCCACATAGGCACACATTCAGATTATAACTATTTTTCTAATAAGACCTATTCCTTTTACTTTATTTTTATTATTATATTTTTTTAAGTGAGAGGAGGGGAGATAGACCGATTCCCACATGTTCCCTAACCAGAATTGTAAAGCCAGTAGCCACAGCCACCATCACAGCTGTCCAGCCCATGCAGGTTTGCATTTGATTCAGACAGATGGTAATGAAACAACAGAGTCAAGAACTGGTGGGCTATTACCTTTACTCCTAGTTTGCACCTGGCAGGCAAGAAATACACAGTGGGAAAACATTTCACTTTCCATTCAGGGCTCCCAAAATCACTGACTTGTCTAGTTTCCTAGAACCAAAGGTTTCTACCTCATCAGCCTTATTCAACTCGCTAAATCCAATGGCCAGGGCTACTATCACAGCTGCCTAGCCCATGCAGGTTCACATTGAATTCAGACAGTCAGTAAAGAAACAACAGAGCCAAAAACTGGTGGACCATCATCTTTAATCCTAGCTTGCACCTGGCAGGCAAGTGAAAACACACTGGGCTCCAAAACCCACTCACATTCAGTGCTCACAAAGCCACTGACTTATCCGAGTTTCCTAGAATCAAAGGTTTCTAGCTCACCAACTATTCACCTCTGTTCCCCATCTCCTTCCTTCTCCCTGCACAAACTCTGCACAAACCGGCTTTTCCTTCAGCACTCCACCATCTTGGCTGCTTCTCCAGGCCTCCTCCACATGGCCTTTCTGTAAGGTTGGTGGATAATGGGGGATGGTCACATGGGGAACACAGACCCGCAAACTTTGGCTAGGACTGCCCACAACCAAGCACACCAAAAAAGGCTTCACAGGAACTGTTTGGAAAAAAGCGACCGTCTACCAGCCAGTGGGATTTCACCACATCATGTTAGCTCGACTTCCCTAAAGGGACTCCCTTTAAATATCTCCCATGCGGTTTAATCCATGCAACTTCCCTGGCCTCCATCTTACCTCCGGGCCAGGGAACCTTGCCGAGCAGGATGCACACTCTGTACTCAATAAAGCCTTTTGTTTTTACACACTTTGTGGCTCTGAGCCCCCTTTCTTCCTTCTCCGTGGTAAAATATACCTTACACTTTCTCTACTCTCTGCTCTGCTCTCTCTGCTCTCTAATGCTAATCTCAGGAACTGAGAGAAAGCTCCCGTTCTGTCCCCACTTTATAATGTAGATTTATAACCTTTAATCCAATATACAAAATAGGGAAGTCTCTACACAAAGTCACTTCTCTGAGGCATGATGGGATTGTACCACCCCACATCAAAAAGGGTGGGATAGTCTTAGTCCTAAAACCAACCCCTAGGCTACAAGGATCCTGCCTGCCCACAGCCTACCCCCAACACACATTAATATCACCTGGGCAACAGGCTTCCATGTGGGCAGCGCCATCTTTAACAAAGTGAGCATAATATATTTTATCTGCCCAACAACCTCTGTTCCCCATCTCCTTCTCTCTGCACAAACTGGCTTCTCCTTCAACACTCTGCCATCTTGGCTGCTTCTCTGCAATGCTAATTTCAGGAACTGAGAGTGAAAGCCCCTAGTCTGTCTCATTTTATAGTGTAGAAATCAAAACCTTTAAGCCAATATGCAAATAAGGAAGTCTCTGATACAAAGTGACTTATCTGAGGCATAAATGGAATTCCTTATAAGAGTGCACCACTCCATATCATGCAACAGTCAAGGGTGTGGGAAAAAGCTTAGTGTTGAAAAGATTTTAGGATTAAAAGGGTCATAAGACTAAGCCTTAGGCTATAAGGACCCTGCCTGCTTACAGCCTGTCCCCCACATCCAAAGCAAATATTAGTGAGCAAACATATATATCATATTTGCAAACTTATTTGATCCACAAGGATTCACTCAACAACCCCTATCTGGGGCCATTGTGTAAATTAACCAAGCTATCCTCTGTGCCTGAGGCCAACAATCCAACCAACCCAGCCACTAGCTGCAGAAGGGGAAGAGGGGAAGAGAGAAAGAAGGGGGAGAGGGATGGAAAGAGAAGCAATGGTCACTTCTCTTTTGTGCCCTGACTGGGAATCAAACTGGAAACAACTGCATGCTGAGTCAACACTCTATCTACTGAGACAACCAGCCAGGGCATTCCATTCATTTCAATATATCTTACTCAGTTTTCAAAAATAATTGATTTAAAATTATCTTTTGTAAAGAAAGGAAAAATAGTAACATCATCAAATAGATCATGTGGATATCATTACCTTATCACATAATTTGACCAGAAGGGACATCTCCCCAGTCATATTATGAGAAAACAAAAACATTAGACACACCCAGATTGAGAGAATTTCTGCGGGATACTTGGCCAATACTTCTTAAAACTGTCAAGGTCATGAAAAGCATGTAAACCATGTGACACTGCCACAGACCAGAGGAAATGCAGGAGGTATGACAACTGAATGCATTGTGGTACCTTAGATTTAACCTTGGAATAGAAAAAGGAGATTGATGAAAACATTAGTGAAATCCAAATCTTTATTTTAGTTATTAGTCACTTACCACTGCTGATTTCTTGTCACAGAGACAATGACTTCTCAGAGACCACATGGCATGCACAGAGGGACCAGGGGAGACCACCTCACAATCCCCTACTCAAGTTTTATGAGACGACCTCAACCCCTAGTTCTTAAAGGTATTTATTGATACACACAAAATAGAAGCAGGACAAGAATGAGCAAGTTAGGAAACAGAAAAGAGAATGAGGAAGTCAAGAAGAGAATTTTAGAGTAGATAAAAAGGTAAGGCAATAGCTCTAATGTCCCTACCTATTAATTAATCTGAATTGCTAATTCTACCCCTATTGTGCTTCATTCAGCACAGTACTGAGTTCAGTATTTTCATCAGTAAAGCCACTGTGGCTTTTGCCTCAGGGCACCGACCTCTGTTCTCTGTTCCTACTCAGGGCCTCTACAATTTCTTAGCTTTGACAAATGAACCAAGTGACAAAAGATGATAATGGGGAAAACTAGGTGAGAAAATTATAGAACCTCTCTATATGCTATTTATAACATTTTTGTGAATCTAAAGTTATTCCAAAATTAAAAGTTTATTTTTATTTTTTTAATATAAGTAACATATTTTTTTCTATTTTTTTCTTATTTTTATTAATTTTAATGCAGTGACATTGATAAAACAGGGTACATATGTTCCAAGAAAACATCTCCAGATTATTTTGACTTTTAATTATGCTGCATAATTGTATCCTGTCACCTTCGATCTGGTTTTCTTTGTGCCCCTACCTTCCCCCACCCTCTCCTTCTCCTTC
The DNA here is from genome assembly GCF_036850765.1 of Saccopteryx bilineata. Classification (NCBI taxonomy): domain Eukaryota; kingdom Metazoa; phylum Chordata; class Mammalia; order Chiroptera; family Emballonuridae; genus Saccopteryx; species Saccopteryx bilineata. The sequence continues at coordinate 121,774,825 of NC_089494.1, forward strand.
CTTGCCCCCTACCCACCCCTCCACCTCACTCCCTGTTACAATCACACACTTGTCCATGTCTCTGAGTCTCATTTTTATGTCCCATCTATGCATGGGTTCATATAGTTCTTAGTTTTTTCTGATTTACTTATTTCACTCCATATAATGTTATCAAGGTCCATCCATGTTATTGTAAATGATCCGATGTCATCATTTATTATGGCTGAGTAGTATTTCATAGTATATATGTACTAAAGCTTTTTAATCCACTCGTCCTCTGACGGACAATTGGGCTGTTTCCAGATCTTCGCTATTGTGAACAATGCTGCTATAAACGTGGGGGTGCATTTCTCCTTCTGGAACCCTTCTATGGTGTCTTTGGGGTATATTCCTAAAAGTGGGATGGCTGGGTCAAAAGGCAGTTCGATTTTCAATTTTTTGAGGAATCACCAAACTGTTTTCCACAGAGGCTGCACCAGTCTGCATTCCCACCAGCACAGTAGGAGGGTTCCCCTTTCTCCACATTCTCGCAAGCACTTAGTCTGTGTTGTTTTGTTGATGAGTGCCATTCTGACTGGTGAGAGATGATATCTCATTGTGGTTTTAATTTGCATTTCTCTAATGATTAGTGATGTTGAGCATATTTTCATATGCCTATTGGCCATCTGTATGTCCTCTTTGGAGAAGTATCTATTCATTTCTTTTGCCCATATTTTGATTGGATTGTTTGTCTTTTTTGTGTTGAGATTTACAAGTTCTTTATAAATTTTGGTTATTAACCCCTTATCAGACATACTATCAAATATGTTCTCCCATTGTGTAGTTTGTCTTTTTTATTCTGTTCTTAATGTCTTTGGCTGTGCAAAAGCTTTTTAGTTTGACATAGTCCCATTTGTTTATCCTGTATTTTATTTCTCTTGCCTGTGGAGATAAATCAGCAAATATATCCCTGCAAGAGATGTCAGAGAGCTTACTGCCTATGTTTTCTTGTAAAATGCTTATGGTTTCACGCCTTACATTTAAGTCTTTTATCCATTTTGAGTTTATTTTTGTGAATGGTGTAAGTTGATGGTCTAATTTCAATTTTTTTCAGGTAGCTGTCCAATTTTCCGAACACCATTTATTAAAGAGGCTGTCTTTACTCCATTGTATTTCCTTACCTCCTTTGTCAAATATCAGTTGTCCATAGATCCGTGGGTTTATTTCTGGGTACTCTGTTCTGTTTCATTGATCCATGTGCCTCTTCTTATGCCAGTATCAAGCTGTTTTGAGTATAATGGCTTGTAGTCTAGCTTGATATCAGGAAGTGTGATACCTCCCCCTTTATTCTTCCTTTTTAAGATTGCTGAGGCTAATCGTCTTCTCTTTTGCTTCCATATAAATTTTTGGAATACGTGATCTATATCTTTAAAGCATGTCATTGGTATTGCACTGAATTTATAAATTGCTTTGGGTAATATAGACATTTTAATGATGTTTATTCTTCCTAACCATGAGCATGGTATGTGCTTCCACTTGTTTGTATCTTCCTTGATTTCTTTTAACAATGTTTTATAATTTTCCAAGTATAAGTCATAAGTCTCCTTGGTTAGAGGTAGTCCTAGGTATTTTATTTTTTTGGTTGTAATAGTGGAGGGGATTGTTTCCTTAATTTCTATTTCTGACTGTTTATTGTTGGTGTATAAAAATACCTCTGATTTCTGAGTATTAATTATATATTCTTCCACTTTGCTGAATTCATTTATCAGGTCCAGAAATTTTTTGACTGAGACTTTAGGATTTTCTATATACAATATCATATCATTTGCAAATAATGATAGCTTTACTTCTTCTTTCCCAACTTGAATGCCTTTTATTTCTTCTTGTCTGATTGCTGTGGCTAGGACTTCCAGAACTATGTTGAATAAGAGTGGTAAAAAGGGGCACCATTGTCTTGCTCCTGATCTTAAGAGAATTTCTTTTAATTTTCTTCCATTGAGATTGATGTTGGCTGTGGGTTTCTCATAGATGGCTTTTATCATGTTGAGGTATGTTTCCTGTATTCCCACTTTTTTGAGAGTCTTGATCATGAATGGGTGCTGGATTTTTTCAAAAGCTTTTTCTGCACCTATTAAATTTATCATGTGGTTTTTCTCCTTTCTTTTGTTTATGTGATGAAACACATCAATTGATTTGCAAATATTCTACCAGCCTTGCCTCCCCAGAATAAATCCCACTTCATCATGGTGTATAATCTTTTCCATATATTGCTGAGTCTGGTTTGCTAATATTTTGTTGAAGATTTTACCATCTATATTCATCAGGAATATTGGCCTATAATTTTCTTTCTTTGTGTTGTCTTTGCCTGGTTTTGGAATCAGAATTATGCTCGCCTCATAAAAGGAGCTTGGAAGTCTTCCTTCCTTATGAATTTTTTGAAATAGCTTGAGAAGGATAGGAGTTAGTTCTTCTTTGAATATTTGGTAGAATTCACTTGTGAAGCCATCAGACCCAGGAATTTTCTTTATTGGGAGTTTTTTGATTACTGTTTTGATCACATTTGGTGTAATCGGTCTGTTTAGGTTTTCTGATTCTTTCAGATTGATTTTTGGAAAATTGTATGCTTCATGGAATTTGTCCATTTCATCTAGGTTGTCTAGTTTTTTGGCATACAGTTCTTCATAGTATTTTCTTACAATATTTTGTATTTCTGCTATGTCAGTTGTTATTTCTCCACTCTCATTTCTAATTTTATTTATTTGAGTCCTCTCTCTCTTTTTCTTGGTGAGTCTAGTTAAAGGTTTATCAATCTTGTTTACCTTTTCAAAGACCCAGCTCCTATTTTCATTTATCCTCTGTATTGTTTCTTTAGTCTCTATGTCATTTATTTCTGCTCTGATCTTTATTATTTCCTTCCTTCTACTACATTTGGGCTTTACTTGCTGTTGTTTTGCTAGTTCTTTTAGATGCAGGGTTAAGTTGTTTATTTGAGCTTTTTTTAGCTTCTTAAAGTGTGCCTGTAGTGCTATGAACTTTCCTCTCAGTACTGCTTTTGCTGTTTCCCATAAATTTTGAGTTGTTTATGCTCATTATCATACATTTCTAGGAATTTTTTTATTTCTTCTTTGATCTCATTCTTAATCCATTTGTTATTTAACAACCTGCTATTTAGTTTCCATGTGTTTTAGAATTTTTGAGCTTTCCTGTTGTTGATTTCTAGTTTCATGCGATTGTGGTCAAAGAAAGTGCTTGATATATCAATCTTCTTAAATTTGTTGAGACCACTTTTGTGCCTTAACATGTGGTCTATCCTAGAGAATGTACCATGAGCACTTGAAAAGAATGTATATTCTGCTGCTTTAAGGTAAAAGGTTCTGAAGAGATCTATTAAATCAAGTTGATCTACTGTGTTCTTTAAGTCTGCTGTTTCTGTGTTAATTTTCTTTCTTGAGGATCTATCTAGTGATGTTAGTGGGGTATTAAAATCTCCTACTATTATAATGTTGCTGTTGATCTTGCTCTTTATAGCCATCAAAGTCTGCTTTATATACTTAGGTGCTCCTATATTAGGTGCGTAGATATTTATAATAGTTATATCTTCCTGTTGAATTGCTCCCTTTATCATTATGTAGTGGCTTTCTTTATCTCTTACTATATTCTTTGTTTTAAAGTCCATTTTGTGATAAAAGTATTGCTACCCCAACTTTTTTTTCATTTCCATGTGCATAAAATGTTTTTTCCATCCTTTTACCTTCAATCTATGTGCATCTTTTGTTTTAAGGTGTATCTCTTGTAGACAGCATATATACGGGTCCTGTTTTTTTATTCATGCAGCTACCCTATGTCTTTTGATTGGATCATTTAATCCATTTACATTTAAGGTTATTATTGATATGAAATTGTTTATTGCCATTTTATTTTTTAAAGCTGTATTTCTCTTTTGCTATATTATTTTCACGCTTTGATCTGTTTATACTAAGCCCTTTAACATTGCCTGCAGCATTAGTTTGATTGTAATGAATTCTTTGAGTTTTTTTTTTTTTTTTTGTCTGGGAAACATTTTGTTTCTCCTTCAATTTTAAATGATAACCTTGCTGGATAAAATAGTCTTGGTTGTAGGTTCTTGTTCTGCATTACTTTGAATATTTCTTGTCATTCCCTTCTCGCCTCAAGTGTTTCTGTTGAGAAGTCTGATGTCATCCTTATGGGGGCTCCTTTGTAGGTGATATCCTTTTTTTCTCTTGCAGCTTTTAATATTTTCTCTTTATCACTTAGCTTTGGTATTTTAATTATGATGTGTCTTGGTGTAGGTTTCTTTGGGTTTCTCTTTAGTGGAGTTCTCTGTGCTTCTTGAACTTGTGCAAGTTTCTCCTGCATTAATTTAGGGAAGTTTTCAGCTATGATGTGATTGAACAAAGTCTCTATCCCTTGTTCTTTCTCTTCTTCTTCAGGAACCTGTATAATGCAGATGTTATTTCTCTTTATGTTGTCACAGAGCTCTCTAAGAGTTTCCTCAGACTTTTAAAGTCTCTTTTCTTTTTTCTTCTCTGCTTTTATGCCTTCATTCCAGTTGTCCCATAACTTGCTGATTCAATCTTCAGTTCTATCCATCCTATTTTTAATTTCTTTCATTTTGGTCTTCATTTCTGATATTGTATTTGTCATCTCCAACTGATTCTTTTTTAATATCTTTTTTTATACATGGTATTTCTTTATTTTGGTGTTCATGGTGACCATGCATTGTTGTTCTAAGATCCCTAAGCATCCTTACAATCATTATTTTGAACTCTGCATCCAGAAGTTAGATTATTTCCATATCACCCAGTTCATCTCCTGAAGGTTTCTCTTGTTTTTTCATTTGGATTGCACTTCTTTTCTTCTCATTATGTCTGTGTGTTTGGGTATTTTCTTTGCAGAGCTGGTTGAGTCTAAGCTTGGTGTTGTCTGCCTCCATTTTTTACTCGTGTTGTTTTGAAGCCTTCTTGGGTTGGTATCAGCTATTATTTGTAATCCACTTTTGTATTTGGGCTGCTTTGAAGTCTTGATTTTTTTGTTTTCTTAATAGGTGATTGTCTTGTTTGCTGATCTCTGCAGTGGGCTTATTTGAAACTGTATCCAGGAATGCAGTGGGTGTGACCTGAGGTTCTCAAATCCTCTTCTGCCAGTTAATCTCTTTGGGAGTGGGTTGCTTTCTCAGCTTCAGTAGGGGGAGGTGTATCTCAGATCTCCATGGAGACCTGAGTTACTTATCCTCCTCCCCACTTCTTGTTTTCAGCTGTGTCTTGTTGCACTGATTGGAGCTGGAGAGATGTGTGTATCATTGTGACCTGGAAGTACTTTTGTATTTTGCTTTGTGGAAGGATAAGCCCCTCCCCCATTTATGGCCACCTCCAGCTTTGAATGAGTCACCTTTTCAGGTCATCACCATTATTCCTCTCCCCCTTACCATCTGTCTCTCTTTCTCTCCGTTCTTTTTGGAATACAAGCGGGCCCTTTCAACACACCTCATTCCTTGGTCACCAGGCAGGTGGCTGTGAGCAGTACTTATTACTCTTTTTTTTAGATTGAGAGCCCAGCCTCACCCCCCCCCCTCTGTTCCAGTAAGCAGGTGAGATTAAGGCACTCCCTATCAGGTTTTTGTGGCTTCTTCTTTGCTCCTTGGTTTTTAAGAGCTGTTCTTGTAGTCCAGATTTGGTTTTTCATGCTGATTGTTCATAAATTAGTTTATAATCCAGTTTGGTAGTATGAGCTTGGAGTCCGTGCATCTGCCTACTCTGATGCCATCTTGAGGTTCTCCAAAATTAAAAGTTTATTTTAAAAAATGCTTTTTGCACCCTGGCTGGTTGGCTCAGTGGTAGAGTGTCAGCTTGGCATGCAGGAGTGTCAGGTTTGATTTACAGCCAGGGCACACAGGAGAATTGCCCATCTGCTTCTCCACCCCTCTCCCTCTCCTTCCTCTCTGTCTCTCTCTTCCTCTCCTGCAGCCAAGGATCCATTGGAGCAAAATTGCCCTGGGCACTGAGGATGGCTCCATAGCCTCTGCCTCAGGCGCTAGAATGGCTCTGGTCACAACAGAGCAAAACCCCAGATGGGCAGAGTATCACCCCCTGGTGGGCATATTGGGTGGATTCCGGTTGGATGCATGCGGGAGTCTGTCTGACTGCCTCCCCGTTTCCAACTTCAGAAAAATACAAAAAAAATGCTCTTTGCAGAAAACTTTCAACAGAACTTCATTTTCTATTAAATCCATGGGTATGATCCTACCAATCTGACTATGTACTATCTTTTTTAGTTATGCTGTCTGGTAGCCAGAATAATGTCCCTAAACCCCCAGAAATGACCATGCCTAATGTTTGATGGAACCTGTAAATATGTTACTTACACATCAAAAGTTGTTTATGACCATTGTTATGGACATTGAAATAGAAAGATTATCTGACCATATCAACTCTTAAAAGCAGAAGCATTGCCTTACCAGGTGGTGGTGCAGTGGACAGAGCATAGGACTGAAATGTGGAGGAATTTATTACTCTTTTCCTTGGATTGAGAGCCCAGCCTCACCCCCCCCCTTTAGATGAGCATACACTAAAGCTAGTAACCCAGGTTCAAGACCTCGAGGTTACTAGCTTTAGTGTATGCTCATTTGGTTTGAGCAAAGCTCACCAGCTTGGGCCCAATGTCTCTGGCTCAAGCAAGGAGTTACTTGGTCTGCTGAACACCCATGGTCAAAGCACATATGAGAGAGTAATCAATGAACAATTAGGTGTCACAATGAAAAACTGATGATTAATGCTTCTCATTTCTCTCTGTTCCTGTCTGTCTGTCCCTGTCTATCCCTCTCTCTGACTCTCTCTGTCTTTGTAAAAAAAATAATAATAGAAGCATTTCTCTGTCCAAAAGCAGAGAAGACCATAGCAGAGTGAAAATGAGAACAATTCCACCCATGGGATGTGTTGATGCACAAGCTACAAAACACAGGGTCTCAACTTCAAACACCAGAGAGGCCTCGAGAAGCTAGAAGCATCCTCCAGCTGGCAGCCAGTATGGGAGAAAGAGGTTCAGTCATGTGGCCACTGCACATGGGTTCTGCCAATAACCTGAGTGAATTTGCAAGCAGCTTTCTCCCAGAGCCTCTCAGTAGGAACCCAAGCTGACTGACACTTTGATTTTCATTTTTGTGAAAGCCAGGGCAGAGAAACCAACCAAGCAGATCTAGACTTCTGACCTAAAGAATTCTGAGATAATGGACATGAGTTGTTTTATGCTATTTAATTGTGGTAATTTGTTACAGCAGCAAAGGGAAACTAATTCATTTTTCTATTCCTGTACAGATATTTTCTGCTTCCTTCAAATATGCTAAACAGCCTGACCTGTGGTGGTACAGTGGATAAAGCATTGACCTTGAACACTGAGATCACCAGGTCAAAACTCTGGGCTTGCCTTGTCAAGGCACAGATGGGAATCAACTCCTACGAGTTAATGTTTTCCACTTCCTCCCCTCCATCGCTAAAATAATCAATAAAAAAATAAGATAAAACAAATATGCCAAACATGTTGAACACCTTCCATAAAACTAATGGTATCTTTATAGTAACATTTTAAATTCCATTTCTCTTGACTAACCTGTATTTTTATTGGCTTAAATGATAAAATGTATGAAGTCAACACTTTCTATTTGATCAAAGGTGTCTTTGGACATCTTATTTCTGTTGTCTCTGCCACGCATATAATACATGAACTATAAGTTGTCTTGTATTGTTTTCCTTCATATGAACAGATAATTTAGGGCTATGATCTTGTCTATTTATTTATTTATTTAATATATATATGTAATGATGTATGTAATATATGTGCATATATATACACATATATATGTATGTTTTTTTTGTATTTTTCTGAAGTGAGAAGCAGGGAGGCAGAGAGACAGAATCCTGCATGAGCCCAACCAGGATCCACCCAGCATACTCACTAGAGGGCAATGCTCTGCCCATCTGGGGCATTGCTCCATTGCAACAGGAGCCATTCTAACACCTGAGGTGGAGGCCATGAGCCATTCTCAGCACCTGGGCCAACTTTGCACCAGTGGAGCCTTGGCTGCAGGATGGAAAGAGATAGATAAAGAGAAAGGAGAGGGGAAAGGGTGGAGAAGCAGATGGGTGCCCTGGCTAAGAATCAAACCTGGGATTTACATACTTTGGGTCGATGCTCTACCGCGGAGCCAACTGGCCAGAGTTGATGTATGTACATATTATCAGTCCCTTCCTGTGACATTGAGACTTTTCATGACCTTGCTCTCCTATCTACTTTCCAGCCTTCTCAATCATCATCTACTGACAGTGAGGTTCAGTCCATGCTTGGTAAATATTTCTATATGTTATAGACTTGTTGTTAAATAGCATAGCTGTTACATAACCTAATGATGATGATGATGGTAGTGGTAGTAAAAAAGAAAAAAGAGGAGTAGAAGGAAAAAGATCCAGAAGAAGAATATAATAGTGTCAGATCATGAGATAAGAAAATAAAGAAAACTATTTTGGAGGATAGTAGACATTCTTCCAAAATAGTGGTTTTCAACTTGGTCAGTTTGCTCCCAGGGGATATTTAACAATATTTGGAAATATTTAAATGGTTATGGGGGACTAAGAAAGATTTTAATGGACAAAGAGGACAGTGGTATTACTAAATGGCTTACAACACACATGACAGCTCCATATAGAAAATGTATCCAGCCCAAAATGTCAGCCCATCAAAATTAAGAAACTTTATTCAAAAATCATACTGTCCAGCCCTGGCCAGTTGGCTCAGTGGTAGAGCGTCAGCCTGGCGTGCAGAAGTCCTGGGTTCAATTCCCAGCCAGGGCACACAGGAGAAGCGCCCATCTGCTTCTCCACCCCTCCCCCTCTCCTTCCTCTCTGTCTCTCTCTTCCCCTCCCGCAGCCAAGGCTCCATTGGAGCAAAGATGGACAGGGTGCTGGAGATGGCTCCTTGGCCTCTTCCCCAGGTGCTAGAGTGGCTCTGGTTGCGACAGAGCGAGGCCCCAGAGGGGCAGAGCATCACCCCCTGGTGGGCAGAGTGTGGCCCCCCTGGTGGGCGTGCTGGGTGGGTCCTGGTCAGGCGCATGTGAGAGTCTGTCTGACTGTGTCTCCCCATTTCTAGCTTCAGACAAATACAAAAAAAAATCATACTGTCCAGCTATCATAAGGCATAAGGCTAAAAATTCCTGCTGTACTTTGGAATCTAAGCAAGATTTGTAAGGCTGACTGATTCACTGATTCACTGATTCATTCCCTTAGGAATGTCATAACTACACATGGAGAACAACATTTATTCTGCACTATGTTGATATATCCACCATGTCTAGATAGATTTACCAACCAGTGTCTGAAAATAACTATTTTCCTTAGTAATAAGTTATCATATCTTTTATTAAACCAACTGAAAATGAGTTTATGTTCACAGGGACTAAGAAAAATATGAGTTTGCAATGCAAACATACCTAGGTAACAGCTAACACTGACATTTATTTTACTCTCCTATGTGATATCTCTATCCTTAAAGTTCAGCCCTCATTTACACAAATGTTGATGTTCAACCCTGATGATATTTATACTGTCAAACTAAGAAAGTTACTGAAAAGTTACTTTGCATATTTTGGGCATTTGAGCTGAGAGAAAACATCCAAACTCAATGTTTGGCTGATTTGTTCAATGCAGCATCACCAGAAGGAAGATAAAGTTTGCTTAACACTGTGTTTCTCTAAAAGTTTTTTAAATAAATAATTTCTCTGAACTGTCTCAGACTTTAGTATAACAGTTATCAAGCTGCTTGGAAGCTAAGATATCTAAACAAGAGAAATTTATTTAGGGACACAAATGTAATTTTCAAGATCAGAAGCTGGTAAGCTAATTATACACAAAAAGCTCAATTTAATCTGAAAGGAAAATAAACCATCAATGTACATCTGACTTGCGAACAAACCTGAGGAGCATTTAGACTTCATCCTACTTGAATCTCACATTTGACACCATTTAGCTCTTTCCATTCTGAAACACTTATTTATGGTGTACTATGTGATTGAATTTTGCATTCTTTTTCTTGGTGTGGTATACAGTTACATTTTTCAAATGCTCCAAAGATTTTTCACTGAGGGTAAAACTTTTTAAAATGTGAGAGTGAATATTTTCTTCAGCTGGCCAGTATCCTCCAGTGGACTGTAATGAGTCTGTCTCCTTCTGGGGCCCTTTTCTCCATTACCTTTGCTGTAGAGGGGGCCCCTCATGAATGCCTGGGCATGTTGAAAGGATGGTCTGACAGAAATGCATTTTGGGGAGGTGTCATTTTACTAATGCTTCACATGAAGACCAACTTTAACAGCCAAATTTGAATGTAACCATTTCAATGAAAATATTAGCCTATATATAAAACATAGCTTGGAAACTTTATTTGATGAAGACATTAAAGCAAACCATTATATACACAAAATGTTTCTCTGTCCTTCACTTCAGTGGATGAAAGCTCTTACCTCTCCTTGGTAACACACACTGATGGATAATTTTAATTTCATTTAACAGATAAGTAAACTGAAGTTCAGAGAGTTTTAGCAACTTCACCAAGGTCACACAAATAGAAGAAAGAATAATGATTTCAACTTGAGTACGCCATGCTTCAAGACTCTTGATTCTTTCTCTTGACACACTGCCTCATAGACACTAGCAGTGCCAGCCCCAACACTTCTACCAGAAAAGGCACATGTACCAGCATGAAGAAGGAGAGACTTAAGCCTGATTTCTAAGTACACTCAACCCAAGATTATGAAGTACTGTGGTTTTGTTTACTTATTTATTGCTTTTGTGTTATCTTCCTCAGTGAGAATACTAATGTACTATGGGATCAGAGCTCTGTGGTAAACCAGCTCTGTACCAAGTGTGGCTATTCCTCTACTTACAGCCAAAGAAAACATGAGTGGTGATCTAACCTCCCCAAACCTCACTTTCTTTATTTGCAACTGCTGATAATAACTCTGGCCATACACAGTGTTTAGATGTATTAAATTAAATAATATTTTGAGTGCTCATTGAACCTTGCCAGGAGTCCAAAAGGTGCTCATATATGTCACCTCAGTATGGCATTCAGAACCATGTCCTTTACCACACTACATAATAGAGTAAAACTGAAAACTTAACCAGATACTTATAGTTCAGAAATCTAGAAGAATTGGTTACTAAGGCTGAAAAAGCCTTCTTAAGAAGCCCCAGTAAGCCCATGCAATTTTTAATAATGTTTTTTTTAATGTTATGCCTTATTTACCTTTTCAGGTATTAGTAGGAGTTTAAAATACAAATGCAAAACTAACACCAATGCACTTTGATTTGAGATTATGCAGAATGTAATGTTAGCAAGTGAGACATAGTAGGAGATGATATCCTTTCACTATGTGAAGCAGCTGGGGGTTATCTTTACCTCTGTTAAAACATAGGCCAAATTCCAAGATAGCAGAAGACTAAGTGAAAGCTACACTTACCTCCTCCTAGGACCAAACTGGAATTACAACTATATAATATAGAACTATCAACCTAAATAAGCAGCTGAAAACTTGCTGAACAGAGTCTCCTAATAAAGAATTTGCAAACGAAGTGACACAGAGATGAGTAGGAAGAAAGAGATAAAAAAAGTTGGCCCTTCACCCATTGGTGGAGGCTAAGAATCTGGAAGGATGTCTCAACTGCAAAGGTTCCCTCTGAGGAATGTGGAGTCCCAATCCCAGACAAGGCTCCCTAGCCCAGAGCACCCACATAATATCTGGCTGTGAAAATTATAAAGAATTCTCACTTCCAGGGATAGATAGGAGTCTGCTAAAAACCCTAACACCTTCTTAAAAAGAAAGTGCACAAAATCTCATTTGCAGCCACTCACCCTGAGCTCTGGCAGAGGAAAGGCAGAGCAGATAAGAGTCTTGTGAGGAAGAACTGGGGTTGTGTGACTCTGGGGAAAGAGCTGAAGAGACAGTTGCCAGGATCCCTGTGCTGACTGCTCCCACACCAGAGATGTCATCTTTCATGGGAAAAGCACTCCCATACATTTGACAGAAATCTGGAGAAATGCAATAACCCCATCCTTTGGACTCCCCAATGCTCCATCTTGCAGAGCTCATGCCCTGCAAAGAAGTCAACTTCCTGGGCTGGGGTGTAAAGATCTAGGCACAATCAGGGTATGTCACTGACTGAGTTGTGTGGTTCTAAGATGGGCTGTTACTCACATCTTCTCATAAGCCTGACTGGTACCTCACCCTCCTGAGAGATCTCCATGCACCAGAGATTTGAGCCCCATGCACCAGATTACTGGCAGACCTTCACTGCCACCCTTGGACTTTCTAAGAGGTCTGAGAAGAATCCAGAACACACTGAATTGTGTGGCTCTAAGATAAAGATCATTTTTCTCTTGCACATGTTCCATTCACAGGGCCCAATTTTTCTGGCCTCTTCCTGTGGACTCCCTGAAACCCCAAAGGTTTGCAGAAGCCCACTGGGTGGCAGCTGGCCTTGGTGGATCCTGGGAATTTTGTTCATTGGAATCAGAGTTAACACTGACACCAAGTTTAAACTTGTATCAATCAAGGGACACCACTTGCCCCTACCTTGTGACTCACTGAGAACCTACCTTGCACAACTTGTATATTGCCAGAGGGTCTTTCAATGATTAAGCCTAATAGGCAGCTTGCAGATGGAGTCAGGTGGAAGCAAGTGAAAGCAGATGGAGGCAGATCTTAATGTGCCTTGGGCCTTCTACTGATCAGCCCCCCAGGCTGGATGTTTGTGGAAGCTGGACTTGATACACAGCTTGGTCTTTCAAACACAAACTCAGGCCTATCATAGGCAGTTACAAACTGTGGATCGCTTTGTAACTCCAAACAGGTTACCAAGGCCAATCACAAGCAGAGTCTGACATTGCTCTGCATGGGAGTTCATCCAAAGAGGCCTCAGAACCAACACAGCTAGTGGCCAGCTTCATAAAATACCAAAGAATGATCCAATTAGCTTTTTAGTGACATATTCAAAGGGAGATTACAGCAGGTTCCAGACACTGCTGAGGAAAGTTTGACTTCATTTGGTCAGCACCCATACAGAAACTCATACACTGTGGTGAAGGTCAACCCACAGAGTCAACAAACCTGAGGGTTGATCACATGCACAGATGAACCAACAGCAATCAAGACTCAATTATAACTAGATGGCCCACATACCCCTAAAAGGGGTGTTCTTTGAAGATCCAGCTCAGATGATCATGTAGACAGCAACTGTGGGTCCCAAAGGACACTTACTATATAAGGCCACCCTACCAACTGGGAGAGCCACTTAATACACAGAAACAAACACAGCCAGCCAGCCAAAATGGGGGGGGATGCTCCAAATTAAAGAAAAAGAGAAATCTCCAGAAAAGTACTAAATGAACTAGAGACAAGCCATATACCAGGTATAAAGTTAAAAAAATGGTTATAAGAATACTCAAAGAACTTAGTGAGAACATTAAAAAAGATATAAACATGATAAAATAACCAATTAGAAATAAATAATACAATATCTGAAGTGAAGAATATAATAGAAAAAATAAGCAGTAGGTTAAATAACATAGAAGATTGAATTAGTGAGTTAGAAGACAAAATAACAGAAAACACCCAAATAGAGCAGCAAGAAGGTAAAAAAAAGAATTTGAAAAATGAGGGTAGTTTAAGAGACCTGTGAGACAACATGAAGTGTAACAACATCTGCATTGTAGGGGCACCAGAAGAAGAAAAGAGAGCAAGAGATTGAGAACCTATTTGAAGAAACAATAACTCAAGACTTGTATAACCTGGTAAAGGAAAAAGACATGCAAGTTCTAGGAGCACATAGAGGCCAATACAAGATAAAGCCAAAAAGGCTCACACTAAGACACATGATGATTAAAATGCTAATGGTTAAATACAAAGACAGAGATTTTAAAAGCAGCAACAAAAAGACAGTTACCTACAAGGGAGTTCCCATAAGGCTGTCTTCTGATTTCTCAACAGAAACATTTGAGTAAAAAATGATTGGCATAGTCTGACCAATCAGGGGCATAGTAGATAGAGCATCAAACTGGGATGCAAAGGACGCAGCTTTGAAACCCCAAGGTCGCTGTCTTGAGCACAGGCTCACCAGCTTGAGCACAGGGTCACTGGCTGGAGTGTGGGATCATAGACATAATAACCCCATGGTCGCTGGCTTGAGCCCACAGGTTCCTGGCTTGAAACCCAAGTCTGCTGACTTGAGCAAGAGGTCACTCACTCTGCTGTAACCCCCTCCCCCCGTCAAGGCACATATGAGAAAGCAATCAATGAACAACTAAGGCACCGCAACAAAGAATCGATGCTTCTCATCTCTCTCACTGTCTGTCTGTTCCTATCTATTCCTCTCTCTAACTCTTTCTCTGTCTCTGTAAAAAAAAAAAAGAATAGAATGATTGACACAAAATAATCAAAGTGATTAAAAGTAAGAATGTACAACAAGAACTACTTTACTTAGCAAGGCTATCATTTAAATTTTAAAAAGAAATTAAAAGCTTCCCAGACCAAAAAAAAAGAAAGAAAGAAAGAAAAAGGTGAAGGAGTTTACCAAACCAGTATACCAGTATTAAAAGAAAAGTTATTGCATTGTTTTTTTTTCAATTGTTGACATTCCAGACTGCTGATTTTGTGAAAGTTCTGTTTATATTCTTACTTATTAATGTATGATGGTTGGGTTGTGGCATTTAAGGCAAAGGGAAGAGTATGGTCATAATCAGGGTGGTAATAAAAGCATGAACTATAGTGCATCACAAGAAAACAAGGGAAGAAGCAGAGCATAAAGAAATAAATTCAGGCAGACTAAGTTTCAAATGGCTTTGAATGCCGCAATAAGCAGTTGTTTGTAACATGAAAGCCAAGGCTGTTGTGATGTGGATGCTTCTGGCCACTGCTTACAACTCTTCCTGAGGACTGATCCTCTAATATTTTTGGTGAACTTCTCTAACCCTTTCTTATAGTCACTCAGTTTGTTCAATGTTGTGGTGGGGCATAGTACAGGTAGAGCAAATTCCTTTGGGGTTTTATCAAGTTGAGAGGCAAGACCCCCCATGAAAAGACAACGTTTTTCCACACAAGCAAAGACAAAGAAGAATCAGATCTTGACTTCTATGGGGAGATGTGAAATCAATGCACTCTTTCATAATCCCACTCTTGCCTGTGATAGATTGAATTTTAAAACACACATACTTAAGAAAGGCAATTGTTATTCAGTAATATTAAAAAAAGAGAAGTTACATACCATGTTCTGACCAGTAGGATTTTTTAATATCTCCTTAATTAGTTTGCACTCACTATTTCTCCAGATTTGGAGATTCTAACTTTATTATGCAAATAATTACATTTTTATATTAATTGGATTAAAAATCCCCCAAAATCACTCCAGCCTACAACCAATTCTTTTAATTTAGGCATCTATCAATGAATTTTAATTGTTTCTAAAAACATTTCAATATTTTAAATTTCTCAAATACATATGTAAATTAATATGTATTTTTTCATTGACAATAAATTGTTTTGTTTCTTCTCAACTTAAAAACATTTGTTATTTACACTATCCTTTAAAATGTTTTTTTTTACACACTGTTTCATAGTGAGCTATATAAAACTGGTACTCAGACCTGGCAAGCTGTTTTCTCTGGAGCAAACTTAGCAGAGCTGTGTCTTTATGATTTTGTTCCATAGCTTCTAGTGATAAAGATTCCAAAATCTAGCAAGATTTTTTTTTCCACCAGAAACCTTCACAAGACTGAGCCAAGTTTCTATAAATATTAATTATTTTTATATCTGCCTTTTTATGATAACAGTCAAAAGCAAATTATCCTAAGAATGATGAATCCAAGAATTATATGAAGAGTGAAATGAGCAGGGAGCCGGGAGACAATGGACCAGTGACAAGTCAATTGTGATTATTTTGATACAGAACTGGCTTGGACTGGAAGATATGGGTTAGTGGAAATGGAGTGAATCAAAGATATTCTTAAGAATAAGAGATAGAAGTCAGCACATTTCCCCCCTAAAAGTGGTCTAGTGTGCTTAGATGTGATTACATAAGTTTCTGCATTAAACATACTGTGAGTTCTGAATGCTCATCTCTACAAACTTGGTGACACACATAAGCTTAACACACAAGCAGGGTGCTCAACAAATATTTGAATTTATAAATCAATTAAAGGGATAAACAAATGCTCACAACATTGCAATTTTTAATTAAGTACTTCTAGTGTTAGATTTAAATACAAATACTTAACACAAAATGTTAAAACTCTGTCCTTAGGAAAAAACTATCCAAAAGAAGTTGCAAATTCTTTCAGAAATTAACAAAGACAGTCAAATGAAGGGTTTGCATTGACCATTGCAGAGACATCTCAGGACTCAGCCAGGTCCCAAGACACTTCCTCAGAGTCTGAGTGCTCAGTTCAAAGAACACTTGACACTTCCTCAGGGTCCGAGTGCTCGGTTCAATGGACTCTCTCCCTTTGCTTTGATAATGGCAAACCCCATCTTTACTAAGTCCCTGTTCCATGAAAAATGAACGAATGCTATAGTAACTTGATTCTAACAACCCTTTCAGCAACTTTTAGAACAAACTTATGAAGTCAATAGGATTGACTGATAAAACTTGTTCTTCAGTGATGACACAATGAAAAAAAAAGTGTGTTCTGGAGAGATAAAGAATTTTGAGAATCCCAAATTAAATCATTATGAACTATTTTTCTTTTCTTACCCATCTCCAGTGACAGTTTAATATTCTAACATGCAATGGAAACTATAGCATTGTTTCCCACCCATTTACTTTAATGAGAATATTCTACTAAACAACACTCCATAGAAGACCCTTGGGGAAACTCTACTCTAAGTTGTTCATGCATAATTACCTCTCCAAACTTATTGTTTCTTTTTATTATTATTATTATTAAATTTAATGCAGCGACATTGATAAATCAGGGTACATATGTTGAGAGAAAACAT
Source organism: Saccopteryx bilineata (assembly GCF_036850765.1). Taxonomy (NCBI): domain Eukaryota; kingdom Metazoa; phylum Chordata; class Mammalia; order Chiroptera; family Emballonuridae; genus Saccopteryx; species Saccopteryx bilineata. The sequence goes on from NC_089494.1 coordinate 121,791,833, forward strand.
CTCTAGATTGTTCTTTTTTGGTTCCATATAAATTTTTGGAATATGTGACCTATATCTTTGAAGTATGTCATTGGTATTTTAAATGGTATTGCATTGAATTTATAGATTGCTTTAAGTAATATAGACATTTTAATGATCTTTATTCTTTCTAACAATGAGCACGGTATATGCTTCCACTAGTTTGTATCTTTCTTGATTTCTTTTATCAATGTTTTATAATTTTCCGAGTACAAGTCTTTAGTCTCTTAGGTTAAATGTACTCCTAGGTACTTTATTTATTTATTTTTGTAATAGTGAAGGGAATTGTTTCCTTAATTTCTCTTTCTGACTTTTCATTGTTTGTGTATAAAAATGTCTCTGATTTCTGAGTATTAATTTTATATCCTGCCACTTTGATGAATTAATTAATCATGTCCGGTAGTTTTTTGACTGAGACTTAGAGATTTCTATATACACTATCATATCATATGCAAATAATGATAGTTTTATTTCTTCTGTTGTAACTTGAATGCCTTTTATTTCTTCTTCTTGTCTGATTGCTGTGGCTAGGACTTCCAGGGCAATGTTGAATAAGAGTTGTGAAAGGGGGCACCCCTGCTTTGTTACTGATCTTAAGGAGATTGCTTTTAATTTTTTTCCATTGAGTATGATGTTGGCTGTGGGTTTCTCATAGATGGCTTTTATCATGTTGAGGTATGTTCCCGGTATTCCCAGTTTGGTGAGAGATTTGATCATAAACGGGTGCTGGATTTTATCAAATGCTTTTTCTGCATCTATTGAAATTATCATGTGGTTTTTCTCCTTTTTATTGTTTATGTGATGAATCACATTGATTGATTTGCGAATATTGTACCAGCCTTGCCTCCTCAAAATAAATCTGACTTGATTATGGTGTGTGACTTTTTCTATATATTGTTGGATCCAGTTTTCTAATATTTTGTGGAGGACTTTAGCATCTATATTTATCATGGATATTGGCCTATAATTTTCTTTCTTTGTGTTGTCTTTGCCTAATTTTGGAATCAGAATTATGTTCACCTCTAAAAGGAACTTGGAAGTCTTCCTTCCTCTTGAAGTTTTTGAAATAGCTTGAGGAGGATAGGAGTTAGTTCTTCTTTGAATATTTGGTAGAATTTTGAATATTTGAATTCACTGGTGAAGTCATCGGGCCCAGGACTTTTCCTTGTTGGGAGTTTTTTGATAACTGTTTCTATCTCATTTGTTGTAATCGGTCTTTTTAGGTTTTCTGATTCTTCCAGATTGATTTTTGGAAGATGGTATGTTTTAAGGAATTTGTCCATTTCATCTAGGTTGTCTAGTTTTTTGTCATACAGTTCTTCATACTATTTTCCTACAATATTTTGTATTTCTGTTATGTCAGTTGTTATTTCTCCACTCTCATATCTAATTTTATTTATTTGACTTCTCTCTTTCTTTTTCTTCTTGAGTCTAGTTAAAGGTTCATCGATCTTGTTTACCTTTTCAAAGAACCAGCTCCTAGTTTCATTGATTCTCTGTATTGTTTCTTTAGCCTTTATGTCATTTATTTCTGCTCTGATCTTTATTATTTCTTTCCTTCTACTACATTTGAGCTTTTCTTGTTGTTCTTTTTCTAGTTCTTTTAGATGCAGAGTAATTTGTTTATTTGAGCTTTTTTTAGTTTCTTAAAGTGTGCCTGTAGTGCTATGAACTTCCCTCTCAGTACAGCTTTTGCTCTGTCCCATAAATTTTAAGTTGTTGTATGCTCATTGTCATTTGTTTCTAGGAATTTTATTATTTCTTTTTTGATCTCATTCTTAATCTACTTGTTAATTAACAACTTGCTATTTAGTTTCCATGTGTTTGAGAGTTTTTGAGCTTTTCTGTTGTGGTTCATTTCTAGTTTCATGCCATTGTGATCAGAGTAATTGCTTAATATAATTTTAATCTTTTTAAATTTGTTGAGACCACTTTTGTGCCCTAACATGTGGTCTATCCTAGAGAATGTATCATGAGCACTTGAAAAGAATGTATATTCTGCTGCTTTAGCCTAAAAGTTTGTGAAGATATCTATTAAATTGAGTTGATCTAGTGTGTCCTTTAAGTCTGTTTTTTGTTGTTGTTGTTAATTTTCTTTCTTGAGGATCTATCTAGTGATGTGTGTGGGGTATTGAAATCCCCTACTATTATAGTATTGCTGTTGATCTCGCCCTTTATATCCATCAAAGTCTGCCTTATATATTTAGGTGCTCCTATATTAGGTGCTAAATATTTATAATAGTTATATCTTCCTGTTGGGTTACTCTCTTTATCATTATGTAGTGGCCTTCATTATCTCTTACTATATTCTTTGTTTTAAATCCATTTTGTTTGATATAAGTATTGCTACCCCAGCTTTTTTTCATTTCCATTTGCATGAACTATTTTTTTTCCATTCTTTTACCTTCAATCTATGTGCATCTTTTGTTTTAAGGTGTGTCTCTTGTAGACAGTATATGTATGGGTCCTGTTTTCTTATCCATGCAGCAACGCTATGTCTTTTGACTAGATCATTGAATCAATTTACGTTTAAGGTTATTATTGATATGTTATTGTTTATTTCCATTTTATTCTTTAAAGCTGTATTCCTCTTTTGCTATATTCTTTTCCCACTTTGATCTGTATACAACAGGCTCCTTAACATTTTCTGCAGTATTGGTTTGGTTGTAATGAATTCCTTGAGTTTTTTTTTTTTGTCTGGGAAGCTTTTTACTTCTCCTTCAATTTTAATTGATAGCCTTGCTGGATAAAGCAGTCTTGGTTGTAGGTTCTTGTTCTGCATTACTTTGAATATTTCTTGCCATTCCCTTCTGACCTCAAGTGTTTCTGTTGAGAAGTCAGATGTCATCTTTATGGGGTTCCTTTGTAGGTGATAGCTTTCTTTTCTCTTGAAGCTTTTAATATTTTATCTTTTTCACTTGGCTTTGGTATTTTAATTATAATGTATCTTGGTGTATGTTTCTTTGGGTTTTCTTTAATGGAGTTCTCTGTGCTTCTTAAACTTGTGAGAATTTCTCCTGCATTAATTATAGAAGTTTTTAGCTATAATATGATTAAACGAAGTCTTTATTTCTTGTTCTTTCTCTTCTTTCTCTCTCTTCCTGAAAAGAAGATGCGGATATTATTTCTTTTTATGTTGTCACAGAGCTCTCTAAGAGTTTCCTGAGACTTTTTGAGTCTCTTTTCTTTTTTCTTCTCTGCTTTTTTGGCTTCATTCAAGTTGTCCTCCAACTCGCTGATTCAATCCTCAGCTCCATCCATCCTGTTTTTAATTTCTTCCATTGTGGTCTTCATTTTTGATATTGTACTTGTCATCTCTGTCTGATTCTTTTTTAATATTTTAATAACCTTTTTATACTTGCTATTTCTTTATTTAGGTGTTTGTAATGACCACCCATTGTTGTTCTAAGATCCCTAAGCAGCCTTACAATCATTATTTTGAACTATGCATCTGGATGTTTGGTTATTTCCATATCACTCAGTTCATCTCTTGAAGGTTTCTCTTGTGGTTTCATTTGAATTGCACTTCTTTGTCTTTTCATTATGTCTGTGTTTTGGGTGTTTTGTTTGTAGAGCTGGTTGAGTTTATGCTCAGTGTTGTTTCCAAACTTAATGTTTCTTAAGTAAACACACTATCTTCCCCAATAACTTGTAAGGTATACAAGGACAAGCTAGAGCCATTTCACTGTTTAATATGGATTATTATTTTTTTTACTAAATGACATATTTACTGAGTTGCCATCTGACAACCTGACAGAAAGCCAAGCAGCTGCACTTGAAGGAGCCAGCAGTGAGGTGTGTGAGGAGCTGACATTTCTAAGGCACCTAGTGCAATTTTGTTTTTCTGCCTCAGTGAAATAATTACTGCTTAAATTCACTTTGGTTCCTTCTGTAAGCATTGAACTGTTGTATCAAAAATCTTTTTTTATACTGATGATAATCATCTAAAGTAAGTGGAAAACTTTACTTAATGGAAAATTACAAGAGGATGACCTGTTTGTGTTCTGTTTCCCTACCTTACCAGCTGATTGCTTAAGAACACACATGCACATGTGTACACACACACACTCACACCCAAGTGGATATCTGCTCTCACCAGCTAAGGGGAATTTCCCACCTCTGAGAAGAGAATTTATTACAGCATGAGGAATTCAATGTGAAACTTAAGGATAGACTATCAACTCAGTAGCACTCAGGAAGGCAGAACTTGTGTCTGCACCTTAATCTCTGGACCCTTCTATGTTCCTTCAAGAGAATTCCTAACCAGAAAGCCTGTAGTGCCATCTAACAACAAACATAGACTGTGAAAGGAGAGGATAAAGAGATAGCCTCACATAGATGATCTACATTTTCTCCCACTTTGTTTTTTCCAAGGAAATCCTCATTGTTTGTTCCTGCATTCCTCAGTTTTGTGTGTTTTTTCTTTTTTGTTGGAAGTATTGCTTTCTGATATTCAAGCAAAAGTGAAGAGCAACCTTTAGATAAGAAAATAATAAAGACTAAGAGAGATTAGAGATGCCAAAGATGAGCTTTTCTACTTATTTTTCCAAGATTTTAGAGGGCTAATAATGTTTTTCCTTGTTGAAATGTTGGAATTTTTTCTGTTTTTCTTTCTAGTAGCCCCCTTATATTTTGCTTATGGTGAAAAAGTACTGGAGTATATTAAATATATAGATGGTGATAGATAGATGATTGATCGATAGATAGATAGATAGATAGATAGATGATAGAGATATAGATAAATAACAGTAATATATATTATTTCTTTATGGTGGGTTCTCTCATTGAGGTAGGATAATGACCCCACCTCAAGAGTGAATCAGGATCTCTGAGGTAATATGTAATTTGCAAAAAAAAAGCATAACAATGGGATATTTTTAATAGAATACTTCTTGAGATGCTTATACTTTTCTTCAATACAATATAAAATACAATTCATTCAATAACAAATTCAGGACAAAAGTTTTCAAATAATAGAGCCATAAAGTGTTAATAATGACATTAACCTTGCAGTATCATTTTGAGACAGAATAACTTTAATGTTTAAGGAAGGAAAAGCTTGGATGGCTTCTAATTACTTTCTATGTTTAGGTAAACCAAGAGAAAATGCTTCCTGACCACCCAAGAGTATTTTCCCCACAGCTCTTCCATCAACACAAAGGAATAGATGGTTTAACCCCGCCCAGGATAACTTTTACCAGAGCACTGTGGAATATGGTAACATAATCATCCTTCATTGGTCACAAAATAGTAGTAACTAGCAGTTATGGTAATTGAGTGTTGTGCTAAATTCTTTACATGTATGATCTCATTTAGTACCAAGAATCATAAACACTCCATGAAATAGATATTATTATCTTTAATATGTAGGTGAGAAGACCAAAAATTTGCAGATCTCACCTGACCAGGCAGTGGCGCAGTGGATAGAGCATCGGACTGGGATACCCAGGACCCAGGTTTGAAACCCCGAGGTCACTAGCTTGAGCGTAGGCTCATCTGCTTTGAGCAAAAGCTCACCAGCTCGGACCCAAGGTCACCGGCTTGAGCATAGGGTTACTCAGTCTGCTGAAGGCTCGTGGTCAAGGCACATGTGAGAAAGCAATCAATGAACAACTAAGGTGTTGCAATGCACAATGAAAAACTAATGATTGATGCTTCTCATCTCTCCGTTCCTGTCTGTCTGCCCTTGTCTATCCCTCTCTCTGACTCTCTTTCTCTCTCTGTAAAAAAAAAATAAAAAGAATTTGCAGATCTCTATTAATGTCAACTGACATTGAAGTACAGAATTTTAGCAATAAACTTTCTCTTTCCCAACACAAAGTTATAAAGGATCTATATCTTCTCTTGCACTTAATTGCCTTCAAATTTTTCTCTTCCTAGCCTTAAGTTGACTCTTTTTATAAATATAAAAAAGGAACTTAGAATCTTATCATTTTAAAGAGATAATTATAAAGTATTCAGTCTGACATCTACCTTAACAGACATTATTCTAAGAGATCTCCATTTTTACATAAAGATTTGAGATCCAGAAATATTAAGTTTCTCATCCAGAATTACAACCAGTTCTCACATCTTCAGATTTATATATGAGTGTTTTATTCTAAAGTGCTTGGCCATAATTCCTTTTCATTAATACTTCTTTTAAATATTACCTTCTTGCTGTTGGCATCATCCAACAGTAACAAGGGAAGCTAATGCCTTAGATATCTTGTGGGGGTTTTCTGTCTGAGCTTTGAAAATATAGCGTAATTTACTCTGCATGAAGATATGAATTGAATCAATATTTTATTCAATTACTTTCAATAGAATTCTCGTTGTCTTTCCTAAAATAATTTAAATTCTCCCACTTCTCAAATTAAATAATACCTTGAAGGCATTGTTGACAAACAGCTCCTATTCTGCTGTAGGAGGTCTTTCTTCAGGAATATGAGACATAAAACACATTTTTCACTATTAGTGAAAACCATTAACTTCAATAGAATACCTTCTTTCTGACATCCAGTACAGAATAATATTCTAAGCTCTATAACACAACTCATTTTCTTAGCTCTGGATAAATGAAAACAGGATATCTGCAATATTTTCTGAGCAGGTGTTTAAAGAAAGTGTGCTGATAAAAAAGAGAAGAATATTAGAGACTCATAAATTGGCACCTATTATATTTATGGTGTCAGTCAGACAATCCAAATATACATGAAAAAATTGTAAAGATCATATCTCATTAGAAATTCAAATAAACATAACATCAATGTTTATGATAACATTAACATTCTTCACTAAGTGCTAGACATTATTTTAACTACTTTGTCAATGTTATCTGATTTAATCTTAATGAGGTGAGTAACATGTCCAACATCACATGGCTAGGAAGCAATAGGGCTGGATTGAAGCTCAGAGAACACAGAGCCTGTGCTCTGAATCTTTAGTGGATTGCCTTGTGGAGACAAACTCAAAACTTAAGACTGTGCCTTACAGTCTATCCCATTTCTCCAGCTCAAGGAGACTAGCAGAGGCCAGCTGTGCATGGTAAATCAATATACACAATTTGAAATATATATATATATATAGTCATGTGCCACTTAATAACAAAGATACATTCTAAGAAATGTGTTATTAGGCAATTTCATGGTTGTGCAAACACCATAATGTGTACTTATACAAACCTATAAAATGCATTTAGCCCTTACATACACTTACTAGGTGTGATATAGCCTACTGCACACATAGGTTATATGATATATTTCTCCTAACCTATAAGCCTGTATAGCATGCTACAATACTAAATATCATAGGCAACTGCATCATAGTGGTATTTGTGTATCTAAACATATCTATATACAGCAAAGGTACTGGAAAATATAGTATAATGATTAAAATGGTAGACCTGTAACGGCACTTACCAAGAATAAAGGCTGTAAGAAGGAAAGTGGCTCTGGGCAAGTTGGTGAATGAGTGGTGAGTGAATGTGAGACCTAGGACATTCCTGTGTACTGCTGTAGACTTTATAAACATTGTACCCCTAGGCTACACTAAATTTATAAAACAACATGAGATTAAATCAAGCACAAGAAAAGAATGATACAATCAAGAGATGCAGTAAGCATGAGATAGATGAGGTTGTTGTCGGTGTAACACATTGGGCTGTTTTTCAGCAGTTATTATTTTTTTTTTGTATTTTTCTGAAGCTGGAAATGGGGAGAGACAGTCAGACAGACTCCCGCATGCGCCTGACCGGGATCCACCTGGCACGCCCACCAGGGGCGATGCTCTGCCCACCAGGGGGCGATGCTCTGCCCCTCCGGGGCATCGCTCTGCCGTGACAAGAGCCACTCTAGCGCCTGGGGCAGAGGCCAAGGAGCCATCCCCAGCTCCCGGGCCATCTTTGCTCCAATGGAGCCTTGGCTGCGGGAGGGAAAGAGAGAGACAGAGAAGAAGGGGGGGGCGTGGAGAAGCAAATGGGTGCTTCTCCTATGTGCCCTGGCTGGGAATCGAACCCGGGTCCCCCGCATGCCAGGCCGACGCTCTACCGCTGAGCCAACCGGCCAGGGCCAGCAAAGTTATTTTTAAGTAGAAAATGTACTCTCTAAAATAACTACAAATAATGTAGTATAGTAAATGCACAAACAAGTAACACAGCCATTGATTATTATTATCAAGTATTGCATACTATACATAATTGTGTGTGCTATATTTTTACACACCCAGCAGCTTAGTAGACTTGTTTCAACCAGCATCACTGCAAACACTTTGATCATAGGTTGTGCTACAACATGAGAATGGCTACAAATCACTAAAAAATGAGACTTTTTAGCTTCATCATAATCTCACGGGATTGCCATCATATATGTGATCCATCATAAACTCAATTGTCATTATGCAGCACATGACTCTAATGTGTTCATGGTGTGGCTCACACCATAGAGACACACACACACACTGAGACCTCAGAAAATTGTAATCAGGGTAAGTGATCCCTTTTTGTTTCAGAGAATCAGAAAATCATACAAAAAATACTTGTTGAGTACCTATTGTGTGGTAATCATTGCTAAGGGTCTCAATGTGTCATGCTTCTTGCCTTTCAAATTGAATTAATAAGTGAATCACATCATTTGTGGGATATGAGATAAACATATAAGTGTGTAAAATGCTATAGCCACTACAGTGAAGTGAATGTAGTAGGTTATCAATGTTAGAGTTGGCAGTTGCCGGTCACTTACCTGCATGCTCCTGAAGCTTCTGGTGAATTGAAAACAAGCAAAAAAGTCCATTGAGTCTTAAAAATAGGCTGTCTTAAAGGGTTGACTGATGACCAACAACTCCCAATGTATAGGGTTCTTTCCGATAAGGTTGAATTGGAAAGTAGGGTTTGAATCAGACACCAAAGAGATTTTCCACTACCTTGTCTCCAAGTCCAGTCTTTGGTCACTACTTCAGAAAGAGTTTTATCCAGAAAATGAATGAGTGAATGCACTGATTCATGTGGTCTCATTCATCCACCACATACCAGGAATTCACAGGCGAAAAGCAATAGGGGGAACCTGAGCCTCCAGTCTGCACTAGGACACAGATCTGGCTCCTGACCCCTGATCCCTGCATGCTTTTAGCCCAAGGAGTTGGATTTCTTCACAGAACTGAGATGCTAACAACAAAGAGAAGAGGATAGGGCATGTGTCCTGCTTTATAGAAAATCTCTTAAGTAGAATGTGAACCATCAAATCAGTCTCTCACAACCTCCTTCAGTCAGAAAAGAAAATTCTTAGTCCTCTTCACATAGTAAGAAATAATTGAGAAGCCCTCTAATCTAAAGAAACAGATGTTTGAAAGGAAGATGGCCCACCATCCTGGAACTGCGACAAAGGACCTCAGGGCTTCCCTGGACTGAAGAAACCCATGGCAGACTCTGTCAGCTCTCATAAGGAAGAGACTTGAGGTGACTCAGCAGAGAAAAAAGACAGTGGAGTAGAGTTTTCAAAGATCTTGGAGGATAAGAAGACATTCATTGAGGCAAGCAATATTGTTCTAAAAAGATCACAGGATGAGAAGAGGCTCATGAGTCAAGAGGTATCTAGGCTACAGACAATGTTCAAAACTGTTCTTACCCAGTAGGGTGGTGGAGAGGGGAAGAAAGAATGACAAGTGACAGAGGCCAAGTGGAATGAGGAGCATCAGCAAGGAGTCAGTATCCTCATCCTGTGAGAGTGGCATCCACTCTGAGCCTCAGAAACCCAGGGTTTTCTGAGAAGTCCCTTGCACCACAATGGTGTGGGAGGCCAGGATCCAACAAGAGCCAGGGAAGTTTGTTTGTTTTTTTGTTAATCATCAGATTTGTATGGAACCATAAAAAACTCTGAATAACCAAAGTAATCCTGAGGGGAAAAAAAACAAAGTTGGAGGTATTACAATACCTGACTTCAAATTATACAACAGAGCCATGATAATCAAAATAGCATGGTACTAGCAGAAAAATAGACATACACACTAATAGAACAGATAAAAAGCCCAGAAAAAATTACATATATATGGTCAAATCATCTTTGATAAAGGAGCCAAAAACACATAATGGAGAAAAGAAAGCCTCTTTAATAAATAGTTCTGGGAAAATTGTTTGTTTGTTTGTTTGTTTTGGATTAAAAACAAATACAAACAAAGTGTTCTGAAGATAAAACAAACAAACAACAGCAACAACAAAAAAAAAGAAACAAGAACAAGTACTTGCATAAGCCAAGGTGCTATAAAGCCCTGTATATAGCTACTGATTTTTTAAAATTATTTATTTATTTTAGAGAGAGAGAAAGAAAGAGAAGGAGAGGAGGAGAAAAAAACACCATAGATTTGTTGTTCCTTTTATTCATGGATTTATTGGTTGATTCTTGCATGTGCTCTGACCAGGGATCAAACCCACAACCTTGACATATCTGGATGATGCTCTAACCAACTGAACTACCCAGCCAGGGCAGCTACTGATTTTATAGGCATGTATTGTGCATCTAAATAGAGTATCTGCTCCTTGCAGGCAGGAATTGCATTAACTGTTTTTAATATGAAGAATTTGGTGGTGGTGTTCAATATATATAATGCTTGTTAAAATAGTTTCTTTCAAAATATCACATTTTCCTTCCTGGGGTTACTCAGTGACAGTTCTTTGTCTTAATAACCCTTGTCAGTCCTTTCTTTTTTTCTCCTCTCATATTGACTCTGTTTTTCTCACTTAAAATTCCCTTGTTCATTGATTTCCCTCTTATGGAAATATGCAACTATTAAGATACCCTTGCACCACTGCCTGCTCTTGCCTCTCCTACCCTGTGAGTCTCTAAACAAATGTTTGTGCTGCTCTGATGAGATGAATACCAAGGAGTAACAGGAAAACTGGAGACAGACATCTGCCCTCTGAAAATCCAGAGGAAGAACAAACAGCTGGGACAGAGTAAGAAAGCACAAAAATAAAGCTGCTGTACTGTTGCAAGTGAGATAAAGGTCAATGGATTTCAAAATGTAAAACTACAATGGATAATTTCTGTTGCAGTTTTCAATTACTGCAGTTTAGCTGCTGCTTAATTTTAAAAGTTTCTGACTTTAGGAACATTTTACCATGCTAGCAGCTTATTATCAATTTATTCAAGTTTATATTAATATTCACATAAATGTCAATCTGCACATTAAGTGATGTGAGAAAAATTATAGATAAATTATATTTTGGGCACCATGATTGGGTGTTGATTTAAATATATAGGTGCTCAAAGTTCTGTGGAAGTAGGCTCCTGGAAGGTGATGGTGGCTAATGGATACTGAGTTTCTCAGTGTCTCTGTTCAATGATTCTTTCTAGATAATGAAAATATTAAAATCAAATTGTACAAATGATTATGAAGCTCTATGTATTTAACAAACTTTTATTGAGTTTATTTCTGTATATAGCAGGCATTGAGATTATATATATTTATGTTGTGAAGATAAATATACCATATTTTTCAATGTATAAGATGCTCCCATATATAAGATGCACCTTAATTTGGGGGCTCAAAATTAAAAAATATATATATTATATAAAGTTATTGAACTCAAGTTATATTCATCATAAATTCATACAACTCCTCATCTGCATGAAAAACAGGAAATGCAAGTAAAAAAACCTACAGCCACTGTATAAGATGCACCCTGTTTTTATACCCCAAATTTTTCTAGAAAAGGGTATATATTATACATGGGAAAATATGATAGATTGATAGATTGGTGATAGATAGGTGATAGATAGATAAATGGTAGATAGATATGATGATGATGATGATGATAGATAAATAGATAGATGATAGATAGATAGATGATAGGTAGATGATAGATAGATAGATGATAGATAGATGATAGATAGATAGATAGATAGATAGATAGATAGATAGATAGATAGGCAGATAATAGGTAGATAGATAAATGATCTCTTTAGAAACTCTAGAAAAAACAAAATACAAAAGCCAAATACATTATAGGTGGTCAGTCAAATGTGAATTAACTTTACATTTCTGCAGCCATTAATAACACACACAAAAAATGTTACTGTTCATGTGTCTGGCACTTAGCAGACATTACTTCCATTTTGAGGTAGTTATTATCTCTACTTTATTTTTGAGATGAGGTTCAAGAAACAGAGAACACTTCTGAAGCCAGACAGCAATTTAGCAGAGAAGCCAACATTATACTGTCAGAGTCTGGAACCTGAGCCCTTCTCATTACATATTGATGCTTGCTAAATATCAAAATAATGTTCAATTGTCATATATATATATATATATTGCTAAGAATGATGTCAAAGAGTTTATGGCAATGCTTTCTTCTAGCCGTTTAATAGTTTTGAGTTTATTCAAATCTTTAATCCACTTTGAGTTTATTTGTGTATATGGTATGAAAAAATGTGGCCTATTTTTTTTTGCATGTATCTGTCCAATTTTTCCAACACCATTTATTGAAGAGATTGTTTTTAACCAATTGTATATTCTTACCTTCTTTTTCATAGATTAATTGATCCTATAAAATAGCAATTATCAACCAGTGTACCTCAACTTGAAAACATTATACTGAGTGAAGTAAGTAAATCAGAAAAGGCTAAAAACTGTATGATTTTACACATAGGTGAGATATAAACTGAGATTCAGGGACATGGATAAGAGAGAAGTGGTTACCAAGTGGAAGGTGATATGGAGGAGGGAGAAGGGGAAGAATGTGGGGAAAGGGTATAAAGAGGGACAAATATAAGGTGATAGAGAATGACTTGACTTTAGATGTTGGGTATACAACATAATTGACTGTTTAAATAATGTGGAGATGTTTACCTGAAATCTATATACTCTTGTTGATCAATGTCACCCTATTAAATTTAATTTTCTAAATTAAGAATTTTTAAAACTTTTAATACATTTAGTCAGGGTCACTGACTTCTTTTTCCTTAGATTGTCAAATTTAAAAAATAACAACAGACAATACAATAATAGCCATTCAGTATGAGTGAATTGAAATTATATCTATTTTTTTGTCAAATTGGAAAATATATGTATATTTTTAGTGTGCCTTGAAATTTTAGTAATTATTTTATTTGTGCCATGAGATGAAAAAGGTTGGAAATTGCTGGTACAGAGCAGATTTAATTTCTAGGTTCTCTATTCTGTTCCACTGATCTGTGTATCTGGTTCTATTCCAGTACCATGCTGTTTGAATTGCTGTGGCCATGCAGTGTTATATGATATCAGGTGGCATGATACCTCCATCTTTGTTCTTTTTTTTCAATATGGCTTTGGTTATTCATGGTCTTCTATGGTTACCTATAAATTTTAGGATAATTTGTTCTAGTTTAGGATAATTTGTCTAGTTCAAAAAAAATGTCAATGAATTTGATATGGATTGTATTGAATCTCTAGATTGTTTTGGGTAATATGGACATATTAAAGATGCTAACTGTTTATAACTTCTTAAATTTTTTTTTCATATATCACAGTTTATGAATCATAGAATTATATACTTGAAACTTACATAATTTTATTAACCAATATCACCCTAATAAACTTAATTAAAAAAAGAAAAAATAGATACATGGAAAAAATCCCTTGAATATAAATGATAAACATCTAAATGATCCATCAGTCAAAGAAGTCCCAATGGACATTAGGATCCCTCTTTCCACAATGGGGCCTCTGCAACCAAGAAATATATCCCTATTAATCACCAAACTATGGATATGGGACTTGCTCATTCTGCATCATTGTCCCTCCTACCAGTTTTAATGTGGCTGCTTCTGTATCTCTTTAGCTATAAGTCTTCTGTTCATCTAGTGTTCAGGTGGGTCTCAGTGGAGCTTGTTCTATAATTTAGTTATAATTTTGATGTGATTTTGCGAGGAAGCAAGCTTAAAGTTTACCTATTCCTCCATCTTGACTGGAAGTCAGGATTTACTGTTCTCTGAGAAGAAGTTAAAGACCTCAAATGAATAGAGCCCTTGATAGTTAAAGTCTCAAAAAAATCCTTCTCTGAGAGAAAATAAATCTTAGGAATGATTTGAGAAACTTCATTATGGCCCCTTAAACAATAAGGATATGTTCAGGAACTGGAGACAAAAGAGCTTATTTTTTCTTCTTATTAATTTTAAAAAAATATATACTGTGTTGCTATGGTTTAAAGTGTCCCACTGGACATAACATCATCTACACACTGCATCTAACACAGCACTCATGTTATAATCAAGTAGCACTATTAGTGGATAGTAAGTCTTCAATATTTCCTGCTTCCTGATTCTTTGTGGATAAAGAATATGTAAAAATCACAAATGATGATAATATAGCAAGCATTGTGTGTATATACACACATACACACCTTTAAAGCATATATATCATATAAGGAGAGAAAAGATATAACATTTTTATTGTTTTTAAACAATGAGACATATATTGTTTTATTTAATAAGCTTTAAAAGTTATATTCTGATAAAATAACACATTATTTACCACATATACTTATACAATGCAGTCATATGTGTATGTATATTTTAAAATATTACTGAAATTTGAATTTACAATATTATGATTTGTATGCATTCATGTTATATAAAATTCTACTAGAGCTCACAAAGTTTATGTGCAAAGATTTGCAAACATCAATGAGGATATGTGATATATTAAAACAATGTCAGAGCATGTCCTTCAAATAGAAATATTTTAAATAATCAAGATTTGTAAATTTCAGCCTTGCCTTTTCCTGAAAAGGAAGTTTAACAATTCAGCTACTCATGTGATATGTTTGACAGGCTAAATGTAAAAACTCTACAGCAAATTGTTATAATCATGGTGGACTTCAACCTAAACTTCAGTGGAGAGAAAAAAATTCTTGCTTAGGCTGAATTTCCTTCAGGAGAAGAAAAACAAAATCTACAATAATTTTCCACTCAGGTTAATGGGGTTAGTAATAAAAGCACCAATAACAACTATAATCAGATAGCCAATTTGGGACTAAAGAGTAGAAAATATGCTAGTTTTTAAATGCCTTTGGCACTATAGAATACAGGAAAGAGATTAAGTATCATTAATGACAAAGACACCAACTTGTTTACTATGGATTGCAACAGAATTTAAGTCTTTTCCGGTACCATTTAACTCAGTGCTCACAGAAGCCCTATAAGATATTTTGAAGTCTATCGGCAAAGTTTCCAGGGAGCCATCTCTGAATTGCCAAGAAAATACTTGGAACCAGAAGCCATACCCTTGCTTAAGTGGAAGAGGCTGCATTATTTTTAAAGATGCTCCCAAAATTCTAAGTGCTGAAAAGATAGCATTTCTCATCACTCTCAATCAGTTGGCGTCTAAACTGTTATTACATTGTAAGTGCATACATCATATGAATTCAAAGAGCATTATGCCACCCAGAGTTGAAGTTATTCTTGTGCTAATCCCATTAAAGGGCAAGCAACAGGGCCAGGGTCCTTTCTCTGAAACACAGCCATAGTGGGTTTAGCAAGCCTCAGCTTCACATATATCTCTGCAGAAAGCCAAAAGATCTGGGTGACTATGTTCCTCTTCTTTTTGAGTCTTTTCTTGCTAGTTTCCCTTGAATGACCTGTTTCTAATATCTATGCTATTTGCCATTAAAGCTTGGCTAAATTAATTAATATTAAAAATCAAAGAGATAGAAATGGTGCTGTGAAGGGTGCTCCCAAAATCTCCCCCTGATATTTCAACAAATTCAACAACTAGAGAAAGAAAAACAATCTCAGGAACATCTGATATATACATACTCCAAACAAAGGTATGATTGGGCAAAAAGGTGGCTGAATATATAATCCACTCTAAAGAAAATAAGATGGGGAATGGAGTATTCCACTTTCTTCACTGATCTGAGGAAGGGCAATTTTTGCTTGGAACCAAGAGAAACAGAGGGTTGGGGTGAGGAAAAAAGCTGGGCTAGGGCAGATAATCAAGCAGAGGAGAGAGTACATGGGCAGCTCAGCCTGAGATCATGGATGCAGAGCCAGTGCAAGCGGCAGACTCTGGTGGAGAAGGTCGGAACAGGTTGCCTATGGAGGTTGGCACCAGAGCAGCCTTTAGGTTTTGTTTGCTCCTGGTCTGTGATCATGGGGAGTGTGCAGGTGGCTCCACCTGGCACCCCTGGCATGGGCATGCACATTCCTGGAAAGAGGGGCTAGGCCAGAGATTATCAGCAGTGGACTTCTGCATGGGTTGTAGCCAGAGTTTCAGTGTGGTCCTGGCTCCCTGACCAAGTGTGCAAGAGCCAGGATACCTATGCCTCGACCTGTCTGGGTGGGGCACCTCCACAAGCCAATACAGGTTACAAAGCACATTCCCACAGAGCAGACCTCCCAGAGAACTGGGCTGCAGACTTCCAAACAGAGAACAAGGGAGAAAAGCTTGTGGAGACTAGACTTGCAGAGCACTGAGGCAAACTAGACATGGCCAGGGGCCCAAAGAAAGGCAGCTGACCAGCATGATTGCCCTGCCTGCTTATGCTGGCAGCTCTGGTTGACAAAGCCTTACCCAGAACTGTGCTTTGAGCAGTACTGGAGGGGGGACTTGGCATCTCTTACAGTCTCTTGCTCTGCAAGCAGTGGCTGGGACAACTTTACAACTGGGTCCACAGGCTGCTGGCTCAGGAAGAAGAGACATGCAGAGAGGTACGAGGAAAACTGACTCTCCCATTATCAGAGCCCACAAACCATAACAAGCTCTGCCTACCAACAGAACTGAGGACTAGCTTATGTCATCACCATAGCAACAAAATCTATTGAAAATCTCTACTCAATAGTGCCACAGGGGCAAAACTTGTCGTACAGCACCACCTGCCAAAAAGAAAAGAAAAAAAGAAAGCTACCTCTCAAAACTAGAAAAAAAATTCATTTTTTATAACATTTTTCCATTTGTTTATTGTTTTTTTAGTCTTTATTTTTCCACCTTGGTCATTTTATCTTCTTTTCATCTTATTCTTTCCTTTTTATTTTGAACTTTATTACCCATAGGTGTTACATTTTTTTATTCTTGTTTTTTTATGAGGGTTACATTTTAAAAACCTTAATCTTTTTTGCTTCTTTTATCTTTTTTTTCTCTTTTACTTTTTCTTTCATTTGATCATAATTTATAAACAAATTATTCTGGATTTATATTTTTTCTTTGTGGCATTTAATGTGTTTTTTACTTCAATTTTTTGTTTTTGTTTTTTACAGATACAGAGAGAGAGTCAGAGGGATAGACAGGGACAGACAGACAGAAATGGAGAGATGAGAGGCATCAATCATTAGTTTTTCATTGAGCATTGCAACACCTTAATTGTTCATTGATTGCCTTCTCATACATGCCTTGACCGCAGGCCTTCAGCAGACCGAGTAACCCTTTACTCAAGCCAGTGACTTTGGGTTCAAGCTGGTGAGCTTTTTGCTCAAATCAGATGAGCCCTCACTCAAGCTGGCGACCTCAAGGTCTCAAACCTGGGTCTTTCACATCCCAGTCCAAAGCTCTATCCAGTGTGCCACCGCCAAGTCAGGCTACTTCACTTTTTATCTCTTTGTAATTTTCCCCCAGTTCTGGCTCTCAATTTTATGTAGTTTTTGTTCCACTTAGCATAATAGAATTTTTATTTTTTCATTGTATGTTTTTCATTTTTAAGTATTTTTTAATTATTTCTTATTAGTGTTACTAACACCACTCTCAAATGCCATTAAGGAAAAAAAAAATCAAATACTATGGATACAAAAGACAGAGATGTAGCTTAGCTAGATGAGGAAAATCTCTAGAAAAAATTTTAATTGCTTGGAAATCTTGAAGTTAAATGACAGAGAATTAAAAATTGAAGTCCTAAAAATTACTCAGGGAAATAATAGAAACCACAGAAAGGCAATTTTGAGAGCTGAAAAAAAAATTCAGCCTGACCAGTTGGTGGCACAGTGGATAGAGCATCAGACTGGGATACAGAGGACCCAGGTTTGAGACCTCAATGTCACCAGCTTGAGCACACACTCATTTGGTTTGAGCAAAGCTCACCAGTGTGGACCCAAGGTCACTGGCTCGAGAAAGGGGTTATCCAATCTGCTATGGTCCCCTGGTCAAGGCACATATGGAAAAGCAGTTAATAAACAACTAAGATGTTAAAAGAAAAAACTGATGATTGATGCTTCTCATCTCTCTCCATTCCTGTCTGTCTGTCTGTCCCTGTCGGTCACTCTCTCTGACTCTCTCTGTCTCATAAAAAAAAGCCAATTCAATAAACTAAAAGAATACATCACCAAGAAAATTGAAATTATGAAAATGAATAGAACAGAGATGAAAAACTCAATATAAGAATTGCAAAATGAGGTAACAAGCTCAGCTAATAGAAAAGGCCAGATAGAGGAAAGAATTAGTGAAATAGAAGACAGGCAACTAGAGCCACTAAAGAGAGAAGAGGAGAGAGACTCATGAATTTAAAAATAAAATTAGAAAGCCCTACAAGAATTGTCTGACTTTATAAAAATAATGGATATATCAGAACTCCTTCTATACCATAGAGAGAGAAAATGGAATGAAGAACATATTTAAACACATAATAGACAAAAACTTTCCAAACCTGTGGAAAGAATTAGAGCCTTGAATACAAGAAGCAAACAGAACACTGAGTTATCTTAACCTAGACAGACCTAATCCAAGGCAAAAAGTAATGAAGTTATCACAAACAAATGACAAAGAAAAAATCCTCAAGGCAGCTAGGAAAAAGAATACAACATATAAAGGAAGGCCCAAAAGGTTATTGTCAGATTTGTCAGCAGAAACTCTACAAACCTGAAAAGAGTAAACCCAGTATTCAAAGTTCTGAAACAGAGGGACTTCCAGCCAAGAATACAATATTCATCAAAGCTGTCCTTCAAATATGAAGAAGAAATAAAAACATTCACAGATACAGAAAAAGATGAGGGAATTTATCACCAGAAAACCCCACTTCAGGAAATAATAAAGGGGGTTATCCTACCAGATACAAAAAACAAAACAAAACAAAATTACAAGTAAAAGCTCCATCAAGAACACAATAAAAATGAGACTGATCTGTGACAACAAAAAGGGGGGGAGAGAACAAAGTTTAACAGTAGCACAGGAGGATGGAGTGCAGAAGCACTTATGAGATAAAGTACTACAATGAATATGATATGTATTTTTTTCTATTACTCAGTGGTAACCACCCCTGAAGAAACCACAACAGAAAAACATGACTTAAAAAAAGAAGAAATAGGGGTTGGGGGATGCAAGACTATACTTTCAGGAATCATTTCTATAGTTTGTCCTTTCAGAAAGGGTTGACTTTCCAAGAGAGAATTAAAATCTCCTTTTTGTAAGTGTACCTTCAAACAATTGACCAGTCTTTTTTTTTTTTTTTTTTGGTTTTTTTTTTAATAGGAAATCAATCCTAGTGTTATGTCCTTAGTAGAAAACTTTGTAAATAATATGGAGCCAAAAATAAAAAGAGCCTTATTTTACATTACAAAAAGAAGAAACAGAGTAAAGAAGTATGAAATACAACCAAAAAAACCCCCAAATGACAGAAAAGAGAAGAATCAAACAAAATACAAAGCTAACAGAAAGCAATATATAAAATGGCAATAGGAAACCCTCAAGTGTCAATAATTACACTAAATGTAAATGGATGGAACTCACCAATAAGAATATACAAAGTAGCAAAATAGATTAAAAAAAATCCAACTGTATGCTGTCTTTAAGAAACACATCTAAACTACAAGAATAAAACAAATTCAAAGTGAAAGGTTGGAAAATGATTCTCCAAGCAAATGACATCCAAAGAAAAGCAGGTTTAGCCATATTCATATCTAACAATGCTGACTAAAAGACAGCAAAGGTAATCAGAGACAAAGAAGGTCATTTCATAATGATAAAGGGGACATTAAATCAGGAAGACATAACACTTCTTAATATATATGCATCAAACCAAGAAGCACCAAAATATACAAGATATCTACTAACTGACCTAAAAATAAAAACCAACAAAAATACCACCATACTCAGAGACTTCAATACACTGTTGATGGCTCTAAATCATTCATCCAAACAAAAAATCAAAAAAGAAATATCATCCTTAAATAAAACACTAGAACAATTGGATATGATAGACATCTACAGGACATTTCACTCCAAAGCACTGAATATACATTTTTCTCCAGTGTACATGGAACATTCTCAAGAATTGAGCCACAAAATAACATCAATAAATTCAGAAACTGAAATTATACCAAGCATATTTTTTTTACTATAAAGTTTTAAAACTAGAATTCAACAGAAATAAAGGTAAACAAAACCAAAAAAATGTGGAAATTAAACAACATACTTCTAAGAAATGAATGAGTCAAAGAAAAAATAAAAGTAGAGATCAAAAGATACATACAGACAAACTAAAATGACGTATCAGAATCTCTGGGATGCAGCAAAAGCAGTAATAAGAGGAAAGTTCATATCACTTCAGGCCTATATAAACAAATAAGAGAGAGTCCAAGTAAGCAACTTTACTTCACATCATAAGGAACTAGAAAAAGAAGAACAAAGGCAGCCTAAAACCAGCCGAAAAAAGGAAATAATAAAAATTAGAGCAGAAATAAATAAAAGAGAACAGAAAAACTATAAAAAAAATTAATAAAACAAGGAGCTGGTTCTTTGAAAAGATCAACAAAATTGACAAACCCTTGGCAAGACTCAGTAAAAAAAAAGAGAAAGGACTCATATAAACAAAATCAAAAATGAAAGAGGAGAAATAACCATAGATATCATAGATATACAAAGAATTATTGTAGAATATTATGAAAAAATTATATTCCACCAAATTTAACAATCTAAAAGAAATGGATAAATTTCTAGAACAATACAATCTTCCTAGACTGAGTCATGAAGTAAATAGTCTAACAGACCCATAAGCAGAGAAGAAATAGAAAGAATTATCAAAAACCTCCCAAAAAATAAAAGTCCAAGACCAGGTGGCTATACTACTGAATTCTATCAAACATTCAAAGAAGACTTGGTTCCTATTCTACTCAAAGTCTTCCAAAAAATTGAAGCAGAAGAAATACTTGCAAACACATTTTATGAGGTCAATGTAACCCTCATAACAAAACCTGGGAACGAAAACACAAAGAAAGAAAACTACAGACCAATATTTCTAATGAATAAAGATGCTAAAATACTAAACAAAATATTACCAAATCATATACAACACATTAAAAAAATAATTCATGATCAAGCGGGATTCATCTCAGAATCACAAGGATGGTTCAACATTCGTAAAGCAGTTAGCATAACACAACATACCAACAAAACAAAAACCGAAAACCATATGATCCTATCAATAAATGCAGAAAAGCCATTCAATAAAATAAAACATCATTTTATGTTTAAAACACTCAACAAAATGGGTAGAGAAGGAAAATATCTGAAGGCCATTTATGACAAACCATCAGCTAACATCATATTAAATGGCATAAAACTGAGGACATTTTCTCTAAAATCAAGAACAACACAAGGTTGCCCACTCTCTGCACTCTTATTCAATGTAGTGCTCTAACTTCTGGATAAAGCAATCAGACAAGAGAAAGAAATAAAAGGCATTCATATTGGGAAAAAAGAAGTAAAGGTTTCGTTTTTTGCAGGTGGTATGATTCTATATATTTAACAGCCCAAAGACACCACAGAAAGACTATTGGAAACAATAAACCAATACTGTAAGATCTCAGAACACAAAATTAATATACAGAAGTCTATTGCCTTCCTATATACCATCAATGAAAAATCAGAAAACACACTCAAAAAATAATCCCTTTTATATTTGCAACAACAACAAAAAAAATCTAGGAATAAACATAATAAAGAATGTAAAGGACCCATTAATGAAAACAACAAAGTATTAAGGGAAATCAAAAAAGATAAAATGAAATGAGAAAATATTTCTTGTTCTTGGATAGAAAGAATAAATATAGTGAAAATGACCAAATGATCCAAAGCAATATACAAATATAATGCAATTCCCATCAAAATTCCAATATCATTTTTTAAAGAAATGGAACAAAAAATCAGGTTTACATGGAACTATAAAAAACCCTGAATAGCCAAAGTAATCCTAAAGAAAAAGAAAGAATCTGGGAGCATTACAATACCTGACATCAAATTATATTATAGAGCCAAGATAATCAAAACAGCATGGTATCGGCAGAAAAATAGACACTGAGACCAATGGAACAGAATAGAGAGCCCAGGAAAAAAACCACATATATATGGTCAAATAATCTTTGATAAAGGATCCAACAGCACACAATAGAAAAAAGAAAGCCTCTTCAATAAATGGTGCTGGAAAAACTGGAAAGCCACATGCAAAAGAATGAAACTGAACTATAGTTTGTCCCCTTGTACTAAAATTAATTCAAAATGGATCAAAGATCTAAAAATAAGACCTGAAACAATAAGTACATAGAAGACATAGGTACTAAAATCATGGACCTTGGCCATAAAGAGTATTTTATGAATTTGACTCCAAAGTGAAGATGAAGAAAAATGAATGGGACCTTATCAGACTAAGAAGCTTTTGCACAGAAAAAGAAACTGACAATAAAAGAAACAGATAGCAAACTAAATGGGAGATGATATTTTCAAACAACAGCTCACATAAGGGCCAAATATTCAAAATATACAAAAAACTCACAATACTCAACAACAAAGAAGCAAACAATGCAATAAAAAAAGGGAAGAAGACATGAACAGACACTTCTCCCAAGAAGAAATAGAAATGGCCAACAAATATATAAAAAGATGCTCATCTTCACTAGTTATTAGAGAAATGCAAATGAAAACTACAATGAGATTTCACCTCACACCTGTTAGATTAGCTATTATCAAAAAGATAGGCAATAAAAAGTGTTGGAGAGGCTGTGGAGAAAAAGGAACCCTCATTCACTGTTGGTGGGAATGTAAAGTAGTACAATCATTATGGAAGAAAGTATGGTGGTTCCTCAAAAAATTAAGGATAGAACTGCAATTCCTCTACTGGGTATATACCTCCAAAACTCAAAAATATTGGTACGTAAAAGCCCCATGTTCATCACAGCATTGTTCACAGTGGTCAATACATGGAAACAACCAAAAAGCCCTTAATAGATGATTGGATAAAGAAGATGTGGTACATATATACTATGGAATACTACTCAGCCATAAGAAATTATGACATAGAATGATTTATGACAATGTGGATGGACCTTGATAACATTATGCTGAGTGAAATAAGAAATCAGAAAAATCTAAGAAATGTATGATTCCATACATAAGTAGGACATAAAATTGAGAGTCATGGACATGGACAAGAGTGTGTTGCTTACTATGGGAGGGGAAGGGAAGAGAGGGAAGAAATGGGGGAGGGGATGGACATAAAGAAAATTAAATAAGACCTGAAGATGGCAGTGGAGTAGGAAACACACAGACAGCCAGCTCACACCACCAAACTGGATTACAAACAAATTTATGAACAATAGGTATGAAAAACCAACACTGGACTACAAGAACAGAACTCAAAAACCAAGGAGAAAAGAAGCCACAACAAAACTGGTAGGGAGAGCCTGAATCCCCCCTGCTTACAGAAACGGGGGGGGGGAGTTAGGCTGAAAGCCCAGAGGGGCTCTCACTCCAAGGAAAAGAGCAGAAACTACTGCTCACAACCACTTGCCTGGTGACCAAGAAATAAGGTGTGTTGAAAGGGTCAGCTTGTCTTACAAAAAGAAAGGGAAGAAAGAGAGACAGATGGTGAGGGGCAGAGGAATGCACAGGATGACCTGAGAAGCTGACTCATCCAGTGCTGGAGGCGGCCATAGCTGGGAAGAGGTGCTTATCCTTCCACAAAACAAAAAACTAAAGTGCTTCTGAGTCATAGATCTCCAGATATCTCTCCAGCTCCAATCAGCACAACAAGACAGCTGAAAACAAGAAGTGGGGAGGAGGAGCTGTAACTCAGGTATCCATGGAGATCTGAGATTCAACTCCACCTACTGAAGCTGAAAAAAAACCCTGTCCCCAGAGAGAGTAACTAGCAGAAGAGGCTTTCAGAGTCTCAGATTATAGCCACCACTTTCCGGGATACAGTTTCAAAGAAGCCCCCTTCTGAGATCAGTAAACAAGACTATCACCTGTTAAGAAAACAAACAAATCAAGAATTCAAAGCAGCCCAAATCCAAAAATGGATTACAAATAATAGCTGATGCCAACCCAAGAAGAACTAGAAATAACACAGTTGAAAAGAGGAGGCAGACAACACCAAACCTAGACTCAACCAACTCTACAAACAAAACACCTAAACATACACACATAATAAGAAGACAGAGAAATGCAATCCAAATGAAACTACAAGAGAAACATCCAAGAAATGAACTGAGTCATATGGAAATAATCAAACTTCCAGATGCAAAGTTCAAAATAATGATTGTAACGATGCTTAGGGATCTTAGAACAATGCATGGTCATTATGAACACCTAAATAAAAAAATAGCAAGTAAAAAAAAAGATATTGAAATATTTAAAAAGAATCAGTTGGAATGACAAATACAATATCAGAAATGAAGACCAAAATGGAAGGAATTATAAACAGGATGGATGGAGCTGAGGATCAAATCAGCGTGTTGGAGGACAAGTGGAATGAAGACATGAAAGCAGAGAAGAAAACAGAAAAGAGACTCAAAAAGTCTGAGGAAACTCTTAGATTGCTCTGTGACAACATGAAGAGAAATAACATCCACATCATAGGGGCTTCTGAAGAAGAAGAGAAAGATTAAGAGATAGAGACTTTGTTCAATCATATCATGGCTAAAAACTTTCCTAAATTAATGCAGAAGAAATTTCCACAAGTTCAAGAAGCACAGAGAACTCCATTAAAGAGAAACCCAAAGAAACCTACACCAACACACATCATAATTAAAATATCAAAGCTAAGTTATAAAGAGAAAATATTAAAAGCTGCAAAAGAAAAAAAGGTTATCTCCTACAAAGGAGCCCCCATAAGGATGACATCAGACTTCTCAACAGAAACACTTGAGGCCAGAAGGGAATGGCAGGAAACATTCAAAGTAATGCAGAACAAGAACCTACAACCAAGACTACTTAATCCAGCAAGGCTATCATTTAAAATTGAAGGAGAAATAAAAAGCTTCCCAGACAAAAAAAACTCAAGGAATTCATTACAACCAAACCAATGCTGCAGGAAATGTTAAGGAGCCTGTTGTAAACAGGAAAAAGAATATAGCAAAAGAGGCATACAGCTTTAAAGAACAAAATGGCAATAAACAACTATATATTATTAATAAATTAAATGTAAATTGATTCAATGATCCAATCAAAAGACATAGGGTAGCTGTATGAATAAGAAAACAGGACCTGTACATATGCTATAAACAAGAGACACACCTTAAAAGAAAAGATGCACATAGACTGAAGATAAATGGATGAAAAAAAACATATCATGCAAATAGAAATGAAAAAAAGCTGGGGTATCAATACTTATTTCAGACAATTGGACTTTAAAACAAAGGGTTTAATAAGAGATAAAGAAGGCCACTACATAATGATAAAGGGAGCAATCCAATAGGAAGATATAATTATTATAAATACCTATGCATCTAATATAGGAGCACATAAATATATAAAGCAGATGTTGATGTATATAAAGGGTGAGAGCTACAGCAATACTATAATAGTAGGGGATTTCAATACCCCACATACATCACTAGATAGATCCTCAAGAAAGAAAATTAACAAAGAAAGAGCAGACTTAATGGACACACTAGATCACCTGGATTTAATAGATATCTTTAGAACCTTTCAAACTACAGCAGCAGAATATACATTCTTTTCAAGTGCTCATGGTACATTATTTAGGGTAGACCACATGTAAGGGCACAAAAGTGGTCTCAACAAATTTAAAAAGATTGAAATCATATTAAGCACTTTCTCTGATCACAATGGCATGAAACTAGAAATCAAGCACAACAGAAAAACTCAAAAATTCTAAAACACATGGAAATTAAATGGCAGGTTGTTAAATAACAAATGGATTAAAAATGAGATCAAAGAGGAAATAAAAAAAATTCTAGAAACAAATGATAATGAGCATACAACAACTTAAAATTTATGTGACACAGCAAAAGCAGGACTGAAAGGGAAGTTCATAGCACAACAGGCACACTTTAAGAAGCTAAAAAAAGCTCAAATAAACAACTTAACCCTGCATCTAAAAGAACTAAAAAAACAATGGGAAGTAAAGCCCAAATGTAGTAGAAGGAAGGAAATAATAAAGATCAGAGCAGAAATAAATGACATAGAGGCTAAAGAAACAATACAGAGTATCAATGAAACTAGGAGCTGGTTATTTGAAAAGGCAAACAAGATCGATGAACCTTTAACTAGACTCACCAAGAAAAAAAGAGAGATAACTCAAATAAATGAAATTAGAAATGACAGTAGAGAAATAACAACTGAATAACAGAAATACAAAATATTGTAAGAATATACTATGAAGCACTGTATGCCAAAAAACTAGACAACCTAGAAGAAATGGAAAAATTCCTTGAAACATACTATCTTCCAAAAATCAATCTGGAAGAATCAGAAAACCTAAACAGACTGATTACACCAAATGAGGTCGAAAGAGTTATCAAAAAACTCCCAACAAAGAAAAGTCCTGGACCTGATGGCTTCAAAAGTGAATTCTACCAAATATTCAAGGAAGAACTAACTCCTATCCTTCTCAAGCTATTTCAAAAAATTCAAGAGGAAGGTAGACTTCCAAGCTCCTTTTATGAGGCAAATATAATTCTGATTCCAGAACCAAGCAAAGACAACACACACAAAAAAATTATAGGCCAATATCCCTGATGAATATAGATGCTAAAATCCTCAACAAAATATTAGCAAACCAGATCCAGCAATATATGGAAAAAATCATACACTATAATCAAGTGAGATTTATTCTGGGGAGGCAAGGCTGGTATAATATTTGCAAATAAAAGAGTGTGATTCATCACATTAACAAAAGAAAGGAGAAAAACCACATGATAATTTCAATAGATGCAGAAAAAGCATTTGATAAAATCCAGCATCCATTCATGATAAAAACTGTCAACAAAGTGGGAATACATGGAACATACCTCAACATGATAAAAGCCATCTATGAGAAACCCACAGCCAACATCACACTCAATGGGAAAAAATTAAAAGCAATCCCCTTAAGATCAGGAACAAGGCAGGGGTGCCCCCTTTTACCACTCTTATTCAACATAGTCCTGGAAGTCCTAGCCACAGCAATCAGACTAGAAGACAAAATAAATGGTATTCAAGTTGAAAAAGAAGAAGTAAAACTATCATTATTTGCATATGATATGATAGTGTATATAGAAAATCCTAAAGTCGCAGTCAAAAAACTACTGGACCTGACAAATTAATTCAGCAGAGTGGCTGCATATAAAATTAATATTTATAAATGAGAGGCATTTTTATATACCAACTTGAACAGTCAGAAAGAGAAATTAAGGAAACAATACCCTTCACTATTACAACCAAAAAAATAAAATACCTAGGAGTACATTTAACCAACGAGACTAAAATCTTGTACTCAGAAAATTATAAAACATTGATAAAAGAAATCATGGAAGATACAAATAAGTGGAAGCATATACCATGCTCATAGTTAGGAAGAATAAACATCATTAAAATGTCTATATTACCCAAAGCAATTTATAAATTTAATGCAATACCCATTAAAATATCAATGACATACTTTAAAGATATATATCACATATTTCAACAATTTATATGGAACCAAAAAAGAACACGAATAGCCTCAGAAATCTTAAAAAAGAAGCAGAAAGTGGGGGGTATCACACTTCCTGATGTCAAGGTATACTACAAGGCCATTGTACTCAAAACAGCCTGGTTCTGGCATAAGAACAGGTGTATAGATCAATGGAACAGAACAGAGAATCCAGAAATAAACCCATGGATCTATGGACAACTGATATTTGACAAAGGAAGTAAGGGCATACAATGGAGTAAAGACAGCCTGTTTAGTAAATGGTGTTGGGAAAATTGGACAGCTACCTGCAAAAAAATGAATCTAGACCACCAATTTACACCATTCACAAAAATAAACTCAAAATGGATAAAATACTTAAATGTAAGCCATGAAACCATAAGCATCTTAGAAGAAAACAGGAATTAAGCTCTCTGACATCTCTTGTAGTGATATATTTGCTGATTTATCTCGAGGGGAAAGTCAAATAAAAGACAGGATAAACAAATAGGACTATATCAAACTAAAAAGCTTTTGCACAGCCAAAGACAAGAAGAACAGAATAAAAAGAGAAACTACACAATGGGAGAACATATTTGACAATATATCTGATAAGGGGTTAATAACCAAAATTTATAAAGAACTTGTAAATCTCAACACCAGGAAGACAGACAATCCAATCAAAAATGGGGAAAAAAATAAAGAGACACTTCTCCAAAGAGGACATACAGATGGCCAATAGGCATATGAAAAAATGCTCAACATCACTAATCATTAGAGAAATGCAAGTTAAAACCACAATGAGATATCACTTCACACCAGTCAGAATGGCGCTCATCACTATTACATCTCAGAATAAGTGCTGGCGAGGATGTGAAGAAAAGAGAACCCTTCTGCACTGTTGGTGGGAATGCAGACTGGTGCAGCCTCTGTGGAAAACAGTATGGAGATTCCTCAAAAAACTGAAAGTCGAACTGCCTTTTGACCCAGCTATCCCACTTTTAGGAATATACCCTAAGAACACCATAGAACTCTTCCAAAAGGAGAAATGCTCTCCCATGTTTACGGCAGCATTGTTAACAATAGCAAAGATCTGGAAACAGCTCATGTGTCTGTCAGTGGACGAGTGGATTAAAAAGCTATGGTACCTATATACTATGGAATACTTCTCAGCCATAAGAAATGATGATGTTGGATCATTTACAATAATATGGATGGACCTTGATAATATTATACGAAGTGAAATAAGCAAATCAGAAAAAACTATGAACTATATGAATCCATATGTAGATGGGACATAAAAATGAGACTCAGGGACATGGACAAGAATCTGATAGTAATGGGGGGGAGGGGGCGAGGAAGGAGAGAGAAGGTGTGGTGGGGGGAGTGGAGGGGCACAAAGAAAACCAGATAGAAGGTAACGAAAGACAATTTGACTTTGTGTGAGGGGTATGCAACATAATCAAATGTCAAAATAATCGAGATGTTTTCTCTGAACTTATGTACCATTATTTATCAATGTCACTTCATTAAAATTAATAAAAATAAGAAAATAAATAAAATAAAACCAAATAAAATGTAATGGATGACAATTTTACTTTGGGTGATGAGTATACAACATAATAAAATGTCAAAAGGACCTGCAGAGGTTTTCTCTGAATCTGTGTACTCTAATTGATCAATATCACCTCATTAAAATTAATGGTTTAAATAATAAAATATCAATGAAATGTGTGATAACTAAATTACAAATTTTGGTCTATCTAATTTACAAGTGATTCTGGTTAATAAAATTAGTATATCCAAAGTCATGCTTTTACTAAGTACTGGAGCTATAAATTCAAGCATGTTTGTTACATCACAATCCAGTGTTTGCACCATAATAAAATCTTTCTCAAAATGTGAACTCAAGACCATTTGTACCATAATGATTATGAGTACTTATTATTAGACCAGTTTTCAGGGGCTTACCCCAGGTTTATTAAATCATTAAATCTTGTGGTATTAACCACCAAATCTATTATTCTAGTAGGTACCCCAGGTGATCCAAAGCATTCAAAAACTATTTGACTGTGGGTGATCAGTACACAATGCCAATGTAGATGAAGCATATCAAACATTGTAGAAAACCAAATAAAAGATAACTAATTATTGCATAAGAATCAAATAAAAATGTATTTCTTTTATTCTGTATAGTGATTGTCTGGCCCATAAAAAATATTTGGTAGTTTTTCTAATGAATCCATTAATAAATCCCAAGGTTTCTACAGTTATTGCTGTGGATCCCCAATATAATTAGCCCTCAACTTTCACATCATCAAAAAACATAAAATCAGAGAAGGTCCATGGAGTTATCTGTCTTTAGCACTGTGCTTCCAAAAAATCCCCCTACATACAGGCTAATCATATTCCAACTTTGATGATTTGCCAAATTACTTTTGTATTAGTTGTTTGTTTTAATCTATTGCTTTAAAATAATATAACATTTTCTTTTCTGATGAGTCATGAATTCAGTGTGAGAAAAAATGAGTGTCTGTATGTATGACTGTGTTTGGGATAATAAAATTTTAGTAAGTAGTTTAGTGTGACTTCTCCTAGGATATCTATGAGCAGCCAGGCAATATTTAGGTCAAGAACAATGTGCACTCTAAATGGAGAGCTTGTAGAAGTTTAAATGAGGTATCAGCTAAGTAAGGAATTTTGTGTTTCATTATAATTATGTTGTCAGAGTGAAAGATGGCTTAGTGAGAAGTGGCCATAAAAATGAATCACTACAATTATGTACTTATGAACAAAGATATACTTTGACTTCTTTGTTTACTGACAGTAAGAAAACATTGAACTTCTACTTTTTAACCTTTCTAGTCTTTCAAATGCAAACAATTATTTTTTATAATACTTTCTTTGGCACAGTTTATCAAGAAATATGTGTTTCTTGACTGCACCATTTTATGCTTCTGTTTTTAATTTTATTTCAGTTTCCCATTTCTTAACTCCTCTAGAACAATATTGCATGACTATATTATTTGTGGTTTTCTTTTCTCATTTAGTCTACTTCTAGAGATGGTAATTAATATTCACACGCCAGAAACCAACTGATGTATGTTAATATGTACATGCATATATACACACACAGTGCTTTCCTAAATAAGGCTAACATTGCCATCTCTGGTGATAAAGAAACATAAATAAATAGGCTCAAAACTTTTAAGGGTAATTTAATACTATCTGTGGGAGGAAAGCTTCGTTTTGGTCCTGTACATAACCTGTCTCCAGAAATTATGGTCTTTCACATCTTTTCCTGTTAACATTCAGAACATGTTTCCTTATAGTTTTGTGAAACAAGAGTGGTAAAATTCTCCCAGTTCTCCCCACAAAATGGCCATCTTGGTTAATATTTGAAACTTCTACATAAAAAAACATACATATGTATTAACATGTGTACATGAATAGGCATAAATGTCTTTATGTATATATATGTATATAAAATGTATATATAAATGTATATAAACAGAGAGGGAGAAAGAGAAAATATCTTAAACTCTGTTCTCCACAAAGCAGTCACAATGACCTTCTAATTAAGACAATCAAATCCTAGCACTGACTTGAAGTGGGTTTCTGCTGCATTTCAGCCTTGCCATCCTCCCTCCTTCCTGTTCAGCATCACCTGGTCATCATGGGTTTCTTTCTGGTCCTCAGACCTAAAAAAATTTTATCTGCCTTAGGTCACTGACTTAACTGTTCTTCCCTCAGGTCACTGCATGGCTAGCTTACTCTCAAATGTGAGATTTCAACTCAGTTGCTCCCTCTTTAGACCCCTCTGAAACCACTGATTCTCTTGTCCACCTCATCTAAAGTAGTCTCCCTTTCCCTTATATTACTCTGAATGTTTCTTTCACAGTGGTGTAATTACCTTACTTATTGTTTTTATTGTTCAGTCTCTGACTTTCACAATTTAAATGTAGAGACATTGCTCATGCTGCCTGGCACATAGTAAATGCTCAATAATATTTAATGAGTGAATAAATAAATAAATACTTTCATAACTCACATTAGCATGAGATAACTTGTTTTGTCCCATGAAAAATGAGTCATGGAAACACCCTTACATCATCACATGAAGATCTCCCTGATTTTTAGTTACTAAACTACAGTCAGAATATGAAAGTTTATTATAAAATTAAGTATATTCTTAATGATGAATTTGTAGGTTTTTAAAAATTTCACATGATCAGACACTGTTCTGAAATGTACAGCTTTGTACATGCATTTGAATATATTCATAGAACTTTTTCTGTAAGATAGCTTTCTAGTTATGAAACATCATTATCAAAAAATTTTGAATATTTATAGATATATTCAAATAGCTTCAACAATCTTGTCAAGAACTGTGATAAGCCTGAGATTTTACCCTACTGAGAAGTCAGCCTGCCACAGTTTCATAGATTCTGGCAGAAGACATGAGACTCCTGGGTCAGACACAAAAGACTGTGCTGCTCACATCACAACAGACAACATGAGTTTCATGTTCATGTTGGTTATCCTTACACCCTCCTCCCCAACCAACCCATGGGAGCAATACAAATTAGCGTGAGTGAATTCTACACATGCAATGGAACCCCAAGCTTAAGAAACTCCAAAATTTGTAAAGGCCCCACAGCAAACTGGCACAAGCTTTGGGCCAAAAGGAGATATTATATTTATTATCCACAGCAGTAAAAAAAAACATTCAAACAAACAAACAAAAACCTTTCCTCTTCTTCATGGGTATTTTTCTCATAGGCATATTTTCCAAGGTAGTTTTTGCTACAAAATGTCCTTGAAAAAAAATCATCTGAAACAGAAATGCAAAACTAATGGAGAAAGATCTCTCATGATGCTACCTAACTTTATACCTTTAATGACAAAATATCAGTAAAGGTGGTGAAAAAGAACAGGTGGAGAGGAGTTGACCAACTTTCTGACTGTCTAACCAGGCAAATAAAAAGGAAATTTGAGATGCTGATGGTCAAAGCATGTAATCAGTCTTAATTCTTCTCTAGCATATGGGGTATGGGTAATTGTATGCAAGAGTTTTAGGGATTAGAAGGGCATACCTCACATTTTTTCAGAATTTATTGGTCATAATTTAATCAGTTTTTCTAACTGCAAGGGGGACTGGAAAATCTATTTGGGGTTCTGGGAGGACCAGGAAACAAGTTACTACTGAACGTGTGGTTGTATGTGCCTCAGAGCTTCATCCCCAAATGATTTTTCTACCTACTCCTCTTACACCAGGTGTCACATTTCAGGGTAAGTCTCTCTTCTCATTGCTACCTCTGAAAGTTCTCCAATTCACGGGCCTATTAGTAAGGGGTGAGGACACTCATGCCACCCATAGAAGAACAATATGGCAGAAAAATCTCCCAGGTAGTAAGGGGTAAACACTGACCTCACTCAAAACAGTTTTTCTACTCAGCTAAACTTAAGAGTTTCCTTTTTTATTATTTATTTATTTATTTATTTATTTATTTATTTATTTATTTTTCTTTTTTTCCAAGTGAGAAGAGGGAAGATAGTGAGACAGAATCCTCTAGGCATCCCAACCATGATCCATCCAACAACCCCCATCTGGGACAAATGCTCTGCCCATCTAGGGTCATGCTTGCAACTGAGCTATTTTTAGCACCTGAAGCAGAGGCTGCATAGAGCCATCCTCAGTGCCTGAGGCAATATGCTTGAGTCAATTGAGCCATGGCTGTAGGAGGGAAAGAGAAAGTGAGGAAAGGGCAGAGAAGCAGATGGTTGCTTCTCCTGTGTTTCCTGACCAGGAATTGAACCTGAGACTTCCACATGCCAGGCTGATGCTCTACCACTGAACTAACCAGCCAGGGAAAATTTAATATTTAGCAAATATTAAATTTAGTGCCATTTTTCTCCTTTTTCTAATAGAATTGCATTTCGTTTTTCCCTTCATTTGTTTATTTATTTGGTTAATTTCAACTGATCATGTACTGTGCACAAGGTTTAATGTTAAACAATAGAACATGATTCCTGGGGGGATAAACATGAAAGAAAGTTAAATTTGATCAAAGAGACATGTTTAAGGACTGGAGAAGGAGAAAGAAAAAATAATCAAGTAAAGGCTTAAATTGTTCACTTCACACATATAAGTAGTTCAGGCAAAGAAAGTGACTTCATTCAGAAAACCAGCAACCTTAGAAGGTGGAGGATGAATATCCTATGGCACTATCTTGAAAAAGTACAGAATTTGGCTACTTTTATGGCAAAAGAAGATGGGGAGTAATCAGAGGGGTTTGATGTCAAGAGGTAATTGATGAAACCAGACATCTGAATGTCAGCAAGGGTTGAATGGAGACAGTGAAATTTACTTGCTTTTCATCAACAAACTCTAGTTGCCATGGACACAGTCACAATGTTCTTATAAATCTTTTGATAAATAATTGTTATTTTATACACACTTTTTTATCTCCTTGGGGAGGTAGTTTTGAACAGGGAGATTATTTCAGTAATTCCTAGGGTATAGAATAAATTTCTATAATGATTAGCCTTTCTATGTGCAGGAGTCAGCAGAAGTTTCTCATGAACATATTTTGAAAACTAGGAAGGTTAGAGCAAAATGGAGTCACAAAGACTTTTTTATTATTATGCTTTTATTACAGAAAGAATAAGTAAATGCAGATGAAGACAAGGAAGCTTCCCAAAGTAGATTATGCCTATAATGGTTTGTGAAAAATAGTAAACATTTTCTAGATAATACTTGAAGAGGGCTTTTGGAGGTAAGTGTGCATTCTGAAATTCTGCAGGTGTGCTGGTCACCAGTGGGATTCAGTTTTTATCATTTTTAATGGTAAGATAGGGTGCTTTCTCTGGCATTGTTTGGGTAAGTTCTATAAAACGTGTTGTAGGGAAAACATCTATATTTGTGCTATATTTTTTTCACTAATAATAAATTCAGGTGAAGAAGCATTATTACAAATATTGATTAGCATTCCAATTGAAAGCACAGATGTCAGGAATTTTTTATAAATGGGTTCAGTTGCATTTAATAGTGCTGTTAATGAAATAAAACCTAATGAAAATGAACAGATGGTCTATTTAATATTGCTCTCAGCTCTGAAACATGTGCCACATGTGATACTCAGGGGGACCTAGCAAGGCTGTTACTGGGAGCCTTTAATTACAACTATTTGCACTTCTGGGTCTGCTAACATTGCTAAGATAACACTGCCATTCTAACACAAGCCAAACCAGAATTTAAATAATATCCATTTTGTGCTATCGTCTGTTACAGCATATTTCCAAATGACTTCAATAGACAGTTTTTCTGACAGGTTTTTTGGATTTTTTATTTTGTTTTGTTTTTATCCAGGAACTGAAGCCAAGAGCCAGAATTAGCGCAAATGGTCCTTCTTCTGCACATCCACACATTTAGTCTGGAATGTTGAACAGCATCTCCAAGGTCAAGAGGAAACATAGAGCCCTTTATCATTGAGGTTGACTCAGTTACACAGATAGCTAAACTGAGGCAAATTGCCAAACTAATGACTAAATAATTAAAAAATAATGGTGACAATAGCCCTGTTAGGAACCTTAGTAAATGCTTGGCAACTACGACAATGACTTCTTACAACTAAAAAAGTGGAGCTGAGGATATGAAAGCCTAGAAGAGTTCAATATCAATGTCACACAGCTTGTCAGTGTTAACCCAAGCAACTTAAGCAGAGTAAGAGCAAGACAGACCAGTCAATAAAGGCAAGATAGTATGTTACAAGAAAAGGGAGTGGGCTGTCTGGCCAAGCCACATATGAGAAGCAACTACTATGGGTTGATGTTTCTCACTCTCCCCCTCTTCTTTCTCTCTCCTGTCTCTAAAATCAGTCAATAAAAAAAGTCTTGATATTAATCATAAAAATGACCATTAGCCAAATCCAATATGTCATTTTACTAAAATAGCTATCAAGATCCCAATTTGGTAAACCTGAAAAATTTTTTGATGTGTATGTGGAATAATAAATGGATGAGAATTTTCTAGAAAAGTTTGAAATCTGTTGGTGGCATATAATTTGTCTTTCAAAGATTTAAAATCTACCAGTATCATAATGGTGGTATTGACCCAGGAGTAGCTAAAACAGTGGATAAAGCAAATAGTGTCAGTTTTGAAAAAAGATATATAATTGCACATTAATAAATGGTGTGATATTATAATTTTAAAAAACTGATTTTTTTCAAAAATATGACATTTAAGTAATTGCCTTTCCGTTAGGTAAAACAAATATATATATATATATATATATATATATATATATATATTTAAATAACTAGATAGTAAATATTTTCATTACTGTACTCCAGACAGTCTCTTTCCTAAGTTCTCTGTCTTTGCAGGAAGAAAAGAGATGCAGACAATGTATACAGAAGTGGGCCTGCTTGTCTTTTGTTTTTGTTTTTTGTTTTTTTTTTTGAATTTTATTTTTAATGGGGCGACATCAATAAATCAGGATACATATATTCAAAGATAACAAGTCCAGGTTATCTTGCCGTTCACTTATGTTGCATACCCATCACCCAAAGTCAGATTGTCCTCTGTCACCTTCTATCTAGTTTTCTTTGTGCCCCTCCCCCTCCCCCTTTCCCTCTCCACCTCCCCCCCTCCCCCCATAACCACCACACTCTTATCAATGTCTCTTAGTTTTACTTTTATGTCCCACCTACATATAGAATAATGCAGTTCCTGTTTTTTTTCTGATTTACTTATTTCACTTAATATAATGTTATCAAGATCCCACCATTTTGCTGTAAATGATCCGATGTCATCATTTCTCATGGCTGAGTAGTAGTCCATAGTGTATATGTGCCACATCTTCTTTATCCAGTCATCTGGGCTAAAGATCTATTGATGGGCTTTTTGGTTGTTTCCATGTCCTGGCCACTGTGAACAATACTGCAATAAATATGGGCTGCATGTGTCTTTACGTATCAATGTATCTGAGTTTTTGGGGTATATACCCAGTAGAGGGATTGCTGGGTCATAAGGTAATTCTATTTTCAGTTTTTTGAGGAACCACCATTTTCTTCCATATTGGTTGTATTACTTTACATTCCCACCAACAGTGAATGAGGGTTCCTTTTTCTCCACAGCCTCTACAACATTTGCTATTACCTGTCTTGTTAATAATAGCCAATCTAACAGGTGTGAGGTGGTATCTCATTGCAGTTTTGATTTGCATTTCTCTAATAATTAACAAAGATGAGCATCTTTTCATATATCTGTTGGCCATTTGTATTTCTTCCTGGGAGAAGTGTCTGTTTATGTCCTCTTCCTATTTTTTTATTGGATTCTTTGTTTGTTTGTTGTTGAGTTTTATGAGTTCTTTGTATATTTTGGATATAGGCCCTTATCTGAGCTGTTGTTTGAAAATATCATTTCCCATTTAGTTGGCTGTCTGTTTATTTTGTTATCAGTTTCTCTTGCTGAGCAAAACCTTCTTAGTCTGATGTAGTCTCATTCATTAATTTTTGCCTTCACTTCTCTTGCCATTGGAGTCAAATTCATAAAATGCTCTTTAAAACACAGGTCCATGAGTTTAGTACCTATGTCTTCTTCTATGTACTTAATTGTTTCAGGTCTTATGTTTAGATCTTTGATCTATTTTGAGTTAATTTTAGTACAGGGGCCAGACTGTAGTCCAGTTTCATTCTTTTGCATGTGGCTTTCCAGTTTTCCCAGCACCATTTATTGAAGAGGCTTTCTTTTCTCCATTGTGTGTTCTTGGCCCCTTTATCAAAAATTATTTGACTATATATATGTGGTTTTATTTCTGGGTTTTCTATTCTGTTTCATTGGTTTGAGTGTCTATTTTTCTGCCAATACCATGCTGTTTTGATTGTCGAGGCCCTACAATATAGTTTGAAGTCAGGTATTGTAATGCCCCAGCTTCATTCTTTTTCTTTAGGATTGCTTTGGCTATTCGGGGTTTCCTATATTTTCATATAAATCTGATGATTTTTTGCTCCATTTCTTTAAAAAATGTCATTGGAATTTTGATGGGAATTGCATTAAATTTGTATATTGCTTTGGGTAATATGGCCATCTTGATTATATTTATTCTTCCTAACCAAGAACAAGGTATATTATTCCATCTCATTATATCTTTCTCAATTTCCCTTAACAGTGGTTTATAGTTATCATTATATAAGTCCTTTACATTCTTTGTTATGTTTATTCCTAAGTATTTTTGTTGATTTGTTGCAACTGTGAGGGGGATTGTTCTTCTCAGTTCGTTCTCAAATGTTTCATTGTTGGCATATAGAAAGGTTATTGACTTCTGTATGCTAATTTTGTATCCTGCGACCTTACTATACTGGCTTATTGTTTCCAGTAGTCTTTTTGTGGAGTCTTTGGGACTTTCGATGTATAGGATCATATCATCTGCAAAAAGTGATACCTTTACTTCTTCTTTTCCGATATGGATGCCTTTTATTTCTTTGTCTTGTCTGATTGCTCTGGCTAGAACCTCTAGTACCACATTAAATAAGAGTGCAGAGAGTGGACAACCCTGTCTTGTTCCTGATTTAAGGGGGAAAGACTTCAGTTTAGTCCCATTGAATAGGATGGTAGCTGATGGTTTACCATATATGGCCTTTATCATGTTGAGATATTTTCCTTCTATACCCATTTTGTTGAGAGTCTTAAACATAAAATTGTGTTGTATTTTATCGAAAACCTTTTCTACATCTATTGATAAGATCATGTGGTTTTTGTTCTTTGTTTTGTTGATATGGTGTATTACGTTAACCGTTTTATGTATGTTGAATCATCCTTGAGATTCTGGGATGAATCCCACTTGATCATGATGTATTATTTTTTTAATATGTTGTTGTATTTGATTTGCTAGTATTTTGTTTAGTATTTTAGCATCTGTATTCATTAGAGATATTGGTCTGTAGTTTTCTTTTTTTGTGCCATCATTGCCTGGTTTTGGTATGAGGGTTATGTTGGCCTCATAAAATGTGTTTGGAAGTATTGCTTCTTCTTCAATTTTTTGGAAGACTTTGAGTAGAATAGGAACCAAGTCTTCTTTGAATGTTTGATAAAATTCGCTGGTATAGCCGTCAGGGCCTGGACTTCTATTTTTGGGGAGGTTTTTAATGGCATTTTCTATTTCTTCTCTACTAATAGGCCTGTTTAGGCTTTCTACTTCTTCTTGACTCAGTCTAGGAAGGTTGTATTGTTCTAGGAATTTATCCATTTCTTCTAGGTTGTTGTATTTGGTGGCATATAATTTTTCATAGTATTCTACAATAATTCTTTGTATATCTACGGTGTCTGTGGTGATTTCTCCTCTTTCATTTTGGATTTTGTTTATATGAGTTCTTTCTCTTTTTTTCTTGGTAAGTCTTGTCAAGGGTTTGTCAATTT
Organism: Saccopteryx bilineata; assembly: GCF_036850765.1. Taxonomy (NCBI): domain Eukaryota; kingdom Metazoa; phylum Chordata; class Mammalia; order Chiroptera; family Emballonuridae; genus Saccopteryx; species Saccopteryx bilineata. The sequence goes on from NC_089494.1 coordinate 121,831,093, forward strand.
TGTTGATCCTTTCAAAGAACCAGCTCCTTGTTCTATTAATTTTTTCTATAGTTTTTCTATTCTCTATTTCATTTATTTCTGCTCTGACTTTTATTATCTCCTTTCTTTGGCTGGTTTTGGGTTGTCTTTGTTCTTCTTTTTCTAGTTCCTTAAGGTGTGAAGTTAAGTGAATCACTTGGGCTCTCTCTTGTTTGTTCATATATGCCTGAAGTGATATAAACTTCCCTCTTATCACTGCTTTTGCTGCATCCCATAGATTCTGATATATCATATTGTCATTTTCATTAGTGTGTATATATCTTTTGATCTCTGCACTTATTTCTTCTTTGACCCATTCATTTTTTAAAAGTATGGTTTATAGTTTTCACATTTTTGAGGGATTTTTTTCCTCTTTTTTGCAGTTGAATTCTAGTTTCAAGGCTTTATGATCAGAAAATATGCTTGGTACAACTTCAATTTTTCTGAATTTGCTGATGTTGTTTTTGTGTCCCAACATATGGTCAATTCTTGAGAATGATCCATGTACACTGGAGAAAAATATATACTCAGTCACTTTGGAATGAAATGTCCTGTAGATGTCTATCATATCCAGGTGCTCTAGTGTTTTGTTTAAGGCCACTATATCTTTGTTGATTCTCTGTTTGGATGACTGATCTAGAGCCGTCAGCAGTGCATTGAGGTTTCCAAGTATGATTGTATTTTTGTCAGTTTTTGTTTTAAGATCAATAAGTAGCAGTCTTATATATTTTGATGCTCCTTGGTTTGGTGCATATATATTAAGAATTGTTATGTCTTCTTGATTCAGTGTCCCCTTAGCCATTATGAAATGGACATTTTTGTCTCTGAGTACTTTTTCTGTCTTGTAAGTCAGCATTATCAGATATGAGTATTGCTACGCCTGCTCTTTTTTGGAAGTTATTTGCTTGGAGTAATGTTTTCCAGCCTTTCACTTTGAATTTGTTTTTATGCTTGTTACTTAGATGAGTTTCCTGTAGGAAGCATACAGTTGGATTTTCTTTTTTAATCCATTCTGCTACTCTGTGCCTTTTTATTGGTGAGTTTAATCCGTTTACATTTAGTGTAATTATTGACACTTGTGAGTTCCCTATTGCCATTTTATAGATTGCTTTCTGTTAGTTTTGTGTCTTGTTTGATCCTTCTCTTTCGTTTTTCTATCTTCTGTTTTTATTTGGTTGTATTCCATACATTTTTCCTCTGTTGCTATCTTTTTGATCTTATGTGTTTCCATGGTGGTTTTTTCAATGGTGGTTACCTTTAAGTAATGAAAAGGGTTCCTACCCTGTTAATTGTAGTGCACTATTTTGTGAGTACTTCTGCACTCCATCATCCTTTGCTAATGTTATTCTCCATCCTCCCCCCATTTCTTTTTGTTGTTGTCACTGTTTAAATTTGGTTGTATTGTGTTCTTCTTGGAGCTTTTTACTTGTGACTTTGTTTTTTGGTTTTTTTTTTTGTTCTTTGTATCTGATTGGAGAACCCCCTTTAGTAATTCCTGGAGTGGGTTGTTTTTTTTTAAATTCCCTCACCTTTTCTGTATCTGTGAATGTTTTTATTTCTCCTTCATATTAAAGGATAGTTTTTATGGGTATAGTATTCGTGGCTGAAAGTTCCTCTCTTTCAGGACTTTAAATATTGGGGTCCACTCTCTTCTAGCTTGTAGAGTTTCTGCTGAGAAATCTGATGATAATCTAATGAGCCTTCATTTATATGTTGTATTCTTCTTTTCCCTGGCTGCCTTGAGAATTTTTTCTTTGCCATTGTTTTGTGCTAATTTCATTATGATATGCCTTGGAGTAGGTTTGTTGGGGTTAAGAAAACTCAGAGTTCTGTTTGCTTCTTGAATTTGAGGCTTTAGTTCTTTCCACAGGCTTGGGAAGTTCTCATCTATTCTTTGTTTGAGTATGTTCTCCATTCCATTTTCTCTCTCTTCTCCTTCTGATATACCTATTATTCTTATGTTATTCTTTTTGATGGAGTCAGATAATTCTTTCAGGGTTATCTCATTTTTTTAAAAATTTTTGAGTTTCTTTCTGCTTCTCTCTCTTGTGCCTCAAGTTGCTTGTCTTTTATTTCACTAATCCTCTCTTCTATCTGGCCTGTTCTATTAGCTAAGCTTGTTACCTCGTTTTTCAGCTCGTGAATTGAGTTTTTCATCTCTGTTTAATTTGTTTTTATAGTTTCAATTTCCTTGGAAATATATACTTTGTGTTCATTGAGTTGTTTTCTGAGCTCCCTAAATTGCCTTTCTGTGTTTTCTTGCATATCTTGGAGGATTTTTAGGATTTCTATTTTAAATTCTCTGTCATTTAGCTCCAAGGTTTCCAATATATTAAATTTTTTCTCCATAGATTTTTTTCTCATCTAGCTGTGTTACCTCTCTTTCTTTTGTTTCCATGATATTCAATTTTCTCTTCTTTAATGGCATCTGAGGGTGGTTTTGTTGATAGTATTAATGAGATTTAATAAAGAATAAATAGTGAAAAAAAAATAAAAAAACAAAGAGTTGTTTTTTTTAAAAAAAAAAATTAACAATGAAATAAAGAAAAATAAAATAAAATTAAAAAAAATTATTTTCCCCCCCTTTCTTTTTTTCTCTCCTCTCCTCTCCCCTCTTTCTTGAGAAAATCTTGTGGTGAACTGTGAATTACATTGTACTAAATAGAACAAACAATGCCTGTAATTGAGGACCTGAATTGGGGAGAAGTAATAAAGGGTAAAAAAAGAAAAAAAAAGGGCGTATGGACCCACAATAAGTAAATAAGAAAAAAAATTGCGTCAAGAATAAAATGATTTGTTTTTAGGTGTTTGTTGAATAAGAGTTATTATGAGAGGAATAAGAGGGAAATAGAAAAATGGAGGGACCAATTTAAAAATTACTATTGTATTTAGTGGAGCAAGAACTAGATAAAATGGAGAGCCAGGCATTTGACCACTGCTAGTGTGTTAAAAAGGTGAAGTAAAACCCCCCCAAAATGCCACAAACATAAGTGTGAGTCCCAGATAAGATATTGTTCGTTTTTGAGGTTTGAATGAGAGGAGATGTAAAGAAGAAAGGAAGAAACTTATATAGAAGGAGAAAAGAGAGAGAGAGAAAAGAGGGAACCACTAAAAGAAGAAAAAAGAAAAAACAGGAGAGAGAGAGAGAGTTAATTGTTTTGGAGTTCAACCCTCATAGAGAGAAAGGAAGAGGAAAGAAAAGGTAATGGGAGATGTAAAACTTATGGGTAGTGTAGTTCAAGGAGAGAAAAGAGTAAGACCGGCAGACAGTTAAATGACCAAATTGGAGGAGGAATAAAAAATATCAAGAGTGAAGATAGAAACAAACGTACAAATATAATAAAATGGGATAGGCTATAAAGTCTGCATATTATTCTTGATTTTGAGAGGTTATCTTTTTGCTTTTTCTTTTCTCTCCCTCTTCCTGGTCGGTGACTCTGTATCCCGGGTTCTGCCCCTTTGGCGCGCTCAGGTAGAGGTTTGCAGTTGATAAGTCTCTATGGTGATGTCAAGTATTGTGCTTAAGTCTCGTTGGCAGTCAAGGCTCATTAGCATTTATAGGCTCCGACAGTGAGAGAGTCTGTGTTCCTGGAGCCTTTCTCCTAGATTTACTTCCTCAATTAGTTGCCTGATAATCCAGCTATGGGGTTGCTGCTGCCTCTGCCTGGATAGTAAGAGGCTCAAAGAGCTGGCAACTCCCCACTCTATTCCAACTCAGCACAGGGCTCTGGGTAAGGCTCAGTCAGTCAGAGCTGCTAGCAAAATCAGGCGGGGCTTCCACCCACTCAAAGACCTCTGGCTCTGACACTCTGTGGGATAACATGGGCATGCACTACCGAGGCACTTGGAGGAATCACTCGCCCACTATCTGTGCGTGCAGACCAGGATATCAGGCCAGCCGCCTCTCACTCTGAGTGAAACCCCTGCCCGCACGGAAAAGTTGCAGTGTTGGAATTGGCTCTCTCTCTGTTCCTGGGTGCGGCTTTTTCAAGTCTCTGGGATGGCCCAAGATTCCGCTTTTTGGGCCACACAAAGGCCCCTGAATCTGCCCCTCTGTGGGATAACACAGGTGGGCACTGCGGAGGCACTCGGAGGAAACTCTTGCTCACTATCTGTGTGCGTAAACCAGGATATCAGGCCAGCCGCCTCACCCTCTGAGTGAATCCCCCACCCACATGGAAAAGTTCCAGTGTTGGAATTGGCTCTCGCTCCCTCCTCTTGCATGGCTTTCCCAGGGTGCTGGGGCGGCCCGGAGATTCCACTTTTGGCCCACACAAAGGCCCCTGTCTTTGCCTCTCTGTGGGACAACATGGACCACACTCTCGGGGCTTTGGAAGAAATCTCTCATCCACTATCTGTGCGCACCGACCAGGAGATCGGGGAAAATGGTTGCCCCGCTTGTCTTTCTTTGTCTGGGTTTGGCGCGAGTGGTTGCTTTTATTGCCCGGGTTACCACAGGAACAGTTTTTCCTCGGCTTGGATCTCTGTGCCACAGCCTGGTTCAGCCGTTTGTGCCGCGGCCTGGATCGATTCACCCCCTTTGCCCGCCTCAGTTTCTATATTCTCAGTTTCCCGTGAAATTTGCCCTGTTTAGGTTAGTGAAGAAGGTGGAGTATTTCTTACTCCCTATTTCCTTTGGGGTTTGATTATATATTTAGCCAATTTTTGCTCAACCATACCTTTGGGTGTATTGTGAAACATCTGAGGCTCCAAGGATAGGTTTTTTTGTTTCTGGTTGAAGATCTTGTTGAGTTTTGGAGGAGATGTATTGGTATCGCTTCCTACTGCGCCATTACTCTGACGTCATCTCCCTGCTTGTCTTTTGATAAAACTATTTAGAAAAATGAGCAGTGAGCCAGATTTGCTTTGTGGGCCATAGTTCATCAATGCCTGAACATAAAAGAAATTATAAACAAACATCTCATACAAATAAGGCTTAAAAGTCTAATTACTGGCAGAAATCAACCCAAAAATGTTCATCCTAAAAGTATGAAAAAGAGAAAAGTTTTATCACCCATAGTGAAGAGTTCAGGAATAACAGATTTGCTGTATTAATATATATATATATATATATATATAGCCATAAAAAAGTAAAAATATAATAAACTATGGTTTAAGGGAAAATATTGGCAATGGCATACATCAGAAAAATGATAAAAATATCTAAAATATAGAGTTCTTACAAACTGAGAAGTAAAATAAAAATAATTCAATTGATATATTTGTAAAAGTTATAAGTAGGCAATTTTCAAATGGAAAAACTCAAAATATACATTAACTTTAAGTAGTGTGCTCTTCCTAAGTGAGTTCAGATGACTGTGCTCAAAGCCTGACAATGGTCCCATTTCACTCAGAGGGGAAATACCAACAGTGCCTCCCAGGCCCCTCATCTCTTGGACTTTTTCATCCCTAGTTGTCCTCTTATTTATCCCACTACAACCCTACTCCAACCACAGTGTCTGCTGAGCTGATCCTTGGAAACACAATATAGTCCACCACAGAGCTTTTGTGCTGATGTATCTTTGACCTTGAACACTTCAAGTTTTCTGTATGCCTTTACTTCCTTCACAGGGGCTCCAATGTCTTCTTGAGAAGCCTACCTCTAACTAATTTAGATAAAATTGCACATCTCCCACAACAGACACACACACACAGACAGAATTCCTACTTCCCCTTAACTCACTCTGTTTTTTTCATAATGTTATCTTTTAACTTACTATATAATTTGTGTATTTTCTGAATCATCTGTCTCCTCCTCAAAAATATCCACTGTCTAACAGCAGTGATGTTTGTCTGTTTGATCACTCATGTATTCCAATCACTTAGAACAGAGTCTACCACTTATAACAGTATACTAACTAACATATGCTTAATGAGTGACTGGGGAGTAGGTACCATTTGTTGACTACATGGATTAAACTCTCCCAGCATGGCATATTTTAAGCAACCAAATTAACATCAGCACAACATGGAGTAGGAAAAATTTTGCCCAATCAACTGTCATAAAGCAATCCAAACTTGTTCCAGCACACTACTGGGCATATAGTAAATATCTGATGAATAAACAAATGTTAAACCTCACTAGTGATTGTGGAAATGCACGTTAAAACAATATACAATTTTCAGAAGTCAAACTGGCAAATTGTGATAGACTAAAAACTTCAGAATCATGACTTAGTAATTTCACTTTTAGGAACAAATTCTATAAAAATAAAAAAATGTCAATACCCAAAGGAGATATGCATCTAAATATATTTACTGCAGCATTGTTTGTAATGGCAAAGCATGGAAATAATCTAAACACCTTGTGAATAGAAAAAGTAAATAAATTATATTATAGCCACATTATTGAGTGTTTTAAAGCCATTAAAATAATGAGTTATGTCTCTTACCTGGAAAGCTGTCCAAGGCATTTTTTAAGTACAAAAGTGTAAGTTGCACAGCAATGAGTATAATATCTAATTTTGTCAAAAAAATATTGAGAATATAATTTCAAATATTATTTTATTTGCAACATTACAAAAATGATTTAAGACACAACTGAGAATTAAATTTGAAATGAATTTATATGAATTGTCATAATCCTTTCGTACCATGATCTACAAATACAGTATAGAAAGCCTTATATAAGAGTCTTCTACCATACTCTTAATAGAAGTTTTGTGTCTATTAAAAATTTTATCTGTAAAATCTTTTTTAGCAAAAATATCTTGTTGGCTTCCCTTCAAATTATACTTTTAACACCTTATTTCTTACAGTGTTATTTTTAGTATTCTTTTCACTGCATTACCTGTATGGCTCAAACCATCTATGCTTCAACTTACATCAAAAATCTGACAACACAATGGACCTTGGCTTGAGACAAAAGTAGTACTAACTACTGAGTATGGTCCAAAATATGATTCCAAACAATGTCTCCAAATGGAACTGGAAAAAGAATATATATAATGTTTAACAATAATACTGTTGCCAGTTTTGAGACCTCAAATCAAAACTTTATGAGTTTGAAGATTGAGAATCAGAGGTCAATGTGGCTTTAACTTGCTAGGTGAGCATTGAGTAATATAATAAAAGGGAAACAGATATACAAGGCCACATTAGAGAGAATGGATTCTATTCCAAGGGCAATGAAAAGCCATGCACTAACCTGAGCATGGGCTGAAATAAAGTGAGGACTGGGGGCATGGAGGGAGCCAAACTGGGGCACAGATGTTCAAGTTGAGGAAAGAGTGTGCTTGCGGCAACTCAACCCTCACCAGCTAATGCCGGCGCCAGACCCCGGCAAAGGCAGGCCTGTGGCAGCCTCCATTACCCCCGATATCCTGGTCAGTGAGCGCAGACAGTGTGCGAGTGGTTTCTCCTAGTGCTCCAGATGTGGGCGCCCGCATTCCTGAACAGAGGGGCAGGGTCAGAGACTTCTGCATGGGCTGTGACTAGAGTCTCGGTGTAATCACTGCTCTCCGAACAACTGTGCATGGGTAGTGCATGAAAGTGAACTTCCCTACACCTGGACCTCTCTGGGCAGGCACGGTACCTCTGCCAGCCATTCAGGCTAACAAAAAACATCCCCAGGGAAAAAAAAGTACGGAAGTGCTAGGGGGAGGGGCACGCAGGCAGCTTGCAGACAGTCTCTAGAGCAGATCCATGGATCCAATCACTGAAGTCAGCTTAACCCACAGTCTGCTTACCACCCATCTGGCTTACATGGCTATGACTGACAAGGTCTTTTTTCTCAGGTCAGCAATCTAAGACAAGAGACGTGATTTTTTTTATTGCCTTTTGCTCTGCACATAGTGGTGGGGGCAACTTCCTGCCAGCCGATACAGGTTAAAAAACACATTCCTAAGGAACAGACCTCAGAGAGCACTGCAGAAGTTGGGAAAGGTAGGCTGTAGGCTTTCTAACAAGAGAGAGCCTGCAAGAGCAATCCCACAGAATGCTAAGGCAAATTTAACTAGATGTACCTGGGGAACCTTAGAAAGGAGCCTGAACAGAAGGTAACACACCCTCCTACCTGCTTAAGCTGGTGGCTTTGATTGGCAGAGCTTTCATAATCAGGGTTGTACATTAAAAAGAGGGACTTGGCAGTTTTTAAGACTTCCTGTTCTGCAGGCAGCAACTAGGGTATCTTCTTCCCAGCCAATACAAGTTACAAAGTGCAAAAAGCCTAGGGAGAGTGGTCCCACAGGGTGCTGAGGCATTCTAGACATGCCTGGAGGCTCATAGAAAGACACCCTGAGAAAAACTGGTGCCCAGCCCTGCCTGATTACGCTGGTGGCTCTGACTGGCAGAGTCTTACCCAGAGCCCTGCACTGAGTGAGGATAGAGTGGAGATTTGCCAGCTCTTTGAGCCTCTTACTCTCCAGGAAGTGGCAGGGGCAACCTCATAGCTAGATCACCAAGTTGCTAATTCAGGAAAGAGAAACTAGGAGAGAGACTCCAGGAAAACAAACTCTCCCATTGTTGGAGCCTGCAAATGCTAACAAGCCCCGACTACCAATGAGACTGAGGCCTAGTATATGACATCACTATAGGAACACATCAACTGCAAAACTCTACATAAGTGTGACACAGGGGTAGAGCCTAAGGTACAGAGCCACTGACCAGGAATGGGAGAAGAAAGAAAAAGAAAGAAGATAACCTCTCAAAATCAAGAATAATCCACAGTCTTTATAACTTTTTCCACTTTTTTTTGTTTCTTTCATTTTCTTATCTTTAATTTTTTTCTTCCACCTTGATCTTTTTATCCTCTGCTCATCTTATTCTTTTCTCTTCATCTTGAACTACTTTACCCATAAGTACTACATTCTCCATTTTTTTCTTTTTTCTTTTTCTTTATGAGGGTTACACTCCAAAGCCCTTAACTCTCCTTTTTTCTCTTCTTTTTTCCCTCTCTCTTACTTTCTTCTTTTTTTTTTACTTTTCCTCTCATTTGATCCTCACTCAAAAACAAATTATTTTATTTTGAATTCAAATTTTTTCTTTGTGGCATTTTGTGTGCTTTTTATTTTGATTTTTAACTCTTTAGCATTCCCCCCAACCCCAGCACTCCATTCTATGTAGTTTTTGTTCCACTTAATACAATAGTATTCTCATCTATTATTTGTTTGATTATGTTCACCATTCCATTTTCTCTCTCTTTTCTTTCAGATATACCTATTATTTTTATGTTAGTATATTTGATGGAGTCAGACAATTCCTGTAGGGCTTTCTCATTTTTTAAAATTTGTAAGTTTCTCTCTTCTTCTCTCTGTTGTGCCTCAAGTTTCCTGTCTTCTATTTCACTAATCCTCTTTTCTATCTGGCTTGGTCTATTAGCTAAGCTTGTTACCTCATTTTTCAGTTCATGAATTGAGTTTTTCATCGCTATTTGATTTGTTTTCATAGTTTCAATTTCCTTGGTAATATATTCTTTGTGTTTGTTGAGTTGTTTTCTGAGCTCCCTAAATTGACTTCTGTGTTTTCTTGTATATCTCTGAGTATTTTTAGAGTTTCTATTTTAAATTTTTTGTCATTTAACTCCACGTTTTCCAATCTATTAAAATTTTTTTCTATAGATTTTTCCTCATTTATCTCAGCTATATCTCTGTCTTTTTATCCATGATATTTGATTTCCTTTTCCTTAATGGCATCTGAGGGTGGTTTCATTTATAACACTATTAGAATTAATAAAGAATACAAAGTAAAAAATAAACAATAAAAATAATTTTAAAAAAATTATTTTTTTGGTCAAATGAGAGATATAGTGAAAGAGATAGGAAGAAAAGAAGAAAAAGAAAAAATACTATTGTATTAAGTGGAACAAAAGCTACATAGAATGGAGTGCTGGGGTTGGGAGGAATGATAAAGAGTTAAAAATCAAAGTAAAAAGCACACAAAATGCCACAAATAAAATAATTTGTTTTTGAGTGAGGATCAAATGAGAGGAAAAGTAAAAGAAAAAATAAGAAAATCCCAAGCCTGTGGAAAGAACTAAAGCCTTAAATTCAAGAAGCAAACAGAACACTGAGTTATCTTAACCCCAACAAACCTACTCCAAGTCACATCATAATGGAATTGGCACAAACCAACAACAAAGAAAAAATTCTCAAGGCTGCCAGGGAAAAGAAGAATACAATATAAAAAGGAAAGCCTATCATCAGATTTCTCAGCAGAAACTCTACAAGCTAGAAGAGAGTGGACTCCAATACTTAAAGTTCTGAAATAGAAAAATTTCCAGCCAAGAATACTATACCCATTAAAGGCATCCTTCAAATACAAAGGAGAAATAAAAACATTCACAGATACAAAAAAGATGAGGGAATTTATCATCAGAAAACCCCCATTACAGGAATTATTAAAGGAGGTTTTCCAACCAGATACAAAGAAGAAAACAAAACAAAACCACAAGTAAAACTCCACCAAGAACACAATAAAACCAAATTTAAACTGTGTCAACAATAACAAAAAAGGGGAGAGGATGAAGATAAACAGTAGCAAAAAACGATGGAGTTCAGAAGAACTCATAGGATAGCATACTACAGTGAACATGGTAGGTACCCCTTTCATTACTTAATGATAATCACTCTTGAAAAAACTACCACAGAAGCACATGACTTGAAAAAAGAAGTAACAGAGAAAAGATGTATGGATTACAACAAAACAAAAACAAATGATAGAAAAACAAAAGAGAAGAATCAAACAAGATACAAAACTAACAGAAAGCAATATATAAAATGGCAATAGTGGCCCTGGCCAGTTGGCTCAGTGGTAGAGCATCGGCCTGGCTTGTGGGAGTCCTGGATTTGATTCCCAGCCAGGGCACACAGGAGAAATGCCCATCTACTTCTCTGCCCTTCCACCTCTCCTTCCTCTCTGTCTCTCTCTTCCCCTCCTGCAGCTGAGGCTCCATTGGAGCAAAGTTGGCCCAGGCGCTGAGAATGGCTCTGTGGCCTCTACCTCAGGTGTTAGAATGTTTCTGGTTGCAGCAGAGCGACACCCCAGATAGGCAGAGCATCGCTCTCTGGTGGACATGCCAGGCAGATCCTGGTAAGGCACATGTGGGAGGCTGTCTGACTGCCTCCCCATTTCCAGCTTCAGAAAAATATACAAAAAAAACCCCTCCCCCCAATATAATAAAGTGGCAATAGGAAACCCTCAAGTATCAACAATTACACTAAATGTGAATGGATTGAACTCACCAATAAAAAGACACAGAGTAGCAGAATGGATTAAAAAAGAAAATCCAACTGTATGCTGCCTATAAGAAACACATCTAAGCAACAAGGATAAAAACAAATTTAAAGTGAAAGGCTGGAAAACAATACTCCAAGCACCTAACATTAAAAAAAGCTTGTGTAGCAATACTCATATCTAACAATGCTGACTACAAGACAACAAAAGTAAGCAGAGACAAAATGGTCATTTCATAATAATTAAGGGGACACTGAATCAAGAAGACATAGCAATTCTTAGTATATATGCAACAAACCAAGGAGCACGAAATTATGTGAGACAGCTACTGACTGACCTAAAAACAAAAACTGACAAAAATACAATCATACTTGGAGACCTCAATACACTGCTGATGGCTCTAGATTGTTCATTCCAACAGAAAATCAATAAAGAAATATTGACCTTAAATGAAACACTAGAGCAGTGTTTCCCAACCTTTTTTGTGTCATGCCCCACCTTAACCTTTCTAAAATTTTTATGTCCCCCCTATGTAACATACATAATTTTTAACATTAAAAAATTGATTTATTCACTTAATAAACATAAATGATAGGTTCTAGGAAGAAATCACTATGAAATTGTTAACAAAACACAGTAAATAAAATTTCAAAACATATAATGAAAAACAGAAATTTAAATTCCAAATAATTTTAATACAGATTTTTCTATATTAATTTATTATTTTAATTTAGTGTGATCCTTGCGCTTGATGCTTGCTGCACAGAGATTTTATATTAGGTTCCAATTTGGTTAGCTTTAGTCTCAAGTCTCCACGTTGTATTATATCCAGTCGATTCCTTTTTCTCACTAGTAAATCATTTACAGCACTAAATCCACATTCAGCTAAAAATGAAGATGGAAATGGTAGCAATAGTTTTCTTGCACATTTGGTTGAATTTGGGTATTTGATTTGTTTCCTCACAAAACCATGCCATTGCTCCTTTGATATTAAATAAAGCTTTAACTGACTCATCATTTTGCAATTCTGCGAGTTCTTCTTGATACTGCATATATGATATATCAGACAAATCCACTAACATTGGCTGCATCATCCATGTTGGGAAATCAATTTGTTTTAAATCAGAAAATCTTTCTTTTAAATCAGCCGATAGAATATTCAAATGATTGACAATAACAAGTAAAGCAGTATCAGTTACTTCACATTTTTGGAGCCAATGAAACTGTTTAAAGTTTTTGTTGTTAATATGTTTCTGACATAACTCAATATTGGTAATGAAACCAAATATCTTTGCTTTTGCATCGACAAGAGTTTTATTTGTTCCTTGAAGTTGCTTATTTAATATATTTAGTTTTTCAAAGATATCGGCTAAATAACTCACAAATGCTTTACCATCTATTGTTAACAGATACTTCATTTCAGGTTTGTCGCTTAAAAAATCACTAAGAGTATCAAACAGTTCTATAAATCTTTTCAAACAGTTTCCTTTAGATAGCCATCTTACTTCAGTATGAAGTAAAAGTCTCACATGGTCTTCATTTTGTTCTTCACAAAATAGCTTGAAAAGACGCTCACATTTGGCACTAGCTTTAATAGCATTAATACACTTTATTACTGTATGTAATACTTCATTCAGAACAGGCGAGATGTTTTTAGCTACCAGTTTTCCCTATGAATAACACAATGCACAAGAATCATTTCTGGATTCACATCTTTCATCAATTCTAAGCAGCGATTTTTCTTGCCTATTATATTGGGAGCACCATCTGCAGCACAAGATGTTATATTTTTCATTGGTATATCATTGACATCTAAGTAGTCTTTTAGCTTATTATATATATCTTTGGAGGTAGTGGTGCTTTATAATTTTTTTACAGAACAACATTTCTTCAGCAAAATGTCCTTTATCAACATATCTTACATAAGTTATAAATACTGCCTCATTGTCTCTCAAAGTTGATTCATCCATTTGCAAGGAGAATTTTCTTGTTTTCGGCTTTTCAATAAGTTGTTTTTCAATATCCTCACTCATTTCATCTATTCTTCTGCTAACAGAATTGTTACTGAGTGGCATAGCTTTTACATCTTTGTCATCTTTTTCAAGAACCATTTTAAGAATTGCTGATATTGACGGTTTTATTAAATTCTCTTCTATAGTGTGATTTTCTCCAGTTTTAGCGATGAATAAAGAAATTTGATAACTAATCTCAAGAACAAGATTATTAGTTGAAGTATGAGCAGTAAATAGAGACTTTAATGTTGTTCTTTTTTCAAAATTTTTCTTTAAAGTTTTAAAGTAACTCAAATCTGAATTAATATGAGCACTATGTGTTGCCTTCAAATGTGCCTCAAGATGACCTCGTTCCATTGATTCGTTGGTCAAGCATTGCTGGCATAAAAGACAAAAAGGAATCTGCTCATCGTGAACAGGGGGTATGAACACAAATTTTAAATATTCCTTCAAATAGTGACGAGTTTTTTTCTTGCTTGCACCATTCATTTTACTATGGGCTATAAGAAATAAAAATAAGATCAATTAAAAACTAATATTAAAATATGTGTTAAAATATATTCAATGTGACATAGAGTAAACGTATACTAAAAATTCATATTTATTTAAATGTATATAACACATTTACTACACTACCACCGCAAATCAAAAGGTATCTATATTTTTCCAGTTGACAAAATTTTCTGGAAAGTTATGCTTCTAAAATTAAAATTGTCGTGCATGCACTATTATAGTCCCAATAATATTTATAAAATATTAGTGCTTTCTAGCCCCATTGCAAGAAGTACTTAATAAAGAGTTTAATATTGATAAAAATAAAATCAAATACTTACTAATTATACCTATACAATATATATATGTATATTTATTAAATCAATGAGCTTTTACAACAGTTTTGACTGACACTTATTTCAAATTAACACCAACTGAATGATGTGAAACACTGCAGAAGTTGCGATGGGCCAATTAGATGAGAATAACTGCATTGTTTAGCGAGTTTTTAAAACATCCAGGGTTCCCCGTGGCAGACGGCACACTCTGCGGTGAACCCAGGATGAAGTTTACTTGACGACGCCAATCACCCAGTTGATATTTGGTCTCGTCAAACGAAATTATACTTAATAATTATTTACCGCAATTATTTAAGAATTGCATTTTTTGTTAAATTTGGCACCAATATCTAGCATTGCATTTAAATGGCCCAGGGTGAAAGAGTTAAAGTCGTGTCGAGTCCATTTTCAAATTTCCCCCCTTAACTATTCAATTGCCCCCCTGTGGGGCATGGGCCCCACATTGGGAAATACCGCACTAGAGTAATTGGATATGATAAACATCTACAGAACATTTTATCCCAAAGAGACAGAGTACACATTTTTCTCTGGTGTACATGGAACATTCTCAAGAATTAACCATATGTTGGGCCACAAAAATAACAGCAAATTCAGAAAAATTAAAATTGTACCAAGCATATTTTCTGATCATAAATCCTTGAAACTAGAATTCAACTCTAAAAAGAGAAGTAAAAAAAACGTCACAAAAATGTGAAAACTAAACAACATACTTTAAAAAAATGAGTGGTCAAAGAAAAAATAAGCACAGAGATCAAAAGATACACAGAGACAAATGTAAATAACAACACGACATATCAGAATCTTTGGGATGCAGCAAAAGCAGTAATAAGAAGGAAGTTCATATCATTTCAGGCCTATATAAACAAATAAGAGAGAGCCCAAGTAAACCACTTAATTTCACATCTTAAAGAACTAGAAAAAGAAGAACAAAGACAACCCAAAACCAGCTGAAGAAATAAAATAATAAAAATCAGAGCTGAAATAAATTATATGGAGAACAGAAAAGCTATAGAAAAAAATAAATAAAACAAGGAGCTGGTTCTTTTAATAGATCAAAAAAACTGACAAACCCTTGGCAAGACTTACCAAGGAAAAATGAGAAAGAACTCATATAAACAAAATCCAAAGTGAAAGAGGTGAAATCACCAAATATATCATAGATATAAAAAGAATTATTGTAGAATGCTATAAAAAACTATATGCCACCAAATTCAACAATCTGGAAGAAATGGATAAATTTCTAGAACAATACAGTCTTCCCAGACTGAGTCATGAAGAAGCAGAAAGCTTAAACAGACCAATAAGCAGGGAGAAAATAGAAAAAACTATTAAAAACCTCCCCCAAAACAAAAGTCCAGGCCCAGACGGCTATACTAGTGAATTCTATCAAACATTCAAAGAAAACTTGGTTCCTATTCTACACAAAGTCTTCCAAAAAATTGAAGAAGAAGCAATACTGCCAAACACATTTATGAGGCCAACATAACCCTCATACTGAAACCTGGCAAGTACAATACAAGAAAAGAAAACTACAGACCAATATCTCTAATGAATACAGGTGCTAAAATACAAAACAAAATACTAGCAAATCAAATACAATAACATATTAAAAAATAATACATCATGATCAAGTGGGATTCATCCCAGAATCTCAAGGATGGTTCAACATACGTAAAACGGTTAACGTAGTATACCAACCATATCAACAACAACAACAAAAACAACCAAAAACCATATGATCTTATCAATAGGTGCAGAAAAGGCATTCGATAAAATAAAACACAATTTTATGTTTAAAATACTCAACAAAATGAGTATAGAAGGAAAATATCTCAACATGATAAAAGTCATTTATGATAAACCATAAGCTAACATCATATTAAATGGCATAAAACTGAGGACGTTCCTTCTTAAATCAGGAACAAGACATGGTTGTCCACTCTCTCCACTCTTATTTAACGTGGTGCTAGAAGCTGTAGCCTGAGGAATCAAAGAAGATAAAGAAATAAAAGTCATTTGTACCAGAAAAGAAGAAGTAAAGGTTTCACTTTTTTCAGATGATATGATCCTATACATCAAAAACCCCAAAGCCTCTACAAAAAGAATGCTAGAAAGAATAAACCAATACAGTAGGGTCACAGGATACAAAATTAGTATACAAAAGTCCATAGCCTTTTTATATGCCAACAATGTAACATTAGAAAACGAACTCAAAAAAATAATCCCTTTTACGGTTTCAACAAAAAAAATAATAAACTACCTAGGAATAAACATAACAAAGAATGTAAAGGACGTATATAATAAAGACTACAAAGTATTGTTAAGGGAAATAAAAAAAGACACAATAAAATGAAAAAAACATTCCTTGTTCTTGGATAGGAAAAATAAATATAGTGAAAATGACCATATTACCCAAAGCAATATACAAATTTAACACAATTCCAATCAAAATTCCAATGACGTTTTTTAAAGAAATGGAACAAAAAAATTATCAGATTAATATAAAACTATAAAAAACCTTATATAGCCAAAACAATCCTAAGGAAAAAGAACAAAGCTGGGGCATTACAATAACTGACTTCAAATAATATTATAGAGCCATGACAATCAAAACAGCATGATATTGGCAGAAAAATAGACACTCAGACCAATGAAACAGAATAGAAAGTCCAGAAATAAAACCACATACGTATGGTCAAATAATTTTTTATAAAGTGGCCAACAACACACAATGGAGAAAGGAAAGCCTGTTCAACAAACAGTGCTGGGAACATGAGAAGGCCACATGCAAAAGAATGAAACTCGACTACAGTGTGTCCCCTTGTACTAAAATTAATTCAAAATAAATCGAAGACCTAAATATAAGACCTGAAACAATAAAGTACGTTGAAGAAAACGTAGGTACTAAACTCATGAACCTTGGTTTTAAAGAGCATTTTATAAATTTAACTCCAAAGGCAAGGGAAGTAAAAGCAAAGATAAATGAATGGGACCACATCAGATTAAGAAGTTTTTGCACAGCAAGAGAAACTGACAACAAAATAAACAAACAGCCAACTAAATGAGATATAATAGTTTCAAACAACAGCTCAGTTAAGGACCTACTATCCAAAATATACAAAGAACTCATAAAACTCAACAACATGCAAACAAACAATCCAATAAAAAAATGGGAAGAGGACATGAATAGACACTTTTCTTAGGAAGAAATACAAATGGCCAACAGATATTTAAAAAGATACTCATCTTCACTAGCTATTAGAGTAATGCAAATCAAAACTACAATGAGATACCACCTCACACCTGTTAGATTAGCGATTATCAACAAGACAGGTAATAACAAGTGTTGGAGAGGCTGTTGAGAAAAAGGAACCCTCATCCACTGTTGGTGGGAATGAAAAGTAGTACAACCATTATGGAAGACAATATGGTGGTTCCTCAAAAAATTGAAAATAGAACTACCATATGACCCAGCAATCCCTCTACTGTGAATATTCCCACATAACTCAAGAACAGTGGTACGAGCCCTGGCTGGTTGGCTCAGTGGTAGAGCATCAGCCTGGCATACGGGAGACCCAGGTTCGATTCCTGGCCAGGGCATATTGGAGAAGCCCATTTGCTTCTCCACCCCCCCTTCCTCTCTGTCTCTCTCTTCCCCTCCCGCAGCCAAGGCTCCATTGGAGCAAAGATGGCCCGGGCGCTGAGGATGGCTCCTTGGCCACTGCCCCAGGCGCTAGAGTGGCTCTGGTTGTGGCAGAGCGACGCCCCCTGGAGGGGCAGAGCATCACCCCCTGGTGGGTAGAGCGTCGCCCCTGGTGGGCGTGCCGGGTGGATCCCGGTCAGGCACATGCGGGAGTCTGTCTGACTGTCTCTCCCCATTTCCAGCTTCAAAAAAATACAAAAAACAAAACAAAACAAAAAAACAGTGGTATATACAGACACATGTAGCCCCATGTTCATTGCAGCATTGTCCACAGTGGCCAAGACATGGAAACAACCAAAAAGCCCTTCAGTAGATGACTGGATAAAGAAGATGTGATACATATATACTATGCAATACTCATATATACTCGGCCATAAAAAATGATGAGATTTGATCATTTACAACAAAACCGATGGATCTTGATATCATTATACAAAGTGAAATAAGTAAATTAGAAAAAAACTAAGAACTGCATGATTCCATACTTAGGTGGGACATAAAGAAGAGACTAAGGGACATGGTCAAGAGTGTGGTGGTTACAGGGTGAGGGGGAGGAAGAGGGGCAAGGGGAGGGGCACAAAAAACCAGATAGAAGGTGATGGAGGATAACTTGACTTTGGGTGATGGGTATGCAACATAATTGAATGACAAGATAACCTGGAGATGTTTTCTTTGAACATATGTACCCTGATTTATTAATATCATTCCATTAAAATTAATTTAAAAATAGTAATGTCACAGAGAAGAAATGAAAAATGCAGGAGAGAGAGAAAGTCAGTGGGAACAAAGTACTTGAGTGTGACTGTGGAAGAATATTGAACAAGGCTACAGGAGGGAGGGTTGGCCCTCTTGTTCAAGAACAACACCACAAGAGAGAGCGCAGAGGTGTGAATGCAGAAGCAAAGAAATTGAGATAGAGTGAACGAGAGGTTAGATTCCAATTAGAAATTATCTTTTCTCATTGGTGTGTTAAGAAAGGTTATAAGCTGAGAGTAGAGGTGAAACCAGAAAGGAAGGTGGTGAGGAAACATTTCAGAAAGGAGAAAATAAAATTCTTGTAACAAGATCGTGTGTTTACTTGAGATGAAAACAATTGGACAGTCACATAGTTCATGGAATTCTGACTAGCCAGCACCCTTGTTTGTTTTTCTGTGTGTACATTTGGCCCCCTAAGGACTAGATGAAAGAAGCATTTTTATCTTTGCTTTACAGGTGAGAGATACAAGGCTCACAGATGCTGATCAACTTCTCATGTCCATTCAGTTCTTATGTAATGAAGCAAGTGTGTTAATATCAAAGCTATTTTGTTAAAATTAATAATAATAATAACTACCTATCTTCCACCAAAACACTTAGAAAAGTATAATGATGCTTAAAATAAAGGGTTTTAAGAAAAATTTCAAGGTCATAACAGAGATGCTTCAGAAAGAATAAGTAGAAAAGTTAGAGAAGCAATCCATTAGTACTTTTGGAAAGCAATTATTTCATTATATATTGATGACTCTGAAATCATTGTTCAAAGTTTAATTTTTAGCCCTGGCCGGTTGGCTCAGTGGTAGAGCATCAGCCTAGCGTGCGGAGGACCCGGGTTCAATTCCTGGCCAGGGCACACAGGAGAAGCGCCCATTTGCTTCTCCACCCCTCCGCCGCGCTTTCCTCTCTGTCTCTCTCTTCCCCTCCCGCAGCCAAGGCTCCATTGGAGCAAAGATGGCCCAGGCACTGGGGATGGCTCTGTGGCCTCTGCCTCAGGCGCTAGAGTGGCTCTGGTCACAACATGGCGATGCCCAGGATGGGCAGAGCATCGCCCCCTGGTGGGCAGAGCATCGCCCCTGGTGCGTGCGCCGGGTGGATCCTGGTCGGGCGCATGCGGGAGTCTGTCTGACTGTCTCTCCCTGTTTCCAGCTTCAGAAAAATGAAAGAAAAAAATAGTTTAATTTTTAGAATCTGGCTGGTGGCTCAGTGGATATAGCATCAGCTGGGCATATGGATGTCCTAGGTTAGATCTCTGGTCAGGTCACACAGCAGAAACAGCCATCTGCTTCACTTTTCCTCCCACTCCCCCATCTCTCTCTCTTCCTCCCCACAGCCAGTGGCTTCATTGGTTTAAGCATCACCCCAGATAGCTCAGTTGTTCCAATATTCAGGAGTCTGTCTCACTAGCTCTCCTCCTCTCACTTAGAAAAAAAAAGTTTAGTTTTTCTCCTCCTAATTGTTTAGTAAAAATTAGAGAAAATGGTATCTCCAAAATGACCTGGAAGAAAAACAAATACTGTAATAAGCTTGGCAATATTTATTCAAAATAAATTTCTGTGCATCAACCAATTAATAAAATCATCAGTGATCACGGTCTTGGGTAACAAAAACACTCGAGTCTAGCAGCAAAACAATGTCAAAGAAAACAAATATCCTATGAGAAATGTCTTTGAAAGCTCATCATCTTATAAATCAACCCGAGCAAATCAAATATGACAATTAACATGCAAAGAGTCTAGATGTGGTACTTGGGTAAAGAATGCAAGAAAATAACAGATTTTTTTTTCTGATTCAACAATGAAAAAGAAAACAGAAAGAGTAGATTGTGTTAGTCAATTGATGTCAAACAAATTGAATTGTTCTCTGGATAAAACTGTAAAATAAGTATATGGAAAAAGGACAAAGAATGTGTACATTTGTGTATGATTGTGTGTGTACATATATGTTACATACAACTATATAACCATATATGCATATATATATGATACACTTGATTTACAGGTAAGAAAGCTCACAAAATATTTTATTAAAGTCAACTTTGTAGGCACATAGATTAATTTAAACATGTCTAAAAGACCCTAACATGAAACACTAATTCAGGGGAAAATTACAGATGTATATAATTTAATTAATATGATGTGAGATTTCTACTAATAACCTAGAACCTTGGGGATAAATATTCTATTTTTAACTTATAGTATAAAATAGGGTTTTTCTCAGTAGTAGAAAATGTTCAAAGGATTTAAGTAAGTTTTTTAAAAAGTGGATAATAACCAGTAAAGACAAACCAAAAAAAAATAATAGATATATAAGTGCATAAACTTTTAAATGTTTTGAGTTAACCATCTTGATGATTCCAGGCTGCTCATTATGTAAATAACCTTAGATATAATGTGTCTACACCATTTAAATGTATAGAAATAATAATAATAACAGTATTGTAATAGTAATAAACAGCTACCACTTACCACATATGTATACTATGACAGGTGTTATTAGGCTCTTTAAAATACCCTAACTAGCGACCTGAAGATGGCAGCAGAGTAGGCAGACACAAAGACGCCCAGCTCTCACCACCAAACTGGAATACAAATCAATTTAGAAAAAAATCAGAGTGAAAAACCAACTCTGGACTACAAGAACAGCTCTCAAAAACCAAGGAGCAAAGAAGAAGCCACAACAAACCTGGTAGTGAGCACCTGAATCTCTCCTGCTTACAGGAGCGGAGGGAAGGGTGAGGCTGAGAGCACAGAGAGGATCTCACTCCAGGGAAAAGAGCAGAAAATACTGCTCACAGCCCCTTGCCTGGTGACCAGAGAGCAAGATGTGTTGAAAAGACCAGCTTATCTCCCAAGTGGAAAGCAGAGAGAGAGGGACAGACTGTGAGGGGCTAAGGAATGCAGGAGACCACCTAAAAAAGCTGACTCATCCATGCTGGAGGCAGCCATAGCAGGGGGAGGGACTGATCCTTCTACAAAACAGTATTGAATTGCTTCCAGATCAGAGATCTTCAGACATCTCTCCAGCTTCAATCAGCGCAATAAGACACAGCTGAAAACAAGAAGTGGGGAGGAGGGGCAGTAACTCAGGTCTCAATGGAGATCTGAGACGCACCTCCCCCTACTGAAGCTGAGAAAACACCCTGCCCCCAGAGAGATTAGTTGGTGGAAGAGGCCTTCAGAGTCTCAGGTTACACCAATCCTATTCCTGGATACAGTTTTAAGGAAGCCCCATGATAAGATCAGTAAACAAGACTATCACCTGTAAAGAAAATAAACAAATCAAGACTTCAAAGCTGCCCAAATCCAAAAATGGATTACAAATAATAGCTGATACCAACCCAAGAAGACCTAGAAATAACACAATTGAAAACTGGAGGCAGACGATACCAAGCCTAGACTCAACAAACTATACAAACAAATCACCCAAACACAGATAATGACAAGACAAAAAGTACAATCCAAATGAAACCACAAGACGGATTGAGTGATATGGAAATAATCAAACTTTCAGATACGGAGTTCAAAATAATGACAGTAAGGTTGCTTTAGGGATCTTAGAACAACAATGGATGGTCATTATAAATACCTAAATAAAAAAATAGCAAGTATAAAAAAGGATATTGAAATATTAAAAAAAGAATCAGTCAGAGATGACAAATACAATATCAGAAATAAAGGCCACATGGAAGGAATTAAAAACAGGACGGATAGAGATGAGGATCGAATCAGCGAGTTGGAGGACAACTTGAATGAAAGCAAAAAGCAGAGGAGAAAGAAGAAAAGAGATTGAAAAAGTCTGAGGGAACTCTTAGAGAGATCTGTGACAACATGAATAGAAATGACATCCGCATCATAGGGGTTCCTGAAGAAGAAGAGAAAGAACAAGGGATAGAGACTTTGTTCAATCATATTATAGCTGAAAACTTCTTTAAATTAATGCAGGAGAAACACTCACAAGTTCAAGAAGCACAGAGAACTCCATTAAAGAGAAACCTACACCAACACACATCATAATTAAAATACCAAAGCTAAGTGATAAAGAGAAAATATTAAAAGCTGCAAGAGAAAAAAAAGCTATCACCTAAAAAGGAGCCTCCATAAGGGTGACATCCAACTTCTCAACAGAAACACTTGAGGCCAGAAAAGAATGGAAAGAAATATTCAAAGTAATGCAGAACAAGAACCTACAACCAAGACTACTTTATCCAGCAAGGCTATAATTTAAAATCAAAGAAGAAATAAAAACCTTCCCAGAAAAAACAACTCAAACCAATGCTGCAGGAAATGTTAAGGGGCCTGTTGTAAACAGATCAAAGTGGGAAAAGAATATAGCAAAAATGGAATACAGCTTTAAAGAATAAAATGGCAATAAACAACTACATATCAATAATAACCATAAATGTAAATGGATTAAATGATCCAATGAAAAGAAAAAGGGCCCATGGCTGGTTGGCTCAGTGGTAGAGCGTTGGCCTGGCATGCAGGAGTCCCGGGTTCGATTCCCGGCCAAGGGACACAGGAGAAGTGCCCATCTGCTTCTCTGCCCCTCCCCCTCTTTTTCCACTCTGTCTCTCTCTTCCCCTCCCACTGCCAAGGCTCCATTGGAGCAAAGATGGCCCAGGCACTGGGGATGGCTCCTTGGCCTCCGCCCCAGGTGCTAGAGTGGCTCTGGTTGCAACAGAGCGATGCCCCAGAGGGTAAGAGCATCACCCCCTGGTGGGCAGAGCGTCGCCCCCGGTGGGCGTGCCGGGTGGATCCCGGTTGGGCGCATGCGGGAGTCTGTCTGACTGTCTCTCCCCGTTTCCAGCTTCAGAAAAATACAAAAAAAAAAAAAGGGCAGTTGCGTAGATAAGAAAATAGGATCCGCACATATGCTGTCTACAAAAGACACACCTTAGAATAAAAGATACCCATAGATTGAAGGTAAAAGTATGGAAAAAAACATTTAATGCAAATGGAAATGAAAAAAAAGGTGGGGTAGCAATACTTATATCAGACAAATTGGACTTTAAAACAAAGGATATAGTAAGAGATAAATAAGGCCACTCCATAATGATAAAAGGAGTAATCCAACAGAAAGATAGAACTATTATAAATATCTACGCACCTAATATAGGAGCACCTAAATATATAAAGCAGACATTGATGAATTTAAAGGGTGAGATCAACAGCAATACTAAAATAGTAGGGGATTTCAATACCCCACTGACATCACTAGATAGATCCTTTTTTTTTTTTTTTTTTTTTTGTATTTTTCTGAAGCTGGAAACGGGGAAGATAGTCAGACTCCCACATGCACCTGACTGGGATCCACCTGGCACGCCCACCAGGGGCGATGCTCTGCCCACCAGGGGGCGATGCTCTGCCCCTCCGGGGCATTGCTCTGTTGCGACCAGACCCACTCTAGCACCTGGGGCAGAGGCGACGGAGCCATCTCCAGCACCCGGGCCATCTTTGCTCCAATGGAGCCTTGGCTGTGGGAGGGGAAGAGAGAGACAGAGAGGAAGGAGGAGGGGTGGGGAAGCAAATGGGCACTTCTCCTATGTGCCCTGGCCAGGAATCGAACCTGGATCCTCCACATGCCAGGCCGATGCTCTACCACTGAGCCAACTGGCCAGGGCCAGATCCTTAAGAATGAAAATTAGCAAAGAAATAGCAGACTTATTGGACACACTAGATCAACTTGATTTAATAAATATCTTCAGAACCTTTCACCCGAATGCAAGACAATATACATTTTTTTTCAAGTGCTCATAGTACATTCTCTAGGATAGACCACACGTTAGGACACAAAAGTGGTCTGAACAAATTTAAGAAGATTGAAATCATATCAAGCACTTTCTCTGATCACAATGACATGAATCTAGAATTGAACCACAACAAAAAAGCTCAAAAATTCTCAAACACATGGAAACTAAATAGCAGGTTGTTAAATAATGAATGGATTAAGAATGGGATCAAAGAAAAAATAAAAAAAAATTCTAGAAACAAATGACAATGAGCGTAGAACAACTCAAAATTTATGGGACACAGCAAAAGCAATACTGAGAGGGAAGTTCATAGTACTACAGGCATACTTTCAGAAGCTAGAAAAAGCTCAATTAAACAACTTAACCCTGCATCTAAAAGAACTAGAAAAAGAACAGCAAGTAAAACCCAAATGTAGTAGAAGGAAGGAAATAATAAAGATCAGAGCAGAAATAAATGACATAGAGGCTAAAGAAACAATACAGAGGATCAATGAAACTAGGAGCTGGTTCTTTGAAAAGGTAAACAAGATCGATGAACCTTTAACTAGACTCACCAAGAAAAAGAGAGAGAGGACTCAAATAAATAAAATTAGAAATGAAAGTGGAGAAATAACAACTGACACAACAAAAATACAAAATATTGTAAGAAAATATTATGAAGAACTATATGACAAAAAACTAGACAACCTAGATGAAATGGACAAATTCCTTAAAACATACAATCTTCCAAAAATCAATCTGGAAGAATCAGAAAACCTAAACAGACCGATTACACCAAATGAGATTGAAACAGTTATCAAAAAACTCCCAACAAAAAAAAGTCTGGGGCCTGATGGCTTCACAACTTAATTTTACTGAATATTCAAAGAAGAACTAACTCCTATTCTTCTCAAACTGTTTCAAAAAATTCAAAAGGAAGAAAGACTTCCAAGCTCCATTTATGAGGCGAGCATAATTCTGATTCCAAAACCAGGCAAAGAAAACAAAAAGAAAAAAAAAATTATAGGCCCTGGCCGGTTGGCTCAGCGGTAGAGCGTCGGCCTAGCGTGCGGAGGACCCGGGTTCGATTCCCGGCCAGGGCACACAGGAGAAGCGTCCATTTGCTTCTCCACCCCTCCGCCGCGCTTTCCTCTCTGTCTCTCTCTTCCCCTCCTGCAGCCAAGGCTCCATTGGAGCAAAGATGGCCCGGGCACTGGGGATGGCTCTGTGGCCTCTGCCTCAGGCGCTAGAGTGGCTCTGGTCGCAAGATGGCGATGCCCAGGATGGGCAGAGCAATGCCCCCCTGGTGGGCAGAGCATCGCCCCTGGTGGGCGTGCCGGGTGGATCCCGGTCGGGCACATGTGGGAGTCTGTCTGACTGTCTCTCCCTGTTTCCAGCTTCAGAAAAATGGAAAAAAAAAGAAAAAAAAAAAAAAAAACAAAGAAAAAAATTATAGGCCAATATCTCTGATGAATATAGATGCTAAAATCCTCAACAAAATATTGGCAAACCGGATCCAACAATATATGGAAAAAATCATACACCATGATCAAGTGGGATTTATTCTGGGGAAGCAAGGCTGGTACAATATTTGTAAATCAATCAATGTGTTTCATCACATAAAGAAAAAGAAAGAAAAAAACCACATGATAATTTCAATAGATGCAGAAAAAGCATTTGATAAAATCCAGCACCCATTCTTGACCAAAACTCTCAGCAAAGTGGGAATACAGGTAACATACCTCAACCTGATAAAACCCATCTATGACAAACCCTCAGCCAACATCATACTCAATGGGCAAAAATTAAAAACAATACCCTTAAGATCAGGAACAAGGCAGAGGTCCCCCCTTTCACCACTCTTATATAACATAGTCCTGGAAATCCTAGCCATAGCAATCAGACAAGAAGAAATAAAAGGCATTCAAGTTGGAAAAGAAGAAGTAAATCTATCATTATTTGCAGATGATATGATATTGTATATAGAAAACCCTAAAGTCTCAGTCAAAAACTACTGGACCGGATAAATGAATTCAGCAAAGTGACAAGATATAAAATCAATACTCAGAAATCAGAGGCATTTTTATATGCCAACAATGAACAGTCAGAAAGAGAAATTAAGGAAACAATCCCCTTCACAATTACAACCAAAAAAATAAAGTACCTAGGAGTAAACTTAACCAAGGAGACTAAAGACTTGTACTCGGAAAATTACAAAGCATTGATAAAAGAAATCAAGGAAGATACAAACAAGTGGAAGCATATACTGTGCTCATGGTTAGGAAAAATAAACATCATTAAAATGTCTATATTACCCAAAGCAATCTATAAATTCAATACAATACCAATTAAAATACCAATGACATACTTCAAAGATATAGATCACATATTCCAAAAATTTATATGGAACCAAAAAAGTACACAAATAGCCTCAGCAATCTTAAAAAAGAATAAAGTGGGAGGTATCACACTTCCTGATATGAAGTTATACTACAAGGCCGTTGTACTCAAAACAGCCTGGTACTGGCATAAGAACAGGCATATAGATTAGTGGAACAGAACAAAGAACCCAGAAATAAACCCACAGCTCTATGGACAACTGATATTTGACAAAGGACGTAAGGAAATACAATAGAGTAAAGACAGCCTCTTTAACAAATGGTGTTGGGAAAATTGGACAGATAACTGTAAAAAAATGAAACTAAATCACCAGCTTACACCACTCACAAAAATAAACTCAAAATGGATAAAAGACTTAAATATAAGCTGTGAAACCATAAGCATCTTAGAAGAAAACATAGGCAATAAGCTCTCTGACATCTCTCGGAGCAATATATTTGCTGATTTATCTCCACGGGGAAGTGAAATAAAATACAGAATAAACAAATGGGACTATATCAAACTAAAAAGCTTTTGCACAGCTAAAGACAATAAGAACAGAATAGAAAGACAAACTACACAATGGGAGAATATATTTGACAATAAGTCTGATTAGGGGTTAATAACCAAAATTTATAAAGAACTTGTAATGAATGCTCAACATCAGGAATACAAACAGTCCAATCAAAAAGTTGAAAAAAGAAATAAATAGACACTTCTCCAAAGAGGACATACAGATGGCCAATACGCATATAAAAAAAAATGCTCAACATCACTAATCATTAAAGAAATGCAAATTAAAACCACAATGAGACATCACCTCACACCAGCCAGAATGGCACTCATCAACAAAACAACATAGAATACAGTGCTGGCGAGAATTTGGAGAAAAGGGAACATTCCTGCACTGCTGGTGGGAATGCAGACTGGTTCAGCCACTGTGGAAAACAGTATGGAGATTCCTCAAAAAACTGAGAATCTAACTACCTTTGACCCAGCTATCCCACTTTTAGGAATATATCCCGAGGACACCATAGAACGGCTCCAAAAGGAGAAATGCACCCCCATGTTTGTGGCAGCATTGTTCACAATAGCGAAGATCTGGAAACAGCCCAAGTGTCTGTCAGAGGATGAGTGGATTAAAAAGCTTTGGTACATATATATACTATGGAATACTACTCAGCCATAAGAAATGATGACATCGGATCATTTACAATAGCATAGATGGACCTTGATAACATTATACGGAGTGAAATAAGTAAATCAGAAAAATCTAAGAACTATATGAATCCAAACATAGATGGTACATAACAATGAGACTCAGGGACATGATCAAGAATGTAATAACAACGGGGGTGGGGGGAGGTGTTGATGGGGCAAGGAAGAAGAGAGGGTGTGGGGGAGGGGAGAGGCACAAAGAAAACTACATAGAAGGTGACAGAAGACAATTTGACTTTGGGTGAGGGGTATACAGCATAATCAATTGTCAAAATAATCTGGAGATGTTTTCTCTCAACATCCGTACCCTGATTTATCAATGTCACTGCATTAAATTTAATTTAAAAATAAAAGAAAGCAAAATAAATAAATAATACCCTAACTAATGTAATAAAAACTGTATTATCTCTACTTAACATATAGAAAACAGAGACTCAAGAATTTGTGTTTAATTTGTCTGTTGGAGTCAGAGCTCTCCCCCAAGTGTTCAATAAGAGTACACTTTCCCCAAACCCTTGATTACCTGCACTATTCCTCTCTGATACCCTTGAGTCTGCAATGTCAGTAGGCAGATGGCAAAAAACAGATCTATTTATCCTTAGTCATCCTCAAAATTGCCCTAGCCAACTAGGCTTGGGCTACTGCCTTGTCTTTGCCAGTCCCATCATCACAGACGCAAAGCCACCACGCTGTCCACCCTGCTTTGTCAGGGTTCACAACTGGTTAAGAGAAGTGTGAAAGCCTCCCAAACAAAGTCCCAGCCAACTTTACACTTCCATCTCCTGGGCCTGCACTGCATGCAGGCATACAGCTCAGGTACAGAGGATCTGACCCCCACTTACATTCCTATCCCATTTCCTAGTGTCTTGTAGTTTTCATTTTACTCTAGGTCATGTCTACGTATTCATGTGAATGGGTGTGTGCTTGTGCATCCATTTTCATGTGTGTGTTTTGTGTGAACCTGTGTCCTCACAGGTGCACATGTGTGTTCATATGTGAGAGAGTGTTGGCTAGCTGGGAAGGATTTTTGCATTTAAAGGTGCCCAAATTTGAACCTAAGTTCTATTATTTCTTCCTGACCTCTTACACTGTTTCAGGGTCCTTCATTCCAGCAGTCTCAACCAGGGGCAATTCTGGTGTAAGGGGGCACTTGTCAATGTCAAGATACCACTTTGTCATAACTGAGAGGGGTACCTCTCATATTCAGGAGGTAGAGACCAGCAACACTTTCAGACATTTTACAGTACACATAAAACAATGGAGAAATATCTCCCAAGAAGTAAGCAGTGCCAAGGTTGGAAACCCTGCTTTACTTTCTCTGACCCTGAAAAATAAAGGCATTCTTTAATGGTCTTTACTCTTATTACAATCACTAGTAGCCATCCCTTCTAGTCAAGGGTATTTAGCTATCTCCTACAACATTTTCATGAAGCACAGCTGTAGTCAAATCATTTCCATTTCCAAATGATTCTGTGAAATGGACACTTCAGCCTGACATTCAGGTCTGGTTTTTCTACATTGGACTTTTCAAATATTATTTCCTATGACATCTCTTCCTATGTACTATGTCTAGAGCATGAAGAAAACTCACTGTTCCTCTCACCCAACCCTTATACTTTTTGTTTTCACATAGATTCTTTTACCTTTCACAACATGTCAAAACCCCCACATTCTTCCAAGTCCAGTACAAACATCAGCCCTCTGGACCTGAACTTTTCACTTGCAAACAATGTTCGCCTCACCAGGACTTTGTAGCACTTCACCTGAGCCTCTGTCTTCTCCCATGTCTCAGAGTATCCTGGGCATGCCCCACCAGACTGACACCTTTGGTGAGAAGTTCCAAGAATGCGCTCATTTTTGATGTCATAAGGAGCAATACATTATTGCTGAACAAAGAAGTAAATTAATATAAAGTAGTTTTTGGGCCTGGCCCATTGGCTCAGTTGTAGGGCATCAGCCCAGTATGTGGATGTCCCAGGTTCAATGCCCATTCAGGGCACACAGGAGAAGATCCCATCTGCTTCTACAACCCTCCCCCTCTTGCTTTTCTCTCAATCTCTCTCTCTCCCCCACCCCTCTCTCACAGCCATGGCTCCATTAGAACAAGTTGGCCTCACATGCTGAGGATGGCTTCATGGCCTCCTCCATCAGGTGCTAAGAAGAGTTCAGCTGCTGAGCTATGGAGCAATATTTCACTTAAGCAAATATGCCTCCTAGTGGGCTTTCTGGGTGGATCTCAGTCAGGGCACATGCAGGAATCTGTCTCTCTGCCTCCTCTTCTCTTACTGAATAAAAAATAAAAATAAATAAATAAAATATTTTTAAAGTCAAACAGAAGGGGTATCAACATATTTCTTAAGTTTCCAGGACCAAGAAAGTACTCAATAAAATATTCATTAACTGTATGTGTACATTCATTAATCAATTAAATTAATTTAATTCTAAGAACATCCATTACAACCCACTTGATGATTTGGTTAAATCATCATGTGCATCATTTTCACTTCAGATAATTCCACATTAATTCTTGCAGTTTTTAAGTATAAACAACCTTGGTTGACTATGTTTTGCTCCTGGGCTCAACCTTTCCTCATTCAAAGTTCCTGTCTTATGTGGGCTGCAAGATGTTTGAGTTCCAGGTGAGTCTTACAATGTTTCTCCCTGTCTTCCTAGCACAAGTGTGTGTTACATGAATAAGTAATTGTTGAGTAAGTGAATGTATCAACCAATACATTAATCAGTAAACAAGGCTTGATTTGGGGTTATTTTTTTTTCAAATGTGGGAACCAGATCAAACTAGTATTAGATCCAATTTTTTAGATCAGAAATTTGGTCCTAGCCAAGCAGCTCAGTTGGTTAGAGTTTCATCCCCACATGCCAAGGTTGGGGGTTTGATTCCCAGTTAATGGCATGAGTGAATGGAACAACAAATCAATGTTTTTTTCTCTGTTTCTCTCCATGACTCTCTCCCTTCTTCTTTCTCTAAAAGCCAATTAACTTTATAAATCAGAAATTTAAGGGGGAAAAAAGTAAATAAATATTCTTTATTTAAAAAAACATAAAAACAAATGAATAAAACTAAAGTAAGCTACACAGAGTTTAAGTTCCTGGTTGTACATAAAGAAAACATGTTTTTATGTGGTACACAGCCTAGTAGGTAATGCCCAAGTGTCTGCAAGTCTCAACTCTAAATTTACATAAAGTTTCTTAAAACAGTGAAGTGCCTACATTACATATTTTAAAGAATCATATACCTGCTGCTGCTGTGGGTGGATTTTAGGTATGGGGTACTTGGGAGGTGAGAAAAGGAAAGGAACTGGAGAAGCAGAGACAAACACAACCAAATTCCAGAGTTAAACAACTGCTGTAGACTGAGCACGCCATGATTCTGGGCAGCTGAAGCTCTTGGACATTTGTAAAATTATTAAATTCTAATTAATATTGGATTAAGCTTGCCACAGTGTGACATATCCTAAAGTGTTTCTTCTCAGATTAGAAATGCCTTGCCCCTTATGCTGGTGGCATAGATGTTTGTCAACCATGTTTTGTTGGTGTTTGAGATGTGAAGCTCCAGAGCTTCCAAGTCCTAGACAGCAAGAGTTCAAAGCTCATTACCTGAGTGTTGTCTCAGAAATAAACAACATGGCTAGATTCCTTGCTGACCTGTGTTCTGGGTGGGCTCGTGACTGTCCACTCTCTTTAGTGAAAGAAATTCTTCTGTGAAGTGGTGCGTTGACAGCTGGACACTAGCTGTCTGTCTTCCTGCTTGTGAATGCTCCAGGAAGCAACTCAAAGCCAAAAAATTGCTTTGCAAGTTAAAGTTCACCAAACATTCTTTTCATGAATTATAATACTTGTTCCTTAAAACAACTCAAAAAGTTATATGCTATAGTAACCTTAGATAAGAACTTCAAGGTTCACAAAACCTGCTGCAGAGCCCTGGTTCAGGCTTAGGTATTATTCCAAGATCTGAGTTATTTTTCTTTCAACACAAACCAACATCCTGGGGAGCTAGGTAGAGGACATAGGACCCCTCCATTGTCCTAGTCTCCATCTGTCAAAAGCAACCAAGAGTTCAGTTTCATTTCTTTAATCTTCTCCGTTATTAATTCCCTGCCAACCCCAAAATCCCCTTTCCTTATTGCTGCCATGCCTTTCCAGCTTATCCCCACTCTTTCCTCTAAGAGGGACACACAACTCTCTGTAACCCATCTTCCTCCTTTTCTGTGTCAAGCCACCCTATATGTCCAGTTTTCATCAGACCCCTTCTAAACCTTTTCATTGGACTTTGTGGGGTCCTGGATCTATTTTAAATGAGCTTATTATTATTGTCAGGCTTTGCAGTACACCATGCATCCTTGTCCCCAGTTCCTACCATTCTAGATGAGTTTTTGGGTGTCTTGTGTTTACATAACATGCAGGAATGACTCCTTACTGCATCTCATTTGTTCCAATCTTTCTCCAACTTTAGGCTACGTTGCCCTTGAGACTCTAGATGACTTTATGTGTTCTGTCAAACACATCACACTTGAGAAAAATGTATTGTGCCAAGTTAACATTCAATAATATTTGTTGAAAGCATATATGAATGAATGAGTCTGACTAGCAAATTTTATATTGATTAAGTACCCTCTTTGCTCATTTTGCATACTTATTTCCAGTGTTACAGGAAAATATCACCAACCAATCATGCATGATTTTTTTTATAATATCACAACATCTGGTATTTTGGGGTCACCTGTCTCACTGTGACATTTCAGGAAGCCTTTTGCATTTCATGGTCCCACCCATACTTCTATTGCATTCAATCTCAGGAAATGGCTGAAATGCTTACTTTACTAGTACAGAGGATTTCCATTAGAGATTTCTCCTCTCCATCTTAATATTTCTTGAAAATCTGACATTTGTTTACTCTCAGAAAGTACAAGCTGTAGTGATAAAGTTACTTTCTTTCCACCCCTCATCATCATCCCTGTACCCTTCACCCAGGTCACTACTGTACCAGAATCCTTACTCTTGAACTTCCACGGTGTCTGTAATTTTCCTATTTAGTCCTTCATGTCCCCACCCTTGTTTTAGCCAAAGAGGCACCTCTGTTCAAATCTGCATCTAATATTTCTGCTCCTAAGCATCCCCATCTCCTCTAACAACTTCTGCATTGTTGTTCCAGTTTTTCAGTTGGGTCCTTGTCTTTTCCTTCACATCAGTCACAAATGAGCTTCTTCAGCCCTGTTTTTTCCATAATTTCACTCTTCTCAGCTCTCTCATCCTTGTTTCCTCTCCTTGAGAAGTCTAACCTCCATTGAGAAAGGCATCTTCTTTCCTTCTAGCCTTTTATTTTCATCCCTTTCTACCTCATTAAGATGCTGCTAGGTCAGGTTTTCTCCTCTGTACCTCTCTTAAGTTCCAAACTTTTCCTGCTACTTCCAAGAGTTCCTTATAGTGCCTTACACCTTGAAAATTCCACTTATTCCTTAAGGACATTTTCATCTCATATTTTTCCCATCTAGAACTCCATGAAAACATCTTCCCAAAATGTCTTTAAAAAGGAGAGGTAAAGCCTAGGATGCCAGAGTTTCCTACAAGCCCTAGTGGTATTTATTTCCCTCAGGCCAATGTACCCTAAACACCACTGACAGTTCAGTTTCTCCTGTACATATCTTGTTGCATTACTGTCTGTTTAAAACAATGCTCATAGACACTTTCTATGGTGAAAATGATGGGGTAGGATCAGTCATCAAAATACTTTCAACAAACAAAAGTCCTGAGCCAGAAGGCTTCACGGTGAATTTTACTAAATATCCAAAGCAGAACTAAAACCTATCCTTATAAAGCTATCCCAAAAACTAAGAGAGGAGAAGAAGTTCCCAAGCCCATTCTGTGAAGCCAAAATTAACCTGAATTCAAAACCAAAGGCATTATAAAAAGAAAATGACAGGCTAATAGCCCTGATGAGCATAGATGCAAAAATCCTCAACAAAATATTAGCAAACTGGATCCAGCAATACATTAACAAGGTCATACACCACGAGTAAGTGGGATTAATTTCTGGAATGCAAGGTTGGTTTAATATCTGAAAATTAATTAAGACAATACACCATATAAACAAAATAAAGAATAAAATTATACAGTCATATCAATAGATGCAGAAAACATTTGACAAAATTAAAGTACATTTATGATAAAAATTCTCAGCAAAAAGGAAATAAAGGAAATATAACTCAACATAATAAAGACCATATGTCACAACCCCACAGATAACATCATACTTAATAGGGAAAATCTAAAAGTGTTTTCCTTAAGTTGAGGAACAAGACAATGATATCTACTTTCACCACTTTTATTCACTATAGTATTAAAAGACCTAGCCACAGTAATCAGACCTAAAAAAGAAAAAGTAAAAGAAATAAAAGGTATTCAAATTTAAAAGGAAGAAGTAAAACTGTCATTATTTACAAAATTTCAGTTACAAACTAGTCATGGGATGTAAATTATAACACAGAAAATATAGTCAATATTGCAATAATTATGTATGGTGCCAGATGGATTCTAGACTTATTGTGAAGATCACTTTGTAAGTTACATAAATGTCTAACTACTATACTGTACACCTTAAATAATATAATATTGATCATCAGCTGTTATTGAAAAAATAAAAATTAAATAATATATTGCTGATAATTATCAACAAGACAAATAATGACAAGTCCTGGAGAAGTTGTGGAGACAAACCTCTGGTGGAAAAGTAAAGTGGTACAGCTACTGTAAAAAATAGTACAGAGGCACCTCAAGAAATTCAAAATAAAGTTGCCATATGACTTAGCAACCCCTCTTCTGGGTATCTATCTAAAAAACCCAAAACATTGGTATGCAAAGACACATGCACCCCCGTGTTCACTGCAACATTACTCACAGTAGCTAAGACATGGAAACAACCAAAGTGTACTTCAATAGAGGATTGGGTAAAGAAGATGTGGTACATATATACTATGGAATACTACTCAGTCTCAAGAAATGAAGACATATTATCGTTTACGACAACATGGATGGACCTTGGGATTATTATGCTAAGCTAACTATGTCATACAGAAAAAGTCAAGAATGATATAATTTTATTCATATGTAGGGTATAAAACTAAAAGCAACAGTTGCACAAACAAAACAAACAAACAAACAAAATTCATAGACACAGACTACAGAATGGTGGTTGCCAAAGGGAAAGAGGATGGGTGGTACTAAAGGGTGAACGGGATAAATGGCAATGAAAGAAAATTTGACTTTGTGTGGTGGGCACACAATGCAATATATGTATCATGTATCATAGAATTGAACGCTTAAAACTGATATAATTTTACTAACCAAGTCACCAGAATAATGTAATTAAAAATATTTTTAAATAAACATAAAAAATAAAATAGAATTACTCCCTGGAGTTCCTCAAATTAAGTTAACATTTACTAACTTAATTAAAGTATTTCCACAAACTATCCTTTCTGATTAGGGGACAATGTTTTAGTTTTATGCAATAAATCAATACTTAATTATTTTTGTAAAGTGTAGTCAACATGAATTTTCAACTTTATATCAAGAGTTTCTTACATCACACTCAGTAAAAATTCCTATGAAGGTTGACACTAAAGCTGGGAAAGTGTTTTTGCATCTGTGCAGATGTGGGGTATATTTACATATGCACAAACCCGCACACAGTGGAAATGCCCACCTTTGTCAGTGTATCTTTTTCATCTCTCAATGGTGCAAGTGTCTCTCAGATAGAGATGCCATCTTGTGGCCACTACTTATAGCAGGCTAGCCCTACTGTGGAGAAAGGTACTTGTAGAACCAAGTTCAACATGTGGATTCTGGGGATGGAAGAAAGAAGAAGAAGAAGAAGAAGAAGAAGAAGAAGAAGAAGAAGAAGAAGAAGAAGAAGAAGAAGAAGAAGAAGAAGACGAAGAAGAAGGGGAGGAGGAGGAAGGGGAGGAGGAGGAGGAGGAAGAAGAGGAAGAAGACATTAACTATTGTAAGCTTCTCATCTTGATCTTCCTTTCCTTCATTAATGGTGCAGTTTTGTCACTGTCGTTTGGCAAATCTTTGCTTAACTGTAAATGCAGATATCAAAAGGTCTAATTCCAAATCAACTCAGTCTACTCAGAATTTTAACTACATTGATATTTTACACTACTTATTAAATTGCAAAAAGAAATAAGTATTTATTTATTTGTTTTATTAAATTTAATTTATTGTGTTAACATGGCTTCAAGTGTCTCACACAAAATAACATTCTTACCCCCTACCCCTGTGTCCCCCATTATACCCCTTTTGTCCCCTTCCCCCTAACTCCCTCACCTCTTCCTTCTGGGACTTGCTGGCCTGTTATCTGTATCTATGTGTTATGTTTATATATATAATATCACTAATCCCTCACCTTCTCTGATTCCATCATCTCATATCCTTTCCCTCTGACAGCTGTCCCTCTGCTCCCAGTGACCCTGCCTCTGCCTCTATTTCATTCTTCAGTTAACTTTGTTCATTAGATTCCATATATAAGTGAGATTATATATTATTCTTTCCCTGTCTAGCTTATTTTACTTAGCATACTGATCTCAAGGTCCATTTACACCATTGCAAAGTGTAAGATTACCTTTATTTTCACGGCCATGTAGTATTCCATTCTGTATATGTGCCAGTTTTTTAATCAACCCGTCCACTGATAGACACTTGGGCTGTTTCCAGATGTTGGCTATTGTAAACAATACTGCAATAAACATGGGGGTTGCATATCTTCTTTTGAATCAGTGATTTGGTATTCTTAGGATATATTCCTAAAAGTGGGATAGCTGGGTCAAAGGGCAGTTTTATTCTTAAGTTTTGGAGGAAACAGCATACTATTCAGTTTCTTTGCCCATTATTTAATTGAATTGTTTACCTTTCTGATGTTGAGTTTTAGAAGTTCTTTATGAATTTTAGTTACTCAACCCTTATCAGATGTATTGGCAAATCTGTTCTCCCATTGTGTGAGGTTCTCTTTTTATTTTGTTTAGTTTGATAGTCCCATTTATTTATTTTGTCCTCTATTTCACTTGCCTGTGGAGATTAATAAGTAAAAAATTGCTACAAGAGAT
This sequence comes from Saccopteryx bilineata, assembly GCF_036850765.1. NCBI lineage: Eukaryota > Metazoa > Chordata > Mammalia > Chiroptera > Emballonuridae > Saccopteryx > Saccopteryx bilineata. Next base: position 121,868,052 of record NC_089494.1, read on the forward strand.
ATCAGAGTGTTTACTGCTTATATTTTCTTCCAAGATAGTTATGGCTTTTCAACTTACATTTAAGTCTTTTATCCATTTTGAGCTTGTTTTTGTGAATGGTATAAGTTGATGGTCTAGTTTCTTTCTTTTTTTTTTTTTTTTTTTTTTTTTTTTTGCATGTACTGGTGCAATTTTTCCAACACCATTTATTAGACTGTCTTTATTCCATTGTATGCTCTTACCTCCTTTGCCAAATATCAATTGACCATAAAGGCATGGGTTTATTTCTGGGTTCTCTGTTCTGTTCCAATGATCTATATGCCTGTTCTTATGCCAGTACCAAGTTTTTTTTATTACAATGGCCTTGTAGTATAACTTGATATCAGGAAGTATGATACCTCCCACTTTATTATTCATTTTCATTCTTGATTCCATATAAATTTTCAGAATATTTGTTCTACAATGGTACCTTTACACATGAGCACTTTAAATCATGAGCAATTTGAGAGATGAGGAGTCACTCATGGGAATTTTTGCTTTAAGCCATGAGCAGATATTTGAATCACGAGTGTTGGGCAAATGAGTTTCTAAAATTTGTGTTTTTTTAGTTTGATCACTTTTATTGTTAAAAATGGTGCTGGACAGTTAAACTGTGTGCTTGCCCTCAGAGCAAGGCAATTAATTGCAAATTGCAGATTACCTACCTGCTTGGGAAGGAACATTGTTATGCTAATGTTGGCTAGAGGAGAGGTTTGGCACCAGAAAAGTTTTAAAAAGGAGAGAAGAAGGAGGAAGAGAAGAAGCCATGATGGCAAAGTGAGAGAAGACAGGATGTAGAGTGCTAAAGGAGGAGCCAGTTTTTGCAGAGAGGAGAAGGGAAAAAGTGTGAAGATGGGGAACCAGAGATGACTAAGGCTGGTGGGGACCTCTGATTCTAGGAAAAACTAGAGAAGATTCTCCTGGTTGTTGAACAGGAAACTGTGTAAGTGTCTTCGGGAACCCTGTGTGTATTTGCTCATTGGCCGGTGTGAGACTTTAATAAAGAAATGGCCCACCACTTTTTGGCTCCACTCTTTCTTTACCATTTGCCCAAATCTAATAAAAACCTGCACCTGTATGGCCATGATGGCCATGACTACTGGCCATACATCTGGCATAGTTTGCTGCAAGATTTGGATCAGATCAGTATGGAGCTGCCACTACCCTTGAGGGGTGGGGTAGAGGACTGGTTGTTGTTATGGTTCCCCATGGCTGTTCTTTTTGGGGACCATGGACTGGCTGGTTTTTACAGCCCTGTGAGAGGAAACTGAGAGCTCTGTGTAAGAGGCTGCCTGAGGCCTGCAAACCGAGGAGTGGAAAGAGTTGGATTGGTCATGGGAGAAAGCGATGCAGATCTTGGAACTGAAGCAAGCACTGGAGAAGGAGGCTGACTGGGTTTGCAAGTTGTACCTGAAAATGGAGCAGTCTCTGGAAAAAGAATTGCAGGTTCATGAGTTACAGTTTGCCCTGGAAGTTGTGGAGAGCTGGCAGCTGCAGGAGCCTACGCTGGAGCCATGCCAGCAGAGTGGTTCTGAGTCAGCAGAAGTAGGCATTTCCAGCTCCTCTTCTGAGGATTAGAAGACTGGGGCTGAAGTTGCCATCTAAAGACTCCAGAAGGTAAAAGCCCAGCATCAAATAGTACCTACTAAGCTCCTGGTAGGTTTGCTAAGATTCTGGGACATAGGGGTGGGTGACAGCATGCTCTCTTGAGCAGAGGTGAAACTGTTGGCTGTCATTGCCACATGCTCCACCTGGGGGCAGCATTTTAAGAGCTGCCAGGATGGCAGAGATGAGGGAGGAGGCCTGAAGCATCATGAGTGTGGACTGACTCTTGGACTGCAAACAGAGGGAGCACCAGCTCCCTTGTTGGATTGACATGTGGCTTTTGGACAATATGAGAGACCCTGATGGAGGGGGGATTACGTCTCATTGAAACTTTATGACTTATGCTGTTGCTGTAATTTGTTTGTGTGATGTGCCTAATTACTTGCACAGGAATACCTGTGGTGTGAATTGCAAAGTGAGCAAAAGGGGTGAAATGTTGGGCAAATGAGTTTTTAAAATTTTTGTTTTTTGAGTTTGTTCACTCTAATTGTTAAAAATGTCACTAAACAGCTGTCTGTGAAATTGCTAATTACCTTCCTGCTTTGAAAGAGTCATTGTTTTGCTAATGTCTCCTCCCCCTCTGCCAGCACTTTCACCTAAGCTTGAAGGTAAATACACTTCATAAACCAGTTTATTTCTTTACATTCTTTCTTATTATGTATATGTATGTATGTATTTGTCATTTATAAAGTACATTTTCTCATTTAAAAGTACATAAAACAGCCTGACCAGGCGGTGGCGTAGTGGATAGAGCGTCGGACTGGGATGCGGAAGACCCAGGTTCGAGACCCTGAGGTTGCCAGCTTGAGCATGGGCTCATCTGGTTTGAGCAAAAATTAACCAGCTTGGACCCAAGGTCCCTGGCTCAAGCAAGGGGTTACTCGGTCTGCTGAAGACCCATGGTCAAGGCACATATGAGAAAGCAATCAATGAACAAGTAAGGTATCGCAATGCGCAACGAAAAACTAATGATTGATGCTTCCCATCTCTCCATTCCTGCCTGCCTGTCCCTGTCTCTCCCTCACTCTGACTCTGTCTCTGTAATAAAATAAAATAAAATAAAATAAAATAAAATAAAATAAAATAAGTACATAAAACAAAAAATTTGTGTAGTTTTTGGGGGCCAGAATGGATTGATTGTATTTTCATTAATTCAAATGGGGAAATTCGATTTGACACATAAGCAAATTGAGTCACAAGCTCGGCAATGAAACCAATTAAACTTGTATGTCAAGGTACCACTGTATATCTTTGAAGTATGACATTAATATTTTAATAGGAATTGGATTAAATATATAGATCACTTTGAATAGTATACACATTTAAATGATGTTTATTCCTCCTATCCATGAACATGGTATATATTTCCAATTGTTTGTATATTTCTTAATTTCTTTTTTCAATGACTTATAATTTTTTGAATACAAATCTTTTACCTCCTTAGTTAAAATTACTCCTAGGTACTTAATTTTTTTTCTGATTGTTCTTGCAATAGTGAGCAAGACTGTTTCCTTAATTTCTCTTTCTGACAGTTTATTATTGATGTATAAAAATGTCACTGATTACTGAATATTAATTTTATATCCTGCCACCTTGCCAAATTCATTTATCAGTTTTAATAGTTTTTTGACTGGGACTTTAGGGTTTTCTATGTACAGTATCATGTCATCAGCAAATAATGATAGTTTTACTTCTTCTTTTACAATTTGGGTGCCTTTTATTTCTTTTTCTTGTCTGATTGCTGTGGCTAGGACTTCCAGAACTATGCTGAATAAGAATTGTGAAAGGGGGCATCCCCGCCTTGTTCCTGATCTTAAGGGGATTACTTTTAATTTTTGCACATTGAGTATGATGTTGGCTGTGGGTTTGTCACAGATGACCTTTATTATGTTGAGGTATGTTCCTTGTATTCACACTGTTCTCAGAGCTTTGAACATCAATGGATTTTTATCAAATGCATTTTCTGCATCTATTAATATAATCATGTAATTTTTATCCTTCATTTTGTTTGTGTGATGAATAATGTTTATTGATTTGCAAATATTACACCAGCCTTGCCTCTCTGAAATAAATCTCACTTGATCATAATGTATTATTTTTTGATGTATTGTTGGATCTAGTTTGCTAATATTTTGTTGAGAATTTTAGCATCTACATTCATTGAGGATATTGGCCTATAGTTTTCTTTCTTTGTACTATCTTTACCTGGTTTTGGACTGTGAACAATGCTCTCCTCATAAAAGGAGCTTGAAAGTTTTCTGGCTCTTGAATTTTTTTGAAATAGCTTGAGGATAGGTGTTAGTTCTTCTTTGAATGTTTGGTAGAATTTATGTGTGAAGTCATCTGGTCCAATACTTTTGTTTACTGAAAGTTTCTTGATAACTGTTTTAATTTCATTTATTGTTATTGATCTGTTTAGGTTTTCTAATTCTTCCAGACTGAGTTTTATAAGATTGTATGTTTCTAAAAATTTATCCACTTTACCGAGGTCATCCCATTTTTGGCATATAGATTTTCATACTATTTTCTTATAATGCTTTGCATTTCTGCAGTCACAGTTTTTACTTCTCCACTTTCATTTCTAATTTTGAGTTTTCTTTCTCTCTTTCTTGATTAGTGTGGTTAAAGGTTTTTCAATCTTGTTTACCTTTTCAAAGAACCAGCTCTTGGTTTCATTGATGTTTGTATTGTTGTTTTAGACTCTATGTCACTTATTTCTGCTCTGCTCTTTATTATTTCCTTCCTTCTACATCCTCTGGGCTTTATTTGTATTTATTTATTGCCATTTTGTTCTTTAAATCTACAATCCTCTTTTTCTCTATTTCTTTATTTCTTTTGTTCTTTTTATAGCAGCCCCTTAACATTTATTCCAGTACTGGTTTAGATGTAATGAATTCCTTGAGGTTTTTTGTTTGTTTGTTTGTTTTTGTCTTGGAAGCTTTTTATTTATCCTTCAATATTAAAGGATAACCTTGCTGGATCAAGTACTCTTGCTTGTAGGTTCTTGTTTTGCATCACTTTGAATATTTCTTGCCAATCCTTTCTGGTCTCAAGTATTTCTGTTGAGAATTGCGATGTCATCCTTATAGGGGCTCCTCTCTAGGTAATTAACTTCTTTTCTCTTGCAGCTTTTAGAATTCTTTCTTTGTCTCTTAACTTTGGTACTTTAATTATGATGTGTCTTGGTGTATGCCTCCTTGAGTTTCTCCTTAAAGGGACTCTCTGTGCTTCTTGAACTTGTTTGATTTTTTTTTCTTCATCAATTTAAGAAAATTTTCAGCTATGATTGTTTTCAAACTGGTCCTGTATCCCTTATTTGTATTCTTCTCTTTCAGAAACCTCTATGATGAGAATATTGTTTCTCTTCATGTTGTCACAGAGGTCTCTTAGAGTTTTCTATGTGTTTTTGTGCCATTTTTTGTTTGTTTTGCAGTTCTGCTTCTGTTTATCTATCTTCTAAATTGCTCATTTGATCCTCTGCTTCATCCCACCTGCTGTTGATTTCTTCTAGTGAAGTCTTCATTTCTGATATTGTGTTTGTCATTTCTGACAGTTTCTTTTTATGATTTTAATGTCCTTTTTTTTAAACTTTTTTATTTATTCATTTTAGAGAGGAGAAAGAGAGAGAGAGAGAAGGCAAAAGGAGCAGGAAGCATCAACTCCCATATGTGCCTTGAACAGGCAAGCCCAGGGTTTCAAACCAGCAACCTCAGTGTTCCAGGTTGATGCTCTATCCACTGCGCCACCACAGGTCAGGCTTAATGTCCTTTTTGATGCTTGCAATCTCTTTTTTTTAGATTTTTATTATGACCATCCTTTGTTGCTCTAAGATTCTTGAGCATCCTAAAAATCATTATTTTAAACTCTGCACCTGGTAATTTGGTTACTTCCATTTCATTTAGTTCTTTTGCTAGGATTTCTGTTGTTGACTAATTTGGGTTACATTTTTTTTGTCTGTCCATTTTGTCTGTGTATTAGGGAACACTGTCTGACTTTAAAATTTTTGTGGTGTCTTTATGAAAGAGTTGGGCTTGGTGGTACTGACCTCCATGCCACCTGTTTTTCTAGCTCTAGGAATGCTTCTCAAGGGTAGTTTTTTTTTCCCTTTTGTTGCATGTGAGTATTGAATGCAGTTGGTCTTTTTAGGGGTGCAGTTATTCCTTCAGGCTGGCTGGCTCTAAGGGTCGACCTTGATCATGTGTACTATACACTGTGCAGTATCTGTCCTATTGGGCATATTTATTCTCCACAGTGTCTGGTGCCTGCTGGACTCCTCCTTTGGGTGTGCTGCTTGTGTAGCTAGCTGTGTCTAATGTTAGTGCTGTTTGACACCCACAACTAGTTGTGTTGGTTCTAGATTTTCTTGGGTTGACATCAGCCTTTTTTTGTAACCTTCTGTGGACTACCTGGCTGCAGCTACTCTTCTTTTTGCTGTTTGTTTCAGCATTTTCTGTGCCTGAGGAGTGTGCGAGGTGCCATCTTGTGTTAAGGATCAGCTTCCTCATGATTAAAGATGACAGCAGCTCCTTAAAAGCCCTTGGCTTCATAAGTTTTGCCTCCACTTTTCTGCTGCTCCATCTCTTTTTCTAGCTGTCCGGTCTTCTGACAATCTTCCATAAAAAGACTGTAGTATGATTTCAAACTAGCCTCACTAAGCCACCCTCTGTCTAGGTTGCAAGCTTGTTGGGATAGAGCAGCTGCTGTTAGAAATACAATGTTAATTATACCCCCTACCTCAGTGGTCTCTTTAGCAGGAGTACAGTGATTTTGGCCCCTAATCCATAACCTAATCCCTCAGCCACTACTGGATACTCAAATTTTATTTCTCCTCAATATGGTTAGCAGCAGGTTCAGATTGAGTGTGGCCAACAGACCCTTCTATAGAAGTTCTTACAGCTGGTGAAACCCTAGTTTCAGTGAGGAAGACTGAGAGAGTTCTACCTTGGGGCTGACTCTGCCCCCTGAGAAAGTGGCTAAGCTCCTCAAACAGATCCAACAATAGGCTCACAGAGACCCACACTTTAAATGTCCCTGCTCCAAGTCTCTCTTCCTTTCCCCTGTAATATCAATCTAGCAGAAGAGGGCAAAATATTCAGCACCCAGGCTAACTGACTGTGAAGTGCCAGCTTATACAATGCACATGAGCCATTGAACAGATGCTGATCACAGAAAGCAGAACTCACCCCAGCTGGGCCCGGTGTGAGGAGCCCTTTTTATTTATTTATTTATTTATTTATTTATTTATTTATTTATTTATTTATTTATTTTTACAGAGACAGAGAGAGAGTCAGAGAGAGGGATAGACAGGGACAAACAGGAACGGAAAGATGAGAAGCACCAATCATTAGTTTTTAATTGAGCATTGTGACACCTTAGTTGTTCATTGATTGCTTTCTCATATGTGCTTTGACTGTGGACCTTCAGCAGACCAAGTAACCCCTTGCTTGAGCCAGTAACCTTGGGTCCAAGCTGGTGAGCTCAAACCAGATGAGCCCACGCTCAAGCTGGCGACCTCGGGGTCTCCAACCTAGGTCCTCGGCATCACAGTTCAATGCTCTATCCACTGCGCCACCACCTGGTCAGGCTGAGGAGCCCTTTTTATTGATACCACTCTAGCAAGAATTTTTAGGTCCTGAACCAGTAATCTCCGCAGCTGGCCACTGGGTAAGCCATCTTTTGGCCTCCCTGGCAGAAACCTGGTGCAGACCAGTGAGAGACACTGCCTTTCACTGCCTCTCAGCAAACTTCTTAGAGCTACAAGGAGTCCAGAGTTTGTGGCTCCCTCTGCTCATCTCAGGTGCAAATGGAAATACCAAGCTGCACACCTAGGCTGGCTTTTATTTACACTGGACCAAGGGGAAAGTCTGCTTCAAAGGCCCAGGTTTTCTGAGTCCTGCCTCCTGCACCCTCTGTCTGATGGTTGCTTATTGGGCTGCTTGTTGGGCCTCTAAGAAAATCTCTGGTAGAGCCTAGACCCTGGGGCTATTCAGGGATTAAGGTGGATGGTGGGTGTGGTTCTGCTCCTCCACCCCATGTGTTAGTCTGTACAGACTTTTTTTCACAGACTTCTGTAGTGTGTGGCCTCTGAGACCCAGAGGTGTGGTCTGCCCACAGACTACACAGTTTCTACTGAGTCTCCTATGGGGCAAAAGCACCACCAATCTTAGACTCAGAAGCATGTGGGAAAAAGGTCTTACTTCAACTTCAGAAAACTGAATCACTGATGCTCCTCCTGCTTCCTGGATTCTCAGTATGACCCCGTGTCCTTGGCTGGGGCAGGAGAGACTCCTGAGACTGGGCATCTGCTTTCTCTCAGGTTGATGCCGCTTAGATGGGACTGCTCCACCCAAGAAAGATGTTGAATGCAGTATTGGAGAATGACTTCGCACTGGGATTCCGGTGGCTATCCCCCACATTGTCTCTCCTTGGGCCATCAACTTTACACTCTCTTCATACAACTCTAGTCTTCTTAGCCTTCTCACTCCTGGAGCCCCTGGTAAGTGGCTGCAAATGAGATATTCTGCACTGGCCCTTCAAGACAGAGCCTGCATCTCTAAGAACTCTATCTCATTCTCAAAGACAGAAACCTCAACTCTTTTCACAGTCAAATGTGGTGTAGATGCCTCTTCTAGGCTCTTAGGGGTCTAGGTTGGGGCACTCGACCTGGGACTGAGGACCCACAACTTTCAGGTGACCCTCCCCACAGTAAGAGTCCCTCTAGACACTCTACCGCCACTTGCTCCCTTTCCAATCTCTCACCTTCCTACCAGTCTTGTTGTGGCTTCTTCTGTGATCCTTGTTTATAGACTCCTCTTCATTTAGTCCAAAGTTGGTTTTTCAAGATAATTATTCTTTAATTAAGTTGTAATCCAATTTGGTCCTGTAAGGTGGTAATTGAAATGTCTGCCTATTTCATCGCCATCTTAGAAATAAGTATTTTTGAGCAGTGTATTGACATGTTTTGAAAAAATGCTGCTTTTAAATAAGTATCATAGGATCTCACTGACAAATAAAATAAAGACAAACTCATACATAAAGAGCAGGCAGAAAGCTGTCAGGAAGGGAAGCTGTTTGAAGGTAATTGTAAGGCCAGTAGCCACAGCCACCATCACAGCCACCTGGTCCATGCAGTTTCGCATTTGATTCAGACAAATGGTAATGAAACAATGGAGCCAAGAACTGGTGGGCCATTAGCTTTAATCCTAGCTTGTAACCAGCAGGCAAGAAATACACACAGTGGAAAAACACTCCCCTTTCCATTCAGGGCTCCCAAAGCAACTGATTTATCCGAGTTTCTTAGAATCAAAGGTATCTACCTCACCAGTCTTATCCCAGTAGAGCCTGAGCTCTATCTACATCAATCAGGCACCCCTGATTCAACTCTGTTCCCCATCTCTTTCTCTCTGCACAAACTCTGCACAAACTGCTTCTCCTTCAGCACTCCACCATCTTGGTTGCTTCTCCTCTCATCCACGTGGCCTTCTCTGCTCTCTCTCTAATACTAATCTCAGGAACCAAGAGAGAGCAAGCTCTCAGTCTGCTTCATTTTATAGTGTAGAAATCAAATCCTTTAATCTAATATACAAACAAGGAAGTCTCTGATACAAAGTTACTTAGGGTGAGAAAGGCTTACTCTTAAAACTAAGCCTTAGGGTATAACAACCCTGCCTGCTTACAGCCTGTCCCCCACACCCAATGCAAACTATAAGCAAGCAAACATATATATCATATTTACAAACTTATTTGACCAACAGTAATGGAGAGATTGAAAAAAAAGAAAAAATATTGATACATATTTCCAAGCTACACTCCAAGAAGCCTGTGCAATTGACTAGAATATGAAAAATTATGATCAAACATATCCCAGTAGAGCCCGAGCTCTATCTACATCAATCAGGCACCCCTGATTCAACTTCCCCACATGGTGGAACACTCCTGTTTAACAGCAGGACTGGCAGCCTCTTTGAGAATATTCTTGAGGCAGCTATAAGGAATATACTTATCTGTGCCAAGATCAATTGTCATCAGAGGAAAGACACAACTGAAACACAAGTTAGTTGCAAGACACACAGGCATTGTATTACTCACAAATCCTTTTGGCATGCCTGGATACATCTTAATGGGGCCCCATCAGTGTGTTCCTCTTGTCTGTCCTTGGTTAGAGTGGCATAGAGACAGTCCACATTCAATGTTGGAGTCTGGGTTACTTTCACAGCAAGGGGGGCTCCTTAGCTTTAGTACCTTTTTCTTGCCTACACCTTCTAACAGGTATTAACCTACAGGATTATCACATCAAGCCATCTTTTTGGAAATTCCTAGCAGAAAGTTCTTTCTATGTTAATCTACAGAAATGTCACATCAAACCACTTTTAAGGTGTTCCTAAGGAAGCTTCTTGTTTATGTTAATCTACAGAGTTATCACATCAAGCCACTTTTTATCTATATAACTTCACACACACAACTGAACCCTGTGTGAAAGGTATAGTCTGCCTATCATATCTGTACACACAAAATTAGTTCCTATGCAGATGGCCTAGCCTTATTCACTTGCCTTAATGGCTTTTAATAATATATTCTAGCTTATTTCTATATATCTTCCATATTTTATATATTTCTATATATTTAATTACTATAACATTATATTACTGTAATAAATATAAATATAAAACCAAAAAAAATTGGAGTGTAGTGTTGAAAACCTACCAAAAAGTAATTGAAGGGTAATTGTTTATTTTCACCCAAATGACCACCATCATTATAGTAATTACTACCTGCAAGGCACCATATTATCATTGTTGAAGAGATGCAAAATGGCAAGTCTTGATTTCTGTCCTCAGGAAGTTTATAATCAGGTAGTGCAGTAAGATATAAACAAGAGAGTCTAAAGAAAAAAAAATGTAAATAATGATAGAAAACATGTCACAAAAACACACTAAAAAGAGTTCCTGTGGAAGAAATGAGAGTTCCAAAGACTTTTAGCTCTGATAACTGGAAGATAAAATCTGAGTGTGGAAAACACATAGCCTATGATTGGGGCAGGAAAGTTGTTACATCAAGTGAGTAAAAAAATTAGTAACTTAACCAAATATCACCTCACACTTGTTTCAAATAAATTCCTAAATCTCAATGATTATGGTTTATTTTTTTCATGTTCTTTTCACATGTATTATTTAAAGTATTTGTTTAGTAACCTTTAGGTAGCTTATTTGTCTGGCTATATGGACCTTTTACTAACATGATTATATGACCCTTAATCAATTATCTAAATTTATCTCACCAGCTATATCTCCATTCTGGCAAAATGGAGCTATTTTAAGATGACCTCAAGCATCTACTTACCCCTGCTCTCCCACTTGGAGGAAAAAGATATCTACAATAACAAGAAGATATTTTCTAAGTCATGGCCTTTTCTTTCTAGTCTTGCTTGTAAGATATGACCAATATTTTGTTCCTGAGTCAACTTCCCTCTCCATCTAGAAATTTAATTTTTTTTAATATTTGGACAAAAATTTGGTCACCAAAATGCCTTCATCTATCAACTATAATTTTTGCCCTCTCAGTTGACCATGGATTACTGACCCCACTGCTGACACTCAAGGCTATATTTTTGGCTTTGAACAGAGCTCTACACTTGACTATATAGAATATTAATTATCAATTCTACATTATTCAAATCACATTTCTGCTAATTCTTGTCAGGTACATTATCAATCAATTCTTTTTGTTGACTTCTGTTGTTAAACCATCACAAAACTCTATATCCAGCTAAAACAAACAGTAAAACATCATATCTACAGGCAGTTTAGTAGGTAGCAAAAATGGCAAGAGAACTATTCATATTGTCTCAAGTCCTAATGACTCCCCCTGGCTGGGTTCCAGAGGGTGTGCTAGTTTGCATGGTTGAAATAAGGTGCTCCATTCATTGAGGCAACAGAGCTAAGGATGAGATTATAATTATTTTGCTTTGAAAATAAGTATTGAACTTTAATTTAAATTTACCACTCACCAGGAAGTAGTTACCTCCTAATGGCCATCTAAAACTTTTGCTGTGAATGAGTTTCTGTCCTGTAATAGATCTGATTTTTTTCTTAATTATATTACAGTTTTATTTTTGAATAAGGTTAACCAGAAGTAAAAATTAAGTAAATTCTAACCAATACAGTCCACAAAACTTTACTCATCAATGACCACTTCTTTATCAAGAGAAAGAGAGCTGACAGTCATAATAATCTAGTTATTATAATACTTGGCTAATAGAAATTCAAGGCAAATAGATACTCTAATTGAGATTTACTAAAACTCTGGAGGTTTGGCTGAATAATAAACAGTACAGGTGTCTTCTAACTGTTAGTATTGGCAGTGACAAGAAGTCATTTAAAAAGAAACAACAAAAATGTTTCAAAATAAATTATAATGATTGACATTCTCATAGGTATGCAAAGTTTTTTAATTCTTAATATTTCAAGTGTACATTCCCTCCAATTTTCAACCTTATTCAGATCATTTAAATTATGTTTCCTATCTCCAAATAATAAAATAAAATCTTTCCAAGTGATATGAAATTATTGATACAGTATATTCATAGCTACACAAAAAAATAGAAAAAACTGGTTAAGAAAATATATTAAAGAAAATATATCCAAATGTTTGCAATGAGTTTCAGGTGAGTTTTATTTTTTCTATTTTTTTGAAAGTATCTACAATTAGTAAATAACACGTGATAACAACAATAATAATATGATAATAAACTCAATAACACAGAAAAAAAAGTGAGCTCAGGAGTCAAATAAGTCTGATTTAAATTTTTCCAAGAGATGGGGGCAAATCTCATTATCTCTATAAAGCAGTGGTCCCCAACTTTTTTGGGGCCATGAACCGGTTTAATGTCAGAAAATATTTTCACGGACCAGCCTTTAGGGTGGGACGGATAAATGTATCACGTGACCGAGAAAAGCATCAAGAGTGAGTCTTAGATGAATGTAATAGAGGAAATTTGGTCATTTTTTAAAAATAAAACATTGTTCAGACTTAAATACAAATAAAATGGAAATAATGTAAGTTATTTATTTTTTCTCTGGGGACCAGTACCAATTGGCCCACGGACTGGTACCGGTCTGCGGCCTGGGGGTTAGGGACCACTGCTATAAAGTGCTGTTGTTAGCTCTGCAAAAATTATTTATAGGAGACCTTCCTCCCAGAGCTACCATAAGAATAAATAAAATAACATCTACAAAATGCATCATATAACATATGTTACTTTCCTATGTCTTAAAAAATTTTTATGAAGGGAGAAGAAGCCTCACCAAAAATTAAGATAATACACATTTCTTTTTTATATTTAGAAATTACAGTACAGTGGTACCTTGAGAAATGAATTTAATTTGTTCTGTAACTGAGCTCATCAGTCAACTCATATATCAAACTGCCGATACTGGACCCATGTACAAATGTACCAACTAGCAGCAGCTTCCCGAATCACGACTCATATCTCAGAATTTTACTTGGATCTTGAACAAAAATATGGACCGAGTCACAGCTTATATCTTAAAAAGTTTGTATGTTGGCCTGTTCATATCTCAAGGTACCACTGTACATGTAATGGGGTGACATTGATCAATAAGAGTACATAGGTTTCAGATAAACATTTCTGTAGCATTTGAACTGTTAATTTTGTTGTGTATCCATCACCTAGAGTCAAATCATCATCTGTAACCATAAATTTGTCCTCTTTACTCCCCCTCCCCTAGAATCCCCTTTCCCTGCTAACCACTTCACTTTTATCTATGTCCATAAGTCTCAGTTTGATATCCCATCTATGTTTGAAGTCATACAGTTCTTAGCTTTTTCTGATTTACTTATTTCACTCAGTATAATGTTCTCAATGTCCACCTATATTGTCATAAATAGCAAGAGGTCATCATTTCTTATGGCTAAATAGTAATCCATTGTATATATATATAATATCTTCTTTATCCAATAACCTATTGAGGGACAATTGGGTTGTTTCTATGTCTTGGCCACTGTGTATAATGCTACAATAAACATGGGTGTACATGTGTCTTTATGTACCAATGTTTTTGAGTTTTTTGAGTATATATCCAGTAGAGCAGGGGTCTCAAACTCAACTCAGCATGTGGGTCGCAGAGCAAGATCACAGCCATTCAGCGGGCCTCACTAGGTATACAAAAGGCAACTGTTACGCAACACTTTTCTCACTGCAGTTGAAAACAAAAAAAAAAAATCAGTACAACAAGCACAATCGTACATGCAGTTTACTCAGTGTCACAAAATAACCAGAAACTGAAGTTCGCATCACAACTGCTGTTAACTAAGCTAATATCTAGCTAGGATGCTAGAGAAATGAAAAATACAAGTAGGCCCCTAGGCTTACTTAATTTTATCCAAAATATTTTGAACTTCGTGGATTAGTCTGCGGGCTGCACAAAATTGTTCGGCGGGCTGCATGCGGCCCGCGGGCTGCGAGTTTGAGACCCCTGCAGTAGAGTAATTGCTGGGACATAGGTAGTTCTATTTTTAATTTTTTGAAAAACTACCATACTTTCTTCAATAATGGCTGTACCAGTTTACATTCCCAACAGCAGTTAATGAGGGCCTTTTTTTCTTCACAGCCTCCCCAACACTTGTTCTTACCTGTCTTGTTGATAACAGTCAATCTAACAGGTGTGAGATAGCATCTCATTACAGTTTGGGTTTGTGTTTCTCTAATACAGTGGTTCTCAAACTTTTTGAAGTTGGGGCGCATTTAAAATCCTACAAATAATTGTAAGCACACTATGTACAAATTTCATATTTCTATCTAGATATATGTTATAATAATTAAGTCAAATATTAAAGAAAAAGAATATAAAGTCCAAGCATGCTTTTATGGCAATTAAACAAAATAAATATGACAAAATTAAATTTATTTTGACATTAAAAAACATTTTTATGTTACATTTTTTGAATTGTGCTTTTTAGAATTCATAAAAAATAGGGCTTAAAAATAAAAAAAGTTATCTTTTTATATATATAGATACACTCTTAATAAGATTTAGTAAATTCGGCAGATCCCAGCACAAATGTGTTGTTTTTTATTTCTGTGTTTATGAGAAACATGAGCCTGATGTGTCTTAGCAATTGCTTCAATGTTTGGGCATATATTTGAAAGGCAAATTCTCATTTCTCATCAATACATTGAAGAATTCCTCTCTTTTTACTCTTAATTGTGTTGAAAACCCCCACCATACATATCATCTTAACTTTAAACCAAACAAAGGATAGAAGAAACTTGCCTCCAGTTTTTCTTGGGAACATGGGGGATAGTGTAAACAATCCAGCACCACAGCTTAACAGCCTTTTGCAACCTAATCAGGCAAGTGGAGTGGGGGTTGGGCAGACGGTCAACTTACAGCCAATTCCCCACACCTCTGTCCCCCCAAAATCTAAACTCCAAAACCCTGTTGGGTTTTTGGTCCCCAACAGGCACATATTTCTCTGGAATACCATAGGGCACACCTGAAAATCTTCTAGGGTGCACCAATGCAACCTGGTGCATGCTTTGAGAACCACTGCTCTAATAGCTAGTAAAGATGAATATATATTTTTATATATTTGTTGGCCATTTGTATGTCTTCATGGGAGAATTGTCTGTTCAGGTCCTCTCCCCATTTTTAATTGGATTATTTGCTTGTTTGCTGTTGAGCTTTGTGAGTTCTTTATATATTTTGGGTATTAACCCCTTATCAGAACTGTCGTTTATGAATATCAACTTCAATTTGGTTGGCTGTCTGTTTTGTTGTCAGTTTCTTTTGCTGTGCAGAAGCTTTTTAGTTTGATATAGTTTCATTCATTTACTTTTGCCTTTACTTCCCTAGACTGTGGGGTTAAATTTATAAAATGTTCTCTGCATCCAAGGCTTATAAATTTAGTACCTAAATTTTATTTTATGTAGTTTATTGTTTCAGATCTTACATTTAAGTATAATTTTTGTGCAGGGGGAAAAACTGTAGTCAAGTTTTATATTTTTTTGCATATGGCTTTCCAACTTTTCTAGCACCATTTATTGAAAAGACTTTCTTTTCTCCATTGTATGTTTTTAACTCCTTTGTTGATGCTGATTTGTCCATATATATGTGGTATTTTTTCTGGGCTCTCAATTCTGTTCCATTGGTCTCTATGTCTCTTTTTCTGCCAATACCATACTGTTTTGATTATTATAACTCTGTAGTATAATTTGAAACCAGGTAGTGTGATACTTTCAGCTCCATTTGTTTTTGTTTTTTCCCCCCTCAGGATTTCTTTGACTTTTTGGTGTCTTTTATGGTTCTATACAAATCTGGTGTTTTGTTTTTGTTTTTTCTTTTTTTGTTCTATTTCTTTTAAAAATGCCATCGAGATTTTAATGGGGATTGTATTAAAGTTGTATATTGCTTTAGGTAATATAGCCATTTTATCTATGTTGATTCTTCCAATCCATGAACATGAAATATTTTTTCATTCCATTGTTTCTTTTTCAATCTTTTTAAATAATGATTTGTAGTTTTCAGTATATAGGTCTTTTGCATTTTTTGTTAAATTTATTGCTAGGTATTTTATTTTTTGCTGTTCTTGCAGTTGTTAAAGGAATTACTATTTTCTGAAGTTTCACTGTTGGCATGTAGATATTTGTATATTGATTTTGTATACTGTGACTTTACTGGTTTTTTTTGGTGGAGTCTTTGGGGTATTCTATATACAGGATCATGTAATCAGCAAAAACTGATACCTTTATTTCTTCTTGCCTGATATGGATGCTTTTTATTTTATTCTCTTACCTGATTGCTTTGACTAAGACTTCCAGAATTATGTTGAATAAGAGTGGAGAGGGTAGGCAGCCTTGTATTCTTTCTGATTTTTGAGAAAAGCTTTTATTTTTTAATTATTTAGTATGATTTAGCTGTTGGTTTGTCATATATGGCCTTGATTATGGTTGAGGTACCTTCCTTTGATGCCAAGTTTATTGTGTATTTTAAACATAAATGGAAGGTGCGTCTTATCAAATACCTTTTCTGCATCTATTGATAAGATCATTAAGTTTTATCCTTTGTTTTGTGGATGTGGTGTATTACATTGATCAGTTTGTGCATGTTGAACCATCCTTGTGCTCCTAGAGTAAATCCCATTTTATCGTGATGTGTTATTTTTTAATGAGTTGTTATATTCAATTTCCTAGTATTTTATTTTGTTTGGGATTTTTGCATCTGTATTCATTAGAGATATCGATCTGTAGTGTGTGTGTGTGTGTGTGTGTGTGTGTGTGTGTGTTGTTCTTGACAGGTGTTTGTATGAGAGTTATCTTGGCCTCATATAATGTGTTAGAGCAGGGGTCCCCAAACTACGGCTCGCGGGCCACATGCGGCCCCCTGAGGCCATTTATCCGGCCCCCGCTGCACTTCTGGAAGGGGCACCTCTTTCATTGGTGGTCAATGAAAGGAGCACATTGACCATCTCATTAGCCAAAAGCAGGCCCATAGTTCCCACTGAAATACTGGTCAGTTTCTTGATTTAAATTTACTTGTTTTTTATTTTAAATATTGTATTTGTTCCCGTTTTGTTTTTTTACTTTAAAATAAGATATGTGCAGTGTGCATAGGGATTTGTTCATAGTTTTTTTTTTATAGTCCGGCCCTCCAACTGTCTGAGGGACAGTGAACTGGCCCCCTGTGTAAAAAGTTTGGGGACCCCTGTGTTAGTATTGCTTCTTTTATTTTTTGGGAGACCTTAGGAAGGATATATACCAAATGTCCTTTGAATGTTTGGTAGAATTCAGTAGTGCACCCATCTGGTCCTGGACCTTTATTTTGAGGGAGGTTTTTGGCAGTTGTTTCTATTTCCTCCTTGATATTCCTCCCTATAAGTTTGTTAGGTTTTCACAGCTTTCTGAATCAAGATTTGCTCTTTCTTTGTCTCTTCAGAAACATGCAGTCAGAAAGTTGGATAAAAAAACTGGAAATGTCTTCCACATTGACAGCATCATTCCCAGGTAATCAATAATGACTATCACAAAGCTTGTGACCATGAAACACAAGGTGGCAGACAAGTGTAAATGTTACAAACTTTGAGTCATGACAATGATTTCATCTTTTTCCTACCTATATCCAGGGTAGTCATTAGATTCTTAAATGTTGTGTCTAGTTTCTCAAAGACATGATAAAAAAATAAAATGCCTGAAGACTAGCAAATGTTATCTTTAGAGCTTCCATAAAAATATTTAACAGAAGAGTCCTAAATTTTCTTACTGTCAGAATTGTTGTGCAACCTGGTGGCAGATTATCTCCCTGATTCTGTAAAGGGAGGATGGGGTGCTTTTTTGATGCTATTCATGCGTAATTATGGTTCCTCTCAGGTGATCTGGAGAAACTAGGCCAAAATTGTTTTTTGTTTGTTGAAATAAGCCAGTAATGTTGAGTATTAAAGATTAAACCATTTAAATATACAAGCTCCATCATGAACCTCTGGGTAATGTGATTCCTGGTAAATAAAATAGTTTGTATAAAAACTTGAAAAAAAAGGACAAAAAATATTTCAAATAGAAATTATTTAACAGATCTGTTCTGTGTCTCTTCTATGTGCCAAGATCTGAAGATACAATACAAAGCAAATGCTGCCCCAATCGTCAATCCCTAAGAAATTGTGTCAATTTTATACCCTCAGTACACCCTTGTGTGCTATCCCTCTGATCACATTGTTGATCTAAACCTTCATCTTCTCTCATTTGGATGGATAAGAACAACCTTCTGTCCATTTTTTGTTTTTGTTTTTGCAACTATTTTTCATGTTTAATTTATAATCCCTTCTCTGAAACATGCAATCTCTTGGAGAATACCCAAGTTCCCCTTGAATTTACTTCTGTTTTTTTTTTCCTGCAGTCTCATCTCCTGTCATTCCTGGTATTAGAATTCTGAATAAAACTGAACAATTCTAATGAAATTTGGGATTCAAGGGCCGCATGATGCTCTGCTGGTGCTGTCCAAGCTTTTGGTCTTCTTGATGTGCCATTGCTAATTCTTTTCTTAAATAATTCTTTCTCGTTGCCCCAAAATTCACTGATTAATCATGACTTTTAATTTTCTGTATTTTTGATGCTTTAACATCTGAGCCTTGGCTGATCCTAGGAAGACAGATCTTCTGACATTAGCCAATCCCTAGACACAGTAAACAACACACCTAAGATAACACATCTTCCATATGAAAACCAACCAATTCAGAACCCACACCCAGACCACCTTCTTTATTAGGCAATCC
The DNA here is from genome assembly GCF_036850765.1 of Saccopteryx bilineata. Lineage (NCBI taxonomy): Eukaryota > Metazoa > Chordata > Mammalia > Chiroptera > Emballonuridae > Saccopteryx > Saccopteryx bilineata. The sequence goes on from NC_089494.1 coordinate 121,886,958, forward strand.
TGGAGCACTGCCCTAATCATCCCTGGACCAGGTAAGAGGCAACTAGGGACAGACCCTCTGCTCCAAAACCTGCTGAAATTATTCAAACTAGCCAAACCTAAGTTTAGTTACTCTGCATTTCTCCCATAAAAATTACAATAAGAATCTTTGTCATGTTTTATCTTCTCTCTCTCTGACTCCTGACAGACCCTGGTATCTCCCTGTGCAAGTCATACATGGCACAGGGTGCCTCCTCTGATTAGGTACTGTAAGCAATAAACCATCTTTTTAATGGCAGTTGTTTTCTTATTGACTGGCCTGGCCCATAACTGAATAATGATAAATATACATTTAAAAATCTCACCTAAATAATCATCTCATGGGAAACCTTCCCAAATTCTTTCTCTCAGGCTAAATATTGACTCTATTTATGTTTCTGTTGGCCTCATCAGAACTCTTCCTTACTACATTGCATTGAATTGACTGATAACATTGTAGATGTCCCCACCAAGTTGCCTGACCAAACTATATCTTGTTCATAAACTTCCTGCCAAAGCTTAAAATGACACCTGCATCTATGGTATGGCAACCTCCATTTATGTATTTAAATTGACCTGAACTAGAAAATAATCCCTCCCCCAAAAACATCAATTTGAAGAAAGAGACAGTGCAGCAACCAAGTGTTCCAATGCATCATGGTAAACAGAAAGATAACAGTAAGCACTGTGGGGGCTAAAAGGGTAAACACGGGTCTCTTGACATGGTATGGCACAGTTTAACAGGCTTAACTTTGGCTTGCTTTTTGGCTTTAGAAACCAAGAGTATTTCTTCTTTCCACAATATGTGTACATTGTTCCACAGTAAATTTAAAGCACTAATAAAATGAAAAATGATAGTCTCACAATCATATTTTCAAGAGGGGAAAAAATTATCACTTCAATTAAATTAGCTGTCTTGGAATCCATCTTCTTAATGAATTTTCACCTTCCCTGCCATCATTTCCTCTGCTACTGCCTTTGCCATGGCTGTTATTGGCCACGTGCCTACCTCAAGAAGAAAGTGCCTGGTGGTGATTAAGTGTCCCAAGTTAGAGCCTCAGCGTGACCATCATTTTCACATCTAGGATAAGTTATTTAACTAACATCCCCAAACATTTGTCTCTTTCCAATAAAACCACATTAAATGCCATTCTGGATTATCAGTAAAGACCAAATTAGTTAATCCTCACTAGTCTCCTCATTTCATTGCAAACATGCCATCGTCTCTTTACTCTCTGTGTGTACCATTCTAACATAAATTCTGTCCATGTTTTTTATTGAATCTTTTGGGGTGACATTAGTTAATAAAGTTACATAGGTTTCAAGCATTTACATTCATGACACATTATCATATATTGCATTGTGCATTCACCATCCAAAGTCAAATCTCCTATCATCATATATTTGACCCCCTTTATGCTTTAGCACCTCTCCACGTCCCTCTAGTAACAACCATACTATTGCCTGTGTCTATATTTTTGGTTTTTTTATTTGTCATGTTTGTTCATTCCTTGTTTCTTAGCCATGCTTTAATCCTACATTTAAATATTTTCAAAAACTTTATGAGACTCTAAAATTTTTAATATGACATTGAAGACTCCTATTATCAGTCTTTCTCTGGCCAAGTTGAGCTTCTACTAGTAGCTTCTGAACACACAAGCTTTCCCCAAGCTCCATCATTGTGCCCTGGTTCAGGCATTACCTTCTCCCAGAATTCCCTCACAGCCATGCTGACCCACTTTTCAGCAAGAAATGGCCACTTCCTTACTTCATGCTCCACCTGTCTCTGGGATCACATACTTGACCCTGACCTATACTGATTTACGCACATATAGTCTTCTCCTGCAGACTCTAAGCTTTCTGAAATCCAGGGCCACGTCTTACTCATCTCACAATGCCAACATCTGAACTGGTGACTGAAATACAGCAGTAGCTCACTAAATTCTTGTAGAAATAACAAATAAATCCAATGAATTAAAATCAGTCGAAGAAAGGCCCTGGCTGGTTGGCTCAGTGGTAGAGCATCGGCCTGGCGTGCAAGAGTCCCGGGTTTGATTCCCGGCCAGGGCACACAGGAGAAGCACCCATCTGCTTCTCCACCCCTCCCCCTGTCCTTCCTTTCTGTCTCTCTTCCCTTCCCACAGCTGAGGCTCCATTGGAGCAAGGTTGGCCCGGGCACTGAGGATGGCTCTGTGACCTCTGCCTCAGGCACTAGAATGGCTCTAGTAGCAACAGAGTGGCACCCCAGATGGGCAGAGCATCTTCCCCTGGTGGGTGTGCCTGATGGATCCCAGTTGGGTGCATGCGGGAGTCTGTCTGACTGCCTCCCCATTTCCAACTTCAGAAAAATACAAAAAAAAAAAAAATCAGTTGAAGAAAAATAAAATTCATCTCCTCTTTAATTCATTGGCTACTTTTTGAAAGTTAGCAAAAAGTTTATGTAGGTCTGGACCTACATAAAGATAAGGCTGTGTTGGTCTGAAACTCAGAGAGAGCTTGAGTCACTGTGATCCCTGCACACATTTCAGGGTTTCACTTTCCTTGTCTTCCATCCCAACTCCCCTTTGCTAAAGACAGGCTGAAGGCATAGACAGCTGCACCCATTCAATATTTAGGCTGGACTGGTCTTTCCACACTGTGCAAGTACAACACAAACAAATGAATAAACAATAATCTAATGGGCTTGCTTTTTCAGGCCCTATTTGCCAATGTGAGTATTTGGCAGACAATACAGGGTTAAGCCTGTCTATTACCACTTCTTCATATTTCAACTCCTCTCATCACAATTCTTATCAAAGTTTCACAAAATAATTAACCAGCATATCAATTTTAGGAGTAGATCCAAAGCCTGTGATTTAATAATTCACTATATTTTTCAAATACATCTTTATTATATGTGGCTTAAGTGTCTGTTTGTTGCCGATAGCTTATTGGTTGCTTGCATAACTGTACTAGCCAATGGGGTGAAGTTGCCACGGCATTCAAATAGTCCTGCCTTCTAACATGCCACTTCACAAATTGAGGTTAAAGATTGGAGCAATTATTATGCTGTTAAGAAATCTTAACACCAGAAGGGGTCTTTGCAATGGTACAAGACTAGAGGTTCTCCAATTGAAAAATAATGTCATAATAGCTAAGTCTTTGACTGGCACCTCTAAAGGTGAAATGCATGTCATTCCAAGAATTGATTTGGCTCCATCTCAAACAGGGTTGCCGTTTCAATTGAGACGTAGACAATTTCCTGTAAAACTTGCCTTTGCTATGACCATCAATAAGTCTCAGGGCCAAACGCTTAAGCGTGTTGGCATTTTTTTACCTGAGCCTGCATTTGGACACGGTCAACTTTATGTTGCCTGTTCAAGAGTTCGTGAAAGAACGTGATGGTCCTCTGCAAGGTGAGCTTAAAAATTATGGAAAAATCTACACAAGAAATGTTGTGTACAAAGAGATCTTTGACATATGAATTAACATTTTATTATTTAAATCACCTTTATTTATTGAGCTAGCGGTGGCTCTTAAGAAATGTACTGCCAGTGGTTTCCTTCATTGCACTCTACTTTAAGCAATTAAGCAAGTAGAAGGGGGAAACCCCATGGGGCAGTAAGCAAAGGGGTGTCCTCACCGCCTGCCCTGGGTAATTCAGTTTGAATTAGCAGACACCTTTGCACAAATCATTTTAATTACAATTTATAATATCTAGAACAGCGGTCATTTTGTGTGACCGCCAGGCTTTCTAGTTGTCATTATGTCTTGGAACCATGTTATACTGAATTGTAATTTTCCATAGAACTGCAAAAGGATGGTAAGTCATGACATCAGTTCTGGTCATAGACAAAAAGATTGTCTAGATGGAGCCATAGACTGCCTCAGATGAGTAACACCCAAACTGGGGAAGAAATGCATGGTTTAATTGCATTGTCATGTTATATATTTAATGCTGAGCTGTTTCTAATAGCATGTGTGAAATGGAATTTTTTACTCTCGTTACATTATTATTATTTATTTATTTTAGATAAAGCTGAGCTGATATTATTTGTATGAAAATTTACTTTTTCAGTGCCTTTTAGGCTTTTTAGATAAAGTACTTACTGAGATAACCTTTCTAATAAAACACTTAAAGTAACTCTTAATGCAATCTCATAACACATTGTTAAGGGGGAAAATAAAACTTTAAAGAAATTTTTAAAAATCATAGGTCCAATTTCTGAATAAATTATTATGTTGATTATGTTAATTGTCATCCAAGAGCCTTAGGCAGTAAAAAGCTAACTCAGAATCTGTAAACAATAAAGAAAATTTGATGGATGTTTATAAAGTATAATTGTTCTGATGACATAAATGGGTTTAGAGCAATAGTAGGAAACCTACTTCCCTTGTTAAAATTGTTGATGTCATGTGGAGTTGCTAAATACTTCCAGAAATAAAGCTTTTTTATCACAAACACCTCTTGGTTGGTTGGTTGGCTGGTTGGTTTATTTTTGGTCCTATAATATATTACACATGATATTATACCGTGTGTACACACGGAAAGATCAATTCATTGATGTTACTGTGGTGTTAAAATCTCCTACTATTATTGTATTGCTGTCAATCTCACCCTTTATGTCCATCAAAATCTGCTTTATATATTTAGGTGCTCCTATATTGGATGCATAAATACTTACAATGTTTATATCCTCTTGTTGGATTGCTCCCTATATTATTATGTAGTGATCTTCTTTGTCCCTTAATACAACTTTTGTTGTAAAGGCTATTTTGTCAGATATAAGAAATGCTGCCCTAGCTTTTTTTAAATTTTTATTTGCATGAAATATTTTTTTCTTTTCTTTACTTTCAGTCTATATGTATCTTTTGTTTTGAGGTGGGCCTCTTATAGACTATATATATATATATATATATATATATATATATATATATATATATATATATATAATTTAATCCATGTAGTTATGCTATGTATTTTGACTGGAGAATTTAATCAATTTATATTTAATATTATTATTGATATATACTTATTGCCATTTTATTCTTTAAACCTATAATCATTTTTCTCTCAATATCTTTTCACCTTTCCTCTTTTTATAGCCATCTTTTTACACATTTCTTGCAGTACTGGTTTGGTGGTAATGAACTTCTTAGACTTATATTGTAACTCTTTATTTCTCATTCAACTTTAAATGTTAGCTTTGCTAGATAGAGTAGTCATGGTTGTAGGTCTTTGCTTTTCATCGCTTTGAATATTTCTTGCCAATTCCTTCTGGCCTGCAAAGTTTTTATTGATAAATCAGTTGACAGTATTATGGGTGCTCCTGTATAGATAACTACCATATTTCCCCATGTGGAAGACCCTCCCACATATAAGACACATCTTAAAATTGGGGCCAAAAATCTGAAAAAAATGTATTACATAAAGTTATTGAACTCAAGTTTTATTCATCATGAAATTCATACAACTCCTTCTCTGCGCAAAAAAAAAAAGGTGGGAAATACAAGTAAAAAAATCTACAACCACTATATAAGATGCACCTAGTTTTTAGACCCCACATATTTCAAGAAAGGGTGTGTCTTATACATGGGGGAAATATGGTAATTTCTTTTTTCTTGCTGCTTTTAAGGTTCTTTCTTGTCTTTAACCTTTTATAATTTACTTATGATATGTATTATTATAGGTCTTTGTGGGTTCATTTTATTTGGCTCTCTCTGCAATTCCTGGACTTGTATGTCTATTTCATTCACCAGATTAGAGAAGTTTCATATTTTCAAATGGGTTTTCTATATTTTACTCCCTTCTTCTGGCAACCCTTTGATGTGAATATTGGTATCCCAGGAGTTATCCCAGACACTATACTATCTTCAGTTTTTGAATTCTTTTTTCTTTTTGCTGGTCTGGTCAAGTGTTTTTGTTTTCTTATGTTCCCAGTTGCTGATTTGGTTTTCAGTTTCATTTACTTACTGTTGGTGCCATGTCTCCTTTATTTGTGACTAGAGCTTTCTTTTAATGGTTTCTATGTCTCTTTTAATGCTGCTGAAGTTCTCATTAAGTTCTTTGAGCATCCTTATAACCATTGTTTTGAACTCTGTATCTAGTAGTTTATTTGCTCTATTTCATTTAGTTCTTTTCTAGAGATTTCTCCTGTTCCTTAATTTGGGACATGTATTTTTGTCTCCACAAAGCTACATAATAGCTTCATCTCCATAATAGCTCCTTCTTTGTGTTTGTTTTTATGTATTAAGTAGAGCTTCTATGTCTTCCAGATTTGGTAGAATGGTTTTGTGTAGTAAGTGTTCTGTAGGGTTCAGTGTCTCATCCTACTTGGTCATTTGAGCTAACTACTCCACATGCACCTCTGTGTGGGCTGTGTGCACTGTCCTGTTGTAGTTGAGCCTTGATTGCTATTCACATTACTGAAAATGATTGATCGCCTGGCTGACTGGCTGTGAGAACCAGCTGTGCAGGAGCTGCTGTATAGAAATTGACCTATAAAGCAGAACTTGCTTCAGTAGAGCTTTAGTAGACTCTCTGAGTCTACCTTTGAGTGTGTTTCTCATGGACATTGTTGAGTTGTATTCTGACATTGTCTAAAGATGTCTACCAGGTGCACTGGCATTGGGAAGTACAAAATTAGCCATCAACTATGCTCTTTGCAGGACCAGCTAGCATGAGCTATAGGGCAATCTGCAGAAGACTGCTTTTTGTGGTGGGTTTGGAGATGTCCAGGAGAGGTTAAGCTGTGAACCAAGGACATTGCCACTAGTGTCAGGCATGGGTCCACTTAGCAAAAGGTGTGGGGTATGCAGAGGCCAGGTGTTGCTTGTTTGAGAGATTTTGGGAAAGCCTGAAGTATGAGTCCATTTGTATGAAAAAGTCACTGGAAATGGTTTCAGTGGGCTTATAAATTGGGTAGAATAAGGTCTCAGGGAATCACCAGGGAGGGGTAAACAGTATGAGCCAGGTTTGTAGAGACTCAGATATAGCACCTACCTGTTGGGTCTATGTGTTTGTAGGGGACAGCTCATCAGAGGAACAGTGACCTCTTCCTGTATTGTTGTCTGGCAGAAAGTTGCCCCCCACCTCTCACTTTTATGCCCAACAATTTAGTTTCTCCCTGTATGTGCCTGGTTCCTTTCAAATTGCTATCTTAGCACTGGAGCTCAGAGCCAGTGAGTCCCAGTAATTCCCTGTGTGGGCCCTTTAAGAGGAACTTCCAGCAGCCCTCTGTCTCACTCAGCCACAATCCCTTCTGGTTTTGACAGCAATTATAGGGACTTATTTTCCTGACATTTTAACGTTGGGTTGGGAGGCCTGGTGTGGAACTGGTAATCCTTCATCCTAAAAATAAAGAAATTCACAGCATTATAGAATATACTGTGTAGAATAGGTGAGATCTGGTTGACAGAGAAGAGGATAGCTGAAAGTATATGCAAAACGGAATTGCTTAAAATGTACATGCCTGACCTGTGGTGGTGCAATGGGATAATGCATTGACCTGAAACACTGAGGTTGCCAGTTTGAAACCTGGGCTTGCCTGGTCAAGGCACATATAGAAGTTGATGCTTCCTGCTCCTCCTCCCTTCTCTCTCTCTCTCTCTCTCTCTTCTTTCTAAAAATAGAATAAATAAAGTCTTTAATAAATAAATAAAATGTACAAGGGGTGGGTATTAGCCAGGGTAGCCTAGGTTATGATGCCATAAGAAACAACTCCCAAAGTGTAGTTACTTAATGCATGAGTCACTTCTTTCTTTCTCCCTATGCTACAATGTACCCAATGGGTTGGTGGGGGCTATGTTACCTATAGTCACTTAAGAACCCAGGCTAAGGGATCCTCTGCTATCTTTTAGAACTTTCAGCTATAGCATACATTCTCCTCAATTGTTGTAACAGAGAGAGAGATATACATTGTCAAATTGCACATGGGCGTTTTACAGCCTCAGTCCAAAAAGGATGTGTCTTACTTCCCAACAACTCAATGACTTCTGAAGGAGCCACACAACCCTCTTTAACCAAAGAGACTAAGAAATGTAGGAGAATACATAAAATAGCTGCTAATTATTACCATCTCTTCCACTTAGTGTAAAAAATCTTTTCTTAAAATCTTCTAAATGATACTGTGTTGATTGATTTCAAAAACATGGCAGACCCTAAGTATAAGAGGTTACTAGAGAAAGAACAACTAAGTAAACATAAATTGCTAACAAAGGGTTATTTCTTAATTTTACATATATTGTCTAAAATGTTTTAATCAGTTTTATTTTTTGTTTTATTTATTATAACTCCTCTTTCTTAAAGACAAAGGTATTGGGGTATAATTTATTTCCTACAATCAAGATGAATCAGTGTCATCTGAGAATGGAAATAAATCCTTGTATAGAAATTCTTTCAGGATCCAGTGGATAGAATATGAACAAATACGTCTAAAAAATTTCTAGATGTATTTATCCAGCTTCTCAACCAAATGTATAATGAAAGGCATCCTCGGTATCAAATCAGGTGTTAGACACTCAGTTTCTGGATACACAAAGTCAAATAAACCTTGTCCCCACCCAAAGTAGAGACAGCAGATAAACACATAAAGTCAAGTATCCAGAACATTATCATAGAATCTTCCAGTGTAATAGAATGAATGGAAGAAAAGAGAAGAATCAGATCTGTAGGTAGAAATGACCATAAGTGTTTGGGAGGATATCATAGTGCAAGTGATATTACAAGAAATTTAATAGCCAGTGTGAGTAATGATTCCAAACATTAAGAAAATGTTCCATTATTTTTTTTCAATATTTTTTACCACAACATTTAAAAGAAAATTCATCTTTCCATTTATTTACTTGACAAAAGTAATGCTGCATTTTTCTGCTTCCAAATCATTTGATTTTGCCTTTTCCAACTGCTGTGCTGAATGTAAGTGGCACAGGAGGCAGAGGGTTTAAGAGCCTATTCTTTTGTCTGCTTCTTTCCCAGTTGATGGTCGAATCAGCATTTAAAATAGTGCCTCTCTTAGTCATCATTTCCTTTCCTTAGCATCACTGCCAGCTGTACTTTCCACTTCTGTGAATTTTGATCTATTCCAATTTTCCACTTCTCTGAGTCTAATCTCACAATTACAAATGGAATCTCAGGCTACACTAATATCTCCTACTTGCAGGCACTGAAAAGATCAATATTTCAAAATGTTATATGTTTTAGAGATCAACTACTGCATGCATACAAATAAGTGATATTTGAACTATTACAATATTTGTGAGTTACATAAACCAGTGGTGAAAAAAGGCAAGTTTTCCCTTCTGGCTACATTCACAAAGATAATTGTGATAACTGAGCATGAGCCAGTAGTTCACAAGTTTTTGCCATATCTGAAAATTTGAAACATGGCAGAGATTGAAGAAAGGGAGCACCAAAATTGCCAACAGTCAGGTTGGTAATTTAATGTTGTGAATACTCATTGGTGATCAGACATCTTCCAGTGTGTAGAACTCAGTTCCTGGGAGTCTTTCTCCTTAAACCTATTCTTTTACTTATTCATTCAACAAACACACAGTGAGTACTCATTTTTATAGTTTTATGGTTTTAACAATCTTGCAAGGATAAAAAAATCACTTTTCAAGAAGCTTCTGGTCCTCCAGAGGAGAAAGGCATGTACATAGGCAATGGAATGTAATGAGTCAAAGAATAGAAGCACACAGTGGCTTGGGAGAGGAAGAAGACCCCAAACTAGAGGAGCCCAAGAAGCTTCCAGTAGGATGTGATGACTGAACTGGGTATTGCAGGATGAATACGAGTTAGCTATATCAGAAATTCCAAAATGTACATCTTAGAAAGAATGACTTCTATGTAATTTATTATTTCAAATCTTATATTTAGATCTTTGATCCATTTTGAATTAATTTTTGTGCATGGGAACAAACTGTAGTCAAATTTTATCCTTTTGCATGTGGCTTCCCAATTTTCCCAGCACCACTTATTGAAAAGGCTTTCTTTTCTCCATTGAGTGTTTTTGGCTCCTTTGTGAAAGATGATTTGTTCATGTATATGTGGTTTGGGCTCTCAATTCTGTTCCATTAATCTCTGTGTCTGTTTTTCTGCCAATACCATGCTCTTTTTTTTATTGTGGCTCTGTAGTATAATTTGAAGTCAAGTAGTGTGATACCTCTGGCTTCATTCTTTTTTCTTAGAATTGCTTTGGCTATTCAGGGTTTCATACAAACCCAGTAATTTTTTGTTCTATTTCTTTAAAAAATGCCATTAGGGTTTTAATGGGGATTGCATTAAATTTGTATATTGCTTTGGGTAATATGGCCATTTTAATTCTTTCATGTTCATGATTCTTTCAATTCGTGAACATGAAATATTTTTCTATTTTATTGTGCCTTTTTCAATTTCTCTTAATAATGCTTTGTAGTTTTCAGTATATAGGTCCTCCACATCTTTTATTAAGTTTATTCCTAGGTGTTTTATTTTTGTTGTTGCCACTGTAGAAGGAATTGTGGTTTTTTTAAAATTGATTTTCTTAAGTTTCATTGCATATAGGAATGCATATAGGAATACTTAGACTTTTATATATTGATTCTGTATCTTGCAACTTTACTGGTTTAATGTTTCTAATAGTCTTTTGGTGAAGTATTTGGAATTTCCTGCATACAGGATTATGTATATCACCTCCAAAAAGTGATACCTTTACTTCTTCTTTCCCTGTATGGATGACTTTTATTTATTTCTCTTGCCTGAATGCCCTAGCTAAGACTTCTAGAACTATGTTGAATGATAGTGGACAGAGTGGGAAACCTTGTCTTCTTTCTGATTCTAGAGGAAAAGATCTCATTTTTTTTACTATTTAGTATGATATTGGCTGATGGTTTGTCATATATTACCTTTACTATGTTCAGATACTTTCTTTTGATACCCATTTTATTGAGTGTTTTAAATATAAAGGAATGTTGTTTCTTATCAAATGCCTTTTCTACATCTACTTATAGAATCATATGATTTTTGTTTTTTGTTTTGTAAATGTGGTGTATTACATTGATCAATTTACATATGGTGAACCATTCTTCTGCTCCTAGAATGAATCCCACTTAATTGCAATATATTATTTTTTAATGTGTTCTTGTATTTGATTTGCTAGTATTTTTGCATCTGTATTCATTAGAGATATTGACCAGTAGTCTTTTTGTGTGTGTGTTGTTCTTGCCAAATTTTGGTATTAGGGTTATGTTGCCCTCATAAAATGTGTTAGAGAATATGGTTTCTTTTTTTAGAAGACTTTGAGAAAGATGGGTACCAAATTTTCTTTGAATGTTTGGTAGAATTTACTAGTTTAGCCATCTGTTCCTGGACTTTTATTTTTGGGGAGAAAACATGGGCACTAAATTTATGGACCTTGAATGTAAAGAAAAATTTATGAATTTGACTCCAAAGTTAAGGTAAATAAAGGCAACAAGAAATGAGTGGGACTAAATTAAACTAAAAATTTTTTGCACTACAAAAGAAATCAACAAAATGAAAAGGAGGCCAACCAAATGGGAGATAATATTTATAAACAATAGCTCTGATAAGGGGTTAATATCCAAAATATATAAAGAACTCATAAAACTTAGCAACAAATAAGCAAACAATCCAATTAAAAATGGGGAGGGGTCCTGAACAAACACTTCTCCCAAGAAGACATACAAATGGCTAACAGATATATGAATAGATGCTCATCATCATTAGCTATTAGGGAAACGCAAATCAAAACTAAAATGAGATACCACCTCACACTTATTAGATTGGTTGTGATCAATAAGACAGGTGATAACAAGTGTTAGAGAGGCTGTGGAGAAAAAAAGACCCTCGTTAACTGCTGGTGGGTATGTAAACTGGTACAGCCATTATGGAAGAAAGATAGGTGGTTTTTCAAAAAATTAAGAATAGAATTACCATATGTCCCAGCAATCACTCTACTAGATATCTACTCAAAAAAATTTAAAAACATTGGTACATAAAGACACATGTACACCCATGTTCATTGCAGCATTATACACAGTGGCTAAGACATAGAAACAACCAAATTGTTCCTCAATAGGAGATTGAATAAAGAAGATGTGGTATGTATATACAATGGAATACTATTCAGCCATAAAAAATGATGACATATTGTCATATACAACAACATGAGTGAACCTTCAGAACATTATACTGAGTGAAATAAGGAAAGCAGAAAAAGCTAAAAACTGTATGACTTCACACATAGGTGGGATATCAAATTGAGACTTATGGACATAGATAAAAGTGAAGTGGTTACCAAGGGGAGTGGTTTCTGGGGGAAGGGAGTAAAAAGGGACAAATTTATGGTGATGGATTATGATTTGACTTTAGGTGATGAGTACACAACAAAATCAACAGTTCAAATGCTATAGAAATGTTTATCTAAAACCTATGAACTCTTATTGATCAATGTCACCCCATTACATTTAATTTTGTAAAAAAGCTAAAGTTAACAAAAAAAATAGTTTATTTAGGGAACTGCAAGTAGTTCAATAAAACCAGAACAATTTATGATGATGGACATGTGAGATAAAAACAAAAAGAAATGATCTGTGCTTCAAAAATATTAGAATTCACTGAGACAGTTGAGGACAAGAACTAGTACTTGTGGGTGTTCCATTGTATGCATATATGTACTTGGTAGTTTTGCATATTTTATTTAATTTTATTCTAATAGTCTTCAAGGCTTATCTAATTAACTCTATTTTAAGTAAGAACACTGAGACAGAGAGGTTAAATATTTTATATTGCATCTTCTTCTGATAAATTATAAAATCAAGCTGCAAGCCATGGACTCCAAATTTTATAAAGTAGATCAAAAATTTAGTTGAATGATGTTTTAAACTAGACCAAGGGGTATACATTCTGAAACACAGAAATTTGAAGGAAGGAAATGTCAGAGTTCTTAGAGTGAATAAAGAATACTTACGTGGTAGGAAACAAGTGAACCTACAATACAGGATAGAAATTCCCTAGGGGACCCTGGCCAATTGGCTTTATGTATAAAGCACTGACCTGGTGTATGGATGTCCCAAGTTGAATTTCCGGTCAGGGCACATAAGAGAAGTGACCATCTGCTTCTCTCCCTTCCCTCTTCCCCTTCTCACCCTCTTCTTTTTCTCAGTCAGTGGTCTTATTGGTCTGATTATTGGCCCCAGGCATTGAGAGTAGCTCAGTTTATTTGAGCATTGACCTTAGACAGGTGTTACTTTTTTGACTCCCAGTCAGGAATCTTCCTCACTGTCTCCCATCCTCTCATTTAAAAAAAAATCACCAGAGAAAGAAGAAAGAACATATTTTTACAGGCAGAAATTAAATCATTGCTAAAAAGTTAAAAATTGTTAATTCTTTTGTTGTGCATTATCCTTGTCAAAGGACACTAGACAGTTTGACAAATAATTATTGAGTGCCTAAGAGGTATTGAATCCTGTGACTTTTACTTTACAAGTGTTCTATCAATTAACCCACATTGCAAACTGATAAGCATCCCTGGTGGCGCAGTGGATAACGCGTCTACCTGGAAATGCTGAGGTCGCCGGTTAGAAGCCCTGGGTTTGCCTGGTCAAGGCACATATGGGAATTGATGCTTCCAGCTCCTCCCCCTTCTCTCTCTCTCTGTCTCTCTCTCTCCCTCTCTCCCTCCTCTCTAAAAATGAATTTAAAAAAATAAGAAAAATAATTCACAGACTTTCAATGAAGCCAGACAAACTGGGCTAGGATGAAACTAAGGCAGAACTGTTATTAGTCAATGTAGGTACTCAATGAGGCAAAAATACTCTTTCCATAACTAACCTCTATGGTTCTATAGTCCCCTCACCTTTAACCAGATATATCTTCATGTCAGGAGCCTGGAGTTTTATGAAATTACCATCAATTTTAATTGCTTAAACTTCAGTAAGTAGGTAGATAGAAAAAAAGATAAATAGATAAATAGATGAATGAATGGGAAGATAGATAGATAATAGATAGTTAGATGGTAGATAAATAATAGATAGGTGATTAATAATAAATAGATAGATAGATGGTAGATAGATAGATGATAGATAACAGTGGGGAACAAAATTTTTGTTACATCCATAAAAACACTTGTTCTTACATAATTGAAATGTGCTGATCTCAAATCTGATAATTAGTTTTTCTCACTGATCTGGTGAGGTCTCAAAAAAACCCCAAAACAACCCCTAAAACCATCACAAGCATTCTGTTTTCTTTAATTTAACAAAACCAAAGTATATTCAAGTATCAAAAGTATGTAAAATCACCAGGCTTTCTAGAGTCTCCAAAGTAATAAAATGAACCAGTTTTAAAGAAAGAGAAATGACCTCCATTAAAAAGAGTTTTAAAAATTAGTGATGTTAATACGGCCTCAGTCCATAGGAGCAGTAGTCAAATAAAAATATATTTAAAGAGTGGATCTGGCCTCCATGGTATGTGAACCCCGAGAGAACTACCATCTCTTTAATAACTTTGCTATATTTCTTTACCACATTACTGAAAATTATTTAATGAACTGTTTCCAATTTCCTTTAGAGAAAATATCAAATTCTCAGAAACAGTTTCTATGAGAGATACTCTTTAAAGCCTGATAAAATCATGTTTATTTTTTTACATTTTTTCCTGGAGTGGTAGAAAAATTGGTGATACTTTCTTCTATTTCCTTTTAAATATATGTTTTCTGCTTATAAAAATAATACATGTTTATGATAGAAAATCTGAAAATTAAAATGTATAAAGAACCATAGAGATCAACATTATTCCACTGTTCAAGCACACAGAGTAACTAAATAATTGGACTTTATTTCTTTCTAAAATTGAATTCCAGCATGATTTTCATATGAGTAAGATCAAATAAATATATGTTAAATTTTGTACCCCACTTTGTTTTTTAAGTTATCATTATCTGATGTTAACCATAGTCTTCTTGTTACCCAGATGTTTTGCTATCCTCCAGTCTGTAGTGATATTCTTTTTTATTAATATCTAACACTTGCTTCTTTTCATGACTTTTTAGTTGATAAGCAGCTACTTTCTCACTTTTCACCTACTTTGTGCCATGCTGATATCACTTGCCTTTTTTCAGCAAAATCCATAAGTACACATAAGAACTGAAGTCAGACTACCAGGGATCAACTTCCCCACCAACCACTAATGAGCTGTGTGTTTCTAGGTAAGTCCTATAAGCTTCCCAGGCCTCTATATCTTTTCTGTCCATGAAATGAGAATGAATCCAGGTTAAACATGAAATACACAAAGTGCATAGCACAGTGTTTGGTATAGATTAACCCACTGCCTACACATTGGCCAAAAGCATTAGTGCGGTGAAGAAAAACAGGGCAATGGCGTGCGGGGGACCCGGGTTCTATTCCCGGCCAGGGCACATAGGAGAAGCGCCCATTTGCTTCTCCACCCCCCCTTCCTCTCTGTCTCTCTCTTCCCCTCCCGCAGCTGAGGCTCCATTGGAGCAAAGATGGCCCGGGCGCTGGGGATGGCTCCTTGGCCGCTGCCCCAGGTGCTAGAGTGGCTCTGGTCATGGCAGAGCGATGCCCCAGAGGGGCAGAGCATCGCCCACTGGTGGGCAGAGCGTTGCCCCTGGTGGGCATGCGGGGTGGATCCCAGTCTGGTGCATGCAGGAGTCTGTCTGACTGTCTCTCCCCATTTCCAGCTTCAGAAAAATACAAAAAAAAAAAAAGAAAGAAAAACAGGGCAAGACATGACACTGATAGTGACAGCTATTTTCCTCTACATATTGTTAACACAAGGCTGTTCATTATAATGGCCTTGATTAAATGTTTCAGTATAGGACAGGGTTATTACAGCATAAGTCAAGAAAAAATAAAATTTAATGTCAGATGTTATTCTTTTTTTTTTTCTTTTTTCTTTTTGGTAAAAGGAGGGGAGATAGTAAGGCAGACTCATACATATTTTCCAACTGGGATCCATCAGGCAACCCCCATCTGGGGCTAATGCTCAAACACCAAGCTATTTTTAGTGCCTGAATCTGATGTGCTCCAGTGGAGCTATCCTCAGCTCCCTGTACCACACTTGATGCAGTAGAGGCACTGGCTGCAGGAGGGGAAGAGAAAAAGATGGGAGAGAGGGAGGTGGGGAGAAGCAGATGGTCACTTATTCTGTGTGCCCAGATCAGGAATCAAACCTGGAATATTTTTACACTGGGCTATTGCCCTAGATACTGAGCCACTGGCCAGGGCCATGTGTCACTCTCCTTAGAATTAAAAAAAATCTCCTGAGGAGATATTTTACTAGCTATCTTCTCAAATAATAACACAGCTAAGCTTTTAATATCCTCAGAAATTTCTTCTGAATATGTCTTTCACAAATTGTCTTTGTCCCATTTTTACTGACCATTTTAGTACTTTTTTTTGTGGATTATTTCTTTATGTTTTTTGATCCATTCAGCTATTGGGGTTTTAATATATATCTTATGGGTTTACAGGTTTCATTTTCATATCATATTTTATGGGGTTTTTTTTGGTTAATCAAAACAGTTTTAATGTTCTATTTTGATGCTTCTATTGGTATTGTAACTATTATCTCTGTATTGCTTTTACTGGTTTCACTAGAAATTACAATGTGCATTTTAAACATAAGGTAATCTGCCAGGACTTGATATTTTATTATATGCTGTAATAACAAGAGTATTATATCAATACTATATACAATATAAACTGCATACTCTAAGGTTATAGTTTTTGCTTTAAATAATGGAATGTTTTTATTAATTAAGAAAAGAAAAACTCATAATTTTTAAAAATTTATTTAGATATTTACCCTATCTGGTGTGATTTTATTTCCTCACATTGATTCAAATTAGCATCTTGCACACTTTTTCTTTATTCTGGCATTTCCAATAGAATATATCCGCTGACAACAAATTTCTTCAGGTTTTATTTCTCTGAAAATATCTTTATCTTTGTTTTTGAATGATGGCTTTGATAAATGATACATTCAATGTTGGAGCACCTGACCAAAATAAAATAAGAAAACAAATGATAGAATTGGAAGCTCTAGAAACAGAAGTTGGGCTATAGTTATATTTTCTAGAATCAAAGACACAAAGTAAAAAATAACATAGTAACATCTACATAATTGCTATTGCCCTTGTTTCTTGCATTGTATATCTAGGTCCATTGTTTTCATCTGAATGATTTTAATACTCTTTGTCAGCAACCCCCTATTTCTTCTGTATGTACTCCAAAGGTCCACTATAGTAAGGGGATTATGCTGCTTTGTGTTTAAATTCTTTCAACAACTCCCTTAGAGAACAAAGCCCAAAGTCAGCCTGGTACTTAATTCTCCTTTAGACATTCTCCCTTTGTAAGCTCTTTAAAAATAACAGCATTAAAAGCAACAGTAATAACAGCTATATCTTTGCGTGTTATTGGGACATTTAAAAATCTAGATCTTCTATTTCATTATACTTCCAGCCCTTGAAGAACAGGTGTGGTTGTTTTTTGTTTGTTTTATTTTTTGTCAACTATATAAATAAAATCAAACAAAAATGTCTAGCAGTACTTGGAATTATCAGGAGCTCCTAGTGCCAGAGCAATTTATGTAAGGACCTTAACATTGTCATAAAAGCCAGAAACTTTTTCACACTTAACAAACTGTGCAGGGAAGATAATATGGAAATTTTAGCATCACAAGGGATGGAACAGAAACTTTTTGTACCCAGATGATTGTTAAATTCAGTAAATCCATAAACTTCACTTTAATATCTTTTAAAGACAAAGTAATGGGAGATTTGTTACATTTCAGCCTGATGCTAATTTTCTGACTCAAAATGATAAAATTATTTTTAGAGCTATTTAAATTGCTCAATGAAATTTTATTATGCCAGAAAATAAGATTAATATGCAGTCATAAATTAAATTTACTTGTGAACATAGGGAATAGGTCAAACTTAAAATTGTATTTTTTAAAAAATAAAATAAAATGACAATAACCCAAAACATTTATTCAATGCAAAAATATAATTAATCTGTTATATGTTTTCTTTTTAAAAATCTTTTCTACACAAATTTTGATCAAATATCCATTATTATATTTTATTATGTTTCTTTTACATTTGCATTCTGTATTCCAAATGGAAAAAGTCTGTATTTATTGTTACACTAACTCCATGAGCCAGTCCTGAAAACTCAAACACCACACACCCATCTCCTATAAAGATCAGCTAAACACATCAGTTTTTATTAGAAATAATTTCTCATAAAATACTTATTTGTTTGTAAGTTTATTAAAACTAAGTTACTATATTTCCTCATGTATAAGAGAGTAACTCCCATGTATAAGATGCACCTTAATTTTGGGGCCCGAAATTTGAAAAAAACAAAACGTATTACATAAAGTTATTGAACTCAAGTTTTATTCATCATAAAATTCCTGCAACTTCTTATCACTGTCAAAACTCCCATCCATTAAGTTGTCCTCATCTGTGTCTGATGATGACTCACTGCCTTCATGTATTGCCTCATTCTTTGTTCTATCTATGGCATTTGAAATGCCACACTTCTTAAATGACTTGACAGTGACCTCAATTTTGATATTATCCCAGAATCTCTTCACCCAGTACCAACTTCTCCTATAGTTGGTTTCTTTACTCTTCCTGCTGATGTCAAATTGTCCCCAGAAGACTTCATCCATTGGTTTTATTTGTCTCTTATGGCAGCTTTGAAGGGTTTGTTAATGCTGACATCAAGTGGTTGAAGCTGGAATTTCAAGCCTTCAGGCACGATGGCAAGTTTTGTTTTTTGCTCTGCAGCAATCTTCTTTGTGTTTTTTGTTATGTGTGCCCTGAACTGATCATAGAGTAGGTTTGCATAAGAGCCCATCTGGTCTCCTTCTTCAAACTTTCTCAAAACAGATCTTCATCCCATCCTGATCCATCCAACCCTTTTCATGAACGTGGACAATCACTCCTCGAGGAATTTCTTCTTTTGGCATTGTTTTGCATTTAGAAATCAGCATAGGAGGCAGCTTGGTTCCATTGGCATAAGAAGCTAGAACTGTATAATGGCACTTTTCATATCCACTTATCTTCGTAGTTACAGTTTTCATCCCTTTCTTATCAACAGTTCTGTTACTTAGAACATCAAATTGAAGGAGGACTTTGTCCATATTTGCAATCTGTCCCAACTCAAACTAATGTGTTTTCTGACATTGAATGACAAAACGATGAAATTCAAGGACCTTCTGCTCATAGTTTTCAGGCATCTTTTGGACAAGTCTGGTGCATGTATGCATGCTTAGTCCATTCCGTTTCATAAACCTGAATTGTGTCCTTCTTTGGAATCAGTAACTTTTTTTTCATCAGCAATTTTTCTTGCCTCATGCTGAACACATGGACATAGAAATTCAAATTTTCCTTTGCTATTCAATCCATATCCTTAATTCCTTCTCTAAATCAGGCCATTTTGCTGACTTGCCTCTTATGGTCTTCTTCTGCTATGGCATTTTCAGTAGGGTTTTTTCTTCCCATAGCCAGTCTCAGATTGAGTTCTCAGTTGAAGGAGAACCAAATTTATGTTCAGCAGCACAATTTCTATTAACTTTTGCAAAATGATCACTTTTAACTTCAATTCAGCACTTTATGAAAATCTTTTCTGAGCAGACCATGGCAAAACATAACCTACCACTATATACCAGTAACAAGTACAAAACAGTGAATGCAAAGACAACAAGTACAAAAAGGTGAGAAATACAAGTACAAAAATCTACAACCACTGTATAAGATGCACCCAGATTTTAGACCCCATATTTTTTTTTAAAAAAAAGTGCATCTTACACATGGTAAAATACAGTAAGTTTTTTCCTACTCCTAAATCTGGAATTAGTTACTTTATTATTGACCTAGGCCATACACCTCAGCCTGCTTTTCCAACTGTCTGTTTGACATCCCCACTTGGACACCTAATAAGCACCTTAATTTATGGTTTGAATTTGCCATAGATATAACAGTACCTGGTACATGTTAAGTGCATAGTTAATATTTTTTAGGCAAGAGAGAGAGAAAGAAAAAGAGAGAGAGAGACAGGAGGGAGAGAGAAGCATCAATTCATAGTTACTGTGCCTTAGTTGTTCATTGACTGCTTTCTGATATATGCCTTGACAGGGGGATGCCAGCAGAGCCAGTGACCCCTTGCTCAAGCCAGCGACCTTTGGCTTCAAGACAGTGGCCTTTGGGCTCAAGCCAGCAACCATGGGGTCATGTCTATAATCCTACATTCAAGCTGGTGACCCCATGCTCAAGCTGGTAATCTTTCACTCAACCCAGTGACCTCAGGGTTTGGAACCTGGGTCCTCAACATCCCAGGCCAACATTCTATTCATTGTACCACTGCTTGGTCAGGCTTAGTTAATATTTTTAATTGTATGAAAGAACAGAACCACCCTATCTGTGCCCTTTCCTGTCTAATTTTGCTGTCCCATAATCTGCTAGGAACTATTTAATCCAAGTTAACATTTTTAAGAACCAATTACATTTGAGTGAAACAAAAACAGCTGTGCTAAAGACAAGATAGTTAATCATAAAGATGATTGTTAGTAAGAATCACAAAAAGGGTAGAAGTTTCCCTATATTTGTTACCTACTATGTGCCGTTGGCCACATAGAGAGGCAACACTGCTTAACAAATCAATGTGCAGATTCCAGGGCAAGCCACCTGCAATGTGGCTCCCCCTCTGACACTAGCTTACAAACTTGGGCTGATCCTTTGTTTTCTCATTTTTAATATGGAGTTAGCAATGGTACTTGCTACCTGTTTGGGGAAGTATAACTAAATAAGTTGATATGTAAAAAAAATACATCAATATCTCGATATATAGCCTTTGTCACAATCAACTATTCTCTGTAAGAATCTGTTCTTCAACTGAAATGTGACTTATTAAGTTTTGTATGCTTTCTACTGTGTTCCACAAAGTGCTTTATCTGCTCATATGCTAAGCAGATAAGGCTACATACCATGCAAAGCAGTCCTGCCCTTCAGAACTGACCCCTGAGAGGAAGAGAGACAACAGATAATCGCAAACAGCGTGTGAGTGCAGGACAAAAAAAAAAAGGGATAAGATTCATGACCTGAAGTTATCAACAGAGCTTCTGGGAGGTGGTGCCTGGGATGACTCTGAGGGAAGGATAAGTGTTCTGCTAGGGTGGTTGTGGCAGATGGCATAGAGTTTTCAGGCAGGAGGAGCAGAGTGAATGAAGACAAATGAGAGAAGAGCCTAAATTTGACAATTTAAAGAACTGTATGCAATAAAATGTTAACATAGGAACTACAATATACTTATTAAGCCTAGTGAACATAGAGCTAAACCCAGAAGCCTAATGCCTGAGGAGGGAGTGGGGAGAGAGAGAAAGAGAAAGAGGGAAGCTATAAGGTGACAGGAGATGGAAGGTCCTGAAACAAAAATAAAAACAATAACAATCATTTGATTACTTTTTCGATACCCCTGAAGATAAATCATGACAGTTCCTAAGGGAAGCAAAATTTTACCTAGCACTTAGCTCAGAAAAGAAATTGTTACATGGAACTTCTTAAAAGAAATGGAAGCAATGTTGTCAGCAATAAAAATAACTGTCTAATTAGGGAATGCAAGTATGAGCCTTAGAAGTAGTTGTTTGTTTGTTTGTTTTGGTTCCTCTGTGAAAGCTTAAGGTATACCACCAGTGCACAACTGAGCAAAAGCCATTTCACTGAGAAGGGGAAAAAAAAGTGTTCTTAGCAATGTTTCTTTCCCACCTCCTCAGACTCCCAGTCCAGAGCCTGTTCAGGAGAGTGACCACTGCAGGCTGTGAGAACTCTCCCAAGCCTTCTCATCCCTTGGGACCTGTTTAATTCCTGTGCCATTTGCTCAGGCTCATGAGGTGATCAGCTCAACTCATTAGTTTTGTTAGTTAATCTCATTAACCAGTGCACACTTACAAAATTTTATATCAGTGTTTATGAAATTTACTTACCACTAGAAAAACCTTAAAAAAACACACACACACACACCTTTGATATTTGCTTTTGTTTAGTTCATTAGGTTGTGAAAACAGAGACCTAATTTAGGAAAGACAGTGTGTGATTATATGGGCTGGACAAGACTTGGAGTGCTGAGGGCATGAGACACTGCCCCTCCCTGGGTTTTTCTTTCTTCTTTCACATCTGTGTCTCTGCTCTGCTCTTTTCCTCCATCTTTGTGGGTTTCTTCACCTTATATTTTATACCTGTTTATTTCTTCAGCCCTCATATTAAGCTTGCTGGCCAGTGGCCCAGCAGAGTTTTCTGACATCCTGCTATCAGGTACAGTCTCAGTATTTCTTGATTCAAAGCAACAAGAAATTCTGACAGACCCAGTTTACTTACCTGCTCATGAAAATTAGGGGATCAGGGAATGTGCTGACACTCCAGTACTTTCAGCCTTTTGTATAGTTTTCACCGATGAAATAAGAGTTGATTTTGCATCTCATTTGTATAATCAAACAACTTTCTTTGACTTGTTTGCTTTTCTGATATTCTCTTTAATAAAAAAAATATATCAAATGCTTTTTTTATCAGTTCATATTCATTTTGAAATATTTCTTAATTTTTGTAAGAAGTATATTTGAATTAGACCTTGTGGATCATATATTTTTCCTTATCCTTTGCTTTTGATTACCTTTGATCCAACCATAATCAGTGGGGATGAAAAGTAGAAAAATGTGCTGCAAATCCTGTCTATCAAAAAGGTAGCATAATTGTTGTTAAAGAGGCCTCAATCTGCATTATGAAGACTTCTCCCCCCCCCCCCCCAAAAAAAAGAGAGTCAGTTGGAGAGCCTGTGACCTGCAAGCCAGGAAGAGGACAGAGGGCCTTTCAGAACCATTTAGATCTCACTGTGAACTAGGCTGCTGTCAACTTTATCTGTGTACAAGGCATATTCTTTAAGGGAAATAAGTGAACTTACCCTACCAGTGTCCATTTATGTATCTTTTTGGCAATAAACTATTTCTTAATCAATGCTGTCATATCCCAGAACTATTGTGCTGATGTGGAAAAATAGACCACCTCTGAATGGCTTTTTCATTTGGCTCTTTGTTTAGAGTAACCTCTTTTTGTTCCAAATAATTATAAATTATAGCAGAAACATTTTATGAAACATAATATGATGAGAAATCCATTTTAATTTGTAAAATAGTAGTATATTAGATATATTTGTCTCGATAATATCTATTATCAGTGGTGGTTATTACTTAAAATGTTTCTGTGTTCAACTTGCTTTGGGAAAATGAAAAAATAAGTTGATGTAAAAGAAATGGAACCCCAAGCCCAAAGCTGTAGAGAAATATCAATTTTAGTTTTATTCACAAAAGAGGCCCAAAAAAACTCACCTCATCAGTTCAGTCCAACTTATGTAACTGCCACACTCTGACTCTCAAAGTCATTCTTCTAGAGTTTTCATTAAAATCTATCCTATTAAATCTACTGCTAAATGCAACAGTAGCCATGGTTTTATTGAGAGTACACATCTGAGGCTGTCAAATAAACCCATCACTCTGAAGAATGAAAATGAATGCATTGTTTTCACACTAAATTAATATAATCAACTGCACAGGTATATATAGCGCCAGGACAGCCCCTTCAAACCAACTGCAAGACTGAAATCTGTACTTTAAAACCACTAGGAGAAAAAAGAAAATGAAGCCAGAGGACCATTCAGTGATAATACTACCTATTCTTAAGTGACATTCAGGGGATTTCATTTCAGCACAAAGTATAGGTTGATAGGGGAGTAAAATCTGAAAACTCAAAGAAGTTGATGAGGAGAGAGCACTGGAAGTTTTAGCTTGAGCCAAACTACAAATGGTTGTAATCAGCAAGGCACACATTTTCGTTAAAGGGGTTGGCCTTTTGTTAATTCAACGCATCCATTACTGAGGCTCCTCTTCATGCTGCAACTCATTCATTCCCAATTTTTCTCTTGTCAGAGATTAATGCTCCCTGGTTTCAGGTTAAGGTATCATCTTAATTATCTATAGCTTGATCAGGGTTAACTTGAAACATTGAGCTCTCTTTCTGGGAGATTTTTATTATGAGTTTTATCCTTAATTGCACAAAAAAAGATGTAATTTGTTTTCTAATAAGTTTCCAACATTAGCATTGCCCATTAATGTTAAAAATGTCATGAGAAATCTAAAAATTACATAATAAGATTATGTTATGTATTTATTATGGCAAATGCTGTGTGGGGCATTCTACACAAATAATGTCTTAAATTTCACAAAAACCTGAAAGTTAGATGCTCCTCTATCCCTTCATACAGTGGAGGAATCTGAGACTTACTTATAAAAGATTAGAGCAGTGATTTTCAACCTTTTTTGAGCCATGGCACATTTTTTACATTTACAAAATCCTGGGGCACACCACCTACCAAAATGACACAAAATGACACTCTAACACAGTATATATTATACATATAGTTAATAGTATAGTTTCTAAATGTATTTATACTCAGTGTGAAACCTGGGCCTGTTTCGATGAACACAAAATGGATATCCTGGCAGGAATGGTAGAAAGACACACATACGAAGTTCTTCCTCAACAGTTATCAGTCTCTCTTTGTTTTTAGTTTTTATTGCAGTCAAGCTTGAAAAGCTCAGCTCACATAAATATGTGGTTGAAAATGGGAGCAATGTCAAAATAGCTTTGTTGGCCAGAATGGGGAACTCCTTGGCAACAGATAACCAAAAACTGTCCAGGCTCTGGCCAGTTGGCTCAGCGGTAGAGCGTCGGCCTAGCGTGCGGAGGACCCGGGTTCGATTCCCGGCCAGGGCACACAGGAGAAGCGCCCATTTGCTTCTCCACCCCTCCACCGCACCTTCCTCTCTGTCTCTCTCTTCCCCTCCCGCAGCCGAGGCTCCATTGGAGCAAAGATGGCCCGGGCGCTGGGGATGGCTCTGTGGCCTCTGCCTCAGGCGCTAGAGTGGCTCTGGTCGCAACATGGCGACGCCCAGGATGGGCAGAGCATCGCCCCCTGGTGGGCAGAGCGTCGCCCCATGGTGGGCGTGCCGGGTGGATCCCGGTCGGGCGCATGCGGGAGTCTGTCTGACTGTCTCTCCCTGTTTCCAGCTTCAGAAAAATGGAAAAAAAAAAAAATTAAAAATACACTAAAAAAAAAAAAAAAAACTGTCCAAAGGAAGATCAGCAAACTTTAGCTTTAAACCATGATCTTGTTTCAGTTTAATGAGTTCCTCTTGCTCTTTAAAGTCATGTCCTTTCCAGCAATGGATACTGAGCTGTATGGATCCCTAACCCAGTCAAGGCATTCTGTGAAGGCTGAAGAGAAATAAAATGACAATGTTTTCTCAAGGGTTTTCAAATGTCTGCCAATCACCTCGCACATTGCAGCAGTGTTGCCATCATGCTGATTCTCGGTGAGCAGGAACATCTCAAGGTTGCCATGCTGCGCATGTTGTTGCCAGAGCTGCACCTTTAAATGGAATCCATTCATTTTATCAGTGCTTGTAAGCAGGTTTTCATTTTGGCCTTGCATCCATGTGTTCAGTTTATTCAGATAATAAAATATATCAGCCAGGTATGCCAGCTTTGCACACCACTCATCACTTGCAAGCAGCTTTGAGTAGTTGGACCTCTCATTTGTCAGAAATATTTTAAGTTCCTCTCGCAACTCATACACATGGGCCAGCACTTGGCCTCGCGACAGCCACTGGACCTCTATGTGGAGCAATAAGATTTTATGTTCCGCTCCCATTTCTTTACACAAAGATGCAAATAAGCGACATCTCAAAGGTCGCGCCTTTACTATGCTCACAACATCATCCAACACAGGAGCTAGATCTGCTGGTAAGGTCTTTGCAATGAGGGCCTCATGATGCAAAAAACAGTGTGTAACAATAACATCTGGGTTTCTTTCTTTGACCCTGCTTACGAAGCCTTTAATGTTCCCGACCATGGCTGTGGCTCCATCAGTGCAGACACCTGTGTAGTTTTCCCATGTAAGCCCGCTTTTATCAAGATATTCCGACATGACCCAAAATATTTCCTCTCCTGTTGATTTTTCTGGCAGTGCCTGCAAAATAGGAAGTTTTCTCTAATGGCTTCTCCATCCATAAAACGCACATTGACCAAGAGCTGACAATGTCCACTAATATTTGTCTACTCATCAAGTTGCAAGGCAAATTTCTTACTGATGCGCACCTTTTCCAAAACAACAGTTTCAATGTCCACAGACATGTCATTAATACATCTGGCATTTGTGTTATCTGAGAGAGGCACTTTAGCTATCTCTTTGGCCATGGTAGGGCCAAGCATCTCATTTACAATGGCTTTACAAGCTGGCAGTATTAATGTTTCTGCCACAGTGTGGGACTTTTTGATTTAGCTATGAGTTCAGCAACAAGGTAGCCCTTTGAGGGCTCTCTTGTTTATCTTTGTGGTTTTTCTCAAAAAATGTTGCCCGTTTCTCATTGTTTGTACGTAAGCGTACAAAATAGTCCATCAGCTTGTTTTAATGGAAGAGTGTTTTATTTGGAGATGGTGTTTAAGCTTGCTTGGCACCATGGCGCTATTAAGCTTCTCACCACACACCAAACACAGCAGAGTTGGTCCTGTTTCATCCTTAGTGAAAGTAAATCCAAATGAAAGATAGCTTTCACTGTATTGCCTCGAGCTCACCATCTTGTCTTTTTTCTTTTGTCTACCTCTCATACTAGGGCCTTCATCTGGGTCAGAATTTTGTCCAGGGCCCTGTTCACATTTGCATTTTCCCTTCTCAAAAACTTCTCCATCACTGTCACTTGCTCATCTTGCTGAGATCCCAAACTGTCACAAGAGTGAAATATGCCTGGCAGAGGTCCTTTAAATAAATTACATTTATTTAAAAAAAGTTAAATAAAAAAGGATAACCTGCTCATATATACAGTCCCATGTAACATCCCTCATATATACAGTCCCACATAACACCCCCTTATAAATACAGTCCCACGTAACATCCCCTCATATACAGTTCCATGTAACATCCCCTCATATATACAGTCCCATGTAACCTCATATATACAGTCCCATGTAACCCCTCATATATACATTCCCATGTATCCCCTCATATATACAGTCCCGCTAATAGATACTGGAGCTTTCATCAAGGTTGTGGGTTCAAATCAATTTGGCAAATACTCTCTCTATATAGAGACTGGAAAAAATCAATTTTAGAAAATGTTGGGTACTTGTGTAACATCATAAGTCCTCAGAGCATCTCTACTGTCAGATTGAGAAGTTTGCTTTCTAGGTAAGGATTCTGATAAATACTAGAGTTCTCCCTGAGGTTGTGTGTTCAAATCCCATGGTCAGCTGGGTGCAGGGGCCTTGGTTCTGTATGTTTTGATGGTGTATATAGAGATTTGAGCTCTTTAAGAAGATGACCCTTCAGGAGGTCATATACAATATAGATAACATTGTGATGCATTGTATATCACCCTGTGAGGGGGCCTCTTTTAAAAAGAAAAAGGTCAAATATCTATATAAACCATCAGGATAGACATAACCAGCTGAGGCTGAGACTTCATCTAGTGGTGGCAACATTTACCTCCAGTCCTGACCAGGATTAGAAATCGGGACCATGGGAAGGAGTAGCAGCTTCAACTACTCACCATGGCCACACAATCACAAGTGTGCGGCAGCCCGAGCGGGGACCTTCCTGGGTGTGGATGAAAGGTGGCCTACTATTGGTTCATCGCTAGTGGTCAGGATGAATCCTAGAAGGTGATTGGTCAGTGAGGGTTCCCTGTGCCTCCACTCTTCCTGCCGCTGATAGCTGGAGGGATTGTGAGGGGAATGTTTATGTTTGGATGGAGGCAGCTGGTGGTGGGCCAGATAAATAGCCTCCACGGGCCATATCTGGCACATGGGCCGTAGTTTGGGAACCCATGTTTAATTTCCCCACAGCACACCTGACCATGTCTCACAGCACACTATTGTGCCATGGCACACTGGTTGAAAAACACTGGATTAGAGTATCTTTCCAGGAGTCAAATCCTAGTCAATCCAGGATTTAAACCTTGATCCACCAGATTCCCTAGCCCATGCTCTTCCCTCACCTGAAGATTACAATAACCTTCCAAGTGCTCTCCTTCTGGCTTTGATCCTTTTATTCTTTCACTACATATTCATGTGAAAATTTTGTGGTTTTATACTTGACAATTAGAGATACCATTTTTTGAAACACACCAAGGATTCCCAACCACCTGTGTGCTCCCTAGTATGGCATTCAAGGCTACGGATATATTAGCTATCTTTTGCTCTATTGCATCTTTTCCTGTCAGGTATAACAACAAACCAGGCCTTTAATGTTTGTGCCCTTAGTACTGGTACCCTTAGGTACTAAGATCATTAAATTAAAATATAAGTCTACTGCTTAACAGTATTTTAAGAAATGTACTGTTATTGATCAGTGTCACCCTGTTAAATTTAATGAAAAAAATAAACATTGACCTTCATACTTTAAACTGATGAATTTTGTGGTATATAAATTATATCCCAATAAAGCTCTGTAAAAATGAAATAAGCAAATCAAAATAAAAAGAAAAGAACATTTGGGAAATCACATCATGTGAAAATTAAACATGCTGTTAAACAATAAGCCAAACAGTAGGGAAAAAAAACAATAACCAACCAGAAATTGATTTTTTGAAAAGATAAAATTGACAAAACTTTAGGTAAACTAAGCCCCCAAAAAAGGACTGAAATTGTGAAAATCAAAATAAAAGTGTTTATTATTCCAGACTTTATGGAAACATAAAAGATAAGAAAATTCCATAAAAAATTCTATGTCAACAAATTAGAAAAAGTATTTATGTTCATCTGAGCTAGATGTGACCAGAAATGTGTCATACATTCAATTTCTTTCAACCTCTCCCAGATCCAAAGATTTCTAAAGATGAGATAATAAAGGATTAAAATTTTAAAATGTCATGGTTGTAAATACCATATAAATGACACATTACCATCACCAGAGGAATTTTGATATAATTTCTTAAGCACCTGCTACATTCCAGTAACCTGCTCAAGGATGTCTGTGGTATACACTATCTAATTTCATCTTAACAAGATCCCTTTATGTGGAAAAATAAGTTTTAAAACCAGAAGTTAATAAAGTACCCAAGGTCACAAAGAGATTAAGAGAAACCAAAGTTTCAATATAAGTCTGACTGCCAATATACTACAAGACATCCTTCCTGCCTGATCCTCAATAA
Organism: Saccopteryx bilineata; assembly: GCF_036850765.1. Classification (NCBI taxonomy): domain Eukaryota; kingdom Metazoa; phylum Chordata; class Mammalia; order Chiroptera; family Emballonuridae; genus Saccopteryx; species Saccopteryx bilineata. Next base: position 121,916,241 of record NC_089494.1, read on the forward strand.
GACTAAGGCAAATACTTAACAAAAGACTCAAAACTGAGTTTTAAAGCACTTCTGCATTTGTTTTCTGAGGTTTTTTAAAACTTGAAATGTCTTGCACAAAAGTATCTCATATATGTATTTTTTTCCTGAGACATGCTAAATAAATAGTTTTGATGATGTGTAGCCAAGATTGCAAATTTGTTAGAATTTAATTATTAAACTGATATTTAGGTATTTATTGCTGTCATAAGAACTGTGCACAACTGTTTTGAAAAATTGCCCTTACTAATGGTTCATATCTGAGTCTTTACCAAATGTATATTTTTAAATACAATGTGGGTACCAAGAGGTTACAAACACATTGCATTCATAGTCAAGAACACTTTATAATCCTAAAAATAAAACACTAGGTTACTTTTAGGAAAAGTTTCTTCCTGCATATATTTCTCAGTCTAAAACTATAAGTCACCTATGAGATGAGAGACAGTTAAAGAGTTTTGACAAAATAGAAAAATGGTTAGTCAAACATTGAAATAAGGATTAATACTATACACCATTTCATACAAATGCAAGGTATCACTTGAGTTCAACAATTAATAATGACATATTTGATTCTAATGAAGTTTCCTCTTAATACACATCTAATGACTAGAACATCTTCAGAGAAGAATTTGAATAGCACCATAATGCTTAAGATCATTTTTCTTTTCATTTGACAACATAGAACATGTAGAGCCCTAAACCTTCATGTTTTGGGAATGTTTATAGGGAGCCAAAACTGGTAATAATTGAGTAAATTATGTATCATCTTCAAACAAATTTACTTTAGCTATGGAAACTGCCCCAGGTAGATATCAAAGACAGTTTCTGAAATGACCCTCTGCTTGTTCATTATTTTCTTCGCCCCACTCATGCCAACATCTACTTCCAATTGTAGGGATCTTCATAAAGGAAAAAAAAAGAAAAGTAAATGAACACTCTTCCCCACTAATGACCAAAGACTTTGTTCTTTTCAAAGATTCCACTTAAATCCCCAGGAACCTATTATAAGCCAAAAGCATGCCCTGGTCTAGTCTAAATTTTAGAAATGGAAAAAATTACTTAACTGACTGTATATTCTAAGACTCTGAATTCCAAGTTAAGGTTGGCTCTCTGTCATCCACCTTTTCACAGTACTAAAGAGAGCTCTAGGCCCTGGCCAGTTTGCTCAGTGATAGAGCATTGGCCTGGCATGCAGGAGTCCCAGGTTTGATTCCTGGCCAGGGCACACAGGAGAAGCGCCCATCTGCTTCTCTACCCCTCCCCCTCTCCTAACTCTCTGTCTCTCTCTTCCTCTCCCACAGCCAAGGCTCCACTGGAGCAAAGTTGGCCCGGGCGCTGAGGTTGGCTCCATGGCCTCTGCCTCAGGTGCTAGATGGCTCTGGTTGTAACAGAGCGATGCCCCAGATGGGCAGAGCATCGCCCCCTGGTGGGCATGCTGGGTGGATCCTGGTCAGGCGCATGCGGGAGTCTGTCTGACTGCCTCCCATTTCCAGCTTCGGAAAAATACAAAATAAATATATATATATATATATATATATATATATATATATATTTTTTTTTTTTTTTTTTTTTTTTAAGAGAGCTTTAAAGCAGAACCACTATAAGAAGTCACTTGATAAGTTAGGTCATTATTTCAAAATTTCACAAGAGCCCAATAGCTGGTGTATTCTTTGTTGGGGTGATGCTGGTTAACAAAATACTATAGGTTTCAGGTACAGAATTCAACAACAAATACCTGTATATTGCATCATGTGTTCACCATCTCAAGTTAAGACTCTATCACCATTTTTCTCCCCTAGACCCTCTTTCACCTCCTGCCATTCCCCTTTCCCCCCAGCAATACAGCAGGTATATTCTTGAAGGAAGAAATAGAGAAAGGTGAGGCATCAGGTAGAGTTGTTGACTATCAGTGAGCACTGGTGAAGAAAGAAAAAATGATACAGATTGAGAAGAATGGGAAAAAGAAAAGTACCATTGCACACTGCACACCTGGGACACACCTAGGGCTGAGCTATAAGTATTCCATAAGGCAGGGTTTGAACCTCAGCACTGTTGACATTTGGACTGGATACCACTTTGTTCTGGAATCTGTGCTGGGATGTAGGATGCTAAACTGTGTAAGATGTTTAGTAGCATCCCTTGACTCTATCTACTAGATACCATTAGTACCACCCCATCCCCAAATTTTAGTAATCATAAGTGTTTTCAGACATTGCCAAATATCCCCCATGGGCATATTTGTCCATGATTTGAAAACCACAGTTTTAAGGTATTCATACCAATGCTAACCTTGCCCATGAGGAATGCATTTTTTTTCCAAGAAAGACATTGCTGAGAGAGTGCACATTGACTAGAGCTCATTATGGAATAGATACCCTTGACATTAGTTTGTATATAACCTCAGCTATTCCTTATATAACTCCATAGGTTTGTATATAACATAATATTTATATTATCTTCATTTTCTAGATGAGACAGCTGAAACACAGATCTAGCAAGGAACCTTTCTGAGGTCACATTTCTACTAAGCAACGGAGCCAGTGCTCACTTGTCAGTAGTGGGTATTCCTCTGCAGGGCAGCCAGCACCTAGAGATGTCTCCTAAAATAGGAGGGATGGTTACAAGCCCAACTCTGGAGCACCTGCATTTTCAATAAGAAAGAACAGCATCTTCCACTTTGTGAACCAAATCCAGCACTTGGTTATGCATGCTTACATGGAGAGGCCACCAGATTTAAGAAAGCAGTCAGAGGTCCCTGAAATAACAGGCAGTGTTTCCTCAGAAAACACTTTCTAATTATCCTTCTCATGTTTAAGACCTCACTCTTCTTTCTAATCATCTTTCTCCTTTTAAGAACCTCATTCTTCTTTGCTCACCCATCTCAAAGAACATGTCCCACTATAGATTGTTTATCTACAAGAATAATATAATTTTTCCTGTGCTTATGATGGTTAAATGTATGTGTCAACTTGTCTGGACTCTGGGGTTCAGCTGGTAAAACATGATATCTGGGTGCATCTGTTAGGGTGCTTTGGGAAAAGATTAATAGGTTTTATTGAAACAGTATATTGAGTAGAGATTGCCCTCACTAAAGTGACTGGGCATCCTCCAATCCATTGAGGACCTGGATGGGAGAAAAAGGCAGGGGGGTAGATGTGTTCTCTCTGTTTAAACTGGTACATCAATGGCCCTGGCTGATTGGCTCTGTGGTAGAGCCTTGGCCTGGTGTGTGGATATCCTGGGTTTGATTTCCAGTCAGGGCACAGAGGAGAAGTGACCATGTACTTCTCCACACATACATTGCTCTCTCTCTCTCTTTCTCTCTCTCTTCACCTCTGCAGCCATGGCTTGGTTAGAGTAAGTTGGCCCCAGGTGCTAAGGATGGCTCCATGGCCTCATTTCAGACACTAAAATAGCTTGGTTGCTGAGCAATGAAGCAGTGGCCTCCAATGGGCAGAGCGCCCTTCCATAGGAGGATTGCCAGGTGGATTCCAGTCCAGGCACATGCAGGAGTCTGTCACTCTGCATCCCTACTTCTTCTCACTTAAGAAAAATTAAAAAACAAAACAAAAATTGAACATCAATCTTTTCCTTCCCTCCTGGTTCTTAGGCTTTTGGACTCTGATTGAGACTTATACTGTATCATCAGCATCTTGATTTTTTATGTCAGATTTTGACTAAATTAAACCATCAGCTTTCCTGGTTTTCTAGCTTACAGATGGCAGGTAGTCAGATAAAGGGACTTCTTTACCTCTATTATTGCATAATAAATATATATATGTATGATATATGTTTTATATATATATTATATAATCTATAATATAAATGTATTATAGAAAAACTGTTATATGTTAATTTAACATAAATTAAATTTTACATATATGTGTATATGTGTGTATATATGTGTGTGTGTGTATATATATGTATATATCTTATGGTTTTTGTTTCTTGGGAGAATGCTAACTAATAAAGCATCTTAACTGCTTCTTTGTTCAATGCAGAACAGAAAAGTTGGTTTGATTCAATTATCAAAAAGTGGTTATCTTTAAGTGGTTTCTTTAAGTAAGAAACCCAGGTTCATGTCCTGGGTCCACTTTTCACCAGCTCTGTAAGGCAAGAGTTCCAGAGTCATCAAATTAGATGGAGACAATAAGGGCCATTTGCTAGCAGTTCATGTCAACAATACACAAAAGCCCCCATGGAGGGCTGGGAGGTAGAGCACTCTGTGGCCCAGATAAGGAAGTGAGAGGGAAGAAGCCAGGCTTCCTTCTTCTAGCTGCCTTTCTTCCACAGGACAGAATGAGATAAAGGCAAGTCCACCATGCTGTTCATTAGCAGGTTGCAGACCAATTATAGCATCTTCTTTTTCCCTGAAATGAAACAGCCTATTGATCCTGCTTTGAAAGATGAAGATTTCATTTCAGAAAACATGAGTTCCTTCCTTTTACTCACAAAGAAGTAATACTAGCAAAAAATAAAAATAAAAAAATACCTATAGATTCCTCTGTAGCACTAATGCAAATGATTTGAGGCAGCACAAGTGACTTTTCCATGAGTCCATTTTTTACAATAATCCATCTCTTAGGAGTATAAATATTAATACAGTCACACTTCCCAAGAGAGTGAATTGCTAAATTTTCAGAGCCCCTAAGGATACTGCACTTGAAGCCATCCTCTCCAGGATCACAGAGTGATGCACAGAACTCCAGGTAGAAATCCTAATGGATGCAACTCACACCTTGTTGGCAGGCAAAACAGCTGGAGGGATAGTCAGAAAGGAAAGACACCTGAGAATGCACCTAGCTATTTAGGCAATCTCAGCCACTTTACCAGACTCCCGAAATCATAATTTCCATTCTCATCATGTTTCCACTATCCTCCACAATCACTTACCCCTTCTGGCATCCTGCCAGACAGAAAAGCCCAGAAGAGGTCTGGTGAGGAATTTGCAATTTACACAGCAGGCACTGAAACAAGGTGCTTAGCCTGTTCTCTTCATTTCTTCAAGAGTCCTACTTCCTGCCTCATCTCCCCATTGGTGCCTTCCCAACCCCTTCTCCAGATACACATCCAAATGACAGCTCCTCCTAAATCACTTTCCCCCTCTTTTCTTTCAGGAAATTATCAGTGTGTAGCAAAGATGTTTTAATTATGTCCTCTGAACTGATAAGCTATTCCTTCCTCAGAAACAGAACATTAAACTGATTTTCCCAAAATATGTCTAAATAGATACCTCTACAATAGTAAACAGTAGTCCTAGCAAAGAGCACACTCAAAGATAAACTTAGGAAGTGAATGTTTCTAGATTTTGTTATATTCTCCCTGTATTTTACTACTCTTGCTCATAGCTGACTTTAATGTCATTACATTCTCTAGTCTCAGAATGAAATTACCACTTGTAATTTTTTATCTATCTTTTATAGTGTCATAACTGTTTTAAGACGTCAATATATTGTTTCACTTTGTCATCAAAAGTTTCCACAGAGACACCTGCCAGGGGTCTTTCAGAGATGACCCCAATAACACAGCTTGTTGCCAAAGTCACTTAACTAAAAGTTTTAGTGCCTCTACTAAAGCTTCCAGGTGATTTAAAGAGAAGGGATACCTTTGTGAAGAGTACCTAACAACCTAGGGAGAGCAGAAATGACTTCCAAGCAGGAAGATATTTTCTTTTTAATTTAGATAAAACAATCTGCTGCTCAACAAATAGCTTATTGGCTGTTCATGACCCAGTGGATGAGAACATTCTTGACACCCTTTACGTCAAGTTTCTGAGCTCAAAAGCAACCAGTTTCTCTTAGCAAACAAGTATCATTTAAGAATCTAACAAACCAGAGCAGAATTTGAAAAAGCAATTTTTAAATAAATTTTTATTAATGTTAATGGGATGACATTAATAAATCAGGGTACATATATTCAAAGAAAACATGTCTAGGTTATCTTGTCATTAAATTATGTTGCATACCCCTCGCCCATAGTCAGATTGTCCTCCGTCACCCTCTATCTAGTTCTCTGTGCCACTCTTCCTACCCCTAACTCTCTCCCTCCCTCCCTCCTATGTCCTCCCTCCCCCCACCCCTGCTAACCACCACACTCTTGTCCATGTCTCTTAGTCTCGTTTTTATGTTCCACCAATGTATGGAATCATGTAGTTCTTGTTTTTTTTTTCTGATTTACTTATTTCACTCCGTATAATGTTATCAAGATCCCACCATTTTGCTGTAAATGATCTGATATCATCATTTCTTATGGCTGAGTAGTATTCCATAGTGTATATGTGCCACATCTTCCTTATCCAGTCTTCTATTGAAGGGCTTTTTGGTTGTTTTCATGTCTTGGCCACTGTGAACAGTGCTTCAATGAACATGGGGCTACATGTGTCTTTACGTATCAATGTTTCTGAGGTTTTGGGGTATATACCCAGTAGAGGGATTGCTGGGTCATAAGGTAGTTCTATTTTCAGTTTTTTGAGGAACCACCATACTTTCCTCCATAATGGTTGTACTACTTTACAGTCCCACCAACAGTGGATGAGAGTTCCCTTTTCTCCGCAACCTCTCCAACATTTGCTATTACCCGTCTTGTTGATAATAGCTAATCTAACAGGGGTGAGGTGGTATCTCATAGTAGTTTTGATTTGCATGAAAAAGCAATTTTAAGCAAGGTTTTAATTTATCTTTGTTTGGTTAGACCAAGATTTAAAAATCTCCATTACATTTTCCCAGAGACCTTTGCCTTTTAAAGAAAGATACCTGGCAATCCAAAGATACATAAAGTGATGAAAAATTATTTGACTTTGGGTAATGGATATATAACATAATCAACAGTTTAAACATTATAGAAATGTTTACCTGAAACCTATGTACTCTTATTGATCAATTTTACCCTGCTATATCTAATTCTCTAAAAAATTTAAAATTAAAATAGCAAAGAAATACATTTTTCATGGTAAAATGTAAGACAAGATGCATCATTGAGATTGCTATCCTATTACCATGTGGAATATATTCTTTCCTTCATAATGTATTTAAAGGGCCTACTATGTGTCAGACACCATTCTAGGGGATCAAAATAGACTAAAAAACCCCTTTTTGTGGGATTGTAAATTTTGGGGTCTTCTAATTTTGGAAAGTAGCATTATATTTTATCTTCTAAATATCTTGTCTGACACAATGGTGGCTGTTCCGTTATAGCACATGTGCACTAAATACATATTATGTATGTGCCCAACACTGAAAGACTAAAAAAAAAAATTTTTGATCCTTGCTCACAACAAATCACAGTTGCCTAACACTAAATTGTTATATCCACTGCAGCAAAAGTCCATACAGGGTCAAAGGGGCAACAGAACATGAGGACAGGGCTAATTAGAGGAAGCATGGAAGGCTAATTACATCAGATATTGCTAAAGCTAAACATTGGAGGATTAGTAGATGATTTCTAGGTAAAGGGAGAGAGGTGTAGGGGTTCTAGAAAACATGGAAATTTTAGGCAGAGAACATATATTAACCAAGGCAGAGAGAGGGAAAAGCAGCTGGGTGTGTTTGTAATGGCCAGGTGACCGTAAACAGCTCCTTATCCCAAACTAAAACAGGGGCTTGTAGCATTAACACCTATGATTTGCTCAGCCTCTTCATGAGACAAACAGTTTAACAACTCTCCACCCATGCCACTTCCAAGAAAGCTCTGATTCTATATAAAACAGTAAAAATAAAATCCTGCCTGCATGCTTCTGTGAATAAAATATTAAATACTGAGTCAGGGAAGAAGCATTTTGGGGCTTGCAAGACAAATAATACAATTTACACTAACTACCAAACCCATAGGAAGCTAACACATCATCAAGCTTTTTGAAAGGTACATATTTAAGCTTATGCATGGGTCATTTTGATGGCCATTTCTTCATGTATCTGCCAACACATCCTTCAGTGATGGCCCTGTTTGTCTACTTGGCCCTGTTCACTGTGGGGAGCTCAATATGCCTTCACTATTTATATGTGCTGTGAAAATTACTCCTACGTACATCCCTTTGAGGGATGTATTGAGCCAAGATCAATGCAGGACATCTACTAAATGAAGAAATGAACAAATATTTATCTATCTGTCCATGGACCACAATGCCTCCTAAGGGCGAGAACCAATTGACAGCAATAACATAGGATTCCAAGCGGGCACCAAGTCTGTCTCTAGGAAGGCCAATGATGGAAGAACTTTTCTTTTTCATGAGATAGGTCTATGCAAAAACATAATAAAAAAGAAAATTACTTATATCTCACCTAGTTTCTTCATGACAGTTCTGGGAGTACATATTTCAAAACTTACTTTGCTTCAGGTCATAATAAGCAGGACATCGAGCACCAGGTGCCTTAAATACTTTATTTCAGTAAATTCAAACTCTTCCAAAGTAAGTGTCATTACTGACATTATGAAATCAGCAAGATGGGGAGGAGTGCCTTGCGCAAGGGTCTCAGTAGCAGTGGCTTGGTTTGCAATTAAGGAAGATTAATGTGCTTTATGCTCTGTCTTCTGTGACCATTACTGTGCATGAATTTTGGACATGGCTGAATATATAAACATGGACACTACATGTCTTGGGTGAGTTTCTCTAGAAGCAAATCCCAAGGATAAGCATCATGAGCAAATTATTTGTTGAGGAGAAACTAGTCAGAGAAACAGACAGACAGAAAAAGAAAACAAAGCAAGGTACAAATTCTCGCAAACATCACCTTGCAGAAGCAGCTCAGATGATGCTGTAGGAGGTATCAGGAGTGACATTTATGTTTGAAGCCATCTTGCAAAAGGAAGGTAGCTGGGTATCCACAGTCTTGCACTTATAAGTTGCCAGGAAGGGCTACCCTGGAATGATACAAACTGTCAGGCACCCTGGCTCTCTGCAAGAATCATTTATTTTATTGGCCTGAACTAAGGTGAGAATTCTGCACACACTCGAAAAGAATGACATAGAAACATTACAATGGACCTTGGATGATGCATGCAGAGCACCAAAATTCTACTCTAATATTTCTCATAACCAAAAATGAAAGCACTGGTTTCATTTCCCAACAGGTAGATCCACAAACAACTCTAGTACCAGCCTCTTTGCCACTGACTTGCAGGCAGGGGTCTGGCTCTGCAGGCTCCCCTTTATGCACTTTCTCCCTGATCATTGCATCAATTCTGATGAAGGCAGCATGGGGCTAGGACTTGTGCTACCAACAACTGGGGGGTGGAATTGGGGATTCTTCCTTCCTTGCAGGTGATTGTCCAGGGCGCTTGGGGTATATTCCTTGGATACCCTGTATCCTCCCAGCTCCAAGCTATTTGTCACTGTGTGTGTCCAGACTTCACAAGATTGTAACAGGCCTGGAGTCTGCTTGGGTCTTGAAATTTCCACCTCTGAGAAGCATAGCTTAACTCCTGTGGGCCATGAAGAAGAGATGCATATAATAAGGTTATCAAGGTTATAACAGACACTGCTTTGTACCTGACTTCTGTTACTGAGAAGCTCTGAATATTGAGTAAGTAATCTAGCCTTGCTCAGTTTCCTCATCTATTCAGTGGAGAACAAGAAGACTAGCATAAGACTTCCTGTGACGATTTTATGTGGTCATGCATAAAACAACTATTCAATGATGGATAGCTGCCATTTTATTACTGTTATTTTGATCTGCTCTCTTGTACTGTCACTCTCTGGGATATCAATGGTAGGCCAATTACATTTAAATTTTTAATTCTCTTCAGTAAACTAAGTAAAACCATTGGCCTGTCTATCAGAAGGTTAGCTCTAAAATCATATTAGATCACCAAAATTCTTCTTCCTCACATTTCTTGGACCACTGAGATTTTAATTTTCAAGAAAGCAGAACCTACACAAGCTATGACAATGTCAACCTTGGCCTCAGCAGCAATAATTATCTAGACTAAACTCTATAACTTTAACTTGGGTTTTTGTTACACAAAGATGTGTGATATATACCGACACCTGTTGACCTAGATGCTTATTCATAATGTGGACTTCTAGTTTATAAGGTGGTAGGGGATAGAGCATAACCAATTTAAGTGAACCAACTAAAAGCAAAAGCAGGGGTTCCAAGATGGCGATGGAGTAGGCAGACATTTCAACAGCCACCTCTCAGTATCAAATTGGATTATAATTTAATTTATAAACAATCATCTTGAAAAAACAACCTTGGACTAAACTAAGAGGAATCTATAACCAGGAACACAGAAGAAGCCACACCAAGATTGGTAGGAAGGGTAAAAATGCAGAAAAGCCTGCACCGTGCCCAGGAGCGAGGGACGGCTGAGGGTTCAAAGGGATTCTCACTGTGGGAAGGGTCACCCTGAGAGGTGTGGGTGCTCAGCCCCAGGCCCAAAGCCCCAATCTAGAGCCCCAGAACGTAGAAGAGGCACCCAGGAAGCATTTTGTGGTAAAAAGAGCAGGGTTTCTGTCTGCAAGAAAGAGAGGAGCTCTTAGAGACACAGACTCCATCTTAAAGGGCTTGCACAGAAAATCTTATTTACAACTACTTACCCAGGGCTCTGGTGGATGGATTGCTGAGAGGACTAGAGTAACATGAGGAGAGTATAAAGTTGGAGGCCCATGGAGAGCTGCTGTGGGGATGGCCACCAGAACCCCTGTGCTGAGTTATTCTTCAATACTGCAGTCACAATCTTTCATGGGCAGAGCATCACTTTCCTGTGGCATCAGCCTGGGGAAAAGCAACTGCTCTGCCATCAGGAGTCTCTACTACCCCAGTCAAGGAGACGAGTCATTCAGAGAGGCTAGTAAATGGGGTAGTGTCAGTGACTCAGTTTTCTGGTGTCGAGACCAGAGCGTTCCCCAGATGCTTCTGGCTCTAAGACTGTTGCTTCCACCTCATAAAAGACTCAGTAGAAACTATCTGGAGGGTGGGCAAACCATACCTCTGGGCCTCAGAGGCCACACCCACTGGATTCCTAGGGGCTATAACCTACTGAGGTCTGTGAAAAAAGTCTAGACAGATTGACACCCAGGGCCAAGGGGTAGAGCCACAGCCACCACCCATTCTATTCCCTGAATTGCTGCAGGTGCTAGACTCTAGCAAAGGTTATTTCAGCAGCTGAGTTCAACAAGCAGCCAGCAGATAGAGGCTGCAGGAGGCAGGAACCAGAGAAACTTGGCCTTTTAAATCAACATTTCCCTAGGCTCAGTTTGGATAAAACCAAGCCTAGGTATGCAGCTTTGTATTTCTATGTACACCTGGGCCCAGCAGAGGCAGCAACAAACACTGGATTGCTTGTAGTTACAAGATGGTGCTGAGGGCCAGTCGTAGGCACTGGTTTGCCTCCAGGGAGACCCAGGGCTGGCACCTCCAAGGGCCAGCTGTGGAGAGCATCAGTTTAGGAACTAACAACCCTTGCTAGAGTGATATCCTAAGGAAAAGCTCCTCGCATCTGGCCCAGCTAAGGAGAGTTCCATTCTCTGCAATCAGCAACAGCACAGAAGCTCATGTGGAGCTTCACAGTCAGCCAGACCAGGTGCTGTATATCTTGCCCTACAGGGCTAGATTACACAGGGGGAAGTGAGAGATGTTTGCATCATGGACATTTAACATGTGGGTCCCTGTGAGTCTATTCTTGGATTTGGTTAAGGGACTTAACAAACTTTGATGGGTGGGGGGAGGGGATACAGTCAGCTCCAGAAGACTCTCTTGGTCTTCTTTCTTGAGACCAGGGTCCTATCAGCTGAAAGAACTCCTGCAGAGGGGACTGTCAGCCACAATCAGTCTGAACCTGTGGCTCAACTTGTTGGGAAGAAACAAATTTTGAGTATCCAGCAGTGCCTGAGGGATTAAGTTCTGGAGTAAGGCCATATCCCCAGTTCAAAACTCCTGAAAAAGAGACCCCTAAAGTAGAAGTCCTACTAATGTTGTATTCACAACTGCAGCTTCCCTAACTCAACAAGCATGCAAATGATAGAAAGGTTGGTTGGGTTAGACCTGTCTGAGCCTATAATACGGTCTTACGATGACAGAAGACTCTGTGTGAACACCAGGTGGCTACAAGAGGATGAGGAGAAGATGAAAAGTGGAGACAAATCTTACAGAGTTTGGAGCTTTTAAGAAGCTGCTGTCATCTTCAAGCAAGAGAAAGCTAATTCTTATACAAAGGTTGGCCCCTTCCACACTACCCAGGCACAGAAAACATGGACACAAACAGTGAAAAGTGCAGAAGCTGCAGACAGGTAGCCCACAACAGGTTACAAATAACAGCTGATGCTTACCCAAAAAGATATAGAGCCAACACAATTGGTAGTGGGTGGCAGCCAGCACCAACCCTAGACTCAATTACTACACAACCAGCACAACCAAAGGTGGAGTCTAGCAGGTACCAGACACTGTGGAGTATAAATATGCCCTACAGGACAGCGATTGCACAGTGTGTAATACACATGATCAAGGTTGACTCTTAAAGCCAGCCAACCTGAAGGAATAATTGTATCAATAAAAGGACCAACTGCATTTAATGCTCACATACAACAAGAGGGAAAATAGTACCCTCAAGAAGCATTCCTAAAACAATAAAAACAGGTAGCCTGGAGGTCAATACCACCAAGCCTATCTTCTTCATAAAGACACCACAAAAATTTCAAAATCAGACAGCACTAGCTAATGCACAGACAAAATGGGTAGGCAGAGAAATGCAACATAAATGAATCAACAAGAGAAATCTCCAGAAAAGAGCTCAATGAAATGGTAGTAACCAAACTACCAGATGCAGAGTTTAAAATAATGATTTTTAGGATACTCAAGAATCTTAAAGCAACAATAAATGGACATAATAAGCACCAAAATCAAGAGATCATAAGCATCAAAAAGGACATTGAAATCATAAAATAGGACTGTCAAAATGACAAATACAATATCAGAAATAAAGACTGCACTAGAAAAAAAATCAATAGCAGGCTGGATGAAGCAGAGGATTGAATCAGTGATTTAGAAGACAAAATAAACAAAACCACAGAGGCAGAGCAACAAAAAGAAAGGAGGCTCAAAAAGACTGAGGAAACTCTAAGAGAGCTCTGTGACAGTATGAAGAGAAATAACATCGCATCATAAAGGTTCTTGAAGTAGAAGAGAACGAACAAGGAATAGAGAACCTGTTTGAAGAAATTATAGCTGAAAACTTCTCTAAATTGATGAAGAAAAAACACAAGTTAAAGAAGCACAGAAAATCCCATTAAAAAGAAACCCAATGAGGCCTACATCAAGACACATCATAATTTAAAAGCCAAAGTTAAGAAACAAAAAAAGAATACTAAAAGCTGCAAGAGAAAAGAAGTTAATTATCTACAGAGGAGCCCCTATAAGTATGACATCTGACTTCACAACAGAAACATTTGAGGCCAGAAGGGATTGGTAAGGAATATTCAAAGTGATACAAAACAAGAACCTACAACTAAAACTACTTTATCCAACAAAGCTATTATTTAAAATTGAAGAAGAAATAAAAAGCTTCCCAGAAAAAAAAAAAGTCAAAGAATTCATTACAACCAAACCAGTACTGCACGAAATTTTAAGGGGCCTGCTGTAAAAAGAGTAAAGAAAAAAAAATTGAGAAAAAGAGGATTATACATTTAAAGAATAAAATGGCAATAAACAACTACATATTAATAATAACCTTAAATGTAAATGGATTAAATGCTTCAATCAGAAAACATGGAGTAGCAGCATAGATAAAAAAACAGGGACTGTACATTTGCTGTCTACAACAGACACACCTCAAAACAAATGATGCACATAAACTGAATGTGAAAAAATGGAAAAAAAGTATTTCATGCAAATGCAAATTGAAAAAAAGCTGGAGTAACAGTATTAATATCTGACAAAATAGACTTTAAAACAAAAGTTATAGTAAGAGATTAGGAAGGTCCCTACATAATGATAAAGGAAGTGATACAACGGGAGGATATAACAATTGTAAATATTGATGTACCTAATAGAGGAGCACCTAAATATATAAAGCAGATTCTGATGGACATAAAGGGCAATATCTACAGCAATACTACAATAGTAGGGGATTTCAATACACTGCTAACATCAATACATAGATTATCCAGAGAGAAAATGAACAAAGAAAGAGTGTCTTTAAATGACACACTAGATCTACTGGACTTAATTGATATCTTCAGATATACATTCTTTTCAAGTACTCACTGTACATTCTCTAGGATAGACCACATGTTAGGACACAAAACAAGTCTCAATAAATTTAAGAAGATTGAAATCATATCAAGCATCTACTCTGATAAAAATGGCATAAAACCAGAAATCAACTACAATAGAAAAACTGAAAAATATTCAAATACTTGAAGGCCAAAAGCATGTTATTAAATAACAAATGGGTTAACAATGAGATCAAAGAAAAAATAAAAAAATTGCCTTAAAACAAATGAAAATGAAAATACAAGTCAAAATTTATGGGACACGGCAAACATAGTCCTGAGAGGGAAGTTCATAGCATTATAAGCATACCTTAAGAAGCAAGAAAAAGCTCAAATAAACAAGTTAACTCTGCATCTAAAAGGACCAGAAAAAGAATAAGAAATAAAGCCCATAGGATGTAGAAGGAATGAAATAATAAAGATCAGAGCAGAAATAAATGACATGGAGGCTAAAAAAAAATACTAAAAATCAATGAAACCAAGAGCTGATCTTTGAAAAAATAAACAAGATTTATGAACCTTTTCTATTTATTTGTTTGTTTGTTTGTTTGTTTATTTATTTTTTACAGAGACAGAGAGTGAGTCAGAGAGAGGGATAGACAAGGACAGACAGACAGGAACGGAGAGATAAGAAGCATCAATCATTAGTTTTTCATTGCGCGTTGCAACACCTTAGTTGTTCATTGATTGCTCTCTCATATGTGCCCTGACCGCAAGCCTACAGCAGACCGAGTAACTCCTTGCTGGAGCCAGCAACCCTGGGTTCAAGCTGGTGGGCTCCTGCTCAAACCACATGAGCCCACGCCCAAGTTGGCGACCTCGGGGTCTCGAACCTGGGTCCTCCGCATCCCAGTCCAACACTCTATCCACTGCTCCACCACCTAGTCAGGCGATTTATGAACCTTTAACCAGACTCATCAAAAAAAAAGAGCACTTAAATAAATAAAATTAAAAATGAAAGTGGAGAAATAACAACTGACACCATAGAAATATGAAGGATTCTAAGAAAATATTATGAAGAGCTATATGACAAAAAATTGGACAACCTAGGTGAAATGGATAAATTCCTAGAAACATACAATCTTCGAACACTCAATCTGGAAGAATCAGAAAACCTAAGCAAACTAATTACAACAATTGAAATTGAAACAGTTATCAAAAAACTCTCAAAAAACAGAAGTGCTGTACCGGATGGCTACAGCAAATTTTACCAACTATTCAAGAAACAACTAACACCTATACTTCCCAAGCTATTTCAAAAAATTCAAGGGAATAGAAGACTTCCAAGTTCCTT
Source organism: Saccopteryx bilineata (assembly GCF_036850765.1). Taxonomy (NCBI): domain Eukaryota; kingdom Metazoa; phylum Chordata; class Mammalia; order Chiroptera; family Emballonuridae; genus Saccopteryx; species Saccopteryx bilineata. Next base: position 121,931,762 of record NC_089494.1, read on the forward strand.
TTATGAGGTAAGCATTATCCTCATTCCAAAACCAGGTAAAGACACTACAAAGAAAGAAAATTATAGACCAATATCCATGATGCACATAGATGCTAAAATTTTCAACAAAATGTTAGCAAACCGGATCCAGAAATACATTAAAAAAGTCATACAGGCCCTGGCCGGTTGGCTCAGCGGTGGAGCTTCGGCCTGGCGTGCGGGGGACCAGGGTTCGGTTCCCGGACAGGGCGCATAGGAGAGGTGCCCATTTGCTTCTCCGCACCACCCCTCCTTCCTCTCTGTCTCTCTCTTCCCCTCCCACAGCCGGGACTCCATTGGAGTGGGGGTGGCCCGGGCGCGGGAGATGGCTCCTTGGCCTCTGCCCCAGGTGCTGGAGTGGCTCTGGTTGTGGCAGTGCGGCGCCCCGGAGGGGCAGAGCGTCACCCCTGGTGGGCGTGCAAGGTGGATCCCAGTCGGGCACATGCGGGAGTCTGTCTGGCTGTCTCTCCCCGTTTCCAGCTTCAGAAAAAAAAAAAGTCATACATCACAATCAAGTGGGATTTATTCTGGGGAGGCAAGGCTGGTACAATATTCGCAAATCAATCGATGTGATTCATCACATAAACAAAAGGAAGGAGAAAAACCACATGATAATATCAATAGATGCAGAAAAAACATTTGATCAAATCCAGCACCCATTCATGATCAAAACTCTCAGCAAAGTGGGAATACAGGGAACATACCTCAACATGATAAAGGCCATCTATGAAAAACCGACTGCCAACCTCATACTCAATGGACAAAAATTAAAAGCAATTTCCTTGAGATAAGGAACAAGGTAGGAGTGTCCCCTTTCACCACTCTTATTTAACATAGTTCGGGAAGTCCTAGCCACAGCAATCAGACAGGAAGAAATAAAAGGCATTCAACTTGGAAAAGAAGTAAATCTATCATTATTTGCTGTGGACATGATACTGTATATAGAAAACCCTAAAGACTCAGGCAAAAAACTACTAGATCTGGTAAATGATTTTGGCAAAGTGTCAGGATATAAAATTAATATTCAGAAATCAGTGGCATTTTTATACACCAACAATAAACTATCTAAAAGAGAAATTAAGGAAACAATCCCCGTCACTACTGCAACCAAAAAAAATAAAGTACCTAGGAGTAAATTTAACAAAGGAGGTGAAAGACTTGCAATCAGAAAATTATAAGACATTGAAAAATGAAATCAAGGAAGATACAAACAAGTAGAAGCATATACCGTGTTCATGAATAGGAAGAATAAACATCATTAAAAGGTCTATATTACCCCAGTAATCTATAGATTCAATGCAATTTTATTAAAATACCAATGTCATAATTCAGAGAAATAGAACAAATATTCCAAAAATTTTATGGAACCAATACAGAACACAAAAAGCCTCAGGAATCTTGAAAATGAAGAATAAAGTGGGATTTAAAGTTATATTATAAGTCCATTGTACTCAAAACAGCTTGGTACTGGCATAAGAACAGGCATACAGATCAATGGAACAGAACAGAGAATCCAGAAATAAACCCATGCCTTATGGTCAATTGATATTTTACAAAGGAAGTAAGAGTATACAGTGGAGTAAAGACTGTCTCTTTAATAAACGGTGTTAGGGTCTGACTTGTGGTGGTGCAGTGTATCAAGCATTGACCTGGAATGCTGAGGTCACTGGTTTAAAACCCAAGGCTTGCTGGGTCAAGGCACATATAGGAGTTGACGCTTCCTGCTCCTCCTCAACTTCTCTCTCTCTGTCTCTATTCTCTAAAATGAATAAAAATAAATAAAATAAAATAAATAAATGGTGTTAGGAAAATTGGACCGGTACATGCAAAAAAGGGAAACTAAACCACCAACTTACATCATACACAAAAATAAAATCAAAATGGATAAAAGATTTAAATGTAAGTTACAAAATCATAACCATCTTAGAAGAAAACATAGGCAGTAAACTCTCTGATATCTCCCATAGCAAATTTATGCTCGATTATCTCCACAGGCAAGTGAAATAAAAGACAAAATAAATAAATGGGACTATAACAGACTAAAAAGCTTTTTACAGCAAGAGACATTATTAACAAAATAAAAAGACAACCCACACAATGAGAGAACATGTTTGCCAATTTATCTGATAAGAGGTTAATAACCAAAATTTATAAAGAACTTTTAAAACTCAACACCAGGAAGGTAAACAATCCTATTTAAAAATGGGCAAAAGAACTGTATGGACACTTCTCCAAAGAGGACATATGAATGACCAATAGGCATATGAAAAAATGTTCAATGTTACTAATTATCATAAAAATGCAAATTAAAACCACAATGAGATACCACCTCACACCTGTCAGAATGGTGTTTATTGACAAATCAGCACACAATAAGTGCTGATGAGGATGTGGAGAAAAGGGAACCCTCCTGCACTGCTGCTGGTAATACAGACTTGTGCAACTACTGTGGAAAACAAGATGGAGTTTCCTCCAAAAATTAAGAATGATACTGCCTTTTGACCCAGCTATTCAACTTTTAGGAATATATCCTAAGAATACCAAATCACTGATTCAAAATATAATATGCACCCCCATGTTTATTGCAGCATTGTTTTTAATAGCCAAGATCTGGAAATAGTCCAAGTGTCCATCAGTAGATGAGTGGATGAAAAAAGCAGTGGTACATATACACAATAGAATGCAGCTGTGAAAAATAGGGAAATCTTACCTTTTGCAATGGCACGGATGGATCTGGAGACTATTATGCTAAGTGAAATAAGCCAGGCAGAGAAAGACAAATATCATATGATCCCACTTATATGTGGAATCTAAGGAACAAAGTGAACTGAGGAACAAAATAGAGACAGAGGCGGTGTCTCAGGGAGCAGAGAGATAACTCTCAGATGGAAGGTGTTCGAGGGGATGGTATAAGAGAAGGTGAAGGGATTAGTGAAATTATATTGTATATACATAACACATAGATACAAACAACAGAATAGCAAATCCCAAAGGAAAGTGCGGTGGGATTTAGGGGGAGGGGGTAAAGTGGAAGAAATGGAGGACAAGGCGATGGGGGTGAGGGTGGTATATTGAGTGGGACACTTGAATCCATGTTAACACAATAAATTAAAATTAATAAAAAAAATTTTTTTAAAAAGCAATAGCAGCACCCTGAAGTGTTCTTAAGAGAATTAAGCCTGAACGTATCAAGGTATCTATTGTATAGAATTCATGAAGTTCTCTCCTATGTATGTAAAATGTCATTACTTATATACCGTCGTTGGAAGAATTGAAACACTAGCCTATCAAATCATTGTGTGTTCTGTAATACACATGAGGAACCTTAGTTACGAAAGCTAATGTTAACTAGTGCTTTGCTAATACACATGCAAACTAAAGTTAGAGACTTTATAAACTTGACCAATCTATGGTATATGACAAAGTCAAAGATAGCAAATTATTTGCTAAATATCCCTAGTGTGTTTGATAAGCACATCTCTGAAAGCCTTCATTAAATAAATCCTTTTACTCTTTCCCTCTCTCTACCTTTCCCTCCCCATATTTATTTTCTTCTCCTTCTCCTCTCCACCCTTATTCTCCTTTTCTCCCTCCCTAGCTGTCTAGTAGTTAAAGAGAGAAACCTTGAATGAGATTTAATGCAGACCCATCACACACTTTAACAAAAGAGTAGCAGTGTTAAGTGAGGTACATGGTATTCAACAAAGAACAAAGCCAGTTGGGAGTTATATATACTAGAGCTCCTCATTTAATGATGTCAGTAATTTCTCTACTCTCTGGTTTCATAATACTTTGTGCTGACCTCTTCCAGAATTTATTCCAGGGGTTCATAATCATTTGCTTTTGTATTTATATGTTTCCACTGAATCACATGATAGCAGGAAACAATTTCCATCCTTTCTAGTCTCAATCCCCTAACTGTATCTGGCACATAAAAGGCTTCAGTACAGAGTAAGTGAATACACAAATGAATCAAATAACAAAAGTCTTCTTGAAGTTATAACATGACAAGTTCAATGGTTGAACCAATATGGTAGATACCTAACTGCCAAAGTGAGTCAACTTATCAGTTTTTTACATGACTATGACATTGTACATTATTGTAACTTATATTTTTATTAGCTCAATCAGAATCAGGTACATTTTGTTTTGACATATCAAAAACAATTAAGTAAAATTTTACACCATTCACCCTGGCCGGTTGGCTCAGCGGTAGAGCGTTGGCCTAGCATGCGGAGGACCCGGGTTTGATTCCCGGCCAGGGCACACAGGAGAAGCACCCATTTGCTACTCCACCCCTCCTCCGCGCCTTCCTCTCTGTCTCTCTCTTCCCCTCCCACAGCCGAGGCTCCATTGGAGCAAAGATGGCCCGGGTGCTGGGGATGGCTCCTTGGCCTCTGCCCCAGGCGCTAGAGTGGCTCTGGTCGCAACATGGCGACGTCCAGGATGGGCAGAGCATTGCCCCCTGGTGGGCAGAGCATCGCCCCATGGTGGGTGTGCTGGGTGGTCCAGGTCGGGCGCATGCGGGAGTCTGTCTGACTGTCTCTCCCCGTTTCCAGCTTCAGAAAAATGCAAAAAAAAAAAAAATTTACACCATTCAAATTAGTATTTGAAACAATATAACACCTAGAAGAATATTTCGTTTTCTCATCTTCAAAGATGGTTATAGCTGAGCTATATGGAGTTTTATTGAAAGAAGACTCAAGTTGCAATAATTTCTATGCTAAGTAAATCCTGTGAGTCAACAATTAAAAACTTACTGCCTGTAAGACTTTTTTTTTTAATTATAATTTTATTTTTTTAATGGGGCAACATCAATAAATCAGGTTACATATATTCAAAGATCAACAAGTCCAGGTTATCTTGACTTTCAATTATGTTGCATACCCATCACCCAAAGTCAGATTGTCCTCTGTCACCTTCTATCTAGTTTTCTTTGTGCCCCTCCCCCTCCCCCTTTCCCTCTCCCTTTCCCCCCCTCCCCCCATAACCACCACACTCTTATCAATGTCTCTTGGTTTCATTTTTATGTCCCACCCACCTATGGAATAATGCAGTTCCTGTTTTTTTCTGATTTACTTATTTCACTTCGTATAATGTTATCAAGATCCCACCATTTTGCTGTAAATGATCCGATGTCATCATTTCTTATGGCTGAGTAGTATTCCATAGTGTATATGTGCCACATCTTCTTTATCCAGTCATCTATTGACGGGCTTTTTGGTTGTTTCCATGTCCTGGCCACTGTGTACAATGCTGCAATGAACATGGGGCTGCATGTGTCTTTACGTATCAATGTTTCTGAGTTTTTGGGGTATATACCCAGTACAGGGATTGCTGGGTCATAAGGTAGTTCTATTTGCAGTTTTTTGAGGAACCACCATACTTTCTTCCATAATGGTTGTACTACTTTACATTCCCACCAACAGTGGATGAGGGTTCCTTTTTCTCCACAGCCTCTCCAACATTTGCTATTACCTGTCTTGTTAATAATAGCTAATCTAACAGGTGTGAGGTGGTATCTCATTGCAGTGTTGATTTGCATTTCTCTAATAACTAAAGAAGATGAGCATCTTTTCATATATCTGTTGGCCATTTGTACTTCCTCCTGGGAGAAGTGTCTGTTCATGTCCTCTTCCCATTTTTTATTGGATTGTTTGTTTGTTTGTTGTTGAGTTTTATGAGTTCTTTGTATATTTTGGATATTAGGCCCTTATCTGAGCTGTTGTTTGAAAATATCATTTCCCAATTAGTTGGCTGTCTGTTATTTTGTTATCAGTTTCTCTTGCTGAGCAAAAACTTCTTAGTCTGATGTAGTCCCATTCATTAATTTTTGCCTTCACTTCCCTTGCCTTTGGAGTCAAATTCATAAAATGCTCTTTAAAACCCAGGTCCATGAGTTTAGTACCTATGTCTTCTTCTATGTATTTTATTGTTTCAGGTCTTATGTTTAGATCTTTGATCCATTTTGAGTTAATTTTAGTACAGGGAGACAAACCGTAGTCCAGTTTCATTCTTTTGCATGTGGCTTTCCAGTTTTCCCAGCAACATTTATTGAAGAGGCTTTCTTTTCTCCATTGTATGTTCTTGGCCCCCTTATCAAAAATTATTTGACTATATATATGTGGTTTTATTTCTGGACTTTCTATTCTGTTCCATTGGTCTGAGTGTCTATTTTTCTGCCAATACCATGCTGTTTTGATTGTCATGGCCCTATAATAGAGTTTGAAGTCAGGTATTGTAATGCCTCCAGCTTCATTCTTTTTCTTTAGGATTGCTTTGGCTATTAGGGGTTTTTTATAGTTCCATATAAATCGGATGATTTTTTGCTCTATTTCTTTAAAAACTGTCATTGGAATTTTAATGGGAATTGCATTAAATTTGTATATTGCTTTGGGTAATATAGCCATCTTGATTATATTTATTCTTCCTAACCAAGAACAAGGAATATTCTTCCATCTCATTATATCTCTCTCAATTTCTCTTAACAATGGTTTATAGTTTTCATTATATAAGTCCTTTACATTCTTTGTTATGTTTATTCCTAAGGATTTTATTTTTTTGTTGCAATTGTGAAGGGGATTGTTCTTCTCATTTCGTTCTCAATTGTTTCATTGTTGGCATATAGAAAGGCTATTGACTTATGTATGTTAATTTTGTATCCTGTGACCTTACTGTATTGGCTTATTGTTTCTAGTAGTCTTTTTGTGGATTTTGGGGGTTTTCCATGTATAGGATCATATCATCTGCAAAAAGTGATACCTTTACTTCTTCCTTTCCGATATAGATGCCTTTTATTTCTTTGTCTTGTCTGATTGCTCTGGCTAGAACCTCTAGTACCACATTAAATAACAGTGCAGAGAGTGGACAACCCTGTCTTGTTCCTGATTTAAGGGGGAAAGCCTTCAGTTTAGTGCCATTTAATATGATGTTAGCCGATAGTTTATCATATATGGCCTTTATCATGTTGAGATATTTTCCTTCTATACCCATTTTGTTGAGAGTCTTAAACATAAAATTGTGTTGTATTATATCGAAAGCCTTTTCTGTGTCTATTGATAAGATCATGTGATTTTTGTTCTTTGTTTTGTTGATATGGTGTATTACGTTAACCGTTTTACGTATGTTGAACCATCCTTGAGATTCTGGGATGAATCCCACTTGATCATGATGTATTATTTTTTTAATATGTTGTTGTATTCGATTTGCTAGTATTTTGTTTTGTATTTTAGCATCTGTGTTCATTAGAGATATTGGTCTGTAGTTTTCTTTTTTTGTGCCATCCTTGCCTGGTTTTGCTATGAGGGTTATGTTGGCCTCATAAAATGTGTTTGGAAGTATTGCTTCTTCAATTTTTTGGAAGACTTTGAGGAGAATAGGAACCAAGTCTTCTTTGAATGTTTGATAAAATTCGCTGGTATAGCCATCAGGGCCTGGACTTTTATTCTTGGGGAGGTTTTTAATGGTTTTTTCTATTTCTTCTCTACTAATAGGTCTGTTTAAGCTTTCTGCTTCTTCTTGACTCAGTCTAGGAAGGTTGTATTGTTCTAGGAATTTATCCATTTCTTCTAGATTGTTGAATTTAGTGGCATAAAGTTTTTCATAGTATTCTACAATAATTCTTTGTATATCTATGGTGTCTGTGGTGATTTCTCCTCTTTCATTTTGGATTTTGTTTATATGAGTTCTTTCTCTCTTTTTCTTGGTAAGTCTTGCCAAGGGTTTGTCAATTTTATTGATCTTTTCAAAGAACTAGCTCTTTGTTCTGTTAATTTTTTCTATAGTTTTACTGTTCTCTATTTCATTTATTTCTGCTCTGATTTTTATTATCCCCTTTCTTTGGCTGGTTTTGTGTTGTCTTTGTTCTTCTTTTTCTAGGTCCTTAAGGTGTGAAGTTAAGTGGTTTACTTGGGTTCTCTCTTGTTTGTTCATATATGCCTGAAGTGATATGAACTTCCCTCTTATCACTGCTTTTGCTGCATCCCATAGATTCTGATATGTCGTACTGTCATTTTCCTTAGTCTGTATGTCTTTTGATCTCTGCACTTATTTCTTCTTTGACCCATTCATTTTTTAAAAGTATGTTGTTTAGTTTCCACATTTTTGTGGGATTTTTTTCCTTTTTTTTTGCAGTTGAATTCTAGTTTCAAGGCTTTATGATCAGAAAATATGCTTGGTACAACTTCAATTTTTCTGAATTTGCTGATGTTGTTTTTGTGGCCCAACATATGGTCAATTCTTGAGAATGATCCATGTACACTGGAGAAAAATGTATACTCAGTCACTTTGGGATGAAATATCCTGTAGATGTCTATCATATCCAGGTGCTCTAGTGTTTTGTTTAAGGCCACTATGTCTTTGTTGATTCTCTGTTTGGATGACTGATCTAGAGCTGTCAGCGGTGTATTGAGGTCTCTAAGTATGATTGTATTTTTGTCAGTTTTTGTTTTAAGGTCAATAAGTAGCTGTCTTATATATTTTGGTGCTCCTTGGTTTGGAGCATATATATTAAGAATTTTTATGTCTTCTTGATTCAGTGTCCCCTTAGCCATTATTAAATGGCCATTTTTGTCTCTGAGTACTTTTGTTTTCTTGTAGTCAGCATTATCAGATATGAGTATTGCTACACCTGCTTTTCTTTGGATGTTATTTGCTTGGAGTATTGTTTTCCAGCCTTTCACTTTGAATTTGTTTTTATCCTTGTTACTTAGATGAGTTTCCTGTAGGCAGCATACAGTTGGATTTTCCTTTTTAATCCATTCTGCTACTCTGTGCCTTTTTATTGGTGAGTTTAATCTGTTTACATTTAGTGTAATTATTGAAACTTTTGCGTTTCCTATTGCCATTTTATAGATTGCTTTCTGTTAGTTTTGTGTCTTGTTTGATCCTTCTCTTTTGTTTTTCTATCTTTTGTTTTTATTTGGTTGTATTCCATACATCTTTCCTCTGTTGCTATCTTTTTTATCTCATGTGCTTCTGTGGTGGTTTTTTCAATGGTGGTTACCTTTAGGTAATGAAAAGGGTTCCTACCCTGTTCATTGTACCACACTATTTTGTGAGTACTTTTGCACTCCATCGTCCTTTGCTACTGTTAATCTCCATCCTCTCCCCCCTTTCTTTTTGTTGTCACAGTTTAAATTTGGTTTTATTGTGTTCTTCTTGGAGCTTTTACTTGTGGCTTTATTTATTTTTGTTCTTTGTATCTGATTGGAGAACCCCCTTTAGTAATTCCTGGAGTGGGGGTTTTCTGATGATAAATTCCTTCATCTTTTCTGTATCTGTGAATGTTTTTATTTCTCCTTCATATTTGAAGGATAGCTTTGATGGGTATAGTATTCGAGGCTGAAAGTTCCTCTCTTTCAGGACTTTAAATATCGGGGTCCACTCTCTTCTAGCTTGTAGAGTTTCTGCTGAGAAATCTGATGATAATCTAATGGGCCTTCCTTTATATGTTGTATTCTTCTTTTCCCTGGCTGCCTTGAGAATTTTTTCTTTGCCGTTGGTTTGTGCCAATTTCATTATGATGTGCCTTGGAGTAGGTTTGTTGGGGTTAAGAAAACTCGGTGTTCTGTTTGCTTCTTGAACTTGAGGCTTTAGTTCTTTCCACAGGCTTGGGAAGTTCTCATCTGTTATTTGTTTGAGTATGTTCTCCATTCCATTTTCTCTCTCTTCTCCCTCTGATATACCTATTATTCTTATGTTATTCTTTCTGATGGAGTCAGATAATTCTTGTAGGGCTATCTCATTTTTTTAAATTTTTGAGTCTCTTTCTTCTTCTCTCTGTTGTGCCTCAAGTTGCTTTTCTTCTATTTCACTAATCCTCTCTTCTATCTGGCCTGTTCTATTAGCCAAGCTTGTTACCTCGTATTTCAGCTCATGAATTGAGTTTTTCATCTCTGTTTGGTTTGTTTTTATAGTTTCAATTTCCTTGGACATATATTCTTTGTGTTCATTGAGTTGTTTTCTGAGCTCCCTAAATTGCCTTTCTGTGTTTTCTTGTATATCTCTGAGTATTCTTAGGATTTCTATCTTGAATTCTCTGTCATTTAACTTCAAGGTTTCCAATATATTAAATTTTTTCTCCATAGATTTTTCCTCATCTATCTGTGTTACCTCTCTTTCTTTTGTATCCATGATATTCGATTTTCTCTTCCTTAATGGCATCTGAGGGTGGTTTTGTTGATAGAATTAATGAGATTTAATAAAAAATAAAAAGTTAAAAAAATAAAAAATCAAAAAAGTGTTTTTTAAAAAAAATTAATAATGAAATAAAGAAAAATAAAATAAAATAAAAACTTTAAAAAAGGAAATTATTCCCCCCTCCTTTTTTTCTCTCTTCTCCTCTCCCCTCTTTCTTGAGAAAATCTTGTGATGAACTGTGAATTATTTTGTATTTAATAGAACAAAGAATGCCTGTAATGGAGGGCCTGAATTGGGGAAAAGTAATAAAGGGGCAAGAAAAAAATAATAATAAAAATAAAAAATAAAATAAAAAAGCGGTGGTATGGACCCACAAAAAGCAAATAATGAAAAAATTTGGATCAAGAATAAAATGATTTGCGTTTAGGTGTTGGTTGACTAAGAGTTATGATGAGAGGAGTAAGAGGGAAACAGGAAAATAGGGGGACAAATTAAAAAATTACTATTGTATTTAGTGGAACAAGAGCTTGATAAAATGGAGAGCCAGGGATGGGAGCACTGCTAGTGAGTTAAAAAGGTGAAGTAAAAACCCCACAAAATGCCACAAACATAAGTTTGAGTCCCAGATAAAATAATTTGTTCGTTATTGAGGTTTGAATGAGAGGAGACGTAAAGGAGAAAGGAAGAAACTAATATAGAGGGAGAAAAGAAAGAGAGAGAGAGAAAAAAAGAGGGAACCACTAAAAGAAGAAAAAAGAAAAAAGAGGAGAGAGAGAGAGAGAGAGTTAAGGGTTTTGGAGTGCAACCCTCATAGAGAGAAAGGAAGAGGAAAGAAAAGATACTGGGAGATGTAACCCTTATGGGTAGTGTAGTTCAAGAAGAGGTGAGAGTAAGACCGGTAGAGAGTTAAACGACCAAATTGGAGGAGGAAAAAAAAATCAAGGTTGAAGATAAGAGAAACAGACGAACAAATATAATAAAATGGGATAGGTTATAAAGTCTGCACATTATTTTGATTTTGAGAGGTTATCTTCTTTCTTTTTCTTTTCTCTCCCTCTTCCTGGTCGGTGACTCTGTACTCCAGGTTCTGCCTCTTTGGCACGCTCAGGTAGAGGTTTGCAGTTGATAAGTCTCTATGGCAATGTCATGTATTGTGCTTCAGTCTCATTGGCAGTCGAGGCTCATTAGCATTTATTGGCTCCGACAGTGAGAGAGTCCGTGTTCCTGGAGCCTCTCTTCTAGTCTTCCCTTCCTCAGTTAGTAGCCTGAGAATCCAGCTATGGGGTTGCTGCTGCCTCTGCCTGTATAGTAAGAGGCTCAAAGAGCTGGCAACTCCCCACTCTATTCCCACTCAGCATAGGGCTCTGGGTAAGGCTCAGTCAGTCAGAGCCGCTAGCATAATCAGCCGGGGCTTCCACCTACTCAAATACCTCTGGCTCTGCCACTCTGTCCGGTAACATGGGCGGGCACCCACTCCCAGGGCGTTTGGAGGAAACTCTCATTCACTATCTGCGCGCACAGACCAGGATGTCAGGCCGAAGTCTCGCCCTCTGAGTGAAACCCCCCGCCCGCACTGAAAAGTTCCAGTGTTGGAATTGGCTCTCACTCCGTCCCCGTGTGCGGCTTTTTCAAGGCACTGGGGCAGCCTGTGACTTTGCCCTCAGCCCACACAAAGGCCCCCAACTCTGCCCCTCTGTGGGACAACATGGGCTCCCACTCCCGAGGTGCTGGGAGGAGTCTCCTGCCCACTCTTTGTGCGTGCAGACCAGGATGTGAGGCCAGAGTCTCGCCCTGTGAGTGAAACCCCCCGCCCGCACTGTAAAGTTCCAATGTTGGAATTAGCTCTTGCTCCCTCCCTGTGTGCGGCTCTCCCAGGGTGTTGGGGCAGCCTGGAGGCTTTCGGCCCACACAAAGGCCTCTGACTCTGCCTCTCTGTGGAGTAACACGGGTGCACCCTCCAGTGGCTTTGGAAGGAATCTCTCGCCCACTATGCACCGACCAGGGGATCAGGTAAAATGGCTGCCCCGCTTGTCTTTCTTTGTCTGGGTTTGGCGCGAGTGTTAGCTGTATTGCCCGGGTTGTCACAGGAACAGTTTTTCCTGGCTTGATCTCCATGCCACAGCCTGGTTTGGCCATTTGTGCAGCGGCCTGGATCTATTCACCCCCTTTGGCCACCTTAGTTTCTATATTCTCAGTTTCCAGTGAAAATCGCCCTGTTTAGGTTCGTGAGGAAGGCGGAGCATTTCTTACTCCCTATTTCCTTTGGGGTTTGTTTATATATTTAGCCAATTTTTCGCTCGATCATACCTTTGGGTGTATTGCGAAACATCTGGAGGCTCCAAGGATAGGTTTTTCTGTTTCTGGTTGAAGATCTTGTTGAGGTTTGGGGGAGATTTATCGGTATCGCTTCCTACCCCGCCATTACTCTGACATCATCCCTGCCTGTAAGACTTATTCAAGCATTTTAAATCTATATATTAGGTTGAGCATGGATTTCAATAAGCTGAAGAGTGAAGTCTATGCCCTGTCTACATGGGGTAGGTATGACTTAGTTCCAGCGTATCACTGGGCCAGTTTTTCAAAAGATACTGAAAACATGGATGGATGTACATGTGAAATCTCCCAACTCTTAAATGGTAGCCAATGTTTTATACTCAAAACTAATATGCTTGTTGCCTGGATTTAGGCTGAGGGCTTAAGAGTCTAAATCAGGGGTCCCCAAACTACGGCCCCCTGAGGCCATTTATCTGGCCCCTGTTGCACTTCTGGAAGGGACACTTCTTTCATTGGTGGTCAGTGAGAGGAGCACATTTGACCATCTCATTAGCCAAAAGCAGGCCCATAGTTCCCATTGAAATATTGGTCAGTTTGTTGATTTAAACTTACTTGTTCTTTATTTTAAATATTCTATTTGTTCCAGTTTTGTTTTTTTACTTTAAAATAAGATATGTGCAGTATGCATAGGGATTTGTTCATAGTTTTTTTTTATAGTCCAGCCCTCCAATGGTCTGAGGGACAGTGAACTGGCCCCTGTGTAAAAAGTTTGGGGACCCCTGGTCTAAATGACCAGATGGGTAAAAAAAGAAAAAAATATGAGAGGTATGTAGCATTTATACATTTACCAAAATGAGTCAGCAGAAAAACTTATGTCTCTTTTTTATTTTATTTTTTTAGTTCTTTGTTATGTCCCCGCCCCCAAGCATTTAGTTGAAGTTTCTGCGAACAATGGTTGTTTTAGACACAGATTTTTACTTACTGGAAGGTTATGCTTTGGAACAAAACAAGTTATAAATAAATAAGCCACGTGGAAAGCAAAATTGACTATTTCTATTTTTGTGCCCAAGTTGTACACGATCTTCTGTCACAACTCCTTATGACTCTTTGTTTTCAGCCTGTGGCATTTATGACTTTAAAATTTGAAATTTCAATTATATGTTATCAGAACCAAAGGTCAATCATATGCAGGAAAAAAAAATTTTTTTCTGAGATATAATTGTGAATTGCAAAAAGTGATTAGATCAACACAGTTGGTGAGACAGCCTTACCCAGAACTCAGCAGCTTATTTTAACATATGTTCATATTCTCTGATTATCACATGTAATATATCTTAAAAATAGTTGAAAATATTATTTTTAAAATAAGAGGTACCAGTAGGTCTTAATACATGCAGACAAAACAAACCCAACTTTTATTGCTGGTATAAAACAAGAAAAGAAAGTGAGGTCTTCACCTTAAGTCAGACTCTCAGCAGCATGTTCAAGTTGAAGGTAGCGTTGAAGCACCTTCTTCATGTGGCACACAGGAGTGCACTTTCTCTCAGCATTCCTGGTGCCTTACTGTTCACCCCTTCTCAATCCCCTTTCCAGGGTCCTCTTCATCTTCCCAACATCTAGATTTAGGAGTGGTGTAGAGGTCAGTCTTCACTCTTCTCCTCCATGCTTACTCCCCAAAGCAACTCAGCTAGACATAGAGCTGCAAATAACACCCACACTTGGGGACTTTTAAATCAGCATCACCAGCCCAGACTCCTCCCCTCCCCAAACCCCAAACTTCAGACTTGTACATCCTCCTGACTACTCTCCATATCCACTATGTTTCTATTCTAAAATGTGTCAAATCTAAACCTTCTCTTCATTCCTCGCCAGCCCCTTCCTCCAAAATGCTCATCCCTTAGTCTTCCCATCTCAATAAATTTCCACTTTGGTTAGCAGCCACTTAGGACAAAAGCCTAGATTTTTTCTTACTCTTTTGTTTTCTAGTACTGTGTCACAATCAAACATCAAATACTGTTGGTTCTACCTTTGACATATATCTAGAGTCTGCCTTTGTCACCATCTCCAGTCGAGGTCAACCTAACAATATCTTCTACCAAAACCACTTCCATAGTTCATTACCTGCTTTCCTTGATTTACCCTTGCCACCTTCCAGGTTATTCCCAACATATCAGGTGGACGGATTTGGTAAAACAAAAGTGTAGGAGAAGAAAAACTTAACTGTTTTCTTTTTCATACACTCTTAGGTTTTCCAGCTAAGGCTTTGAAAATTAGACAGGAAAAAATACAGGTTGGTAAAAAGAAAACAAACAGAAACTTATAAATGGGTGCATTGCACAGATACATGAAAGTGTTCAGTGATGAGTGACTCACAGGAGTGGTGAGAACTTGGACTTCTGTAGCATAGTAACAAAAGCATAGTAACTTCTTAGAGAAGTGACAAGGTAAAGAGGAGTTTGAGCTGACAGGTGCAGTCAAGGGGAACTAATGGAAGATAAGAACAGTTTTAGCAAGATTTTAAAGGTAGATGCCTCTGGTGCCATCCATGGGCCGATAAACATCCAAAGTTTTCTCTGGTGTGATTAAGAAAAGTCCTGCTCTTCCTGATAGAAATTGGGAACACAGATAATTTTTTTTCTCAGTCTGTTCCCAATTGTGTTTAATTAAGTAAATAGCAATCTACATGCCAGTGTGGTATATTTTAAGGTGGCATACCCTGAACAGTCTGCAAAAGCCAGATCATTATTCTTTTGTTCAAAACCCACTGCAAGTTGCCCACATCTTTCCTTGTACAGGGTGGCCATAAACTTCAAAAATAAGAAGAGTATAATTTTATTGTACTATCACATCATATTAAATAACATTTATGTTCATTCTTTTCTAGGCTTCCTAGACACTCTGTAAAATCTAAAACCCTTGCTAGGACCTATGAAACAATGTACCTATACAGGAGAGAGTTTCCCTTCCTTTCCTTCTCACCACTTACATTCCCTTCCTCATATCTAGCCAGGCTGACTTTCTGACTCTGCCTTGAACACACCTAGCTCACTCCTGCTACTTTCAGATACCTGAACTTTCAGATGCCTGTATATCTGTGACATTCATTCCTTCTCTGTTCAAATGTCATTCTCTCAGAGGGCTTCCCTGAGCACCCTATCTTTCTATCCCCCTCACTGCTTTTGACACCATCTGACATAAATATAAGTTTCATGAGAGTTCCTGATGCTTAGTGCATGCTTCATAAATATTTGTTAAAGTAATTAATAGCTTAATTAATGACAGCATTGGAAAGGACAAAGGACATGGACAAGATTCAGTTTTCATTTATTGAATATAATGGGCAATGATACACTGTGAAATAAGTCTAGATGCTTCAACATGTCTTCTCTTAAGAATGTCAGGGATCCTTTCACATGTGGAGCTCCTTGAGGAGAGAATAACTATGTCTCCATTTTCTTTGTCACAAGGCTAGCAAAATGACCTGCGCATAACACAGGCTAACAAAACTACTACTGAATGATTAGGTAAAACATGATCAACTCATATTTGCATGAATTAAAATAAAGCAAAATCAACCTAAGAAATGATTACACATCCCACTTGACACTTTGAAAAGAAGAAAAAAATTCTAAATTTAAAAAAAGTCTGCCTAAGATACAGAGTTGTGTTAGTAGATGTTGAATTTGGAATTCAAAAGCAGCCTTTTTCTGTCCGTAATTAAGCAATGAAATGCATGCCCATATATCCACTCTTCATAGGGAAATGCAAGAAGGAAGTCATAAAAGACAAAAGCAAGTGCAGCCTTTATGTCCTGGGACTGGTGGGACAAACCCGTGTGCTCTCATTACTGCTGATGTGTGATCATCAGATGTTCAATGATCAGATGAAGCGTGCCCCTGGGCTGCACCCAGGTGCACTTAATTTCCTCCAGGCACAGACGTTTTCCTTTTGAGAACCAAGTAAATGTTTCATCACTTGAAAACTAAAAATCATAAGCTGTGCTTTGTCTATTGCCTCTCAAATTGTGTGACCAACACACACAGAGAGAAGGGGGCAGGCAAGAGTGCTTAAGGCATGTCTGATCACAGTTCCATCCACTCACTTTCCTGCTGTTTCTGGTTCAGTAGAACTAAGACCCGTGTAAATGGAAATCACTGTCCATGATGGAAGCCTCCAGAGCAGCTCTAATTGCCTATTTCTTTGCCAGTTCTGCCACCACTGTTCTCACACCAACAAACTTGCTCATTCTCCACCCATGGCCTCTGCTACCTCTGTCAGGTGATCAATTGTGGGACTGAAAAAGGGACACCCAACTTGGAATTCAGAAGAGCCAAGTGAAAAGGCCAGTATTAACAGGGAAGAAAATGCAATCAGTAGGCGTTTTATTTCCTGAACATAGATTTTACTTCTCTTTAAATTTAGCTTTTGGTATAGTGAGAAATGTCACCACTGTGGAGCACACCTCCTCAGGGTGCACTGAAGGCACTGTCACTTCTTCTTCATGCCCTGAAGTTTTCTATAGCAGAGAAGGTGTGATGGGGAAATAATCATATGGAATTGGAGGGAGCTATTCAAGCACCAGATAATAGGCAGAGGTCATACTCAGCATGCCCGGGTCTGTAATCTCTGTCTGTGTACAGAGGAAGCCTTTCCTCTCCCCCTGTGTTTTCCCATCCAAAGTCATGAGGGTATCAAAATCCCTCAGCTATATATTTTTTCATTTGTGTAACTATATGTACTGAAATTAAGGATGATATTGTCACCTCTCCTATATTTTCTCAGTGCTTTGGAGATAAATGACTATATCAGGCCCACATAATGCCAAGCACCTAATAAATGCTTAATAATGCAAAAATCCCTTATGGATACAAAAAAATCCCCAAAGAAAAATCCTTAGCTTCTTGTTGATACTAGTGCTTTCCAGTGGGCAAATTCCAGTTCAGGCAGAAAGTCTCCCAATAGTCTCTCCCTTTTGGATCCCGGCTTAAACACATTGCTCCCTTGTGGATGGTCCTGGAGGACACAGGTTTTGTCTCATTCATGTCCAGATTACTGGCATATAACATCATGTTAGCCATGTTGTGAGGATACCGTCAGTGTCTGTTGGCTAACTAACAGACCAAATAATGAATGAATGAATAGTGCCTAATAATCTACTACATTAAATAATCAACTTGTAAGTGGATGAAAAAGATAATATATAGATCATAAGGCTGTGGATAAAAGAGGAGTTTGTAAGAGGGATAAATATAACCTCTGGGGAAGAAAAAGGTACAATTGTAAGGTTTGTGTTAGAAACCATGGCGACAGTGACAAGACACATGTGAGGAAAGGACAGGGAAAGGCAGGTCAGGAGAGTTCAGAAAAAAAAAAGAGTTAGAGAGTCATAGTGAGAAAGGGAAGGAGAGAGAGAAAACAAATGCAATCTTGCTCAAAGAAAGTGAAACATTTTAACGTTCTTTTTTTTATTTAGAAAATTAAATTTAACAAGGTGACATATAGGCCTCAGGTAAAGATTTCTATAGCATTCGAACTGTTGATTATGTTGTAGACCCATCAGCCAAAGTCAAATCATTCTCTATCACCTTATATTTGTCTCTGTTTAACTCTTCCCCAAACCCCCTCCCCCATTCCTCTCTCTAATGTTCCTTTCCCCCTGATAACTACTTAATGTTCTTGAGACCACCAGAGCATTTATTCAGGTTGAGATTTTACAAGTTCCAGACAGAAATGAAGTTAGACCTTTCTTTGTTCAAGACTAAAAAAGCCTCCTCGGTAAATTATTCTAAGTTTTACAGTTTGAGGAATACCTTAAACAAGAACCTCATCTTTAAAAACAGACCATGATAAACTCAATCAAAGTGAGTCATTAAAATGTAAGGAAAGAACTTAATAGAAAGGCATAAAGGTTAGACTTTGTGAGAGAGTATTTAGGACCAGCCAGAAATGTCGCAAGATGGGTGAGATGTGAGAAGACTCGGTTAAGTGTCACTTGGGATTTTGAAGAACTAGAATCAATGCAAGAAGGATTATTAATGCAATAGTAAGCAAAAGAATTTCATTTTGCTCCAAGTGAAAATATATGCTTCAAGTTGAGATCCATTAAAGGAAAATGACAGTGTAATACAAAATGTATTTAGACATCAAATTGCATTATAGAGATAATTTTTCTGAAAGCAATATCAAAATCAGAAATGAAGTGATAAGAAATTAAAGAAATTGGAACCTGATCTACTAGATGTTGCTATTTTTAAAACACTATTTTAAGGCTTCTGTTAATCAATAATAGACTGGTGGTAAAGTCAAGTTAAAGATGATCAGTTCATCTTGAATAACAGGAAATCATGTGAAACTAAGTAAACAAATGCTCCTCATGCCTCAAGAATTATGCTGGTGTATAGGTACGAATGAATGAGATTATTTACCATTGCATACCATGTCGGAAAGAGTGTTGATAAATGCGGGTGAAATTTTGAACTGTTTTCTGCTTTCAGAATTTGGAAATTAATTTAATATGTCAAATCTAATGGTGAAGGAGTTTATTTTTTCCAAAGAACAATTAGTCGATGGAATAAATTAACACGAGATATTGTCAAATGCAAAATCATGCCCATAGTCGAAGATAAAACACTTTGACTGCTATTGTTGAACTTACTTCTTTGAAAACCTTTCAATAACATCATACTACACTTGGGGTAGACTAACAGACTAGCACATTTCACAAAACTGGGATTCCTGACTTCCCCTCAGGATCCTCTTCATACCACTTTTCCACATTCCTTCGCATGTACCATGTTATGCCTGTGTCTGAGTCTTCTCACATGCTCTTTCTTCTTCCTAAAACACTCTTTTCCCTCCTTAACTTTCAACATAGTTAACTCCTTCTCACTCTTCAGACTTCAAGTCTAATCTTAGAGACTTGCTTATTCAAGAACATCTTTTTGACTCAGCTGTGTCTAAAGCATATTCTCAATGACTCCTGAGCTCTAGTGTAACACCTGTCAGAGTCCCATGTCCTCATGAGCATCCTTCAAGACATTCTAGTCTTCCTTTAAAGTGAACAATCTACCAAAATTATTCTTTCCAACATTACCGCAGTGGTCCATGCTGTCAAATGCAGTGACTCTTTTCTCTGCCATTTGACATCTTATCAGTGTCTTTTTTTTTTAACTTATTTATTCATTTTAATTTATTGTGTTTACATAGATTCAAGTGTCCCATGAACATTCCCCCATCCCTGTGTTCCCCTCAACCTCACCCTTGCCCCCCTCCCCACTACACCTTCCCCGCTTAACTCCAGAATTTGCTTTCCTGCTCTCTATAATATTGTGTTATGTATATATAATTTCACCAATCTCTTTCCCTTCTCTGGTCCCATCCTCTCATCCCCTTTCCCTCTGTTCCCTTTCCTTCTAGTCCCTTTGATCCTGCCTCTGTCACTATTCCATTCCTCAGTTCACACTGTTCACTGGATTCCTCAAATGAGTGAGGTCATATGATATTTTTCATTCTCTGCCTGGCTTATTTCACTTGGCATAAGTTCCAAGGTCCATCAATGTTGTCTCAAAAGGTAAGATTTCCTTCTTTTGCATAGCCCCATAGTATTTATTCCATGGTGTATATAAACCATGGCTTTTTAAACCATTCAACCACTGATGAACACCTGGGCTATTTCCAGATCTTGGATACTGTAAACAATGCTGCAAAAACATGGGGGTGCATTTCTTCTTTTGAATCAGTGATTTGGTGTTCTTAGGATATATTCCTAAAAGTGAGATGGCTGGGTCAAAAAGCAGTTCCATTTTTAATTTTTTAAGGAATCTCCATACTGTTTTCCATAGTGGCTGCACCAGTCTGCATTCCCACCAGCAGTGCAGGAGGGTTCACTTTTCTCTATTCCTAGCCAGCACTTATTATGTGTTGTTTTGTTAATGAGTGCCATTCTGACTGGTGTGAGGTGATATCTCATTGTGGTTTTAATTTGCATTTCTCTAATGATTACTGATGTTGATTGTTTTTTCATCAGCCTACCAGCCATCTGATGTCCTCTTTGGAAAAGTGCCTATTCATTTCTTCTGCCCATTTTTCAATTGGACTGTTTATCTTTCTGGTGTTAAGTTTTACAAGTTCTTAATAAATTTTGGTTATTAATCCCTAATCAGACAAATTGTTGAATATGTTCTCCCACTGTCTGGTTTGTCTTTTTATTTTGTTCATACTGTCTTTAGCTGTACAAATGCTTTTCAGTTTGATATAGTCCCATTTGTTCATTTTGTCCTTTATTTCACTTACCCATGGAGATAAATCAACAAATATATTGCTGTGAGAGATGTCGAAGAGCTTACTGCCTATGTTTTCTTCTAAGATGCTTATGGTTTCCCAACCTATATTTAAGTCATTTATCCATTTTGAGCTTATTTTTGCGAGTGGTGTAAGTTGGTGGTCTAGATTCACTTTTTTGCAGGTAGCTGTCCAATTTTTCCAACACCATTTGTTAAAGAGATTGTCTTTACTCAATTGTATGCTCTTACCTCCTTTATCAAATATCAGTTGTCCATAAAACTGTAGGTTTATTTCTGGACTCTCAGTTCTGTTCTATTTATCTATATGCCTGTTCTTATGCCAGAACTAGGCTGTTTTGAGAACAATGGCCTTGTAGTATAACCTGATATCAGGAAATGTGACACTTTCCACTTTATTCTTCTTTTTCAAGATTGCTGAAGCTATTTGTGTTCTTTTTTGGTTTCATATAAATTTTTGAAATATTTGTTTTTTATCTCTGAAGTATGTCATTGATTTTTAAATAGAAATTCCATTGAATTTATAAATTGTTTTGGGTAACATAGACATTTGAATGATCTTTGTTTTTCTTATCCATGAACACAGAATATGCTTCCACTTGTTTGTATCTTCCTTGATTTCTTTTATCAATGTTTTATAATTTTTTGAGTATAAGTCTTTAACTTCTTTGGTTAAATTGACTCTTAGGTACTTTATTATTTTGTTGCAATAGTGAAGGGGATTTTTTCTTTTTTCTTTTTTTTTTTTTTTTCATTTTTCCGAAGCTGGAAACGGGGAGGCAGTCAGACAGACTCCTGCATGAGCCCGACCGGGATCCACCTGGCATGCCCACCAGGGGGCAACGTTCTGCCCCTCTGGGGCATCACTCTGTTGCATCCAGAGCCATTCTAGCACCTGAGGCAGAGGCCACAGAGCCATTCTCAGTGCCTGGGCCATCTTTGCTCCAATGGAGCCTCACTGTGGGAGGGGAAGAGAGAGGCAGAGAGGAAGGAGAGGTGGAGGGTTGGGGAAGCAGATGGGTGCCTCTCCAGTGTGCCCTGACAGGGAATTGAACCCAGGACTCCTGCACACCAGGCCTGAGCCAACCAGCCAGGGCCAGGGATTTTTTTCTTAATTTCTCTTTCAGACAGCTCATTGTTGGCGTATAAAAATGTCTATGATTTCTGAATATGAATTTTATATCCTGCCACCTTGTTGAATTAATTTATAAGGTACAGTAGTTTTTTTACTGCAAATTTAGGGTTTTCTATGTACAGTATTATATCATCAGCAAATAATGATAGCTTTATTTATTCTTCTCCAATTTGGATGCCTTTTATTTCTTTTTCTTGTCTAATTGCTGTGGCTAGATCTTTCAGAATTATGTTGAATAAGAATGGTGAAAGAGGGCACCCCTGCCTTGTTTTGGTTCTTAAGGGGATTGCTTTTAATTTTTGCCCATTGACTATGATGTTGGCTGTGGGTTTGCCATAGATGGCCTTTATCATGTTGAGGTATGTTTCTTACATTCTCACTTGGCTGAAAGTTAGATCATAAATGAGTTCTGAATTTTATCAAATATTTTTTCTTCATCCACTGATATTATCATGTGGTTTTTCTCCTTCATTTATTTATATGATGAATCACATTGATTGATTTGTAAATATAGCACCAGTCTTGCCTCCCCAGAATAAATCCCACTTGATCATAATGTATGATTTTTTTCCTGTATTGCTGAGTTTGGTTTGCTAATATTTTGTTGAGAATTTTAGCATCTAAATTCATCGGAAATATTGGCCTATACCAAGTGTAGTCAACCTTTTTATACCTAAGGCCCACTTTTGTATCTCTGTTAGTAGTAAAATTTTCTAACTGCCCACTGGTTTCACAGTAATGGTAATTTATAAAATAGGGCAGTAACTTTACTTTATAAAGTTTATAAAGCAGAGTTACAACAAGTTAAAGCATATAATAATAATTAGTTACCAAGTACTTTATGTGAGATTTTCACTGTTTGGCAGAATAAATCTTTATAAAACAACTTACTATAGTTAAATCTATCTTTTTATTTATAGTTTGGTTGCTCCACTACTGCCCACCATGAAAGCTGGAACGCCCACTAGTGGGCAGTAGGGACCAGGTTGACTACCACTGCCTATACCGCAGTATTTTTCTTTGTATTGTCTTTGCCTGGTTTTGGAATCAGAATTATGCTCATCTCATAAAAGGAGCTTGCAAGTCTTCCCTCTACTTGAATTTTTTAAAATAGCTTGAGAAGAATAGGAGTTAGTTCTTCTTTAAAAATTTGGTAGAACTCACCTGTGAAGCCATCTGGCCAGAAACTTTTGTTTGTTGGGAGTTTTTTGATAACTGTTTTGATCTAATTTGTTGTAATCAGTTGTTTAGGTTTTCTAATTCTTCCAAATTGATTTTTTAAAGATTATATGTTTCAAGGAATTTGTCTATTTTACCTAGGTTGTCTAATTTTTTTTGCATACAGTTCTTCATAGTATTTTCTTACAATCCTTTGTATTTCTGTTGTGTCAGTTGTTACTTCTTCAATCTCATTTTTAATTTTATTTATTTGAATCCTCTTTCTTTTTTTCTTGGTAAGTCTGGTTAAAGGTTCATTAATCTTGTTTACCTTTTCAAAGAACCAGCTCTTGGTTTTATTAATCTTCTGTATTTTTTTTTAGCCTTTATATCATTTATTCCTGCTCTGATCTTTATTATTTTTTTCCTTCTACTTCCTCTGGGCTTTACTTGCTGTTCTTTTTCTATTTCCTTTAGATGCAAAGTTAAGTTGTTTATTTGAAATTCTTTTCTTGCTTCTTAAGGTATGCCTGTAATTCTATTAACTTCCTTCTCAGGATTGCTTTTGCTGTGTCTCATAAATTTTGAGTTTTTGTATGTTCACTTTCATTTGTTTCAAGAATATTTTTTATTTCTTCCTTGATCTTATTGTTAACCCATTCATTATTTCATAACATACTATTTAGCTTCCAAGTGTTTGAATGTTTTTCAGTTTTTTATTGTAGTAGATATCTATTTTCATGCCACTGTGATCTGAAAAAATACTTGATATGATTTCAATCTTCTTAAATTTATTGAGACTTGTTTTGTGTCCTGACATGTGCTCTATCCTAGAGAATGTACCTGAGCACTTGAAAAGAATGTATATTCTGCTGCTTTAGGGTAAAATATTCTGACAATATCTATTAAATACAGTTGATCTAGTGTGTCTTTTAAGGTTGCTGTTTCTTTGTTAATTTTTTTTCTTGAGGATCTATCCATTGATGTTAGTGGGGTATTGAAATTCCTTACTATTATAGTATTGCTGTTGATCTTGCTCTTTATGTCCATCAAAACCCGCTTTATATATTTAGGTGCTCTCATATTAGGCACATATATAATTATAACGGTTATATCTTCCTGTTGGATTGCTCCCTCTATCCCTTAGTATAGCCTTTGTTTTAAAGTCTATTTTGTCAGATATAAGTATAGATACTCCACCTTTTTTCATTTCCATTTGTCTGAAATATGTTTTTCATCCTTTTACTTTCAGTTTATGTGTATCTTTTGTTTTGAGGTGGGTCTCTTCTAGACAGCATATGTACTGGTCTTGTTTTTCTATCCATGCAGCTACCCTATGTCTTTTGATTAGAGCATTTAATTCATTTATATTTAAGATTTTTTTTTTGTATTTTTCTGAAGTTGGAAATGGGGAGGCAGTCCAATAGACTCCCGCATGTGACCGACCAGATCCACCTGGCATGTCCACGAGGGGGCAATGATCTGCCCAACTGGGGCATCGCTCTGTTGCAACCAGGGACATTCTAGTGCCTGAGAAAGAGGCCATGGAGCCATCTTCAGCACCCAGGTCAACTTTGCTCCAATGGCACCTTGGTTGTGGGAGGGGAAGAGAGAGACAGAGAGGAAGGAAAAATGGAGGGGTATAGAAGCAGTTGGGCACTTCTCCCGTGTGCTCTGGCTGGGAATCAAACCCAGGACTCCTACATGCCAGGCCAATGCTCTCCTACTGAGCCAACTGGCTAGGGCTAAGGTTATTACTGATATGTAGTTGTTTATTGCATTTTTATTCTTTAAATCTACATTCCTCTTTTACTAGATTTTTTCCCACTTTGTACTTTTTTTTTCAATAATTTTATTGTTTAAATGGGGCGACATCAATAAATCAGGATACGCATATTCAAAGATAACAAGTTCAGGTTATCTTGTTGTTCAATTATGTTGCATACCCATCACCCAAAGTCAGATTGTCCTCTGTCACCTTCTATCTAGTTTTCTTTCTGTCCCTCCCCCTCCCCCTTTCCCTATCCCTTTCCCCCCTCCCCCCATAACCACCACACTCTTATCAATGTCTCTTAGTTTTGCTTTTATGTCCCAGCTACGTATGGAAAAATGCAGTTTCTGGCTTTTTTGATTTACTTATTTTGCTTCGTATAATGTTATCAAGATCCCACTATTTTGCTGTAAATGATCCGAGGTCATCATTTCTTATGGCTGAGTAGTATTCCATAGTGTATATGTGCCACATCTTTATCCAGTCATCTATTGATGGTTTTTTTGGTTGTTTCCATGTCCTGGCCACTGTGTACAATGCTGCAATGAACATGGGGATGCATGTGTCTTTACGTATCAATGTTTCAGAGTTTTGAGGGTATATACCCAGTACAGGGATTGCTGGGTCGTAAGGTAGTTCTATTTTCAGTTTTTTGAGGAACCACCATACTTTCTTCCATAATGGTTGTACTACTTTACATTCCCACCAACAGTGGATGAGGGTACTTTTTCTCCACAGCCTCTCCAACATTTGCTATTACCTGTCTTGTTAATAATAGCTAATCTAACAGGTGTAAGATGGTATCTCATTGCAGTTTTGATTTGCATTTCTCTAATAATTAATGAAGATGAGCATCTTTTCATATATCTGTTGGCCATTTGTATTTCTTCCTGGGAGAAGTGTCAGTTCATGTCCTCTTCCCATTTTTATATTGGATTCTTTCTTTGTTTGTTGTTGAGTTTTATGAGTTCTTTGTATATTTTGGATATTAGGCCCTTATCTGAGCTGTTGTTTGAAAATATCATTTCTCATTTAGTTGGCTTTCTGTTTATTTTGTTATCAGTTTCTCTTGCTGAGCAAAAACTTCTTAGCCTGATGTAGTCCCATTCATTAATTTTTCCCTTCACTTCTCTTGCCATTGGAGTCAAATTTATAAAATGCTCTTTAAAACCCAGGTCCATAAGTTTAGTACCTATGTCTTCTTCTATGTACTTAATTGTTTCAGGTCTTATGTATAGATCTTTGATCCATTTTGAGTTAATTTTAGTACAGGGGGACAGACTGTAGTCCAGTTTCATTCTTTTGCATGTGGCTTTCCAGTTTTCCCAGCAACATTTATTGAAGAGGCTTTTTTTTTCTCCATTGTGTGTTCTTGGCCCCTTTATCAAAAATTATTTGACTATATATATGTGGTTTTATTTCTGGACGTTCTATTCTGTTCCATTAGTCTGAGTGTCTATTTTTCTGCCAATACCATGCTGTTTTGATTGTCGAGGCCCTATAATATAGTTTGAACTCAGGTATTGTAATGCCCCCAGCTTCATTCTTTTTCTTTAGGATTGCTTTGGCTATTCGGGGTTTTTTTTAGTTCCATATAAGTCTGATGATACTTTTCTCTATTTCTTTAAAAACTGTCATTGGATTTCTGATGGGAATTGCATTAAATTTGTATATTGCTTTGGGTAATATGGCCATCTTGATTATATTTATTCTTCCTAACCAAGAACAAGGTATATTCTTCCATCTCATTATATCTTTTTTTGATTTCCCTTAACAATGGTTTATAGTTTTCATTATATAAGTCCTTTACATTCTTTGTTATGTTTATTCCTAAGGATTTTATTTTTGTTGTTGCAATCTTGAAGGGGATTATTCTTTTGAGTTCATTCTCAATTGTTTCATTGTTGGCATATAGAAAGGCTATTGACTTATGTATGTTAATTTTGTATCCTGCGACCTTACTGTATTGGCTTATTGTTTCTAGTAGTCTTTTTGTGGATTTTGGGGGTTTTACATGTATAGGATCATATCATCTGCAAAAAGTGATACCTTTACTTCTTCTTTTCTGATATGGATGCCTTTTATTTCTTTGTCTTGTCTGATTCCTCTGGCTAGAACCTCTGGTACCACATTAAATAACAGTGGAGAGAGTGGACAACCCTGTCTTGTTCCTGATTTAAGGGGGAAAGCCTTCAGTTTAGTGCCATTTAATATGATGTTAGCTGATGGTTTATTATATATGGCCTTTTCATGTTGAGATATTTTCCTTCTATACCCATTTTGTTGAGAGTTTTAAACATAAAATTGTGTTGTATTTTATCAAAAGCCTTTTCTGTGTCTATTGATAAGATCATGTAATTTTTGTTCTTTGATTTGTTGATATGGTGTATTACATTAACCGTTTTACGTATGTTGAACCATCCTTGAGATTCTGGGATGAATCCCACTTGATTATGATGTATTATTTTTTTAATATGTTGTTGTATTCGATTTGCTAGTATTTGTTTAGTATTTTAGCATCTGTATTCATTAGAGATATTGGTCTGTAGTTTTCTTTTTTTGTGCCATCCTTCCTAGTTTTGGTATGAGGGTTATGTTGGCCTCATAAAATGTGTTTGGAAGTATTGCTTCTTCTTCAATTTTTTGGAAGACTTTCAATAGAATAGGAACCATCTTCCTTTCTTCTTCTTTGAAAGTTTGATAAAATTCGCTGGTATAGCCATCAGGGCCTGTACTTTTATTTTTGGGAAGGCTTTAAATGGTTTTTTCTATTTCTTCTCTACTAATCAGTCTGTTTATGCTTTCTGCTTCTTTTTCACTCAGTCTAGGAAGGTTGTATTGTTCTAGGAATTTATTCATTTCTTCTAGGTTGTTGAATTTAATGGCATAAAGTTTTTCATATTATTCTACAATAATTCTTTGTATATCTATGGTGTCCGTGGTGAATTTTCCTTTTTCATTTCGGATTTTGTTTATATGAGTTCTTTCTCTTTTTTTCTTGGTAAGTCTTACAAAGGGTTTGTCAATTTTGTTTATCTTTTCAAAGAACCAGCTCCTTGTTCTATTAATTTTTTTTATAGTTTTTCTGTTCTCTATTTCATTTATTTCTGCTCTGATTTTTATTATCACCTTTCTTCGGCTGGTTTTGGGTTGTCTTTGTTCTTCTTTTTCTAGTTCCTTAAGGTGTGAAGTTAAATGGTTTATTGGGTTCTCTCTTGTTTGTTCATATATGCCTGAGGTGATATGAACTTTCCTCTTATCACTTCTTCTGCTGCATCCCATAGATTCTGATATGTCATATTGTCATTTTCATTAGTCTGTATATAACTTTTGATCTCTGCACTTATTTCTTCTTTGACCCATTCATTTTTTAAAAATATGTTGTTTAGTTTCCACATTTTTGTGGGATTTTTTCCCTTTTATTTGCAGTTGAATTCTAGTTTCAAGGTTTTATGATCAGAAAATATGCTTGGTACAACTTCGATTTTTCTGAATTTGCTGATGTTGTTTTTGTGGCCCACCATATGGTCAATTCTTGAGAATGATCCATGTACACTAGAGAAAAAAGTATACTCAGTCACTTTGGGATGAAATGTCCTGTAGATGTCTATCATATCCAGGTTCTCTAGTGTTTTGTTTAAGGCCACAATATCTTCGTTGATTCTCTGTTTGGATGATCGATCTAGAGCCATCAGCGGTGTATTGAGGTCTCCAAGTATGATTGTATCTTTGTCAGTTTTTGTTTTAAGGTCAATAAGTAGCTGTCTTATATATTTTGGTGCTCCTTGGTTTGGTGCATATATATTAAGAATTGTTATGTCTTCTTGATTCAGTGTCCCCTTAGCCATTGCGAAATGGCCATTTTTGTGTCTGAGTACTTTTGCTGTCTTGTAGTCAGCATTATCAGATATAAGTATTGCTACGCCTGCTTTTCTTTGGATGTTATTTGCTTGGAGTATTGTTTTCCAGCCTTTCACTTTGAATTTGTTTTTTTCTTTGCTACTTAGATGAGTTTCCTGTAAGCAACATACAGTTGGATTTTCTTTTTTAATCCATTCTGCTACTCTGTGCCTTTTTATTGGTGAGTTTAATCCATTTACATTTAGTGTAATTATTGACACTTGTGAGTTCCCTATTGCCATTTTATAGATTGCTTTCTGTTAGTTTTGTGTCTTGTTTGATCCTTCTCTTTTGTTTTTCTATCTTTTTTTAAATTTGGTTGTATTCCATACGTCTTTCCTCTGTTGCTGTCTTTTTTCTCTCATGTGCTTCTGTGGTGGTTTTTTCAATGGTGGTTAACTTTGAGTAATGAAAAGGGTTCCTACCCTGTTCATTGTAGTGCACAATTTTGTGAGTACTTTTGCACTCCATCGTCCTTTGCTACTGTTAATCTCCATCCTCTCCTTCCTTTTCTTTTAGTTGTTGTCACAGTTTAAATTTGGTTGTATTGTGTTCTTGGAGCTTTTACTTGTGCTTTGTTTTTTTTTGTTCTTTGTATCTGATTGGAGAACCCCCTTTAGTAATTCCTGGAGTGGGGGTTTTCTGATGATAAATGCCTTCATCTTTTCTGTATCTGTGAATGTTTTTATTTCTTCTTCATATTTGAAGGATAGCTTTGATGGGTATAGTATTCGTGGCTTAAAGTTCCTCTCTTTCAGGACTTTAAATATTGGGGTCCACTGTCTTCTAGCTTGTAGAGTTTCTGCTGAGAAATCTGATGATAATCTAATGGGCCTTCCTTTATATGTTGTATTCTTCATTTCCCTGGCTGCCTTGAGAATTTTTTTTTTGCCATTGGTTTGTGCCAATTTTATTATGATGTGCCTTGAAGTATGTTCGTTGGGGTTAAGAAAACTCGGAGTTCTGTTTGTTTCTTGAACTTGAGGCTTTAGTTCTTTCCACAGGCTTGGGAAATTCTCTTCTATTATTTGTTTGAGTATGTTCTCCATTCCATTTTCTCCATCTTCTCCCTCTGATATACCTATTATTCTTATGTTATTCTTTTTGATGGAATCAGATAATTCTTATAGGGCTATCTAATTTTTTTTTAAATTTTTGAATCTCTTTCTTCTTCTTTCTCTTTTGCCTCAAGTTTCTTGTCTTCTATCTCACTAATCCTCTCTTCTATTTGGCCTGTTCTATTAGCTAAGCTTGTTACCTCATTTTTCAGCTCGTGAATTGAGAATTTCATCTCTGTTTGATTTGTTTTTATAGTTTCAATTTCCTTGGAAATATATTCTTTGTGTTTATTGAGTTGTTTTCTGAGCTCCCTAAATTGCCTTTCTGTGTTTTCTTGTATATCTCAGAGGATTTTTAGTATTTCTATCTTGAATTCTCTGTCATTTAGCTCCAAGGTTTCCAAAATATTAAATTTTTTTATAGATTTTTCCTTATCTAGCTGTGTTAACTCTCTTTCTTTTGTATCCATGATATTTGATTTTCTCTTCCTTAATGGCATCTGAGGGTGGTTTTGTTGATAGTATTAATGAGATTTAAAAAATAAAAAGTTAAAAAAATAAAAAATCGAAAAAAGTTTTTTTTAAAAAATTAATAATGAAATAAATTAAAATAAAATAAAATAAAAATTAAAAAAAGAAAATTATTCCCCTCCTCCTTTTTTCCTCTTCTCTCCTCTCCCCTCTTTCTTGAAAAAATCTTGTGGTAAACTGTGAATTATATTGTATTAAATAGAACAAACAATGCTTGTAATGGAGGGCCTGAATTGGGGAAAAGTAATAAAGGGGCAAAAAAAAAAAAAGAAAAAGAAAAAAGAAGGGGGTATGGACCCACAAAAAGCAAATAAGGAAAAAATTTGGGTCAAGAATAAAATGATTTGCTTTTAGGTGTTGGTTGACTAAGAGTTATGATGAGAGGAGTAAGAGGGAAACAGGAAAATGGGGGGACAAATTAAAAAATTACTATTGTATTTAGTGGAACAAGAACTAGATAAAATGGAGAGCCAGGGATGGGAGCAGTGCTAGTGAGTTAAAAAGGTGAAGTAAAAACCCCCCAAAATGCCACAAACATAAGTTTGAGTTTCAGGTAAGATAGTTTGTTCGTTATTGAGGTTTGAATGAGAGGAGATGTAAAGGAGAAAGGAAGAAACTAATATAGAGGGAGAAAAGAAAGATAGAGAGAGAGAAAAAAAAAGAGGGAACCACTAAAAGAAGAGAAAAGAAAACAGAGGAGAGAGAGAGAGAGTTAAGGGTTTTGGAGTGCAACCCTCATAGAGAGAAAGGAAGAGGAAAGAAAAGATAATGGGAGATATAACACTTATGGGTAGTGTAGTTCAAGGAGAGGAGAGAGTAAGACCAGCAGAGTTAATCGACCAAAATAGAGGAGGAAAAAAAATCAAGAGTGAAGATAAGAGAAACAAACAAACAAATATAATAAAATGGGATAGGTTATAAAGTCTGCGGATTATTTTTGATTTTGAGAGGTTATCTTCTTGCTTTTTCTTTTCTCTCCCTCTTCCTGGTCGGTGACTCTGTGCCCCGGGTTCTGCCCCTTTTGCACGCTCAGGTAGAGGTTTGTAGTTGATAAGTCTCTATGGCGATGTCATGTATTGTGCTTTAGTCTCGTTGGCAGTCGTGGCTCATTAGCATTTATAGGCTCCGACAGTGAGAGAGTCCGTGTTCCTGGAGCCTTTCTCCTAGTCTTTCCTTCCTCAATTAGTAGCCTTATAATCCAGCTATGGGGTTGCTGCTGCCTCTGCCTGGATAGTTAGAGTCTAAAAGAGCTGGCAACTCCCCACTCAGCACAAGGCTCTCGGTAAGGTTCAGTCAGTCAGCGCTGCTAGCATAATCAGGCGGGGCTTCTGCCCACTCAAAGACCTCTGGCTCTGCCACTCTGTCCAGTAACATAGGTGGGCGCCCACTTCTGGGGCGCTTGGAGGAATCTCTCGCTCACTATCTGAGCACGCAGACCAGGATATCAGGCCAGCAGTCTCACACTCTGAGTGAAACTCCGACCTGCATGGAAAATTCCAGCGTTGGAATTGGCTCTCGCTCTGTCACTGTGTGCAGCTTTTTCAAGGCACTGGGGCAGCCTGAGATTCTGCTTTTGGCCCACAAAAAGGCCCCTGACTCTGCTTCTCTGTGGGATAACATGGGCACACACTGCTGAGGCACTCGGAGGAATCTCTCGCTCACTATCTGTGCGCACAGACCAGGATAGCAGGCCGGCAGTCTCACCCTCTGAGTGAAACCCCCACTTGCACGGAAAAGTTTCAGTGCTGGAATTAGTTCTTGCTACATCTCTATGCACAGCTTTCCCAGAGTGCTGGGGCGGTCCAGAGATTCCACTTTCAGCCCACACAAAGGCCTCTGACTCTGCCTCTCTGTGGGATAACATGGGCACGCACTGCTGAGGCACTCAGAGGAACCTCTCGCCCACTATCTGTGCGCGCCGACCAGGGGATCGGGGAAAATGGCTGCCCCACTTGTCTTTCTTTGTCTGGGTTTGGCACGAGTGTTAGCTTGTATTGCCCAGGTTGCCACAGGAACAGTTTTTCCTTGGCTTGGATCTCTGTGCCACAGCCTGGTTCAGCCGTTTGTGCCATGGCCTGTATCTAATCACCGCCTGTGCCTGCTTTAGTTTCTATATTCTCAGTTCCCAGTTAAAGCCGCCCTGTTTAGGTTAGTGAGGAAGGCGGAGCATTTCTTACTCCCTATTTCCTTTGGGGTTTGGTTATATATTTAGCCAATTTTTCACTCGACCATACCTTCGGGTGTATTGCGAAACATCTGGAGGCTCCAAGGATAGGTTTTTCTGTTTCTGTTTGAAGATCTTGTTGAGTTTTGGGGGAGATTTATCGGTATTGCTTCCTACCCCGCCATTACTCTGACGTCATCTTCCCCCTTTGTACTTTTTACAACAGGCTCCTTAACATTTCTTGCAGCATTGGTTTGGTTGCCCTGAGTTCCTTGTTGTTGTTGTTTTTTGTTTGGGAAGCTTTTTATTTCTCCTTAAATTATAAATGATAGCCTTGCTGGATAGAGAAGTCTTGGTTGTAGGCTCTTGTTTTTCATTACTTTGAGTATTTCTTACCATTCCCTCTGGCCTCTAGTGTTTCTGTTGAAAAGTCAGAGGTAATCCTTATGGAGGCTCCTTTTTAGGTGATTGACTGCTTTTCTCTTGCAGCTTTTAGTATTCTTTCTTTGTCGCTTAGCTTTGGTATTTTAATTATAATACCTGGTGTTGCTTTGTTTGAGTTCCTTTTTAATGGGATTTTCTGTGCTTCTTTAATTTGTGTAATTATTTTCTACATCAATTGTGAAATGTTTTAAGCTATGATTTTTTCAATCAGGTTCTCTATCCCTTGTTGTTTCTCTTCTCCTTCAGGAACCCCTGTGATACGAATGTTGTTTTTCTTCATGTTGTCACAGAGCTCTCTTAAAGTTTTCTCTGACTTTTTGATCCTCTTTTCTTTTTGCTGTTCTGCTGCCATGCTTTCAGTTATCTTGTCCTCTGAATCGCTGATTCAATTTTTTGCTTCATCCAGCCTGCTTTTAATTCCTTCTAGTGAAGTCTTCATTTCTGATATTGTGTTTGTCATTTCTGTCTGATTCTTTTTTATGATTTCAATGTCCTTATTGATGTTTATTATCTCTTTTTCAGGTGCTTGTTATGTCCATCTATTGTTTCTCTAAGATCTTGACCATCCTAACAATCATTATTCTAAAATCTGCATCCTGTATCTTGGATATTTTCATCTCATTCAGATTTTTTTCTGAGAATTTCTCTTGTTGATTCATTTGAATTACATTTCTCTGTCTTCCCATTTTGTCTCTGTATAGACTGCTTCTTTGAATGTGTTGTTTGTGTAGCTAGCTGAGTATAGGAGTGGTGTTGTCTGCCTCCAGCTTTCAGTTTTGTTGTTTCTAGTTCTTCTTGGGTTGGCCTCAGCTGTTATTTGTAACCCACTGTGGGCTACTTGTCTGCTACTACTGCTCTTTTTGCTATTTGTGTCAGCATTTTCTATGTCTTAGCTGGGTCAAGTATGAGGAGCCTTTCCTAATATACCTCTCTAATTAGGATTGTTAGGTCTAGCCTCTGAATGTACCAACCCTGAACCCTGGCTGGAACCTGGCACAAACCAGTGAGGCTCACTGCTTATGACTGGCCCTTAGCAACCTTTTTGGAGCTACAGGCAATCCAGAATTTTTGGCTTCCTCTGTTGTTCCCTGATGCCATTGTAAATATCAGGTGCACTCCTAGGCTGGCTTTTATCTAATCTTGACCAGTGTGCATTACTTCTATATTCCCAAAATGTGTTCTTTCCACCAACACCCACTGCCACAGCCTCCTCAGGCACTCAGGCATGAACACTGCCAGCTCTCAGTCTTGCAGATTGCAGCTTGGGCTGTCCTGTGGGGTTGCCATGTGGGCATGAAAGACTCCTTGTCTTGCTGGGCTCCATCCCTATGGTCACATGGGTTGTCTCTCTGGACTTCACCCCACAGATGCACAGGAACCCCTCTCTGGGCTCCTCTTCTCACTGCATGTGGGTGGCTGGACTTTACCCCTTTCCCCATGGGCATGTGAGACTCCTCTCTAGGCTCCACCCCCCACAGGCTCACTGGAAGCCTTGTTCCACTGGGTTCTGCCTACTTGGGGCACAAGAACATAGAAGTCCTCTCCAGATTCTGCCCCTCACTGACAGTATGTGGACCACCAGGCTCTACTCCCCACTACCACCATGTGGGCTGCCCTGCTGGGCTTTTATCCCAGCTGCCGGGCACCATAGCTGCTGCCACAGCTGGGCCCTCCCTCCTTTCAGAAGGTACTCAGCAGTTGGGGAGGGGATGTATGCCAGACCTCAGCACTTAAAACCTGTATCCCTGATGTGCCCTCTGCTTCTAGGCATCTCTTTGCACTGACTGGAGCAGGAGAACCTCTGGTGGGTGGGGTAATTGCTTTCCTTTGCTGGCTTGGTTCTCCCAGGAAAAATGGCCACTTTAGGTTTGAGGAGTGACC
The DNA here is from genome assembly GCF_036850765.1 of Saccopteryx bilineata. NCBI lineage: Eukaryota > Metazoa > Chordata > Mammalia > Chiroptera > Emballonuridae > Saccopteryx > Saccopteryx bilineata. The sequence continues at coordinate 121,966,536 of NC_089494.1, forward strand.
CAGTACAGGGGTGAAGGTTGCTGTCCACCACAGTCTCTCCCTGTGCCCTCAGGACTACACTCTCCTCTAGTAACTCCAGTCCTCTCAGAGCCCCAAGTAAATGGCTGTGAGTGAGTTTTTCTGTGTGATCCCTTTAAGATAGAGCCTGGGTCTGAGAGCTCTGTCTCCCTCTCCCAAAAAAGAACTGGCTCACCTGACCTGTGGTGGCGCAGTGGATAACGTGTCGACCTGGAAATGCTGAGGTCGCCGGTTCGAAACCCTGGGCTTGTCTGGTCAAGGCACATATGGGATTTGATGCTTCCAGCTCCTCCCCCTTCTCTCTCTCTGTCTCTCTCTCTCCCTTTCTCTCTCCTCTCTAAAAATGAATAAAATTAAAAAAGAAAAAAATAGATTAGAAGTATCTAGGGGGAGCAGCCAATCAATAAAAAAAATTAAAAAAAAAAAACTGGCTCTTCTTTCAGCTTAATACTGTCCATATGCCTCCTCTAGTCCCTGAGGCTCCAGACTGGGATTCCGGTCTCAACCTGGAGCTGAGGACCCACAATTCTCCTGGCAACTCACCCCACCATGAGAGATCCTTCGGGCCACCTCTCACCCTAGGAGTGAGGCAACCCTTTCCATGTCTCCGCCTTTCCTATCAGTCTTGGTATAACCTTCGGTGATGCTTGGTATAGATTCCTCTTAGTTTTGTCCAAAGTTGGTTTTTCAAGATGATTGTTCCTAAGTTAAGTTGTAATCCACTTTGGTTCTGGGAGGAAGGAGTTGTAATGTCTGCCTATTCCATTGCCATTTTACCAGCCTCATCAGTATCCTTCTTAAATACTCCTTCCTGCTGGTGTTTTAAGAACATCACAACCACCTGGTCTTTCTTACATGAACTACTAGCTCCCATTATTCCTTTTTGTCTTTTTTTCCTTGACTAGAACCTTTCATCTTAGGACATGCTGTACCAAGGACTAGCTTTCTATTCTTCTCTATCTGCATTCTCTCTGGGTGTGATCTCAGGAAGTCTCATGGCTTTAGACAATACTAACATGCCAAAGGCACTTACATTTATGCAGATAGACCCAGACATCTTCACTGAACTAAATGTATTCAACTATCTACATTCACCTCCTCTTGAATATCAATAGTCATCCAAAATTTATCTCAATCATTATAAAATTCTGCTCAAATGCCCCTTCACCTAAACACACATAAACCCAACTGTAATTTTCACAAATGATCCTGCCATCGTTCCCATTGCTCAAGCCAAAGCCTAAGAATCATCCTTATTCACCTCTCCTGTTTTCCCAAACTCTTAACACACAATTAATCAGGATGTACTATTGATTCTCTCCTGAAGACATTTCCACTCCAACTCAGTATGGCAACCACATGGGTTAAAGCTGCTCTCGTGTCTTCGCAGGATTACTGGAAGTTTTTTCACTGGCCTTTCTGATTTCTCTTGTCTCTCAGAATCCATTCTCCACAGTTTGTCAAAGCAGTTTTTCAATATGGTGGATCATGTAATGCTCCTGGTTTAATTTTTCAGTAGCTTCCCATCTCAATTAGAATAAAACCCCAAATCCTCATAGACCCCACAGGTCCCATGTCCCTACCCTTCTGGCCTCATCTTCCATGTTTTTACTAAGCTCTTGGCACTGAGGAGCAAGGACACCCGGGACACTGGAGCTAAATGCCCAGCAAAGTTCAGAGTAAGAAATGGGGAGCATAGAGAAGACTAAGTTAAATCCATATCTTTATCAATAGAAATGGAATAGATTATAACTAAACTGAAACATCAGGAGGTAACATTTGAGTGCTATTTAGAAATATAAATAAAAATACTAAAATAATGAACTAAAATCTATTGAAAATTATTATCTGTGGGGTCAAGAATTAAGGATACTAATTTCAAAAATCAATGCAGTAATTTTATCACAAGTCAATGTACTATAAACCTATTATTTAAAATATATATATATAATTTTGAAAAAAAATAGGGGAAAAGTCAGTGAACACTCTTGGAGAGACAGACAAAGAAGAAGAAGAAACCAGAAAGGTCTATGAATGATTTACAATTTCCAAACACAAAAGAGAGAAGAGCCAAGAACATTGTTGGTTAAATTTGACTGACAGTTAAATTTTGGTAACAAATAAGCTCCGTATGCATCACTCATAGATGCTTTGGCAACTGGTTCCCTACTAATGAAAAATATTTCATAATATGAAAATGTACATGCAGATTAAGTAACTAATAACCAGGTGCAAAGCAATACATGGCCTAGACAGAATGCACTTTGGTGGAAGGTCCAGGGAGTGTTCTAGGACAGGGTTGTCCCAAGTCAAAGAAGGAGATAATGAAAAGAAGAATTGATTGAGGATCTAAATTGAGCCAGCTCTCCCAGAACTTCCTGGGAATGATAGGCATATTACATTTCTCACTAATTTTGGCAAAGCTAGTGTACATAATAAAGTAAATATTACATGTTTCCATACTGACTCTAAATTACTGTAGCTATCACTCCCATCAATAAACCCCTAGGGCTGTGATGGCAAACTTTTTTATAAAAACCGCCCACTTTTGCGGTGCTGGTCAACCTGGTCCCTCCCACCCACTAGTGGATGTTCCAGCTTTCATGGTGGGCAATAGCGGAACAACCAAACTGTGTCATCATTGGCCCACTATGAAAGCTGAAACACCCACTAGTGGGCAGGAGGTACCAGGTCAACCAGCACTGAAAAAGTGGGCAGTTTTTATAAAAAGGTTTGCCCTCACAGCCCTAGGGGATTAGGGTAGGTAAATCTTAACTCATTTGTCACCTTCACAATTGTCTTTGCCAGATTGTGGCATTTATCAGGTGATCAACATGTATTTGTTGAATGAGTGAATAAATGGGTAAGTTAAGTTTTTTTGGGGGAAATATGGCACAACTAGAAGCTATCTCCTCAACTGGATTTAACTGTTTTCAAAAGGGATTGCTTCTCCCCAGGCTGGTTGTGCTCATTAAAATCTTGAGTCCAGCCTGACTAGGTGGTGGCACAGTGGATAGAACATCAGACTTGGATGTGAAGGACCAAGGTTCAAAACCCCAAGGTTTCCAGCTTGAATGCAGGCTCATCTGGTTTGAGCAAGGCTCACCAGCTTAAGCCCAAGGTTATTGGCTTGAGCATGAGGTCACTTGGTCTGCTGTATCCCCCTGGTCAAGGTACATATGAGAAAGCAATCAATGAACAACTAAGGTGTGGCAACAAAGAATTGATCCTTCTCATCTCTCTTCCTTCCTGTCTGTCAATCTCTCGGTCTCTGTCATACACACACACAAAATAATCTTGAGTGCATATTGAGGGTGGGGCTTATCTACACTTTTTGTCTCTTAAACTCAAAACCACCTGTCAAAATTTGAAAAGCTAAAATTCTCCCTGTGGAAAATAATAATTTAAAATGGGTAGACCACTTCTACCCATATATATATATATATATATATATATATATATATATATATATATATATCAGTTTGTATGTGTATATACAAATAGCCATTCTCATCTCAGTATTATTCATGGTGGCCAAGACATGGAAACAACCAAAGTGTCCTTCAATAAAGAACTGGATAAAGAAGGTGTGGTAATATATGCAATGGAATACTACTCAACTATAAGAAATGACAACATATCGCCTTTTAAGACAACATGAGTGGACCTTGAGAACATTATATTAAGTGAAATAAGTAAATCAGAAAAAGCTTAAAATTATATAATTTTACACATAAGTGTATAAAACTGAGACTCATGAACATAGATAAAAGTGAAGTGGTTACCAAGGGGAGGTGAGCAGGAAGGAGTAGTGTAAGGGGAGACAAACATACAGTGACAGAGAATGATTTGACTTTAGATGATGGTCATACAATGTAATCAACAGTTCAAATGCATGGAGATGTGCACCTGGGACCTAAAAAAAAAATACCTATAGCATAATTAGTAGGCTTCCAGATGGCTCTCCAACTCAAAAATGCCTCCCTCATCAAACAGCTGTAAATCTGAACTGTCTCTATCATATCTGTCACATACAATTAATATTACTCCCAGAAAACCTCTGCTAAATTTAAACACATTACATAAGAATGTTAGCAATATCAATTCAACAAGGGGTTAGTGTGGTATGGAAGAAAGAGGATCTCATTAGCATGAAATCTTAGATTCACCACTGACTAGCTCTTTCAAAAGCTGCTTAATTTTACTGAGCCTCCACTTTAAAAGTGTGCAATGCAGAGTAAAATTCCAGTTTTATAGAATTGTTATAAGAATAATTGAATGTTGTATACTTGCAAACCAACCTGTAAATGGTAGTCTTGTTAAATGTAGTACCCACAAACATTGTAGGCTAATTGGGTTACAAAATAAGCTTAGCGGACATCAGAGTCATGAGATAACAGAACAGATACCAAACAAATTATATTGTCTGGGAGGACAGAAGTACTGGGAGAAAGAATAGATAAAATGAAATTATGAAGGCATATTACTCATTTTCCTCACTCAGTGACACTTATACTCAAATAAAACCCCCCACATACACCCCTGCATTGACCTTAGTGTTGCTGGCTCTCCAACCCATTGTGTCTGTATAAGTTCCTAAAATCCACACCATTGTTTTTCAGACTGTAATGACCCATTAGTAAATTTTCATCAAATTAATGTCACAATTAGCATTTTTTAATGGCATAGAATTGAAATGAGGAAAGAAAATATTAAAAACACACTGAAAGTAGCAAAGTTAAATAATATTATTTTGTGCATCTTTTGTCTTTGGTACAGTTGAATTTGTGTGTGTACATGTTAAATAGTAGACCATAATGTAAAATATATTTCTTACAATTGATCAAAATTAAGTGTATAAGCCACCATCATATGCCATAAAGTGAACATGCTAAAATATTTTTAGATAAGCAATACTGGTTTATATCTTAGGCCTGGAGAGATGCTTTTCCCTTCAATGAAATGTCCTCTTTTCACTCTGATCTTCATGGGGGTCTTTTCTCAAGCACATTGCCAAAGTCTAGTTATCTGTTCTTGGATCTGAGCCACCACACAGACATACCTATTTTTTTCTTCTTGTATATATCTTGATATTACATCATTGAATTTAGAGTCAATCAATTGTATCATATTTTATTTATAATTAATTGAACACTGCTTGTCTGACTTCTACATTTTTGAATTCTTAAAGACAGAAGCTTTAATATACCTCTCCTCTCTTTACCTCAAGAATATATTGTATTGTAGGTATGTTTAAAATGTTTGCTGAACCAACATATAAAAGACAGGCTAGAAAACAGCAAAGTCATCTTTCCTATTGACAAGTGCTTCCTAAACTGTCAAGCAACTCTCAGAAGTGGGACTTGTTCCATTGTCACACAAAATAGGACATAAAGCACCTGCCCAAATGAATGTGTACCTCAGCATTCATCTGCCACTGATGAGACCCTGGAGCTGCTCATGAATGATTACCTTCCGAGTACAGACATCAAATTGATATAAGAACACTTTCAAATCTCAAAGAAAAATGCAGATGCTTACAAATGGAGGAAGTCCACCAGGCCAATATTTTTGACCCAAAATGTCAGCAAAGGTTGTCCTTCCCAAAGGTAACAATATGTTTTATATGAAACATAAAACACTTTAAATCAATATATATAATTATATTAAAGTCTTTTTTTTTTTGGATTTGTTTTTTAAAAACAACAAAGGAATAAAAGAAAGCATTGTTTCAGCCCCCTAAATCTCTGGGGAGATCCAGGCTCCTACACTCTACTGGCATGGCCATAGGAAATAACCACCACAGAGAAAAAACACCAGGCTGCTGTTTCTACATTGGAGTGGGCACTAGTACTGGTTTCTCTGGGGACAGTAGTTCCATATAGGCTCCAGCTACTCCAGCCTGATATGTTATTGGAATAAATGTAATGAGGAAATAAAACAAATCACAACCATTAAAGCTTATGTCTCATTTTATGTCATGAATGTTTCATGCAATTGGCCAAATTTGCCCCAGAAGCTCGCATTTATTAGCACAAAAGCTAGAATAACCAATGCTGCAAGAAAAGCTAAGAGACTTGTTGTAAACAGATGAAAGGAGAAAAAGAATATAGCAAAACAGGAATACAGCCTGAAAGAATAAATTGGCAATAAACAACTACATATCAATAATAACCTTAAATGTAAATGGATTAAATGATCAGATCAAAAGACATAGGGTAGCTGCATGGATAAAAAAACAGGACCCAGACATATGCTGTCTACAAGAGACACACCTAAAAACAAAAGATGCACACAGACTGAAGATAAAAGAATGGAAAAAAAATAATTCAAGCAAAAGGAAATGAAAAAATTGCTGAGGTAGCAATACTTATATCAGACAAAATGGACTTTAAAACAAAGGCTATAGTAAGGGATAAAAAGGTCACAACATAATGATAAAGGGAGCAATCCAACAAGAAGATATAACCAATATAAATATCTACACACCTAATATAGGAGCACCTAAATATATAAAGCAGACTTTGATGGATTTAAAGGGTGAAATCAACAGCAATACTATAATAGTAGGGAATTTCAATACCCCAATAACATCACTAGATATATCCTAAAGAAAGAAAATTAACAACACACTTAAAGGACATACTAGATTGGTGTTTCCCAATGTGGGGCCCACACCCCACAGGGGGGCAATTCAATAGTTAAGGGGGGGGCAATTTGAAAACGGACTCGACACGACTTTAACTCTTTCACCCTGGGCCATTTAAATGCAATGCTAGATATCGGTGCCAAATTTAACAAAAAATGCAATTCTTAAATAATTGCGGTAAATAATTATTAAGTATAATTTCATTTGGTGAGACCAAAATATCAACTGGGTGATTGGCGTCAAGTAAACTTCATCCTGGGTTCACTGCGGAGCATGCCGTCTGCTGCGGGGAACCCCGGATGTTTTAAAAACTCGCTAAACAACGCAGTTATTCTCACCTAATTGGCCCATCGCAACTTCTGCAGTGTTTCACATCATTCAGTTGCTGTTAATTTGAAATAAGTGTCAGTCAAAACTGTTGTAAAAACTCGTTGATTTAATAAATATACATATACATAGTATAGATATAATTGGTATTTGATTTTATTTTTATCAATATTGAACTCTTTATTAAGTACTTCTTGCATCGGGGCTAGAAAGCACTAATATTTTATAAATATTATTGGGGCTATAATAGTGCATGCACGACAATTTTAATTTTAGAAGCATAACTTTCCAGAAAATTTTGTCAACTGGAAAAATATAGATACCTTTTGATTTGCGGTGATAGTGTAGTAAATGTGTTATATACGTTTAAATAAATATGAATTTTTAGTATATGTTTACTCTATGTCACATTGAATATATTTTAACACATATTTTAATATTAGTTTTTAATTGATCTTATTTTTATTTCTTATAGCCCATAGTAAAATGAGTAGTGCAAGCAAGAAAAAAACATCAATATTCAGAGGAATATTTAAAATTTGGGTTCATAACCCCTGTTCACGATGAGCAGATTCCTTTTTGTCTTTTATGCCAGCAATGCTTGACGAAAGAATCAATGAAATGAGGTTGTCTTGAGGAGCATTTGAAGGCGAAACATAGTGCTCATATTAATTCAGATTTGAGTTACTTTAAAACTTTAAAGAAAAATTTTGAAAGAACAACATTAAAGTCTCTATTTACTGCTCATACTTCAACTAATAATCGTGTTCTTGAAGCTAGTTATCAAATTTCTTTATTCATCGCTAAAACTGGAGAAAATTACACTATAGGAGAGAATTTAATAAAACCATCAATATCAGCATTTCTTAAAACAGTTCTTAAAAAAGATGTAAAAGCTATGCCACTCAGTAACAATTCTGTTAGCAGAAGAATAGACAAAATGAGTGGCAATATTGAAAAACAACTTATTGAAAAGCTGAAAAGAAGGAAATTCTCCTTGCAAATGGATGAATCAACTTTGAGAGACAGTGAGGCAGTATTGATAACTTATGTAAGATATATTGATAAAGGACATTTTGCTGAAGAAATGTTGTTCTGTAAAAGATTAGAAAGCACCACTACCTGCAAAGATATATATAATAAGCTAAAAAACTACTTAGATGTCAATGATATACCAATGAAAAATATAACATCTTGTGCTGCAGATGGTGCTCCCAATATGATGGGCAAGAAAATGGCTGCTTAAAATTGATGAAAGATGCAAATCTAGAAATGATTCTTGTGCATTGTGTTATTCATAGGAAAAACTGGCAGCTAAAAACATCTCGCCTGTTCTGAATGAAGTATTACATACAGTAATAAAGTGTGTTAATGCTATTAAAGCTAGTGCCAAATGTGAGCATCTTTTCAAGCTATTTTGTGAAGAACAAAATGAAGACCATGTGAGACTTTTACTTCATACTGAAGTAAGATGGCTATCTAAAGGAAACTGTTTGAAAAGATTTATGGAACTGTTTGATACTCTTAGTGATTTTTTAAGCGACAAACCTGAAATGAAGTATCTGTTAACAATAGATGGTAAAGCATTTGTGAGTTATTTAGCCGATATCTTTGAAAAACTAAATATATTAAATAAGCAACTTCAAGGAACAAATAAAACTCTTGTCGATGCAAAAGCAAAGATATTTGGTTTCATTACCAATATTGAGTTATGTCAGAAACATATTAACAACAAAAACTTTAAACAGTTTCATTGGCTCCAAAAATGTGAAGTAACTGATACCGCTTTACTTGTTATTGTCAATCATTTGAATATTCTATCAGCTGATGTAAAAGAAAGATTTTCTGATTTAAAACAAATTGATTTCCCAACATGGATGATGCAGCCAATGTTAGTGGATTTGTCTGATATATCAAATATGCAGTATCAAGAAGAACTCGCAGAATTGCAAAATGATGAGTCAGTTAAAGCTTTATTTAATATCAAAGGAGCGATGGCATGGCTTTGTAAGGAAACAGAAATCAAATACCCAAATTCAACCAAATGTGCAAGAAAACTATTGCTACCATTTCCATCTTCATTTTTAGCTGAATGTGGATTTAGTGCTGTAAAAGATTTACTGGTAAAAAAAAGAAATCGGCTGGATATAACACAACATGGAGACTTGAGACTAAATCTAACCAAATTGGAACCTAATATAAAATCTCTGTGCAGCAAGCATCAAGCACAAGGATTACACTAAATTAAAATAATAAATTAATATAGAAAAATCTGTATTAAAATTATTTGGAATTTAAATTTGTTTTTCATTATATGTTTTGAAATTTTACTTACTGTGTTTTGTTAACAATTTCATAGTGATTTCTTCCTAGAACCTATCATTTATGTTTATTAAGTGAACAAATCAATTTTTAATGTTAAAAAATATGTATGTTACATAGGAGGAGACATAAAAATTTTAGAAAGGTTAAGGTGGGGCATAGCACAAAAAAGGTTGGGAAACACTGTACTAGATCAACTCAATTTAATAGATATCTTCAGAACCATTCACCCTAAAGTAGTAGAATATACATTCTTTTCAAGTGCGAATGGTACATTTTCTAAGATAGACCAAATGTTAGGGCACAAAAGAGGTCTTAGAAAGTTAAGAAGATTGAAATCATATCGAGCACTTTCTCTGATCACAACAGCATGAAACTAAAAATCAACCACAACAGAAAAGCTGAAAAATACTCAAACACGTGGAAACTAAATACCATGTTATTAAATAACAAATGGGTTAACAATGAGATCAAAGAAGAAATTTTTAAAATCCTACAAATGAATGATAATGAGCATACATCAACTCAAAATTTATGGGATACAGCAAAAGCAGTCCTGAGAGGGAAGTTCATAGCATTACAGGCATACCTTAAGAAGCTAGAAAAAGCTCAAATAAAAAACCTAACCATGCATCTATAAGAACTGGAAAAGGAAGAGCAAGTAAATCCCAGAGGTAGTAGAATGAAGGAAATAATAAAGATCAGAGCAGAAATAAATGACATACAGGCTAAAGAAACAATACAAAGAATCAATGAAACCAGGAGCTGGTTCTTTGTAAAGGTAAACAAGATCAATGAACCTTTAACCAGATTCACCAAGGAAAAAAAAAGAGAGGACTCAAATAAATAAATTAGAAATGAGAGTGGAGAAATAACACTGACACAACAGAAATACAAAATATTGTAAGAAAATACTATGAAGAACTGTACACCAAAAAACCAGACAACCAAGATGAAATAGACAAATTCCTTGAAACATATAATCTTCCAAAAATTAATCTGGAAGAATTAGAAAACTTAAACAGACCAATTACAAAAAATGAGATTGATACAGTTATCAAAAAACTAACAAAAAAGAAAAGTTCTGGACCTGATGGTTTCACAAGTGAATTCCAGCAAATATTCAAAGAAGAACTAACAACCATTCTTCTCAAGCTATTTAAAAAATTCAAGAGTAAGGAAGACTTCCAAGCTCCTTTTACGAGGCAAGTATAATTCTGATTCCAAAACCAGGCAAAGACAACACAAAGAAAGAAAATTATAGACCAATATTCCTGATGAATTTAGATGATAAAATCCTCAACAAAATATTAGCAAACTGGATCCAGCAATATATGAAAAAAATCATACACCATGACAAGTGGGATTTATTCTGCGGAGGCAAGGCTGGTACAATATTCGTAAATAAATCAATGTGATTCATCACATAAAAAAAGAAAGGAGAAAAATCACATGATAATTTCAATAGATGCAAAAAAATAATTTGATAAAATCCAGCACCCATTTATGATCAAAACTCTCAGCAAAGTGGGAATACAGGGAACATACTTCAACATGATAAAGGCCATCTATGACAAACCCACAGCCAAAATCACACTCAATGTGCAAAAATTAAAAACAATCTCCTTAAGATCAGGAACAAGGCAGGAGTGCCCCCTTTCACCACTCTCACTCAACATACTGCTAGAAGTTCTAGCCATAGCAATCAGACAAGAAAAAGAAATAAAAGGCATCCAAATGGAAAACAAAGAAGTAAAACTATCATTATTTGCAGATGATATGATATTGTATATAGAAAACCCTAAAGTCTCAGTCAAAAAATTACTGGATCTGATAAATAAATTCAGTTAGGTGGCAGGATATAAAATTAATACTCAAAAATCAAAGGCTTTTTTTGGCACTAACAATGAACTTTCAGAAAGAGAAATTAAGGAAGGAATGCCCTTCACCATTGCAACCAAAAAAATAAAGTACCTAGGAATAAATTTAACCAGGGAGATTAAACACTTGTACTTGGAAAATTATAAAACATTGATAAAAGAAATCAGGGGAGATACAAAGAAGTTTGAAGCATATACCATGCTCATGGTTAGAAAGAATAAACATCATTAAAATGTCTATATTACCCAAAGCAATTTATAAATTTAATGCAATACCAATTAAAATATCAGTGACTTACTTCAAAGATATAGAACACATATTCCAAAACTTTATATGGAACCAAAAGAGAACACGAATAGCCTCAACGATCTTGAAAAGGAAGAATAATGTGGGAGGTATTACACTTCCGGATAGCGTTACACTACAAGGCATTGTACTCAAAACAGCCTGATACTGGCATAAGAACAGACATATAGATCAATGGAACAGAACTGAAAGTCCAGAAATAGTGCCACAATTATATGGCCAACTGATATTTGACAAAGGAGGTCAGAGCATACATTGGAGTAAAGACAGCCTCTTCAACAATGGTGTTGAGAAAATTGGACAGCTATCTGCAAAAAAAATGAAACTAGACCACCAACTTACACCATTCACAAAAATAAACTCAAAATGGATAAAAGACTTAAATGTAAGCTGTATAAACCTAAGCATTTTAGAAGAAAACATAGGCAGTAAGCTCTCTGACATTTCTCACAGCAATATATTTGCTGATTTATCTTCATGGGCAAGTGAAATAAAAGACAGGATAAACAAATGGGACTATATCAAACAAAAAAGCTTTTGCATAACTAAAGACAATAAGAATAGAATAAAAAGACAAACTACACAATGGGAGAATATATTTGACAATACGTCTGATAAGGGGTTAATAACCAAAATTTATAAAGGACTTGTATAACTCAATACCAGGAAGACAAACAATCCAATCAAAAAATGGGCAAAAGAAATATAGACACTTCTCCAAAGAGGACATACAGATGGCCAATAGGCATATGAAAAAAATGCTCAACATCAGTAATCATTAGAGAAATGCAAATTAAAACCACAATGACATATCATCATCTCTCACCAGTCAGAATGGCACTCATCAACAAAACAACACAGAATAAGTGCTGGCGAGGATGTAGAGAAAAGGGAACCCTCCTGCACTGCAGGTGGGAATGAAGACTGGTGAAGCCACTGTGGAAACAGTATGGAGATTCCTCAAAAAATTAAAAATTGAACTGCCTTTCGAACCAGCTATACCACTTTTAGGAATATACCCCAAGAACACCATAGCGCTGTTTGATTAGAAGAAATGCACCCCCATGTTTATGGCAGCATTGTTCATAATAACGAAGATCTGGAAACAGCCCAAGTGTCCATCAGTGGACGAGTGGATTAAAAAGTTTTGGTACATATATACTATGGAATACTACTCAGCCATAAGAAATGATGACATCGGATCATTTACAACAACATGGATGGACCTTGATAACATTATACTGAGCGAAATAAGTAAAACAGAAAAAACTAAGAACTGTATGATTCCATACATAGGTGGGACATAAAAATGAGACTCAGAGACATGGACAAGAGTGTGGGGTTACGGGGTGTGGGGGGAGGAGAGGGGGGGGATGAGAGGAGGGGAGGGGCACAAAGAAAACCAGTTATAAGGTGACAGAAGACAATTGGACTTTGGGTGATGGGAATGCAGCATAATCAAATGTCAAAATAACCTAGAGATGTTTTCTCTGAACATATGTACCCTGATTTATAAATGTCACCCCATTAAAATTAATTTAAAAATAAAAGCTAGAATACACTTCCTAGAATTATTCAAATTGTGATCAGTACCTGTTCTGGCTCAGCTCTCCTCAAACTTGAACAAGCACTTGAATTCCCTAAGGATCTTCCTTAAAGTGCACATTTCTAACTCAGTGCTCTTGGGGATCTACATTTCTCATAAGTTTCTAAGTGGCTCCAATATTTCTGGTCCCTGGAGTCTGATTCATATCTTTACCAGGTCGTTCTTTTCCACACAGTGAAATAAAAAACAACGAAGGTCTCAGGGACACACATGATTTGACTCTGTTTATACAAGTCACTGTCATCAATCAGCCTCTTTTAAAATAAAAATAATGTAAGAGTGGCACTTTTTGAAAAGAGGAAAAGAGAGTAGACATAAATCTATATCCTACTGTGTGAAAGTCACTGTACACAGCACTTTCTCATCTAATATGACCCTGAGACTCAGATATTAACTTTTCCAAAGTCATCTGGGCAATAAATGGCCATCGTATGATTTGAACTCCATTTATTCTGACCCCATAGCTTTTACATTTTCCATTATATCTGCTTCTCTGGCTGTTAGTTAATAATACTTTTATTTCAGTTCAGTTCAACAGATACATAGATTGAGATAAATTGTGTGTGGGTGGGGGCGATACAGAGAACACAGAAGAAAAATACACAGATAAATAAAACCATCCCAAACCTTCCACATGCTCACAGTCCAGCAGAAAGATACATGAAAAGGTCCCCCTGGCATGTGTGCTCAACACAGTGAGGGAGGTGTAGGTTGAGAGATACTCTTAGCTCATAAGGCAGTTTTCAATGAGTTGATACCTCAGCTAATTTTGTAGGGTGAATAGGAGTTTATTTGCTTAAAGAAGGTAAATGCATTCCCAGGTGGAGGAGGTAACTGGAGGGAATTCATAAAACTATGACACAGATAACATGTCATTTAAAAAAATGTTTGGTTAATCATCAAGGCAAATTCTTTTTCTTACCCAGTCCAAATACAATTAATAATTATTTTTTAGAAGTTCTGAGCTTTAAGAGTTAGATGGGTTCTTTGACAAAATCCCAACATTTGTCTGTTTAAATACACCAATAGATAAAATCCACGTCTTACTCATAATAATTCCTTAGGTTAAAACTGATTAAGCAGGCAAAAAGAAACTAATCCACACTTAACCTCCATGGATTCAATCTAGTCACTGTCTCTTAAATAATGCCTGAGATGATTGACAGTGATGACAACCAATTATATCTTTACTTTTCTTGTTTTGGGCCCTCAGAAGTGAGCTTTCTCTACTCTCTACCAGGGAGCTATTAGAAAGGAGTAGGAACACAGAATTCTAATGATATCCTTCAAGATAAAAAACCTGGAGGATATCAGGCTCATGGCTACAACTTAAATAATATGAATAAGCTGTTTGCAGTCACATATTATTGAATCATGCAACAGAAGTTTACCAAATAACAGCAACAAAAACAGAAACCTCACTGACCCTCTCTATATTTCAGTAAAGAGCTAATGCTCCATGTTGCATGTGGGCAGTGATGTGCCAAGCACATGTCTGAGCCACATTCCAGGCAAGACAACAGGATACCTTCCCACGCCTCAGTATCATGGGTCCTCCCACTCTGACACAGGTAAATTCTATGGGGCCTAATATTTCCAAAGTCTTAAAGATGTTAGTCAAGTCTAAATTACTCATGGTCATAATGCAAATAATAAGCCCCACTAGCCATTATTCATCTTGACTTGCTCTTATTTATATAAATGCTCCAAATATGCTGGGATATTTGGGTAATCTTATGGATATGAAAATAAAATCTGTATTTTTAACTAGTCTATAAGTAATATTCAATTGCAGGCAAATTAAAGCCTTAAATATAAAAAAAATAAAAGCTAGAAAATGGTAAAAGATGTTTTATGACTTCATGTAGGGAATGATTTCTTCATAGGACATGACAAGGGCAAAATTTCTTTTTAAAGTCAACACTAATAGACAACTTAATGATCTCTGAAAACAAAACAGATACCTCACCAAGAAGAGTAAAACTTTAAAAACAGAGGTGAAGAACTCAATACATGAATTGAAAACTGAGGTAGCATGTTTAGCTAATAGGACAGGCCAGATAGTGGAAAGAATCAGTGTAACCAAAGACAGGCAACTAGATATGCTACAGAGAGAAAAAGAGAGAGACTCACAAATTAAAAAATAAAGATAGAGCTCTACAAGAATTCTCTGACTCTATCAGAAAGAGCATTATTAGGATAATGGGTATATCAGAAGAAGAAAACAGGGAGAAGGGAATGGACAGCCTATTAAAACAAATAATTGATGAGAACCTCCCAAGCCTGTGCAAAAAGTTATAGCCTTGAATCCAAGAAGCAAACAGAACACCAAATTATCTCAACCCTAACATACATTTTCCATACATTTTCTTTCATATTCATTAAAACTGGGTAATGCAGGCTTTTATTGTTCTGTACTATTTTATTACTTTTATATGATTTTCCAACAACTACAGCTATTCACAGCTTTGCATTAAAATTTGGTTCTAATCACAGATATGTAGATGTGTCCCCAACCTATTAAAAGAGAGTACAAGTAATCTGACCTGTGGTGACACAGTGGATAAAGCATCAACACTGAGGTTGCCAGTTCAAAACCCTGGGATTGCCTGGTCAGGGCACATATGAGAGTTGATATTTTCTGCTCCTCCACCCTCTTCTAAAATGAATAAATAAAGTCTTAAAAAAGTTTTTTTTAAAGTACAAGTATTGCAACTCATTAGCTGAGTCTCAATAAACCCCAGTAGATAACAGCACAGTGAAACAGATTTTCTCTTCTGCTGTCCACAACTTCCAAGCCTGTGTTACATCTGTCTTCCCTAAATCTTTTATTTTGACTGTACACATTGAAAACTTAGAGATAACCATGTTTTTATTCATGATTTTCTCTCTAAGCTCCAGAAAGTTATTAGAAACTGTCCCTTTCATGCAATCATTTTATTGCACACAAATTATTTTCTTTTAAAACACAGAAGTTGTAGTCTACCTCCTTCTAGAAAATTGCAAATGAAGCTGATCATGTCAAAGGTTCAGCATGAAAGACATGTGGGCCAATGTGCTGTCAGGAAAAGAGAAAGAGGGACATAGGAAAAACAAGTGAACCTGTATCATCTAGTTTCTTGTATTTATGCAGGACTACAACTTAATAAAAATTTTAAAAACCTCTAAGACCATTCATGTCCTACTTTCATAGTTATCCTTCTAGCCAGGCTTTAAGTGTTATCAGTTATAAAAAATTTCATTTAGCTTTATGAAGACCTCCTTGGTTTAGGAGTGCAAGGCAATTCCCTCCACTTTAAAAAAAATAGTCTTTAAATAAGTAATTATGTGATTCATTATTTATGTAGCTGATAATAGAACTCATTATTTAACCACATAATTATCACTCAATGATCAGTGATAACTACAGGAGTAAAATATCTTGTTTTAAAACTGTTTTATTATATAAACAATGAGAATAATGAGTTTAATTCTCTGCCCCATGAGACAGAAAATTTCAGATAGAACATGTTGTGAAATAATAGACATTAGCATTTTGTCTATCGTGAGCTTCGCAACCATCTTCTTAGATGAGAATTAGAGAATCAGAGGATTTCAGAGCTGAGGAACACAAATGAAATACTTGAATCCTTAGCTTTGCAGATGAGGATGTTGAAGTCCAGAGAGAGATTGTGCTACCCTGAGTCCATCAATGTATTGTGCCAGACTTATCCCTCTGTAGTGGTTAGAATTACTACTATCTCCTATACATCTTAATACCAAGAGTTCAGGTCCTCCATAGATAATGCCAGCTGTTCATCATGGAAATTATATTTTCCCTTACTCCTTTATACCTTTTATTCTAGTATGTTCTATGCTTTTTAAAATACTAGTGCAGACCCACTATATTAGTTTTAATTTTAATACACAAGTGGATTTCAACCCTACAGTTTGTTCTAAGTTGGTAACAACATCCAGTTCGGGTCTACTTCTTCCAGGTGGATTTTCTAACCACAGGTTTTTTCCTTCTTATTTGTTGTTACTCAGGGTGTGATGTTGAAAAAAAAATGAATGACAAATGAATAAATGGGTGGAGGAGAGTGCTGAAGAGAGTTCTAATCATCTTGCACAACATTTTTTCTAATCCTGGAATTCCAGGGTTATGGTTTGTCCTCTCTGAGTATGTCACTGTCACTTGCACATCTATGGATGAGTGGTCATGAACCCCTCCCACAGAAGGCTGCAGAATCCTCTGAGTAAAGCCCAAGGGCATAAGCTATTTCCACTTATCTATGAAAGGGATAGAAGATGAATACACCACCCCTAGGAGGAGGGCACCAAAGCATTTCCAATGGAAAGCTACTCTACACTGCACCTCCTCCCTAAGCCTTGTTGTCCCCCCAGTCCTGTCACTTGCTGATTTTTTTAACTCTGTCCTTCTCACAGGCTCTTCTCACTACCTGGATAAGTTTACTCTCTATTTGTAACCAGGTGAAGATTTTGTTGTTGTTTAAGACAACTTAGATTTCACCTGGTCCAGAAATAAATTCTTCTATTTTCTTCCATGGTGACTGGCACTTGTAGACTGTGTTGTGATATTTTCATGGTTTGTCATTTGATGAAACTTCTAAATCTTTACATTAAAAACTTTACATAGAAGACGTTTTGCATAGATGGTCATTAACCACTTATCTACTCTTCTTTCTGAAAACATCAAACATAACCCCCTGACTCACTACTGCACACTGTTTAAGACATTTTTCATAATGGATAGTTAATCTTCTGCCCAGAAAGCACCATGTTGAAGGTTATGATGCAGTCATCCTCTTCTTTTATCACATCACCATGGAAACCCTAGACTTGTCCTTGGGACTCATCCCCCCAAAGCTTAACACATCTCCTAAAACAAACCAAACTTCCATCTTTCCTTGATCCTCCAACCCCATGACAGACCATGCATTCTAGAGGACAGTCCTTTCCTGTCTGTCTGAACATCCCACACACTTCCTCTAACTGCAAGCTGTCTCTGCTGAAGAGCTTTATTTCTCCTGCACCCCCCACCCAATTGATAGCCAGGTCTCTCTCATATGCATGGAACAGGAAGCTGCTTCCACACCGTGTTTTTCTTTCTCTCTATGACACGTGGCCCCTCTCACATGTCTTATCAGACTCTCAGCCACCATTTCTCCTCCTTGTTGCAATTGTCTATTCTCCCTCAGACCACATTTTCTAATTTCCAGAAGATTCTATCCCCTGGACTACTGTCTTTTTCTTCAACACCAAACTTATCATGATGGTTAGTGATTTCAAAACCCCAGAGCACTCAGTGCTCTGGCTTCTCAGTTTCTTTAACTTCTCACTGCCAAGGAGTCTGTCATCTACCCCTTTTCGGGCACTCATTCCCAGTAATTTTCAAGCAAAATGACAATTTCTTAATGAATAATAAAATCATTTTTATTGTGTTCCCAATTTGTTTTATTTCTTTAGTTTATTTATTTCTCAGTTTTTATTGCATTTAAACGAATGACATAGATTAATAAAATTATATAGGTTTAAGGTATACATCACCTGTATATGGTATTGTGTGCTCCCCACCCCAAGTCAAGTCCCTTCCACCACCATTTATCCTCTCTATGTCCTCCTCCACCTCTCCTACCATCTTTCTCTATTGTGATTACATAAAATGCAACAGGTAATATCAGAGTACATCATCTACAGTAAAGGTAATAATTGTCTCATAACACTTTGTTTCAATTACATGCATGTGTATTGGATAGGGTTATGAAATATCTCTTTCTAATGTTGAGTCATGATTGAAAGGAGTTGAAAATTAGTGCACTAGTATTACTCAATATTGCACCCTATCTTGTATTTTTATACCAAGTATATCACCCTTGAACCAGCATCTTCTGTCATCTTGCTCAGTCAGTTGTGTCTGAACCCTGACCATTCTTCCTCCACACCATGTCTTCTAATCTTTTCACTCTGCCTATGTTTTTACCCAGTGCCCAACTCACTCTTCACTTCCCTCCTTGCCTACCTGGTGGTCCATAGTCAGGCAGCAAGGCTGCTCCCTTGATGCTGGCATTCTCAAGGACAGAGTCATATCCTAATTAATTTTGTATTCTTGGCACTAGCACTGTCACAAAATAGGTGTTCAGAATATCCTTGTTACATTAATAGACTGTTAAGTGAATGAGACAAAGTTCTGCTGAGCAGACTGATACAAAGCCTCTATCATTTGTGTTTCATTTTGTTTATTACTGGACCCACATGCCAGTTAATCTTCTCCATCATTGTGCCTCTAATTTCTGAATTGTGGAGCTTTATTCCTACAGTTTAATTCAATGAAGCCAGGATGGCAGAGAGAGGTGTCCTCAACATTCTACTATGCCATGAGGAAATTTTCCATACATAATATCAGCCATAACTCTTTGAGCATATACCTAGCCTGACAGAAAGAAAACCCTTGATGTCCAGCAAGAGATTAATAACTTTTTATATACAGTTCAAGCTATCAGGTATAGTTCATTAGAATAAAATATTAAATTTTGTAGGGATTAACATCTCATGATCCCTTTTCTTACTATAAAAAAATGAAGGTTTTATTGTCACAATAACTTAAATAATTCTTACCATGCAATGCATTCACTCTACCCATCTCCCACCTACCCATAGTTTAGGCTTTAATGTTATTTTTTAATAAATTGAACATTATTCTTTAAGGAGAGCATCAGAATATCTATTGTGGCTATGAGAGAGACAGATGGAAGATTACGTTTTAAAGATTCTTCTCATTTAATTCATTTGTGGTTTTACATGTTTTCCTTAATACTGGTAAGATCAGATTTAGCATTTACTCTTTTAAAGCTCAAATCAAGTCGCAGAATACAGTACCAGAAAAGAAAACCAAGAGGTCTGAGTTTCTCTCCATCACCAACTCGGTAAGAAAGCCTGGTTAGTTCCTCGCTTGTAATGTTTCTCTGCCATTTTCAAAGCTTAGTGCCAATAGCTCTCCTCCTGAGTCTCCCTGGATCATACCAATAAGGTGGACTATTTTATGCATTCTCACTATACTCTAGAATCATTTTTTTCCTTGTATTTGTTATATTTTTCTGCAATAATTTCCTGCATTTATTTTAGTGCCCAACACACAATAAATTCTCAACAAATATTTGCTGAATAAATAAAAATAAATGTGTCTCTCCATCTTGGCCCTGGTTTATAGGAGGTATTCAATACAGTATTGATTTCCATAAAGGATTTGGCATAGATTTTCTTTTCTATTATAACTTAGAAATCTAGAGCTCAGAAAGGTTCCAAACTCATTTCAGGCTGCAGAGTTGGTAAAGTTCTGAAGCACTTGACCTAGCATGGGCATGCCTGGCCCTGGATGGTTAGCTCCGTTGGTTAGAGCGTCATCCCTGAAATGACAAGTTTGCAGGGTTCGATCCCCAGTCAGAGCACACTTGGGAAGAAACCAATAAATGCATGACTGAGCAGAACAACAAATGCTTCCTTTCCCCTCTCCCTTCCCCTCTCTCTTCCTTCCCCTCTCTGTCTCTCTAAAAATCAATCAATAAGTAAAAATATTAAGCCTTGGCCAGATAGCTCGGTTGGTTGGAGCATTTTCCTTGAAGAACAAAAGTTGCTGGTTTGATTCCTGGTCAGGATACACACAGGAACAGCTTCATGTTTCTCTTTGTCTCTCCCTCTTCTCTCTCTCACTAAAAAAGTAAATACATACATACATAATGCTACATGCATACATACATATGTATATACATAAATAAATAAATAAATAAATAAATAAATAAATAAATAAATAAAGTGGGCCTGCCCAGTTCTGAGTTTTCACATATTCCACTAGTTCAGCTGCCTCCTATGTAAACCAGCCTTGGGCAGCTTCCTGGAATCAGCAGTGACTGCACAGACATCATAGACCCAGCGGGATGCCTTCAGGAGCACTGATTGTGCAGATAAGTTGCTCAAGCTGCTAGACTCGCTGCTGCTTCTCTTCAGCAGATCAACAAATGACTGAGTGCAAATTCTACTCGAGTACCTCAGGATGTCCTCAAAAGGAGAAGAGGACCCTCTCTTTTCCTTGGAAATGTTCATAGAATCTGTAAGGAGACATTGGAAGAGAGACCTAATAATGCACACTCCTGGTGATATCATCTTGCCCTGGACCTCTCCCAAAGCACACAGAAGAGATCAAATGGTATTTCTAATGTAATTTCTGAATCACAGAGATGAGCCACTCAATCACAGTTACTAAAACCAGTATGGCCGTTACATATTTTACTGTGTAAGGTAATTTTATATCTAAGACAGATAAGTTGTCAAAACAATAACAAACAGCTGAAGAAGAAAACAAAGCCATGACACATCACTGTGTCACATCTTAATAATGAGGCCAATCACCAGATTGCAAACCCAGCTCAGGAAGCTGTTGGTTTGCCCAATTGAATGATTTGCTTGGCTTGTCCCATTTATTTCAAACTAAAGAATGGAGGCCCCTCAATCAGCCCACACTTTGCCCTATCAGATTGTGTGGGTTCATTCTGGATGGGCCATCAATGGGTATCTGGTCCTCAAAAGTAATGCATCCCCATTTGGATGCCTTCTTTGAGGCCAAAATGTTTATTCTCCTTCAAGTTCCTCTAGGTAAGCTCTCATAATCCCTGTATGCATTTTTTGAATTTCTATGCTGTTTCGATTGAGAAACTTTGAAGAGCTTTTTTCTCTTTTTTCACACAGCATGTCCTCTAGCCTGAGAAAGTCCTTCAACCCTGACCTCAACACAGGACTGTTATAAATTTCCACACAAGAAAACATAGTGTTTATGAAGGAAAAACTATGAGAAAAGCAAACAGAAATATAGAACCAGTGTGAGTTTTTGCTCAATGTTCCCCAGGCCATCAAAAATAAAGTAGAAAAATATAGACTATTAAGAATGTAAGTTACTTATTAATATTTTATATCTAATGGATATATACAACTCTAAATAAACTAAAGAATATGCCTTCTTTTTAGAAGCCCAAGAAGTATTACTTTTCTTTGGCCATATTTTTGACTGCAAAGACTTTTCAATATACTACAAAACACTACAAGTCTCTGAGCTTTCTGATAACAACCTAAAAACTTAGAAATTAAGAATGCAAAGAGACAGTTAAATGATTAAATCACCAATATTTTCTGAAAACTCTCTTTTGACAAATCTTTGGGTTAAAAAAATTAAAAATTATATTTCACAATATTTAAAAATATTAATATTCACAACACTATCAGAATTTAATACTATGCATTATTTAATTTAAATAATCTGTAATGACACAATAAATAACATAATCTTTTGAGGTTTATCCATATCGTGACATGTAGGTATACTTTATTTTAACTGAAACACAAAAGAAAGCTGTATTTTTGTATAAAAATGTTTTCAAAATTAGATGCAATGAATGTTAATCTAAGATACTGTAAATATCCAACACTGACAAAAGACAGATCAGTTCCTATAAAACTGATCTAACAGATCAGTTGCTACAAAAATTTTTTAAAAAGTTGCCATAAAATTATGGCCCCACCAAAAGAAATAGAATTTTTAATGATGAAAGAATGTACAATCTTACTTCAAATTAAAAAAATAAAAATTAAGTTCAAAATGAAATACAATTTCTAAATGTCAGAAGGCAAAGATTAGTATAGTTTCTAATTTACAGAGTGGAAGGCATTCAGCTACCTTGGTGTAGTATGAAAGTGTTTCAGCATCTATAGAACATAAATGACAATAATTATCATTTAAAACATTCATTTCTTTGGCTCCAGAATTCTGGTTCTAAAAATTATTCTACAAATATAACTTCCAGGGTATAAGAAAATATTCACAAAGATGTAAACTGAAGCATTATTTGTAATAAGAAAAAAAAAACATTATGTACTTGCTCACGAATAAGAAAATGTTTAACAAATTAAGGTCCATCCAAACAATGGAACATTTCAAGCCAATAAAAAAAGAATCCTGTCATTGACAGGAAGTGTTCATGGGAAGTGCTGGCAATGTTCTGTTTCTTGGTCTGGATGCTGCTGACATGGGTGTGCTCATGGTTAGAATTTGTCAAGCTGTATACTGATGTGCATGTATCTGTATGCTGCCATGTCATATCATATATCATACCATTGTATATATTGCAGGGATTGAAAAACAGTTTTTTTAAGAGCCAGAGGTTAAATATTGAAGATTTGTGAGATAAACAGTACCAGTCACAGCTACTCAATTCTGTTGCTGTAGTGGGAAAGCAACCATAGACAATTTGTAAATAAGTTAGCGGAGCTGTGATCCAATAAAACTTTGTTTATAAAAATAGGTGGTGAGTCTGTAACCATAATTTGCCACTTTCTGTTACATAATACATAGAATAAATATGTTTGTGTTATATTATTTTATAATATTTTTTTCAAAAGCATGAAGTCCATCTATATTTGCTAATAATTAATATAACGTAGGTGAGGACAATTACTCTATCTAGAACAATTATGGATCCTCAAAAAGAAGACATATAAAACATATAGGTTCATGTTTTGGGTGTTTGCATGAAGAATATTTCTGGAACTACTCACAACACCTCACTCCAAGAGGTCACTTGTGAGTTAGACTAAGATCTGGGATTGGTGAGAGTCTAAATCAGGGGTCCCCAAACTTTTTACACAGCGGGCCAGTTCACTGTCCCTCAGACCATTGGAGGGCCGGACTATAAAAAAATCTATGAACAAATCCCTACGCATACTGCACATATCTTATTTTAAAGGAAAAAAAAATGGGAACAAATACAATATTTAAAATAAAGAACAAGTAAATTTAAATCAACAAACTGACCAGTATTTCAATGGGAATTATGGGCCTGCTTTTGGCTAATGAGATGATCAATGTCCGGTTCCATATTTGTCACTGCTAGCCATAACAGGTGATATGACATGCTTCCGGAGCCGTAATGCGTGTATCCCACGTCACCAGAAGTAGTACTGTATGTGAGTCATGCTGCGCTTTGTGGCGCCACCACATACAGTACTTCCGGAGCACAGGATGAGGATGGATCCTGTGCTCCTCTCCCTGACCACCAATGAAAGAGGTGCTCCTATCAGAGGTGCAACGGGAGCCAGATAAATGGCCTCAGGAGGCCGCATGTGGCCTGAGGGCTGTAGTTTGGGGACCCTTGGTCTAAATTTTCACTGTAAAGACGCAAAAATTATTTTCATATGTATGGTAATTATTCTAAGCCTTAAAATGAGGTTTAACCAATAGATTATATATAATAGATTTATCTACCTATTAGTATTGAATTTTCTAAAAATAATCATTTTTATTCTATAAGAATGGCAACCTAGTGAAGATAATAGCATTTTCTATCTGTGTGTGCAAAAACTTGTCTGCCAAGTAACAGGGAACAAAACGCTGAAAACTAATTACTAACAGCTCTTTGTTTATAAACATATTCTCTCATTGACTTATAAGAGCAAATTAAAATTTTATTATCTCTAAAAAGAAATGCCATTTCTTTCTATTAGTGTTATGTATTTATATGGGAAGGTGTGAAATAAAATAGAGAATACAATATAAAGAATATTAATAGCTTTTTTTTGTAAGTCACAAATATGCATTACTGATTTTAAGGGTATGGTCTTTAGTGTTAAAGTTATTAGAATAAATGTCATTACAGAGAAGAAAATCAAGATAGCTCTTTACTTATTAACATATAATTAACTTCAATTATATATTTGCATAAAAACCACAAAATGGAAAATTCTTGCAATCTAGATAGACTCTTTCAGCATCAGTTGCACCTGTTGGTTAACTGAGGAAGGTGATTGGCCAGAGGGCATATGCAAAAAGCAGACTTAAATTTAAGGTGCATAAGTCTAACATGTGCAAAATGAGAGGATTAAAACCTAAAAATAGCTTGGGGCCCAGTACTTTTCTGGTTAGTTGAAAGCTTAATGGAATATAACAGATTGTAGAATATATATTCAGTAGGGACAAAGTAATACAGACAAAGAGTGGCAGTAGCAGGTAGAACCAAGATTCACAGTAACAAACAAGGCCATATGTACATCTTGACCATGATGTAAAATTTCTCATTTAAATATATTTGCTTTCGTAACATTCTCAAGTTTCTCAAGAATTTACTGAAAATTCTAAAATTCTACATCATTAAAGCAGAGGACAGCCAATTAAAAAAAATAAAGATGTTAGTGAAGTCACCATGTATTTGATAGGCTTTCCCATTTTTAAAAAAAGTAACTTTTTATTTTTTGAAACCAATACAATCATATTTTTATTTGGTAATAATGAAAAGATAGAAAAAGATTTAAATGTTTCAGTACAAAAAAAAACAACTGAGCCTAACCAGTGGTGGCACAGTCAATAGAGTATCAACCTGGAATGCTGAGACCAGGTTCAAAACCCTCAAGTCATCGGTTTGAGTGTGGTCCCATCGGGCTTGAGTTCAGGGTCACTGGATTGAGCATGGGATCATCAACATAATCCCGTGGTTGCTAGCTTGAGCTCAAAGGTCAAACTTGAGCCTCATCTGGAGATATGTCCAGGAGACAGCTCCTGATTTCAGCAAGTGGGTTGGTCATACACTATTGTGGAACTTAGAAGAAATAACATCAGAATAATAAATGTTGACTACAAGTGGTTGTTCTACCATGGGCTGGAGTTTTCACATTTTCCAGTTATTCAGGATTCATTCTCAGAGGACTCTAGCCAAGCCAGTGACCCCTTGCTCAAGGCTTTCCCATTTTTTATCTCATGGGTTCCTCTCGTCATAAAAGTATTTGTGGTACTCTGTGATATTATAGCTCTTTACTAGGCCTTGTAGGAGGAAATTAAATATATAGTTATTAACTACTGAACTTGGATTAAAGATATTCACAAAACATCTCCTCCAGTGAATAATAATCTGCTTATTTTTAATAAGAACACATCCTGTTTTACTTTCAAGGGGACATGGACTCATATGCATCCACAACCGAAAATTCTGGCAGAATTACAGAAGTTGAGAATTCCAGCAACACCTTTACTATCTTTGGTCTGATTGTTCCCCTCTGTTCTCTGCATTAAATGCCCATCTTGGACCTCAGACTTGGCTGACTGAGTGTCCCTTCAGTATGAAGCCAATGTGAACATTTAGGTAATAAAGATTTTATGCTTCTAATTAATAAGTTCCTATATCCCTATTATTGTGAAACCAACTTTTTATTTATGATCTGATAAAGTATAAAAATATATTTTCTAATGTTAAAACATTGGATATGGGGGGGAGATTCAATTACCTTTGATAGTTAAAGGGTTAAATATAAGAGTTATTCATCTTTTTTTTTTTACTGACATGTGTTGGAACACACCTGCTCCACAAGGGATGATATAGGTGGTGAAACCCCCAAGGTAAAAAAAGCATGAGGAGCCAAAGACAAGGTGATACATTCTTCAATGTTTTATTGCTGCTTCGTCTCAGCTGCTGCTCCTTCTGCTTCTGATGCTCCCTCTTCTGATGTTTCTCAGTCTCAAGTCTCAAGCATCCTCTATTCTCAGTCCTAAAGTCTCCTACCTAGCAGTGCCAGCGCAGGTAGATATAGGGCTTAGGGACAATAGTGGCATGGGGTCAATATCACATCAACCATTACATCAGTGTAGTGATGTCAACTTGCTGAGCCATCTAGCCTATACTCAAAAAGGTAGTCTTCTGGGCTGCTGGGAACCAAGGCTAAGTCAGTTAGTCCAAATATGCGTGGGAGTTGGTAGTAAGGCACATGGCCCAGAAAGTTGGGGGAGCTGGTGCTGCTTGAAGTTTCTCATGAGAACCAGAGCTCACATTCTGCTTTCCCTATGAGCATCCTCACAAGGAGCTATATCTTAACTACCCCTAAAACACAAAGATGGTCTTCTATTATTAGGGTAGACTCTTCTGATTTTTTATAATTGCCTAAAACTCTGTAAGTCAAACTATGAACACTTACAATAATGAGCATGTGTTAAGTATTTCCTAGCTCCACTATCTCTCAGTGTGTTGGTTTTAATCTTAATTATAGTCTTGGAAGTACAGCTAGTGCTCGACTTACAACAACGATTGGTTCTGACAGACCAGTCGTAACATGATTGGTCGTAAGTTGAGTAGGCTATATCTATAGTACTGTGAAATGATGTTATAAAAATCTTTAAGTCATATTTTATCATAATTTTCTTTCATTATTGTTATATATCATAATTTTCTTTGTTCATTTTATACCATTTGTATCATCTCTACACCATTTTGTTTCTTATTTTTACATTCATCAGGTTTAAGTAAAACACTACATTACCAGTACAACTGGTTTAATATTTGCAAAACATACAAAAATACAAAAAACAGATGTGAAAAATACCATAGAAAACATTTTCTCAATTGCAAAACATATCAAAATATATAAACATGTACAAAACATTTTAATGGCCGCTGGTGCTTGGTGCTTGATGTCATCATTTGAGGCAGCAGTTGGGGTTACTGGAGTTGGTTTTTTCATAAACATGTGTGATCACATTCACTTTCTTTCCTCCTTCATACTTATTCATTGATTTCTTTCTCATATGTGCCTTGAACAGCGGGTTATAGCAGAGCGAGTGGCCACTTGCTCAAGCCAGTGACATTGGGCTCAAACCAGCGACCATGGGGTCATGTCTATGATCCCATGCTCAAGCCAGGGCCCCTGCACTCAAGCTGGTGAACCCATACTCAAGTCAGGTTCACTGACTTGAGCCCGCGTTCATTTTCGTGTTGAGATCTATGGCCTTTCTTTCCTTCTCGGCAGGCTGAGGCATAGACAAAGACAATTTCCTCTGGTAGACATCTTGGGAGGGGTTTGATAAAAAATATCAAGGACACAAAACACAAATTGCTGTACCGAGTCTGGAATAACAGTTGAAATGGTGCACGCAGAGATGGTAGTGCTGCTGGAAGCTGGTCCGCACAGTCATACACCCAGCTGGGCAACACTTGCACTGCCAGATGCAGAGCAATCATGGTTAACGACTGTGGTCATAAAGTTGAATGGTCGTAAGTTGCATAGGTCTTAAGTCGATCAATATCTATAGTATGATGCTCCTTCTCATTTCTCAGATGGAAAGTTGCTGTGGCCCTGGCCGGTTGGCTCAGCGGTAGAGCGTCGGCCTGGCGTGCAGGAGTCCCGGGTTTGATTCCCAGCCAGGGCACACAGGAGAAGCGCCCATCTGCTTCTCCACCCCTCTCCCTCTCCTTCCTCTCTGTCTCTCTCTTCCCCTCCCGCAGCCGAGGCTCCATTGGAGCAAAGATTGCCTGGGCGCTGAGGATGGCTCTGTGGCCTCTGTCTCAGGTGCTAGAATGGCTCTGGATGCAACAGAGTGATGCCCCAGAGGGGCAGAGCATTGCCCCCTGGTGGGCATGCCGGGTGGATCCCGGTCAGGCGCATGCGGGAGTCTGTCTGACTGCCTCCCTGTTTCCAGCTTCGGAAAAATGAAAAAAAAAAAAAATTAAAAAAAAAAAAAAAGTTGCTGTGCATAGAGGTGAACTCCATTCACATGGACAAGTCAGCACCGAAGGTTGGATTTGAAGCCAGGCAGCTGGGCTCCAGCACTCTCCTGTCCTAACCAGGTGTAAAAATGTTTAGAACTATCAACTATTTTCCAACACAGATAGATGAAACCTAGTTATGCTTTGCCTTATGAAATTATTTGTTGTGAGAAAAGGCTCTATTTGTATTAGTTAAATGATCCAATAGATTGCACATAAAAAGGTGTCACTAGGTATCTTCTGTGGTTTTAACTTTACCCTGCAACTTAGTTGATACTCTGTATTTACCAGACAAATGATTTCTTAGTTATAACTGGAATGTATGGATTATCTACTACCCCTGAATCCCTGTGCTTTGCTATTTTATCTCTAACCACAAGGATCATCATGTTCATGTAAAAGATGAGAACATTGAAGCCCTGAGGAGGTAAATGACCTGGTCCCCTCCCAGAGGCAGTGGAGCTCTCAGCTTCCCTCACCAGCTCCAGTCTGTGCTCATTGACTGTCCATGCTGCCCCTCTTTGAAAACAAAATAACTTCCTTTCCCCTGACCATTTGTCATTCTCCATTCCAGAAGTCTAACATCATGGGAGTATAACATGTTCCTTTTACATTATAAAACATAATTGTAGACACTATCATTCTTTTAAAAAATGATAAATATATGAGTTACCATGCAGCCACACATTTTTGAAAAGAGGTTAGTGTTGATTTCCAAACTGAC
This sequence comes from Saccopteryx bilineata, assembly GCF_036850765.1. Lineage (NCBI taxonomy): Eukaryota > Metazoa > Chordata > Mammalia > Chiroptera > Emballonuridae > Saccopteryx > Saccopteryx bilineata. The sequence continues at coordinate 121,995,932 of NC_089494.1, forward strand.
TTTGCTCCTTTTCTGTCTCTGGTGCCTAGGAGTCTTACCAAGACCAAGGTAGCTGGGACTGATAGGGACTCAGGCAAAAGTGGATTGGGTCATTGAAGCAACTTTTGCCAAAACAGTCTTCTGGTATTTTCCTAGGTTGGAATAAGCTTGACCAATCTTCAGACAATAGTCTTCTATCCTAATGAAGTTGATCAATACATCTGCTGAAATTACAGATTGTTCCATTATTGTGTAGATAAAGGAATTCCTGCTTCTGGTGCTTATAAACACTAAATAGTTACAACTATTATCCCATTCTGCTGATGTAAATGACCCATTGCTACTCTGCCAGGTTCTACTTGGACTCATTTTAATGCTGCAAGAGTTCACAGGCTAAAACCTTTGGCTCCTTATTTTGAGTCTCACTCATAACCTCAGCCATGTTCTCTGTAAATTTTTTTTTTCTTCTGAAGCTGGAAACGGGGAGAGACAGTCAGACAGACTCCCGCATGCGCCCGACTGGGATCCACCCGGCACGCCCACCAGGGGGCGATGCTCTGCCCCTCCGGGGCGTCGCTCTGCGGCGACCAGAGCCACTCTAGCGCCTGGGGCAGAGGCCAAGGAGCCACCCCAGCGCCCGGGCCATCTTTGCTCCAACAGAGCCTTGGCTGCGGGAGGGGAAGAGAGAGACAGAGAGGAAGGAGGGGGTGGGGAGTGGAGAAGCAAATGGGCGCTTCTCCTGTGTGCCCTGGCCGGGAATTGAACCTGGGTCCCCCGCACACCAGGCCGACGCTCTACCGCTGAGCCAACCGGCCAGGGCATCTGTAAATTTTTGTTCATTACTCACACCAGAATTCTTTTTTAATTTGACACATGTATAGTTTAATGCATTAGGGATAGGGTAGTGTGACATGCTTCATTTTTACTTGGGAACTACTCAGTTTGAAGTATATTCTACAATACATTGCTCTGCATGAGTATGCTAAAATTGGATAAATCATCCAAATTTCCCCACCAATCAGTATCCACATAGTGGAGAAGTACAAACAGAAGGTAAATTATGGTTTAAAATAAAATAAATCTCTCATGTATTATATTACATCCAAAGCTATAGAATCATGAGACTGTTTATGTAAAAATACATAGGCACAGGCAGTTAGTATTGAATCTTCCTATGTAATTTCAGGGATGGACCCTACTGTACAACCTAAAGCAAAGTAATTCTCATATGCATTCTGCCTTTCCTCGCTGCCACTTATTCTGTGAATAAAGGCATGAAGATTCAAGAACCAGATCAACAATCATCATAATTTTCTCAAAGGAGACTTAGAGACCAGACCCCTATGCAATTGCTAGCAGATCGCACTGGTCAGACACAGTTAAACATTATTGCAGAGGCAATTGGATTTGAAACTACAGGCTTGGATCCAATGACACCTGAAATTCCTTCCTGCGAAGTGCTGCTCTGCTTTATGACGCAGCTCTTCACTCAACAAGGAGAAAGTAGATCTCAAACCTGGTGAAAAAAAAAGATAAAGACAAAGAGGAAGAGAGAAAGAGAAAGGCTAAAACAAGGGGTAAAGAGGAGGAAGAGAGAGAGGAGGGACATGTGGGAGTTTGTGGGGAGGAAAAACCAATGACAGTGACATCAATGGAACTGAGCATTATTCAGTTCAAGTTAATTATTGAAAAGTACTTTAACATTTTTTTATCTATTTCTTCTCTATGCATTAACATTTGTTTGCTAGGGATTAACTGAAAAAAACAGATTTCATGAGAGATACAGTAAAGCGAAATGAAATGAAGCCAATAAGGAAGTGTAATTCGGATTTTGGGAGTCTGTGTAACTGGTCCCAAAGTTACTTTTTGTTTCCCTTGTTAAATTAAAGCACCTGGTGTAATCATGCCTCTGCTCACATACATACTCTATCACATAGGACCAGGACAAAGCCTTGGTAATTGTACACAAGCAACAAATATTTGTTTATTGATTGTCAATCTGTTCTAATAAAGGAATCTCCAGAGATCTTTGGTTACACTTCTGATTAATTTTTTAAAGAAGATTTAGGAACCAGATCACTTGTACAACCACCAGAAGGTTGCACCATTTAAGATACAGTTAAACATTACTGTGTAAAGGTTTTATGGCTTACATGCCATAGCAAGCCTGTGGAGATTTTTATCTAACACATAAAAAGGTTGAGGATGGTACATAATAAATGGCATAGCATTATGACTTTCTTTGATGTTTATTGTAATGGGATAAACCATGATTAATCCTTATATTCTCAAGTACAAATCCACAGAATTTACATTATAATTTACCAGGAAATAATGCCCAGCATTTTCACAACTCTGCCACTTGAGAAAAGAGCCAGAAGAGAAGCATTTTAATGAGATAATAGGTTATTTTCCCTCTATCATGAGAGCATGAGCACCATTGCATTTCACCCTTCAGTGAGGTTTTCTATCTTCTCTGTATTTCCTGTGAAATTTAAATTTTATTGGTCTGATACTGCTTCTAATTTCACCAATCTAAAGAAAGCAGTCTTTTCAACTAAAGAAGATGGCAGTGGAGTAGGTGGATGCACAGATGCCCAGCTCTCAACACCAAACTGGAATACAAATCAATTTAGGAAAAATCAGCATGAAAAACAAACACTGAACTACAAGAACAGCTCTCAAAAACCAAGGAGCAAAGAGGAAGCCACAATAATCCTGGTAAGGAGGGCCTGAATCTCCTCTGCTTACAGGAATGGCAGGGGAGGGGGTGGTGAGGCTGAGAGCCCAGAGAGGATTTCACAGAGGAAAAAGAGCAGAAACTACTGCTCACAGCCACTTACCTGGCAACCAGGGAGCAAGGTGGGTTGAAAAGACCAGCTTATCTCCCAAGTGGAAAGGACAAGGAGAGGGACAGACTGTGAGGGGCTAAGGTATGCAAGAAATGAAATAAAAAAGCTGACTCATTCGTGCTGGAGGCAGCCATAGCTGGGAGAGGAACTGAAACTTTCACAAAACAGAGCTGAAGTGCCTCTGGATCAGAGATCTCCAGATATCTATCCAGCTCCAATCAGCGCAAAAAGACATAGCTGAAAACAAGAAGTGGGGAGGAGGGGCAGTAACTCAGGTCTCCATGGAGATCTGAGATACACCTCCCCCTACTGAAGCTGAGAAAAAACCCTGCCTCCAGTGAGATTAGTTGGTGGAAGAGACCTTCAGCGTCTCAGGTTACACCCACAGCATTCCTGGATACAGTTTCAAGGAAGCCCCCTGCTGAGATCAGTTAACAAGACTATCACCTGTTAAGAAAACAAACAAATCAAGACTTCAAAGCTGCCCAAATCCGAAAGTGGATTACAAATAATAGCTGATACCAACCCAAGAAGACCTAGAAATAACACAACTGAAAACTGGAGGCAGACAACACCAAGCCTAGACTCAACCAACTCTACAAATAAAACACCATTATGAGAAGACAAAGGAGTGCAACCCAAATGAAACCACAAGAGACACCTTTGAGAGATGAGCTGAGTGATATGGAAATAATCAAACTTCCAGATGCAGAGTTCAAAATGATGATTGTAAGGATGCTTAGGGATCTCAGAACAACAATGGAGGGGCAGTTTGAAAACCTAAATAAAGAAATAGCAAGTATAAAAAAGGATATTGAAATATTAAAAAAGAATCAGTCAGAGATGACAAATACAATATCAGAAATGAAGACCACAATGGAAGGAATTAAAAACAGGATGGATCCAGCTGAGGATCGAATCAGTGAGTTGGAGGAAAACTGGAATGAAGGCATGAAACCAGAGAAGAAAAGAGAAAAGATACTCAAAAAGTCAGAGGAAACACTTAGAGAGCTCTGTGACAACATGAAGAGAAATAACATCTGCATCATAGGGGTTCCTGAAGAAGAAGAAAAAGAACAAGGGATAGAGACTTTGTTCAATCATATCATAACTGAAAACTTCCCTAAATTAATGCAAGAGAAACTCTCACAAGTCCAAGAAGAACAGAGAATTCCATTAAAGAGAAACCCAAAGAAACCTACACCAAGACACATCATAATTAAAATACCAAAGCTAAGCGATAAAGAGAAAATATTAAAAGCTGCAAGAGAAAAAAAAGTTATTACCTACAAAGGAGCCCCCATAAGGATGACATCCGACTTCTCAACAGAAACACTTGAGGCCAGAAGGGAATGGCAAGAAATATTCAAAGTAATGCAGAACAAGAACCTACAACCAAGACTACTTTATCCAGCAAGGCTATCATTTAAAATCGAAGGAGAAATAAAAAGCTTCCCAGACAAAAAACAACTCAAAGAATTCATTACAACCAAACCAACGCTGCAAGAAATGTTAAGGGGCCTGTTGTAAACAGATCAAAGTTGAAAAAGAATATAGCAAAAAAAGGAATACAACTTTAAAGAAGAAAATGGCAATAAAAAACTACATATCAATAATAACCTTAAATGTAAATGGATTAAATGATCCAATCAAAAGACATAGGGTAGCTGCATGGATAAGAAAACAGGACCCATACATATGTTGTCTACAAGAGACACACCTTAGAACAAAAGACACACATAGATTAAAGGTAAAAGGATGGAAAAAAACATTTCATGCAAATGGAAATGAAAAAAAAGCTGGGGTAGCAATACTTATATCAGACAAATTGGACTTTAAAACAAAGGATATAGTAAGAGATAAAGAAGGCCACTACATAATGATAAAGAAAGTAATCCAACAGGAAGATATAACTATTATAAAAATCTATGCACATAATATAGGAGCACCCAAATATATAAAACAGACTTTGATGGATTTAAAGGGTGAGATCAACAGCAATACTATAATAGTAGGGGATTTCAATACCCCACTAACATCACTAGATAGATCCTCAAGAAAGAAAATTAACAAAGAAACAGCAGACTTATTGGAAACACTAGATCAACTCGATTTAATAGATATCTTCAGATCCTTTCACCCTAAAGCAGAAGAATATACATTCTTTTCAAGTCCTCATGGTACATTCTCTAGGATAGACCACATGTTAGGGCACAAAAGTGCTCTCAACAAGTTTAAGAAGACTGAAATCATATCAAGCACTTTCTCCGATCACAACGGCATGAAACTAGAAATGAATCACAGCAGAAAAGCTAAAAAATTCTCAAACACATGGAAACTAAATAGCAGGGTGTTAAATAATGAATGGATTAAGAATGAGATCAAAGAAGAAATAAAAAAAATTCCTAGAAATGAATGATAATGAGCATACAACAACTCAAAATTTATGGGACACAGTGAAAGCAGTGCTGAGAGGGAAGTTCATAGCACTACAGGCACACTTTCAGAAGCTAGAAAAAGCTCAAATAAACAACTTAACCCTACATCTAAAAGAATTAGAAAAAGAACAGCAAGTAAAGCCCAAATGTAGTAGAAGGAAGGAAATAATAAAGATCAGAGCAGAAATAAATGACATAGAGGCTAAAGAAACAATACAGAGGATCAATGAAACTAGGAGCTGGTTCTTTGAAAAGGTAAACAAAATTGATGAACCTTTAAGTAGACTCACCAAGAAAAAGAGAGAGAGGACTCAAATAAATAAAATTAGAAATGAGAGAGGAGAAATAACAACTGACACAACAGAAATACAAAATATTGTAAGAAAATACTATGAAGAACTGTATGCCAAAAAACTAGACAACCTAGATGAAATGGACAAATTCCTTGAAACATACAATCTTCCAAAAATCAATCTGGAAGAATAAGAAAACCTAAACAGACCGATTACAACAAAGGATATCGAAACAGTTATCAAAAAACTCCCAACAAAGAAAAGTCCAGGGCCCGATGGCTTCACAACGGAATTCTACCAAATATTCAAAGAAGAACTAACTCCTATCCTTCTCAAACTATTTCAAAAAATTCAAGAGGAAGGAAGACTTCCAAGCTCCTTTTATGAGGCAAGCATAATTCTGATTCCAAAACCAGGCAAAGACAACACAAAGAAAGAAAATTATAGGCCAATATCTCTGATGAATATAGATGCTAAAATCCTCAACAAAATATTAGCAAACCGGATCCAACAATATATGGAAAAAATCATACACCATGACCAAGTGGGATTTATTCTGGGGAGGCAAGGCTGGTACAATATTCATAAATCAATCAATGTGATTCATCACATAAACAAAAAGAAGGAGAAAAACCATATGATAATTTCAATAGATGCAGAAAAAGCATTTGATAAAATCCAGCACCCATTCATGATCAAAACTCTCAGCAAAGTGGGAATACAGGGAACATACCTCAACATGATAAAAGCCATCTATGAGAAACCCACAGCCAACATCATACTCAATGGGAAAAAATTAAATCCATACCCTTAATATCAGGAACAAGGCAGGGGTGCCCCCTTTCACCACTCTTATTTAACATCGTCCTGGAAGTCCTAGCCACAGCAATCAGACAAGAAGAATAAATAAAAGGCATTCAAGTTGGAAAAGAAGAAGTAAAACTATCATTATTTGCAGATGATATGATATTGTATATAGAAAACCCTAAAGTCTCAGTCAAAAAACTACTGGACCTGATAAATAAATTCAGCAAAGTGGCAGGATATAAAATCAATACTCAAAAATCAGAAGCATATTTATACACCAACAATGAACAGTCAGAAAGAGAAATTAAGGAAACAATCCCCTTCACAATTACAACCAAGAAAATAAAGTACCTAGGAGTAAACTTAACCAAGGAGACTAAAGACTTGTACTCGGAAAATTACAAAGCATTGATAAAAGAAATCAAGGAAGATACAAACAAGTGGAAGCATATACCGTGCTCATGGTTAGGAAGAATAAATATCATTAAAATGTCTATATTACCCAAAGCAATCTATAAATTCAATGCAATACCAATTAAAATACCAATGACATACTTCAAAGATATAGAACACATATTCCAAAAATTTATATGGAACCAAAAGAGGACACGAATAGCCTCAGCAATCTTAAAAAAGAAGAATAAAGTGGGAGGTATCACACTTCCTGATATCAAGTTATACTACAAGGCCATTGTACTCAAAACAGCCTGGTACTGGCATAAGAACAGGCATATAGATCAATGGAACAGAACAGAGAACCCAGAAATAAACCCACAGTTCTATGGACAACTGATATTTGACAAAGGAGGTAAGGAAATACAATGGAGTAAAGACAGCCTCTTTAACAAATGGTGTTGGGAAAATTGGACAGCTACCTGCAAAAAAATGAAACTAGATCACCAGCTTACACCACTCACAAAAATAAACTCAAAATGGATAAAAGACTGAAATGTAGGTCGTGAAACCATAAGCATCTTAGAAGAAAACATAGGCAGTAAGCTCTCCGACATCTCTCGGAGCAATATATTTGCTGATTTATCTCCACGGGGAAGTGAAATAAAAGACAGGATAAACAAATGAGACTATATCAAACTAAAAAGCTTTTGCACAGCGAAAGACAACAAGAACAGAACAAAAAGACAAACTACACAATGGGAGAACATATTTGACAATACGTCTTATAAGGGGTTAATAATCAAAATTTATAAAGAACTTGTAAAACTCAACACCAGTAAGACAAACAACCCAATCCAAAAATGGGCAAAAGAGATGAATAGACACTTCTTCAAAGAGGACATACAGATGGCCAATAGGCATATGAAAAAATGCTCAACATCACTAATCATTAGAGAAATGCAAATTAAAACCACAATGAGATATCACCTCACACCAGTCAGAATGGCACTTATCAACAAAACAACACAGAATAAGTGCTGGCGAGGATGTGGAGAAAAGGGAACCCTCCTGCACTGCTGGTGGGAATGCAGACTGGTGCAGCCACTGTGGAAAACAGTATGGAGATTCCTCAAAAATCTGAAAATCGAACTGCCTTTTGACCCAGCTATCCCACTTTTAGGAATATACCCCAAGGACACCATAGAACGGCTCGAAAAGGATAAATGCACCCGCATGTTTGTGGCAGCATTGTTCACAATAGCGAAGATCTGGAAACAGCCCAAGTGTCCGTCAGAGGACGAGTGGATTAAAAATCTTTGGTACATATATACTATGGAATACTACTCAGCCATAAGAAATGATGACATCGGATCATTTACAAATAACATGGATGGACCTTGACAACATTATACGGAGTGAAATAAGTAAATCAGAAAAAAAAAACAAAACTAAGATGAATCCATACATAGAAGGGACATAAAAATGAGACTCAGAGACATGAACAAGAATGTGATGGCAACAGGGGCGGGAGGTTTGGGGAGGCGGAAGAAAGTGAAGAAGGAGAGAGTGTTTAGGGGAGGGGAGGGGCACAAAGAAAACCAGATAGAAGGTGACAGAAGACAATTTAACTTTGGGGGAGGGGTATACAGCACAATCAAGTGTCAAAATAATCTAGAGATATTTTCCCTCAACATATGTACCCTGATTTATCAATGTCACAGCATTAAATTTAATTTAAAAAAAAGCAGTCTTTAATTCTATATCCCTTGTTGGTACTGAATCATCTTTGACTCCAACCATCAGCCCATATTAATCTCCTACTCAAAAACTACTTATTTTAGGAGTGTAGCACTTATAAAAAAAAAAAGACAGAGTTTCTTGACTCAATAACTTACTAAATACCATAAAAGAAGAAGGGATTGTGTTGATGGAGCCCCCACTATGCACGACAGTGCTAGAAACATGATGGGAACTCAATTATAGACACCCCTCTGCTCCATATGGTTGCATATAACCCTTACAAGAACTACAATATAATGTAGATATCATCATCCTTTATTAGAGAAAGACATGAGGATTAAAACCATTAAATAAGCAGTCATGACATAAAACCTGGGGAGTACCAAAGCTTGTATTTGAACCCAGAAGTGTCTGTCATATAAGCCTACTCAATACACTACATCTCACCTTGGCTTAGAGCAAAAAACACATAATACACATGTGAAGTGCATTACACATGAATAATTAGAGAACCACAGTAGAGTACAATTACTTGACGAGTACATTCATGTGAAGTTAAGAGCTTATTGTGCTGAGTTGGCCTGGCAATTCCAGTTGAGGGTGATATATAAAGAGAATTTTATTACATTTAAGTTTTTCTGGCCATATTTTAAGTCAATATGTATTAGTCTGTCCTTTAAATACCCTTCCAGAAGTGCCTAAATTTTCCAAAATATAAAACAAAACTTGCAAGACTATGAAACTAAAGTGAGTAAAACAAATGAAAATTCAAATGTAACATGCATTTTACAAGACACAGAAAATTTTAGGATTAGAAAGTTAAGAAAACCTTTTGCCCTAAAATCTTTGTTTTGGGCTGAAAAGATTAAAGTCTGCAGAATAAAACATTTTTTTGCCCATTTTTACCTAAAGACAAAATAGAAATTTTAAAGAAGACAGGTTTTTATTCACAACCTACATTTGCACTCTACTATAATGAAATGTTCCTAGTTTCTTAATTTACTAATGCAATTATCAGTTAGTGTTAGAAGCCAAAATGACAATAAAGCCAGTGCCACTGAAGGTGAATTGAGCGTTCTTAATCACTCACCTTCTTCGAGAAATAGAGAAGGCTGATCTGATGTAGCCATATCTTTCCTTTGCAATTTTTTACCTCTTTTTTCTCATTTGGATATGTTGGTACTTGTTTGGTTCACAATTCTTTTGTGGAAGGTATAATGACACTGGATAGATATGGTCAGGTCATTTTAACAACAGATGTTTATTAAATGTCCAAATATGTATCTGGCCAAACCTTGAGTTCTAAGAAATCAGCATCATCTAATGAGGAAAGAGATGTAAAAACAGTTAATTAGATGATGTCAATACTTTTATTTAATTAATTCTATAAGTACATTGCTTACAAAATTAGAGAATATTTGTCACTTTGTGTTCACTTTGAAATATCCCCTAATTTTTGTGAGCAGTATATTTACTTAGCTAAGCATTACATTAAATAATGAACAAAAATATGATTTTCTCAGTCTGCTGATCAAATCACAATAACATAAGTGAAAAATTGCAGCCAGAATGAGTAATAAAAAAGAGAGGTGTACAGTGTTACAAAAGTAAGCCATGAAGGAGGTCTCTACCAAAGTCTAGGAAGTTAAAGACAGTATCCCTTCTTTAGAAAAAAAAATGTTTGTGTACATGTGCACATGATTGACTACTAAGACATAAAGTAAAAATTTTAAATTGGTGAACAAAGTATCACAAAGAAAAATGAGGGGAACAATGATTAGAGGAAAGAGCCATGGAGAAGGGAAAGATTAGACAAAGTCCAGGATGAGTTTGTGCTCATCACCCACACCTGCCTGCAGCTGTGACTTGGAACAACGGTGAGTTCAACCAAATGAACTGTCTCCATGGAGACTTTTGATATGAAGTCACAACTTTCACCAATGTTTTACCCTTACTTAACTCACTAAAATTTACTGTAAGTCCTTATAGTCATTTGCTATAGGAATAAATCTAGTATGTTGTAAAACCACAATACTAAGACTTGAACAATTTGAAAATAACTTGCATCATTTCCTTGGAGTAAAGTACTCTAAATAATTTCTTCTCTCACAAATATATAAGACATTTTTTCTTGAATTAAAGTGCTCTAACATTAAATGGTAATTTTTTTTGAACTTAGACATTCTAGAATGATTAAATCTAACTTTAGCACCTAAAGGAAGGTTAGAAGAACAAGTATTAAGCCATGGAGTATGCCGGTAGAAAAGTGATGCTTGTGCATTGTCAAGAGAAAGAAATTTTAAAAGACTCACACTTAGAGGAGCTTAGGCTGGTGCAGTAAGAGTCATTCAGGGTTAAAATAGGTTGCTCTCGGGCTCCCAATATCTTTTTCTTTTTTCCTGTCTTCACTTCTTTTTAATTTTTATTTTTAATTTGTGTTGACATGGTTTCAAGTGACCAACACAATATAACACCTTCAACCCCTTGCATTGTGCCTCCCATGCCCCATGCAAAGTCTTTTTCCATTCAAATTTACATCCCCTTTGCCCCCTGTTGGGCAAATGAGTTTGTAAAATCTGTGTTTTCTGGGTTTGCTCACTTTTATTGTTAAAAATGGCCACTGCCCACATGAATGGTGCTGCTCAGGTGATACTTTCTGCTAATGGGATACCTTCCTGCTTGGGAAGGGCCATTGTTATGCTAATGTTGCGGGAGGAGGTGTTTATGCACCAAGAAAAGTTTATGAAGAAGCAGAAGAAGAAGGAAGCCATGTTTTTACAGAGTTTATGCAGAGATGAGGAGGGCAAAAGAAAGCCAAGATGGCCAGGTACTGAAGAAGAAGACAGTTTGTGCAAAGAGTAGAAGGGAGAAGGTGTGCAGATAGGGAACAGAGGTGAGGGCTCTTGTGAGCTATACTGAGACTGGTGGGGACCTTTGATTCTAGGAAAATCCAGATGAATCAGTAGCTTTGGGAGCCCTGAATGGAAAGGAAAGTGTTTTCCCTTTGTGTATGTTTTACTTGCCAGCCAGGTGCAAGGCTAGAATAAAGAAATGGCCCACCAGTTTTTGGCTTCGCAATTTCTTTACTGTCTGTCCAAATCTGATGGGAACCTGCATCTGTATAGCCGTGAGAACCTCAACTACTGGCCTTATGTTATAAAGCACTGCATCTCACATTATGAAAGGCACTGTACCTTATTTCATCAAGTTTACGTAGGGACACCCAGTCCAGATGAATTTGAAGAGTTTTATTAGAGGAGGAGATTTATTAAACATGATGGCTGCATATGGCTGACACGGGGCATCTGCAGGCCCAAAACATGCAGTCCCCAAAAATAGTTCAGGGGCTGTTTATATACCCTTAACTATACATGGGCAGGGGGGAAAAAAACCTGACATTGCGGCATAAGCTTTGTTTTTACTTACACAGGTTTGAGAAAAGGATGAAGGGAGGGGGGATGGGACACAATTCATTAGCAAGTTTATAACATTCATCTATAGGGTTTACAAAAAGATGCTTCTATACATTAAAATTTACAAGGCAACACAATGGTAAAAATGTTACTTTACATATTAAAAGACATTCCTATATTTTCTAGTGTTCATTTGCTACTCCTTTGTCCAGAGATACATACATTAACTATATGCTTTCAGGAGGGAAGAGGTAGTTTCCATGGGGACAAATGTCTGTAAATGGTCCATTAGTATAAGAAAAGGTTTAATTTAATCTTTTCTCTCCCTACACCTGGCTAGCTATTCACCCATTTCCCCATAGGTATGAGGGAAGGTCAGAGAATCCAAGTCTCCTTTCTCTTTCTGCATTTACAACACAATGCCATCAGCTATCTTGGTTTTATGCTAATCACACAAGTACAGAGATTATTTACAAAATATCTCTGTACGCCTAGCCCAAATTAATAAAATGTTCTTTAAGCTTCCTAAAATGTTAATATTAATTCTGTAGCCTTTGGTACCTTACAACACTTATACCCCACTCCTCCTACCTCCATCTCTTCTTCCCTCTGGCTATTTCTACCCTGTTGTCTGTATCTATGTGGTATGTATATATAATAATTTGACTAATCCCTACACCTTCTTTGATCCCATCCCCTCATCCCCCTTCCCTCTGACAGCTATTTATCTGTTTCCTGTGTCCCTGACTCTGTTTCCCTTTTGTTCCTCAGATGATTGTGTTCATTAGGTTCCACATATAACTGAGACTATATGATCATTGTCTTCTTCTACCTGGCTTATTTCATTAGCATATGTCTTATCTCCTCCTGTCCAACCAAGGAAAAAGTCCAGTCTTGTCTTCATTAAGCCAAGTATAAAAACCAAAGTGCAGATACTCTGCACCATTTTTTAGGTCATATCAAAGCTCAGTCCAGTCCAAGTACTTCCCAAAGCCTGTACTTGGGACACCATGCACAGGTGGCTGCCAAGCCAGGCAGTATGGGAGCAAATGGGGCAAACACATTTCCAAGCAGGAAGGCAGAGAGAGGGGGTAAAATAAAGAGAAAAAAAAGGTTAAAATGCCAGATTTCTGTCTGGCCTCTGTTTATATTTTTGGGATAAGACTAGCTTTTCTTTAAGCCAGCCAATCAGTTGCTAGAGCATCTCTGTTAGATTCCATATCATCTCTCTTTTCATGGGTCTCAGCTGTTATAGACACTTCCACAGAGATAGGAGTATCTAAATGGTCCTTAAGTTTAGGAAAAGGTTCCAGTAGAGATGAGAAACCTCCTTTGTTTCCTAAGCATCCAAGAATTTTATACTACTCCAAAGCATACCTAATACCTGTATTATGTTTGCTCTCTGTTTTTTGTCTACTGAACAAATTTTATAAGTATGAAAAGTTTTGCCATCTGGGTTGATTCTACCTCAGGTAGAGAACTGTATTTCAGAAGATAGGGCAAATAGGCAATGTGTATTCTGCTTGATAACCTCCCATTTCAGCCTGGAGAAATGACCTACCAACAAATGCTGTTTACTGAGAGTTCTCAGTAGGAGTCTCTAGGAAATCCGAGTGACGTACACAAACAGCCCTGCCTGCAGGAAGGCAATCATGGTGTCCCATGGTGTCTATGGGTCCCTGCCCAGGAGACTGGCAGGATTCAGGGCATTGCAGCAATGACTGATAACATAAATTGCAAGGGAAATTTAGATATTTTAAGTCTTAAAGACCTGGTGAAAAAGTAGGGGGAAGCTTCATTGAACCTCTGGGGCATGGCTGCTCAGGTATGTTGTTGCTCTCCCCAACTGAAGGCAAAGAGGTATTGAACTTTCTGGACTGAAGTCACACTGAGAAAAGAACAGAGGCTCTGTGCAGCCCAGCAGGTGGCTCTGGAAGGTAACCATGGTGCTGCTGGTTTGGGGTTAAGCACTAAAATGGAATAGAGGATAATAATTTTGTTGGTGGCCTTGATGGCTTGAAAAAATCAGTATCCTTATCCATTTAATTTCTTTATAGCAGGAACCAGAAAATGTTACAAGGGCTGGTACGAAGTATGGGAAGGGCTTCCAATAGAAGATTATAACAAACCGTTATTTCATGTAAGTTTTGTACTTTTAAAATGTATCCTTCTTTGCTTAGAAATTAATAATTTATAAAGTCTTGGATAACTAGAGTCTAAATATGTGAAAGAAAATTTCTACTTTAGTAAATACTATATATTTTCTAATGATAGCTTGGTGTTACATTAATATGCAAAAAAATAAATAATAATCTCTGAGATTTGAACCAATATTTATCTCTGATACCAAGAAAGGGCTAGAAAGCAATATATCTAGCTAGAAAGATAGTTTATAATATCTACAGTCATAACTGTGCAATGAGTATATTTGCATCTGATGATACTCAATAGTACAAATGGGTAGATATCTGGACAATTGAGATGTATTGTATTTTTCAGAGGAACTCAGCAAGAGGATAGAAGATCAAAGTGGTGGGGAGAGAGTCACTGATTTGTCTGCGATAATGCAGGAAAACCAAAGGCACACACAGGTCTTCTAATTTTAAATCCTCTGTGCTTTCTACCATATAATGCTCCTGTCTTTACTGACTCAAAAATGGAATTCACCTAAAGTACAATCTCATCAGCACATAGTGATGGAAGGTCTGTGACCTCAGTCTTCTCACCTGCTCACAAGTGACCTTTGAAAAGTCTTTTCTGCCAAGAAAAGACAGCATTTTATTATTGAGATCTTAACAGGATCCCTTTATCACGTGAATGAAGCCTCCATCTGAGTGAACTTTTTACTCATTCACCATTCAAAGACAGTCATTCTTGATTTTAATTGAAAGATAGGCTTCCCAGAAATGTGTGTTAGATGAATCTTTGCACCCTTATCTTCTTTCAAATAAAATGCATAGTTTTAATTAAATATTTGCATAGCACTTTATAGTTTCTTTTAGCCATGCATCTGTAGTTATACTTGCATTTAAAAGTTTCTTCCTCAGTATTTGATGAGTGAAAAAAATGAAAAACTGAGACAGAGAAATAAAATTCAACTTGGCCAACTTCATAGTGGTATATAACTGGTACTAGTAAGCAATATGTCTAACAATAGGGGTACCAGTTAATAGAAAATTAGTGAAAGATCGATTCATTTAGAAAGTCAGCTGGGTTGGTTTCTAGACAAGGTAATCATTATGATCTCACACAATTTCTCACACCACTTCCCCGGTTCTCAGTTGTCTCTTGGTTTATAAAATTGTTTGTTGTCAAAAAGTATATTCCACAAAGCACTCTCCACTTAAATTTTTAAAAAGCAACACTGTCTTTTCAGGGAACTATTGTTACTTCTGTAATTAATGCAAAGTGGCCAGCTGGCCTCCACACTAAACCACTTCATTTTACTCTACCTGGAAAGCAACTTCAATCAAGAAGTAGGGAATTTCCAAGGGATTCTCCATACACAGGGAAGAACAAAAAGAATTGCACAGCCTGAGCAACACACAAGCAACCTGGTGAACTAGATGGCAATTTCTAATGGAGACATTAGCAAAAAATAAGAATACAAATAAGACCAGAATAATAGACCCTGAACTTGCCTGGTCAAAGCACATATAGGAAGCAAGGCACATATAAGAAGCATTTATTGAGGGCTTACATTGTGCTGGGCACTGAGTCATAGGCTTCTCACACAGTACACGTTTGATCCTCACATAGTCCTGGGACATGGGCACTGTTATTATTAGACATCTGTACATGAGGAGAGTGGGACCAGGGAACTCAACCAAAGTAATAGCGCCCCTGCTAACAAAGTCAATTGTCAGAACCAGCATTTTTACCTAACACTGTAGGCTAAAAGCAGCTTTTTGTACAAATGCAGTTTTAGATGTCAGAGGGGAAAAAAAATTTGATTGCTGAAGATGCAGGTAGAATGATAGATTACTGCACAAGTATTAAGGATTACATTTAGAAAACCTCTAGTGAGACATTGAAGTGTGTTTAGTGTTGGTGAATTAAAGAACAAAAAGAAGAAGAAAAAATGCTACTGGCAGATGATATTTTAAAAATGCATCTCTAGATAAATGAATATAAGAGCACCATTAAAGAAGAGCAGGTTGTAATTTTAAATTGTGATAGGACATCATGTTCTTTAACCACAAAGTATGGAGAGAATGCCTTGTTGGCTGAGGAAAAAAGGAAAACAACAAACAGGAAGCTATTACAGGTATTTCATTCTGAAAAGAGTGGATTATTAAAAGAATAGAGATGCCTGACTTGTAGTGGTGCAGTGGATAAAGCATCGACCTGGAACCTGAGGTTGTCAGTTTGAAACCCTGAGCTTGCCTGGTCAAGGCACATACAGGAAGCAACTACTACAAGTTGATGCTTCCTGATACTCTCCCCACTCTTTCTCTCTCTCCTTCTCTCTAAAAATCAATAAATAAAATTTTAAAAAAAGAATACATGAGGGAAATATAATAATGATGATATCTTCTACTGTTATACACATTAAATATTACATTACAATGGATTTTTAAAGAAAAACATTTATTATTATTATTAATTTTAATTTATTGTGTTAACACAGATTCAGGTGTCCCACTCAATATAACATCCTCACCCCCCACCCACCCATTACATCTCCTTTGTCTCTCTCCTCCTAATTTCCTTTCTCTTTCCCACTGAGATTTGCTGTCCAGTTATCTGTATCTATGTGTTATGTGTATATAATATCACTAATCCCTTCACCTTTGCTGATCCCATCATCTCATATCACTTCCCCCTGACAGCTGTCCCTCTGCTCCCTGTGACTCTGCTTTTGTCTTTCTTCTGTTCCTCAGTTCACTTTGTCAATTAGATTCCACATCTAAGTGAGATCTTATATTTGTCTTTCTCTGCCTGGTTTATTTCACTGAGCATAATCTTCAGGTCCATCCATGACATTGCTAAAGACATGATATCCTTCTTTTTCAAGGCTGTGTAGTATTCCATTGTGTATATGTACCACAGCTCTTTAATCCACTCACCCACTGACGAACATGTGGGCTATTTCCAGATCTTGGCTATTGTAAACAATGCTGCAATAAACATGGGGGTTGCATATCTTCTTTTGAATCAGTGATTGGGTATTCATAGGATATATTCCAAAAAGTGGGATAGCTGGGTCAAAGGGCAGTTCTATTAATATTTTTAATTTGTAGAGGAAACAGCATAATGTTTTCCACAGTGGCTACACAAGTCTGCATTCACATCAGCAGTGCAAGAGGGTTCCCTTTTCTCCACACCCTCACCAGCATTTGTTGGTTTGTTAATGAGCACCATTCTGACAAGTGTGAAGTGATATCTCATTGAGGTTTTAATTTTCATTTCTCTGATAATAAGTAACATTAAAGATTTTTTAATATACTTATTGGCCATCTGTGTGTTCTCTTTGGAGAAGTGTCTATTCAATTCCTTTGCCTATTTTTTTTAATAAATTTTTATTAATGGTAATGGGATGACATTAATAAATCAGGGTACATATATTCAAAGAAAACATGTCTAGGTTATTTTGTCATCAAATTATGTTGCAGATTGTCCTCCGTCACCCTCTATTTAGTTCTCTGTGCCCCTCCCCCTCCCCCTAGCTCTCTCCCTCCCTCCCTCCCATGTCCTCCCTCCCCCCCCACCCTTGGTAACCACCACACTCTTGTCCATGTCTCTTAGTCTCATTTTTATGTTCCACCAATGTATGGAATCATGTAGTTCTTTTTTTTTCTGATTTACTTATTTCACTCCTTATAATGTTATCAAGATCCCACCATTTTGCTGTAAATGATCTGATGTCATCATTTCTTACGGCTGAGTAGTATTCCATAGTGTATATGTCCCTTTATCCAGTCTTCTATTGAAGGGCTTTTTGGTTGTTTCCATGTCTTGGCCACTGTGAACAGTGCTGCAATGAACATGGGCCTTTGCCCATTTTTTAATTGGATTGTTTAACTTCCTAGTTTTGAGTTTTAGAAGTTCTTTATAAATTTTGGTTATTAACTCCTTATCAGACATATTGGCAAATACATTCTCCCATTGTGTTGGTTGTCTTTTTATTTAGTTAATGCTGTCTTTTACTGTGCAAAATCTTTTTAGTCTGATATAGTCTCATTTGTTTATTTTGTCCTTTATTTCACTTACCATGAAGATAAATTGGCAAAAATATTGGATGAGAAATATTGGAGAGTTTACTGCCCATATTTTCTTCCAACATGGTATGCTTTTGCAACTTACATTTAAGTCTTTTATCCATTTTGAGTTTATTTTTTGAATAGTGTAAGTTGGTGGTCCAATTTATTTTGCATATACCTGTCCAATTTTCCCAACGCTGTTTTTAAAAAGATTGTCTTTACTCCATTGTGTGCTCTTATCTTCTTTGTCAAATATCAATTGACCATAAAGGTGCGGGTTTATTTCTGGGTTCTTTGTTCTGTTCCATTGATTTGTATCCCTGTTCTTATGCCAGTACCAAGCTATTTTGATTACTATGGCCTTGTAGAATAACTATATCAGGAAGTGTGATACCACCCACTTTATTCTTCATTTTCAAGATTGCTGAGGCTATTCGTGTTTTTTTCTGGTTTCATATAAATTTCTGAAATATTTTTTCTATATCTTTGAAGTATGCCATTGGTATTTAAATAGAAATTACATTGAATCTGTAGATTGCTTTGGGTACTCTAGGTATTTTAATGATGTTTATTCTTTCTATTCATTAACATGGTATATGTTTTCATTTGTTTCTATTTTCCTTGATTTCTTTATTTAATGACTTATAATTTTTCAATACAAGTCTTTTGACTCCTTGGTTAAATTACTCATAGGTACTTTATTTTGTTGTTGTTGTTGTTAAAATAATGGAAGTTCTTTTCTTAATTTCTCTTTCTGCCAGTTTACTGTTGGTGTATTAAAATGCTACTAATTTCTCTATATTAATTTTATGTCCTGCCAAATTCATTTATCAAGTCTCATAGTTTTTTGACTGAGACTTTAGGGTTTTCATTGTATGGTATCATGTCATCAGCAAAAAATGACAGTTTTACTTCTTCTTTTAGAATCTGGATGCCTTTTAATTCGTCTTCTTGTCTAATTGATGTGGCTAGGACTTCCAGAACTATGTGGAACAAGAGGGTAAAAGGGAGTACCCCTGCCTTGTTCCTGATCTTAAGGGGATTGCTTTTAAATTTTACCCATTATGAACAATGTTGGCTGTTGATTTGTCATAGATGGCCTTTATTATATTGAGGTATGTTCCCTGTATTCCCACTTTGCTGTTTTGATCATAAATGGGTGCTGGATTTTATCAAATGCTTTTTCTGCATCTATTGATATAATCATTGATTTTATCTTTCATTTTGTTTATGTGATGAATCACATTGATTTATTTGTGAATATTGTACCAGCCTTGCTTCCCCAGAATAAGTGCCACTTGCCCATCATGTATTATCCTTTTGATGTATTGCTGGATCTGCTTGCTAATATTTTATTAAGAATTTTTTTTATACATTTCCTGTTTGTCTTTTTTAAAATAAATTTTTATTAATGTTAATGGGGTGACATCAATAAATCAGGGTACATATATTCAAGGAAAACATGTCCAGATTATCTTGTCATTCAATTATGTTGCATATCCATCACCCAAAGTCAGATTGTACTCTGTCACCTTTTATCTAGTTTTCTTTGTGCCCCTCCCCCTTCCCCTCTCCTCATTCACTCCCGTGTCCCTCCTCCCCACAACCCCACAGTCTTGTCCATGTCTCTTAGTCTCATTTTTATGTCCCACCAATGTATGGAATCATGTAGTTCTTGGTTTTTTCTGATTTACTAATTTCACTGTGTCTAATGTTATCAAGATCCCACCATTTTGCTGTAAATGATCCGATGTCATCATTTCTTATGGCTGAATAATATTCCATAGTGTATATGTGCCACATCTTCTTTATCCAGTCTTTTATTGAAGGGCTTTTTGGTTGTTTCCATGTCTTGGCCACTGTGAACAATGCTGCAATGAATAAGGGGCTACATGTGTCTTTATGTATCAATGTTTCTGAGTTTTTGGGGGTACATACCCAGGAGAGGGATTGCTGGGTCATAAGGTAGTTCTATTTTCAGTTTTTTTGAGGAATCACCATACTTTCATCCATAATGGTTGCACTACTTTACAGTCCCACCAACAGTGAATGAGGGTTCCTTTTTCTCCACAGCCTCTCCAATATTTGCTATTACCTGTCTTGTTGATAATAGCTAATCTAACAGGTGTGAGGTGGTATTGCATTGTAGTTTTGATTTGCATTTCTCTAATAACTAGTGAAGATGAGCATCTCTTCATATATCTTTTGGGCATTTGTATTTCTTACTAAGAGAAGTGTCTGTTCATGTCCTCTTCCCATTTTTTTATTGGATTGTTTGTTTGTTTGTTGCTGAGTTTTATAAGTTATTTGTAAATTTTGGATATTAGGCCCTTATCTGAGCTGTTGTTTGAAAATATCATTTCCCATTTAGTTGGCTGTCTGTTTATTTTGTTGTCAGTTTCTCTTGCTGAGCAAAAACTTCTTAGTCTGATGTAGTCCCATTCAATTATCTTTGCCTTCACTTATCTTGCCTTTGAAGTCAAATTCATAGTAAAAATGCCAAAGTTAAGAGACAAAGAAAGGATACTAAAAACTGCAAGTGAAAAGCAGCTAACAGAGGATCCCCCATAAGTATAACATTTGGGTTATCAACAGAAACACTTGAGGCCAGACGGATTGGCAAGAAATATTCAAAGTGATGCAAAACAAGGACCTATGGCTAAGGCTACCTCATCTAGCAAGGCCATCCTGTAAAACTGAAAGGGAAATAAAAAGCTTCTTGACAGGAAACAAACAAACAACAAACAAACAAATAAGAAATTCATGGAATACATTACAATTAAAAGAGTACTGAAAGAAATGATAAGAGACTGCTGTAAAAAAAGCAAAGGAAAAAAGAAATAAAAAAAATTGTAGGTTTAAAGAATAAAATGGCAATAAATAAATATATATCAATAATAACTTAAATGAAAATTGATTAAATGCTCTAATCCAAAGATATACGTATGGTAGTACATGGATAAGAATCCAGACCTCTTAATATGTTGTCTACAAGAGACCTACCTCAGAACAAAAGATGCACATAGTCTGAAAGTGAAGGAATGAAAAAAAGTATTTCATGCAAATGAAAGAAACAAAAAATCTGAGGTAGCAATACTTATTATATCTAACAAAATAGACTTTAAAACAAAGTAAGGGATGAGGAAGGTCATTATATAATGAAAAAAGAAGCAATCCAACAGCAGGATATAACTATTGTAAATATTTATGTGCCTTATATAGGAGCACCTAAATATATAAAGCAGATTTTGATGAACATAAAGGGCGAGATTAACAGCAGTACTATCACAGTAGGGGACTTTAATAACCCACTAATTTCTTTTTTTTTTCATTTAAAAATTTTTTTTTTCTGTATTTTTCTGAAGCCGGAAACCGGGAGAGACAGTCAGAAAGACTCCCGCATGCGCCCGACCGGGATCCACCTGGCATGTCCACCAGGGGGCGATGCTCTGCCCACCAGTTGTTGTGACCAGAGCCACTCTAGCACCTGGGGCAGAGGCCGAGGAGCCATCCCCAGCCCCTGGGCCGTCTTTGCTCCAGTGGAGCCTCGGCTGCCGGAGGGGAAGAGAGAGACAGAGAGGAAGAAGAGGGGGAGGGGTGGAGAAGCAGATGGGCACTTCTCCTGTGTGCCCTGGCCGGGAATCGAACCCAGGACTTCTGCACACCAGGCCGACGCTCTACCACTGAGCCAACCGGCCAGGGCTACCCACTAATTTCAATGAATAGATCCTCCAGAAAGAAAATTAACAAAGAGACAGTAGCCTTAAATGACATACTAGATCTACTGAATTTAATTGATATTTTCAGAAACTTTTATTCCATAGCAGAAGAATATACATTTTTTCAAGTGCTCATTGTACATTTCCTGGGATAGATCACATGTTAGGACACAAAACAAATCTCAATAAATTTAAGGTTGAAATCATATCAAGTATCTTCTCTGATCACAATGGTATGAAAACTATTAATCAACTAAAATAGAAAAACTAAAAAACATTCAAACACACGGAAGCTAAATACTCTGTTATTAAATAACAAATGGGTTAAATGAGATCTAGGAAGAAATAAAAAAATTCTGTGAAACAAATGAAAATGAACATACAACAACTTAAAATCTATGGAACACAGCAAAAGTAGTCTTGAGAGAGAAGTTCATAGCATTATGGGCATAATTTAAGAAGCAAGAAAAAGCTCAAATAATCAACTTAACCCTGCATCTAAAAGAACTAGGAAAAGAACAACAAATAAATCCCAGAAGAAGTAGAATGAAGGAAATAACAAAGATCAGAGTGGAAATAAATGACATAGAGGCTAAAAGAAAAAATACAGAAGATCAGTGAAACCAAGAACTGGTTCTTTGAAAAGGTAAACAAGTTTGATGAACCTTTAACGAGACTCATCAAAAAAAATGCATCGCCCCCTGGTGGACATGCCAGGTGGATCCCAGTCGGGCGCATGCGGGAGTCTGTCTGACTGTCTCTCCCGGTTTCCGGCTTCAGAAAAATACAGAAAAAAAATTTTTAAAAATGAAAAAAAAAAGAAATTAGTGGGTTATTAAAGTCCCCTACTGTGATAGTACTGCTGTTAATCTCGCCCTTTATGTTCATCAAAATCTGCTTTATATATTTAGGTGCTCCTATATAAGGCACATAAATATTTACAATAGTTATATCCTGCTGTTGGATTGCTTCTTTTTTCATTATATAATGACCTTCCTCATCCCTTACTTTGTTTTAAAGTCTATTTTGTTAGATATAATAAGTATTGCTACCTCAGATTTTTTGTTTCTTTCATTTGCATGAAATACTTTTTTTCATTCCTTCACTTTCAGACTATGTGCATCTTTTGTTCTGAGGTAGGTCTCTTGTAGACAACATATTAACAGGTCTGGATTCTTATCCATGTACTACCATACGTATATCTTTGGATTAGAGCATTTAATCAATTTTCATTTAAGTTATTATTGATATATATTTATTTATTGCCATTTTATTCTTTAAACCTACAATTATTTTATTTCTTTTTTTCCTTTGCTTTTTTTACAGCAGTCTCTTATCATTTCTTTCAGTACTCTTTTAGTTGTAATGTATTCCATGAATTTCTTATTTGTTTGTTTGTTGTTTGTTTGTTTCCTGTCAAGAAGCTTTTTATTTCCCTTTCAGTTTTACAGGATGGCCTTGCTAGATGAGGTAGCCTTAGCCATAGGTCCTTGTTTTGCATCACTTTGAATATTTCTTGCCAATCCGTCTGGCCTCAAGTGTTTCTGTTGATAACCCAAATGTTATACTTATGGGGGATCCTCTGTTAGCTGCTTTTCACTTGCAGTTTTTAGTATCCTTTCTTTGTCTCTTAACTTTGGCATTTTTACTATGATATGTCTTGGTGTAGGCCTCCTTGGGCTCCTCTTTAATGAGATTCTCTGTGCTTCTTGAACTTGTGTAAGTTTTTCCTTCATCAATTTAGGAAAATTTACAGCTATGATTTATTTAAAGGGATATATATATAGGGATATTTATCCCTATTTATAGGGATAGTTTTTCTATTCCTTGTTCGATCTCTTCTACCTCAGGAACCCTTATGATGTGGATGTTGCCCCTCCCCTCCCCCAAAACCCTCCATCTCTTCCCCCCAACCCTGTAACCCTCACACTCTTGTCCATGTCTCTGAGTCTCATTTTTAAGTCCCAACTCTGTATGGAATAATACAGTTTTTAGTTTTTTCTGATTTACTTATTTCACTCAGTATAATGTTATCAAGGTCCATCCATGTTGTTGTAAATAATCCAATGTCATCATTTCTTATGGCTGAGTAGTATTCCATAGTATATATGTGCCAAAGCTTTTTAATCCACTCATCCTGTGATGGACACTTGGGCTGTTTTCAGATCTTTGCTATTGTGAACAATGCTGCCATGAACATGGGGGTGCATTTCTTCTTTTCAAACAGTGTTATGTTGTTCTTGGGGTATATTCCTGAAAGTGATATAACTGGGTCAAAAGGCAGTCCAATTTTTAATTTCTTGAGAAATCTCCATACTGTTTTCCACAGTGGCTTCACCAGTCTGCATTCCCACCAATAGTGCAGGAGGATTCCCATTTCTCCATAGCCTTGCCAGCACTTATTCTGTGTTGTTTTGTTGATGAGCGCCATTCTGACCAGTGTGAGGTAATAGCTCATTGTGGTTTTAATTTGCATTTCTCTAAGGATTAGTGATGTTGAGCATTTTTTCATATGCCTATTGGCCATCTGTGTGTCCTCTTTGGAGAAGTGTCTATTCATTTCTTTTGTCCATTTTTGGATTGGATTGTTTGTCTTCCTGGTATTGAGTTTTACAAGTTCTTTATAAATTTTGGTTATTAACCCCTTATCAGACATATTGTCTTCCACTGTGTAGTTTATCTTTTACTTCTGTTCTTATTGCCTTTAGCTGTGCAGAAGCTTTTAGTTCGATGTAGTCCCATTTGTTTATCCTGTCTTTTATTTCACTTCCCTGTGATGATAAATCATCAAATATATTGCTGCGAGAGATGTCGGAGAGCTTACTGCCTATGTTTTCTTCTAAGATACTTCTGGTTTCATGGCTTACATTTAAGTCTTTTATCCATTTTGACTTTATTTTTGTGAATGGTGTAAGATGGTGGTCTAGTTTCATTTCTTTGCATGTAGCTGCCCAATTTTCCCAACACCATTTATTAAAGAGGCTGTCTTTACTCCATTGTATGCCCTTACCTCCTTTGTCAAATATCAGTTGTCCATAGAACTGTGGGTTTATTTCTGGGTTTTCTGTTCTGTTCCATTGATCTATATGTCTGTTCTTATGCCAGAACCAGGCTGTTTTGAGTACAATGGCCTGGAAGTATAACTTGATATCTGGAAGTGTGATACCTCCCACTTTATTCTTCCTTTTCAAGATTGCTGAAGCTATTTGTGTTCTCTCTTGGTTCCATATAAAGTTTTGGAATATGTGTTCTATATCTTTGAAGTAAATCATTGGTATTTTAATCGTATTGCATTGAACTTATAAATTGCTTTTGGTTATATAGACATTTTTTTTGTATTTTTCTGAAGCTGGAAATGGGGAGAGACAGTCAGACAGACTCCCGCATGCACCCGACTGGGGTCCACCTGGCACGCCCACCAGGGGCAACACTCTGCCCACCAGGGGGAGATGCTCTGCCCCTCAGGGGCGTCGCTCTGCCACGACCAGAGCCACTCTAGCGCCTGGGGCAGAGGTCAAGGAGCCATCCCCAGCGCCCGGGCCATCTTTGCTCCAATGGAGCCTTGGCTGTGGGAGGGAAAGAGAGAGACAGAGAGGAAGGGGGGTGGAGAAGCAAATGGGTGCTTCTCCTATGTGCCCTGGCCGGGAATCAAACCCGGGTCCCCCGCACGCCAGGCCGACGCTTTACCACTGAGCCAACCGGCCAGAGCCTATATAGACATTTTAATGAAGTTTATTCTTCCAAACCATGAGCACAGTATATGCTTCCACTTGTTAGTATCTTTTCTGATTTCTTTTATCAATGTTTTATAATTTTCCAAGTACAAGTCTTTAATATCCCTGGTTAAATTTATTCCTAGGTACTTTTTTTTTTTTTTTTTTTGGTTGCAATGGTGAAGGGGATTGATTCCTTAATTTCTTTTTCTGACAGTTTATTGTTAGTGTATTAGAATGCCACTGATTTCTGAGTATTAATTATATATCCTGCCATCTTGCTGATTTCACATATCAGGTTTATTAGTTTTTTAACTGAGACGTTAGGGTTTTTTATATACAATATCATAACATCTGCAAATAATGATAGTTTTACTTCTTTTCCAATTTGGATGACTTTCATTTTTTTTTCTTATCTGATTGCTGTGGCTAGGACTTCCAGAACTATGTTGAATAAGAGTGGTGAAAGGGAACACCCCTGCCTTGTTCTTGATCTTAGGGGATTGCTTTTAATTTTTGCCCATTGAGTATTATGTTGGTTGGGTGTTTGTCATAGATGGCCTTTATCATGTTGAGGTATGTTCCCTGTATTCCCACTTTGCTGAAAATTTTGATCATGAATGAGTGCTGGATTTTATCAAATGCTTTTTCTGCATCTACTGAAATTATCATGTGGTTTTTCTCCTTCCTTTTTTCTTATGTGATGAATCACATTGTTTGATTTGTGAATATTGTACCAGCCTTGCCTCCCAAAAATAAATCCCACTTGATTATGGTGTATGATTCTTTTCATATATTGCTAGTTCTGGGTTGCTAATATTTTGCTGAAAATTTTAGGATCTAAATTCATCAGGGATATTGGCTTATAATTTTCTTTCTTTGTGTTGTCTTTACCTGGTTTTGAGATCAGAATTATACTCGCTTCATAAAAGGAGCTTAGAAGTCTTACTTCCTCTTGAATTTTTTGAAATAGCTTGAGAAGGATAGGAGTTAATTCTTCTATAAATATTTGGTACAATTCATTTATAAAGCCATCTGACCAAGGACTTTTATTTTTTTGGAGTTTTTTAATAACTGTTTCAATCTCATTTGCTGTAATTGGCCTGTTTATGTTTTCTGATTCTTCCAGATTTATTTTTGGACGATTTATATTTCAAGGAATTTTTCCATTTCATCTAAACTGTCTAGTTTTTTGGCATACAGTTCTTCATAGTATTTTCTTACAATATTTTTTATTTCTGTTGTGTCAGTTGTTATTTCTCCACTCTCATTTCTAATTTTATTTATTTGAGTCCTTTCTCTTTTTTTCTTGGTGAGTATGCTTAAAGGTTCTTCTATCCTGTTTACCTTTTCAAAGAAGCAGCTCCTGGTTTCATTGATCCTCTGTACTGTTTCTTTAGCCTCTATGTCATTTATTTCTGCTCTGATATTTTTATTTCATTTCTACTACTACCTCTAGAATTTACTTGTTTTTTTTTCTAGTTCTTTTAGATGCAGGGTCAAGTTGTTTATTTGAGCTTTTTCTAGCTTCTTGAGGTATGCTTGTAATGCTATGAACTTTCCTCTCAGGACTGCTTTTGCTGTGTGCCATAAATTTTGCCATTATAGTTTGTTTCTAAAATTTTTTTTATTTTTTCTTTGATCTCATTAACCCATTCATTATTTGATAATATGCTATTTAGTTTCCAAGTGTTTGAGTATTTTTCAGTTTTTTTGTTGTGGTTGATTTCTAGTTTCATGCCATTGTGATCAGAGAAAGTGTTCCATATTATTTCAATCTTCTTAAATTTCTTGAGGCTGCTTTTGTGCCCTAATATGTGGTCTATCCTAGAGAATGTACCATGAGCACTTGAAAAAAATGTATATTCTGCTACTTTAGGGTGACTGGTTCTGAAGATATCTGTTAAATCGAGTTGATCTAGTATGTTCTTTAATTCTGCTCTTTCTTTGTTAATTTTCTTTCTTGAGGAATTATCTAGTGATGATAGTGGGTTATTAAAATCTCCTACTATTATATTATTGCTGTTGATCTCACCCTTTAAATTCAGCAAAGTCTGCTTTATATATTTAGATGCTCCTATATTAGGTGCATAGATATTTATAACCATTATATCTTCCTGTTGGTTTGCTTCCTTTATCATTATGTAGTGACCTTCTTTATCTCTTACTATAGCCTTTGTTTTAAAGTCCATTTTGTCTGATATAAGTATTGCTACCCCAGCTTTTTTTTCATTTCCATTTGCGTGAAATATTTTTTCCATCTTTTTATTTTCAGTTTATGTGCATCTTTTGTTTTAAGGTGTGTCTCTTATATACAATATATGTATGGATCCTGTTTTCTTATCCATGCAGCTACCCTGTGTCTTTTGATTAGATCATTTAATTCATTTACATTTAAGGTTATTATTGATATGTAATTGTTTATTGCCATTTTATTCTTTAAAACTGTATTCTTCTTTTGCTATATTCTTTTTCTCCTTTGATCTGTTTACAACAGGCTCCTTAGTATTTCCTGCACCTTGATTTGGTTGTAGTGAATTTCTTGAATTTTTTTTTTGTCTGTAAAGCTTTTCATTTCTCCTTCAATTTTAAATGATAGCCCTGCTGGATAAAGTAGTCTTGATTATAGGCTCTTGTTTTGCATTACTTTGAATATTTCTTGCCATTCTCTTCTGACCTCAAGTGTTTCTGTTGAGAAGTTGGAAGTCATTCTGATAATGGCTCCTTTGTAGGTGATAGTCTTTTTTTCTCTAGCACCTTTTAATATTTTCTCTATATCACTTAGCTTTGGTTTTTTAATTATGATGTGTCTTGGTGTAGATTTTTTTGTGTTTCTCTTTAATGGAGTTCTCTGTGCTTCTTGAACTTGTGAGATGTTTCTCTGCCTTAATTGAGGGAAGTTTTCAACTATGATATGTTTGAACAAAGTCTCTAACCCTTGTTCTTTCTTTTCTTCTTCAGGAACCCCTATGATGTGGATGTTATTTCTCTTCATGTTGTCACAGAGCCCTCTTAGAGTTTCCTCAGAATTTTTGAATCTCTTTTCTTTTTTCTGTTCTGCTTCCATGCCTTTATTTATCTTGTCTTCTATCTCACTGATTCGATTCTCAGCTTCATCCATCCTGCTTTTAATTCCTTCCACTGTGTTCTTTATTTCTGATATTGTATTTGTCATTTATGAGTGATTTTTGTTATTATTTTAATGTTCCTTTTTATATTTGCTATCTTTTTATTTAGGTGGTCTTAATGACTACCTATTGTTGTTCTAATATCATTGAGCATCCTAACAATTGTTATTTTAAACTCTGCATCTGGTTATATGGTTATATTTGACTCATTCAGGTCCTTTTCTGGGGATTTCTCTTAATTCTTTTATGTTGCATTTCTCTGCTTTCTCATTTTGTCTATGTAAAAGAAGGTTTTGGCCACTGGAATCCACTGGGTGTGTCCTCTGTGTTCCCTAGGTGTGGTCTGTCTTCAGGACCACCACCCTCTCTGCTGTTGCTGCCTAGGGCATTCAGGTATGAGAATTGCTGGTGCCTACCCACTGGGGCTGTTGCTGTGGTTCTTCCTCTCCTTCATGGGAGTGGCTGTGATCATGTGCTCGGGTGTACAAGCCTTGGTGGACTTGGCCTTTGCCCCGCCCTGCGGGTGGCATTATGCTTGGCCCTGAGGGCAGGAGTGAGCACCTTTGCTCAACTGCGGGTCTCTACCTGATTCCCGGTTTTGCCTAGCCCTTGCA
Source organism: Saccopteryx bilineata (assembly GCF_036850765.1). NCBI lineage: Eukaryota > Metazoa > Chordata > Mammalia > Chiroptera > Emballonuridae > Saccopteryx > Saccopteryx bilineata. The sequence goes on from NC_089494.1 coordinate 122,025,227, forward strand.
GGAAGAGCCTGCTCATGGTACAGCTGCAAGCCTTTGCTCCATAGGCCAGGTGGGACTGCATGCCCATGCTCAGTAGTAGGACTCCACTTGTTCTGGGCTTTTGGCTTCACTCCCATGGGAGGAGCCAGTTCCCAAGCCAGGTTACAAGCCTCGGTTCTGAGGGTGGGGCAAGGCTCTGCTTCTGTGCCCTTGCTCAAGGGAAGGTCTCTACCCCTTCCAGGGTTCCTGCCCTTCCCCTGCAGGCTGTTTTGCAGGCAGCCCACAGCTGGGCTTGACCACTTTTTCACGTCCCTTCCTCCCCAGTTGGGCAAGACTGAGCTCACACCTGGGCCTCAGTAGTGGCTAGCCGGCTTCCATCCTTGCTGACAAAAACATGTTTCTGCATCCCACCACCACCTGCCCTTGGGCGAGCCCTCAGCCGTGTGGATGGGGGTGCTGCAACTCAGACCCTAAGAATCACTACTGTAGTCCTGGAAGCTCCCTCCTTCTAAGTGACTCTGCTTTGAGTGCTGCGGGAGAGCTTGTTTGGCTGCTGTCCTGCTTCCCTTTGCTAGTATTGCTGTTTCCAGGGGAAATATTCACTTCAGATTTGGGAAGTGACTCAGCCCAGGGTTTAGGGTGGCTGTCTCTCAAAATGTTTTTTCCCTGTGCCTCCCAGATTACATTCTCATCCTGCTACTCCAGTCCTCTCCTCTCTCCCCATCCTCTGGAGCCCCGGATGAGTGGTTGTGAGAGAGGTTTTCTGCACAGTCCCTTTAAGAAGATTCCTGGGTCTGAGAAATCATCTCTTTCTCATAAACAGTATCCTATCTTGTTTCCAGCTAAATACTGTCCATATGCCTCTTCTAGGTTCTGGGGCTGCAGGCTGGGGCTTTTTTCCTGGGACTCAGGACCCTCCCCTCTCTGCTAAACTCACTTCCCACAACGGGAGTCTCATCCAGCTGCTGTTCACTCCGGGGAGCTGGGCAGCCCTCTCCACATTTCCGCTTTTTCTACCAGTTTCAGTGTGGCTTCTTCAGTGTTCCTTAGTTGAAGAGTCCTATTAGTTTAGTCCAAAGTTGGTTTTTCCAGATGATGGTTCTTAAAATTAGTTTGTAATCTACTTTGGTTCTGGGACGTGGAAGTTGGTACATCTGCCTACTCCATCGCCATCTTGTCTCTCTATCCTCAGACTTTTTGAGCCTCTTTTTATTTTGCTGCTCTGCTTCTGTTTTTCTGTTTATCTTGTCTGCTAAATTGCTGATTTAATCCTCTGCTTCATCCAGCCTGCTGTTAATTCCTTCATGTATAGTCTTCATTTCTGATATTGTATTTGTCATTTCTGTTTGGTTCTTTTTTATGACTTCAATGTCCTTTTTGATGTTTGCTATCTCTTTATTAAGGTTCTCATTATGACCACCCACTGTTGCTCTAAGATCCTTGAGCATCTTAAAAATCATGATTTTAAACTCTGTGTTTGTTAGTTTGTTTACTTCCATTTCATTTACTTCTTTTTCTGGGATTTCCTCTTGTTGACTCATTTGGGTCATATTTCTTTGTCTGCTCATCTTTTCTGTGTATTAGTTAGCTTTTTCTAACTTTGAAATTTGTTGTGGTTTCTTTATGAAGAGCATGTTCTTGATGGTACTGACCTCCAGGCCACCTTTTTTTCTTGTTCTAGGAGTGCTTCTTGAGGGTAGTATTTTCCTTCTTGTGGTATGTGGGTATTGAATGCAGTTGGTCCTTTCATAGGTGCTGTTATCCTTTCAGGCTGGCTGGCTCTAAGATCAACCTTGATCATGTGTATTACACACTGTGCAGTGTTTGTCCTGTTGGGCATATTTAGCCTTCACTGTTTCTAGTGCCTCCTGGACTCTTCATTTGGGCATACTGCTGGTGTAGCTAGCTAAGTCTAGGGTTGGTCCTTCCTGCCACTCACTACCAGTTGTGCTGGTTCTAGATCTTTTGGGGTTGGCACAAGCCATTGTTTGTAACTTGCTGTGGGCTACCTGTCTGGAGCTACTGCTCTGTTGCCTGTTTGTGTCTTCTTTTTCTGTGCCTGAGTAGTGTCACAGAGGTCAACCTGTATAAAAGAATCAGCTTCCTTCTGCTTAGAGAGGACAGCAGCTCTGTAAAAGCCCCAAGCTCTAGAATATTTGTCTTCACTTTTCAGCTGCTGCTTCTCCTCTTGCAGCTGCTTGGTCTTCCCACAGAGTCTTCTATAGAAAGACTGTAGTGTGGGCTCAGACTGGCCTTACCCTACCAACCCCTCTACACATTGCGAGCTTGGTAGATTAAGTCTGTTGTGGTTGGGAATACATTAGTGGGACCCCTAACTCAGTGGTCTCTACATCAGGAGCTCGGTATGGGAAAATTAGCCCTTACTCCAGAGCCTAATCCCTCAGCCATTGCTGGATACTCAAATTTTATTTCTCCCTAACAGGGTGCCCAGCAAGTTTAGATCAAGTAGGACCCACAGTCTCCTCTGCAGAAGTTCTTTCACCTGGAGAGACCCTCATCTCAGGTAAGAAGACTGAGAGAGACCTCCCCTGAGGCTGACTGTGCTCCCTCAAAAGTGGTTAAGTCCCTCAACCAGACCCAGAAGGCTTACAAAAACCCACACTTTAAATGTCCATGCTCCAAACCTCTCTCCCTTTCCCTGTGAAATCTAACCAGTGGGGCAGAATATGCAGTACCAAGACTATAAAGCTCCAACCTATCTGTATGGCCAGTGGCCACTACCATAGTGGTGATGCAGGTTCTCACTGGATTTGGGCAGAAGGTAAGTAAACAGTAGAGCCAAAAATGATGGGCCATTTTGTTAGGTTAAGTCTCATACTGGCAAACAAGCAAACAGGCAGAAAAGACCACTTTCTTCTCATTCAGAGCTCCCAAAGCCCTGATGCAATTTTTAGTTCCACAACCCAGAAAATCTTCTCCAGGTCCTTCTGTAATCAAAGGCCCCCACCAGCCTCAGTGGAGCTCCCAAAGCCTTTCAGCTCTGATCCCACATCTGTACTTTTCTTCTCTTTCTGAAAATCTCAGACTAGGAAAAAAAATCCCTTCTCCAGCAAACATTAGCAATCCATTGGCCTCTCTCTAGCAGGAAGGTAATCTGCAATTTGCAATCTGCTGCCTGGAGGGCAAGCACCATAGCTTTTCACAGACTACATACACATGGTGCTGCCCAGGCCAAAGCAAAATATAAGTGAGCAAATCGAAAAAACACATTTTACAAACTTATTTGCCTAACATTATTAATGCACATGAGCTGTTGTGCAGATGCTGATCACAGAAAGTGGAACTCACCTCAGCTGGGCCAGATGTGAGGAACCCTTCCTTAGGATGTCACTCTAGCAAGGGTTGTTAGGTCCAGAACCAGTTCTCTCCCAAGCTGGCCATTGAATGTGCCAGCACTGGGCCTCCCTGGGGGGAACCCAGCACAAACAAGTAGAAGACACTGCCTGTGATGGGTCCTCAGCAACCTTCTTGTAGCTACAAGCAATCCAGAGTTTGCAGAGTTTGTGACTACCTCTGCTGGAACCAGGTGCACTTAGAAATACCAAGATGTACACTTAGGCTGGCATTATCCATATGGACCTTGGGGAAAGGTTCGTTTAAATGGCCAAGTTTTCTGATTTCTGCCTCCTGCAATCTTTTTCTGCTGGCTGCTTGTTGGGCTCAACCACTGCAAAAACCTCTGGTACAGTCTACAGCTTGGGGTAATTCAGGCTTTAGGAAGGGTGGTGGGTGTGGCTCTGCCCTTTAGCCCCAGGTGTCAGTTTGTCCAGACTTTTTTCACAGCCTCAGGAGGGTATGGCCTCTGAGATGCAGAGATGTGGTCTGCGCACAGACAGGAAGTTTCTACTGAGTCTCCCATGAGGCAGAATCACCAGTCTTAGAGTCAGGAGCATGCACGGGAAAGCTCCAGCCTCAACACCATAAAACTGAGTCACTAATGTTCCCCCTGATTCCTGGCTTCTCAGCATGATCTTGTCTCCATAATTGGGGCAGGAGAGACTCCTGATGATGAAGCAGTTGCTTTTCCCACAAGCTGATGCTGCTCAGAGGAGACTTTTCCATCCAAGACAGATGGTGACAGCAGTATTAGAGAATGACTCAGCACAGGGTTTTTGGTGGCTATTCCCCACTATGTCTCTCCCTGGGTCTCCAACTTCATGCTCTTCTTATTCAACTCTAGTCTTCTTCTGATAAGGTGCCACAGAACTGTAAAACTTAGTATTGGCAACACCATTTTATTTATTTATTTATTTTAATAATTTTATTTTTAATGGGGCGACATCAATAAATCAGGATACATATATTCAAAGATAACAAGTCCAGGTTATCTTGTCGTTCACTTATGTTGCATACCCATCACCCAAAGTCAGATTGTTCTCTGTCACCTTCTATCTAGTTTTCTTTGTACCCCTCCCCCTTCCCCTTTCCCTCTCCCTCTCCCCCCTCCCCCCGTAACCACCACACTCTTATCAATGTCGCTCAGTTTCACTTTTATGTCCCACCTACCTATGTAATAATGCAGTTCCTGTTTTTTTCTGATTTCATTATTTCACTTCTTATAATGTTATCAAGATCCCATCATTTTGCTGTAAATGATCCGATGTCATCATTACTTATGGCTGAGTAGTATTCCATAGTGTATATGTGCCACATTTTCTTTATCCAGTCATCTATTGACGGGCTTTTTGGTTGTTTTCATGTCCTGGCCACTGTGAACAATGCTGCAATAAACATGGGGCTGCATGTGTCTTTACGTATCAATGTTTCTGAGTTTTTGGGTATATACCCAGTACAGGGATTGCTGCGTCATAAGGTAATTCTATTTTCAGTTTTTTGTGAAACCACCATACTTTCTTCCATAATGGTTGTACTACTTTACATTCCCACCAACAGTGGATGAGGGTTCCTTTTTCTCCACAGCCTCTCCAACATTTGCTATTACCTGACTTGCTAATAACAGCTAATCGAACAGGTGTGAGGTGGTATCTCATTGCCGTTTTGATTTGCATTTCTCTAATAGCTAAAGAAGATGAGCATCTTTTCATATATCTGTTGGCCATTTGTATTTCTTCCTGGGAGAAGTGTCTATTCATATCCTCTTCCCATTTTTTTATTGGATTGTTTGTTTGTTTGTTGTTGAGTTTTATGAGTTCTTTGTAAATTTTGGATATTAGGCCCTTATCTGAGCTGTTGTTTGAAAATATCATTTCCCATTTAGTTGGCTTTCTGTTTATTTTGTTATCAGTTTCCCTTGCTGAGCAAAAACTTCTTAGTCTGATGTAGTCCCATTCATTAATTTTTGCCTTCACTTCTCTTGCCATTGGAGTCAAATTCATAAAATGCTCTTTAAAACCCAGGTCCATGAGTTGAGTACCTATGTCTTCTTCTATGTACTTAATTGTTTCAGGTCTTATGTTTAGATCTTTGATCCATTTTGAGTTAATTTTTGTACAGGGGGAGAGACTGTAGTCCAGTTTCATTCTTTTGCATGTGGCTTTCCAGTTTTCCCAGCACCATTTATTGAAGAGGCTTTCTTTTCTCCATTGTGTGTTGTTGGCCCCTTTATCAAAAATTATTTGACTATATATATGTGGTTTTATTTCTGGACTTTCTATTCTGTTCCATTGGTCTGAGTGTCTATTTTTCTGCCAATACCATGCTGTTTTGATTGTCGTGGCCCTATAATAGAGTTTGAAGTCAGGTATTGTTATGCCCCCAGCTTCATTCTTTTTCTTTAGGATTGCTTTGGCTATTCGGGGTTTTTTATAGTTCCATATAAATCTGATGATTTTTTGCTCTATTTCTTTAAAAAATGTCATTGGAATTTTGATGGGAATTGCATTAAATTTGTATATTGCTTTGGGTAATATAGCCATCTTGATTATATTTATTCTTCCTAGCCAAGAACAAGGTATATTCTTCCATCTCATTATATCTTTTTCGATTTCCCTTAACAATGGTTTACAGTTTTCATTATATAAGTCCTTTACATTCTTTGTTATGTTTATTCCTAAGTATTTTATTTTTTTTGTTGCAATCGTGAAGGGTATTATTCTTTTGAGTTCCTTCTCAGTTGTTTCATTGTTGGCATATAGAAAGGCTATTGACTTCTGTATGTTAATTTTGTATCCTGCGACCTTACTGTATTGGCTTATTGTTTCTAGTAGTCTTTTTGTGGATTCTTTGGGGTTTTCGATGTATAGGATCATATCATCTGCAAAAAGTGATACCTTTACTTCTTCTTTTCCGATATGGATGCCTTTTATTTCTTTGTCTTGTCTGATTGCTCTGGCTAGAACCTCTAGTACCACATTAAATAAGAGTGGAGAGAGTGGACAACCCTGTCTTGTTCCTGATTTAAGGGGGAAAGCCTTCAGTTTAGTGCCATTTAATATGATGTTAGCTGATGGTTTATCATATATGGCCTTTATCATGTTGAGATATATTCCTTCTATACCCATTTTGTTGAGAGTCTTAAACATAAAATTGTGTTGTATTTTATCGAAAGCCTTTTCTGCGTCTATTGATAAGATCATGTGGTTTTTGTTCTTTGTTTTGTTGATATGGTGTATTACATTAACCGTTTTACGTATGTTGAACCATCCTTGAGATTCTGGGATGAATCCCACTTGATCATGATGTATTATTTTTTTAATATGTTGTTGTATTCGATTTGCTAGTATTTTGTTTAGTATTTTAGCATCTGTATTCATTAGAGATATTAGTCTGTAGTTTTCTTTTTTTGTGCCATCCTTGCCTGGTTTTGGGATGAGGGTTATGTTGGCCTCATAAAATGTGTTTGGAAGTATTGCTTCTTCTTCAATTTTTTGGAAGACTTTGAGTAGAATAGGAACCAAGTCTTCTTTGAATGTTTGATAAAATTCGCTGGTATAGCCGTCAGGGCCTGGACTTTTATTTTTGGGGAGGTTTTTAATGGTTTTTTCTATTTCTTCTCTACTGATAGGTCTGTTTAGGCTTTCTGCTTCTTCTTGACTCAGTCTAGGAAGGTTGTATTGTTCTAGGAATTTATCCATTTCTTCTAGATTGTTGAATTTAGTGGCATAAAGTTTTTCATAGTATTCTACAATAATTCTTTGTATATCTACGGTGTCCGTGGTGATTTCTCCTCTTTCATTTTGTATTTTGTTTATATGAGTTCTTTCTCTTTTTTCCTTGGTAAGTCTTGCCAAGGGTTTGTCAATTTTGTTGATCTTTTCAAAGAACCAGCTCCTTGTTCTATTAATTTTTTCTATAGTTTTTCTGTTCTCTAATTCATTTATTTCTGCTCTGATTTTTATTATCTCCTTTCTTCGGCTGGTTTTGGGTTGTCTTTGTTCTTCTTTTTCTAGTTCCTTAAGGTGAGAAGTTAAGTGGTTCACTTGGGCTCTCTCTTGTTTGTTCATATATGCCTGAAGCGATATGAACTTCCCTCTTATCACTGCTTTTGCTGCATCCCATAGATTCTGATATGTCGTATTGTCATTTTCATTAGTCTGTATATATCTTTTGATCTCTGCACTTATTTCTTCTTTGACCCATTCATTTTTTAAAAGTATGTTGTTTAGTTTCCACATTTTTGTGGGATTTTTTTCCTCTTTTTTGCAGTTGAATTCTAGTTTCAAGGCTTTATGATCAGAAAATATGCTTGGTACAACTTCAATTTTTCTGAATTTGCTGATATTGTTTTTGTGGCCCAACATATGGTCAATTCTTGAGAATGATCCATGTACACTGGAGAAAAATGTATACTCAGTCACTTTGGGATGAAATGTCCTGTAGATGTCTATCATATCCAGGTGCTCTAGTGTTTTGTTTAAGGCCACTATGTCTTTGTTGATTCTCTGTTTGGATGACCGATCTAGAGCCGTCAGCGGTGTATTGAGGTCTCCAAGTATGATTGTATTTTTGTCAGTTTTTGTTTTAAGATCAATAAGTAGCTGTCTTATATATTTTGGTGCTCCTTGGTTTGGTGCATATATATGAAGAATTGTTATGTCTTCTTGATTCAGTGTCCCCTTAGCCATTATGAAATGGCCATTTTTGTCTCTAAGTACTTTTCCTGTCTTGTAGTCAGCATTATCCGATATGAGTATTGCTACACCTGCTTTTTTTTGGATGTTATTTGCTTGGAGTATTGTTTTCCAGCCTTTCACTTTGAATTTGTTTTTATCCTTGTTACTTAGATGAGTTTCCTGTAGGCAGCATACAGTTGGATTTTCTTTTTTAATCCATTCTGCTACTCTGTGCCTTTTTATTGGTGAGTTTAATCCATTTACATTTAGTGTAATTATTGATACTTGTGAGTTCCCTATTGCCATTTTATATCTTGCTTTCTGTTAGTTTTGTGTCTTGTTTGATCCTTCTCTTTCGTTTTTCTATCTTTTGTTTTTATTTGGTTGTATTCCATACATCTTTCCTCTGTTGCTATCTTTTTTATCTCATGTGCTTCTGTGGTGGTTTTTTCAATGGTGGTTACCTTTGAGTAATGAAAAGGGTCCCTACCCTGTTCATTGTAGCGAACTATTTTGTGAGTACTTTTGCACTCCATCGTCCTTTGCTACTGTTAATCTCCGTCTTCTCCCCCTCTTTCTTTTTGTTGTTGTCACAGTTTAAATTTGGTTTTATTGTGTTCTTCTTGGAGCTTTTACTTGTGGCTCTGTTTTTTTTTGTTCTTTGTATCTGATTGGAGAACCCCCTTTAGTAATTCCTGGAGTGGGGGTTTTCTGATGATAAATTCCCTCATCTTTTCTGTATCTGTGAATGTTTTTATTTCTCCTTCGTATTTGAAGGATAGCTTTGATGGGTATAGTATTCGTGGCTGAAAGTTCCTCTCTTTCAGGACTTTAAATATTGGGGTCCACTCTCTTCTAGCTTGTAGAGTTTCTGCTGAGAAATCTGATGATAATCTAATGGGCCTTCCTTTATATGTTGTATTCTTCTTTTCCCTGGCTGCCTTGAGAATTTTTTCTTTGCTGTTGGTTTGTGTCAATTTCATTATGATATGCCTTGGAGTAGGTTTGTTGGGGTTAAGAAAACTTGGAGTTCTGTTTGCTTCTTGAACTTGAGGCTTTAGTTCTTTCCACAGGCTTGGGAAGTTCTCATCTATTATTTGTTTAAGTATGTTCTCCATTCCATTTTCTCTCTCTTCTCCCTCTGATATACCTATTATTCTTATTTTATTCTTTTTGATGGAGTCAGATAATTCTTGTAGGGCTATCTCATTTTTTTTAATTTTTGAGTCTCTTTCTTCTTCTCTCTGTTGTGCCTCAAGTTGCTTGTCTTCTATTTCACTAATCCTCTCTTCTATCTGACCTGTTCTATTAGCTAAGCTTGTTACTTCATTTTTCAGCTCATGAATTGAGTTTTTCATCTCTGTTTGATTTGTTTTTATAGTTTCAATTTCCTTGGACATATATTCTTTGTGTTCATGGAGTTGTTTTCTGATTTCCCTATATTGCCTTTCTGTGTTTTCTTGTATATCTCGGAGGATTTTTAGGATTTCTATCTTGAATTCTCTGTCATTTAGCTCCAAGGTTTCCAATATATTAAATTTTTTCTCCATAGATTTTTCCTCATCTAGCTGTGTTACCTCTCTTTCTTTTGTATCCATGATATTCGATTTTCTCTTCCTTAATGGCATCTGAGGGTGGTTTTGTTGATAGTATTAATGAGATTTAATAAAGAATAAAAAGTTAAAAAAATAAAAAAATAACAAATCGAAAAGAGTTGTTTTTTTTAAAAAAATTAATAATGAAATAAAGAAAAATAAAATAAAATAAAAATTTTTAAAAAAGGAAATTATTCCCCCCCTCTTTTTTTCCTCTCCTCTCCTCTCCCCTCTTTCTTGAGAAAATCTTGTGGTGGACTGTGAGGTATAACAAACAATGCCTGTGATGGAGGGCCTGAATTGGGGAAAAGTAATAAAGGGGCAAAAAAGAGAGAAACAAAAAAAAAAAAAAAAGGAAAAAAAATAAAAGAAAAAAGAAAAAAAAAAGAGCGTATGGACCCACAAAAAGCAAATAAGGAAAAAATTTGGGTCAAGAATAAAATGATTTGCTTTTAGGTGTTGGTTTTCTAAGAGTTATGATGAGAGGAATAAGAGGAAAATGGAAAAATGGGGGGACAAATTAAAAACTTACTATTGTATTTAGTGGAACAAGAACTAGATAATATGGAGAGCCAGGGATGGGAGCACTGCTAGTGAGTTAAAAAGGTGAAGTAAAAACCCCCCAAAATGCCACAAACATAGGTTTGAGTCCCAGATAAGATAATTTGTTTGTTATTGAGGTTTGAATGAGAGGAGATGTAAAGGAGAAAGGAAGAAACTAATATAGAGGGAGAAAAGAAAGAGAGAGAGAGAAAAAAAGAGGGAACCACTAAAAGAAGAAAAAAGAAAGGAGAGAGAGAGAGAGAGTTAAGGGTTTTGGAGTGCAACCCTCATAGAGAGAAAGGAAGAGAAGAGAAATGATAATGGGAGATGTAACACTTATGGGTAGTGTAGTTCAAGGAGAGGAGAGAGTAAGACCGGCAGAGAGTTAATCGGCCAAATTGGAGGAGGAAAAAAAAGTCTCAAGAATGAAGATAAGAGAAACAAATGAACAAATATAATAAAATGGGATAGGTTATAAAGTCTGCAGATTATTCTTGATTTTGAGAGGTTATCTTCTTGCTTTTTCTTTTCTCTCCCTCTTCCTGGTCGGTGACTCTGTACCCCGGGTTCTGCCCCTTTGGCACGCTCAGGTAGAGGTTTGCAGTTGATAAGTCTCTATGGCAATGTCATGTATTGTGCTTTTTTCTCGTTGGGAGTCGAGGCTCATTAGCATTTATAGGCTCCGACAGTGAGAGAGTCCGTGTTCCTGGAGCCTTTCTCCTAGTCTTTCCTTCCTCAATTAGTAGCCTGATAGCTCAGGTATGGGGTTGCTGCTGCCTCTGCCTGCATAGTAAGAGGCTCAAATTGCTGGCAACTCCCCACTCTATTTCCACTCAGCACAGGGCTCTGGGTAAGGCTCAGTCAGTCAGAGCTGCTAGCATAATCAGGCGGGCTTTCCGCCCACTCGAAGACCTCTGGCTCTGCCACTCTATCCGGTAACACAAGCGGGCGCCCACTTCCGGGGCGCTTGGAGGAAACTCTCACTCACTGTCTGCAACCAGGATATCCGGCCAGCAGTCTCACGCTCTGAGTGAAACCCCCAACCGCAGGGAAAAGTTGCAGCGTTGGAATTGAGTCTCGCTCCGTCCCCGTGTGCGGCTTTTGCAAGGCGCTGGGGTGGCCCGAGATTCCGCTTTGGCCCACACAAAGGCCCCTGACTCTGCCCCTCTGTGCGATAACACGGGCGCGCACTGCCAAGGCACTCGGAGGAATCGCTCACTCCTTATCTGCGCGCGCAAACCAGGATATGAGGCCGGCCGTGGTTCCCTCTGAGTGAAACAGCCTCCAGCACGGAAAATCTCCACCGTTGGGATTAGTTCTCACTCCCTCCCGTGCGTGGCTTTCCCAGGGCGCTGGGGCTGCCCAGAGACTCTGCCCTCAGCCCACAGAAAGGCCTCTGACCCTGCCTCTCCGTGGGGCAACACGGGCACCCACTTCCGCGGCTTAGGAAGAAATCTCTCTTCCACTAACTGCGCACCGACCAGGAGACCGGGTAAAATGGCCGCTCCGCTTGTCTTTCTTTATTTGGGTTTGGCGCGAGTGTTAGCTTGTATTGCCCGGGTTGCCACAGGATCAGATTTTCCTCGGCTTGGATCTCTGAGCCACAGCCTGGTTCGGCCGTTTTTGCTGCGGGGGCCTGGATCTATTCACCCCCTTTGCCCGCCTCAGTTTCTATATTCACAGTTACCAGAGAAAGCCGCCCTGTTTAGGTTAGTGAGGAAGGTGGAGCATTTCTTACTCCCTATTTCTTCGGGGTTTGGTTATATATTTAGCCAATTTTTCACTCAATCATACCTTTGGGTGTATTGCGAAGAATCTGGAAGCTCCAAGTATAGGTTTTTCTGTTTCTGGTTGAAGATCTTGTTGAGTTTTGGGGAAGATTTATCGGTATCGCTTCCTACTCCGCCATTACTCTCGATACTGAGGTTTTCTATAAAAAAAATTTTTAAAAATATTATAAAATTTTAAAAAGTGGCATCATCAGCTGCTAAAAATAAATAAGTGAATAAAACTAAGCATTTTAGAAGGGACCTTGCTCCTCCCTCAATCACATAGCTCTGCCTGGCTCCCAAGATGGCTGGTTAGTCAATGATGAGTAAGATCCCCAAAAGCAGGGGAGACCTAAGACAGGCACAGTCGAAGGGGGGGAGCATAAAGAAAAAGCTTAAAAACTAGCAAAGGTGAGGCTCAAACCCTCACCCCAACAATGCAGGAGCCTGCTCCCCTGAGATGGTGGCTTTCTTCCACTGACCAGGACACCAAAGGAAAGGAGACTCCCTAAAACTTAAGAAAAACCAAACAGCTTAAGATGCTACCGAAGAGCCACTGAGCCATTTCACCTGCAGGTGTTGTAAAGTACCAAAGGCTACAGAATTAATATTAATATTTTAGGAGGCTTGGAGAACATTTTATTAATTTGGGATAAGGTGTGCAGAGAAATTGTGAGAATAGTCTGTACTGTGTGATTGGCATAACCAGGATGGCTCTTGCCATTGTATTATAAATGAAAAGGGAAGGAAAACATGGATTCCCTGACATTCCACCACACCTGTGGGGAAAGGAGTGAATGGCTAGCCAGGTACAGGAAGAGAAAAGCCAAAATAAACCTTTTCTTATAACTATGAGCCATTTGCGGGCATTTGTCCCCACAGAAACTACCTCTCTTATGTAAATGCATGTGGTTAATACATCTGACTCTGGACAGAGAGATGGCAGATGAACACTAGAAAATATAGGAAGGCCTTTTAATATGTAAAGAGATATCTTTCTACCATTGTGATTTGTTTTCTCCAAAAGGATGTATGGCTTGCAAATTGAGCATGGTCCTATCATGTTAAAGGACATATGACTATAACCAATAGTGGTAAAGGGCTCCTAAATACAATTTTTGCTGCTGTACTTCCCACTTTCAAAACTATAAAAACTAGGTAGAACAAAGGGCCAGTGCACTCTCCCTCAGATTTCTGTTGGAGTTGCTGCAGGTTGGCCAAGCTAGACAATAAAGCTTTGATGTGTAAACGACGGACATTGTTCCTGTCTTTCATGTTTTGGTCCCTTCGAATTTGGCTTAACACTACCTAAAACCAGTGGGGCTTCTAGAAAATTTTAGTAACTTTACTAAAACCCTTATTGCTAAAGGTTTATTTGCAAACAATTAGAAAAAGATTTTGCCAGCAGGAAAAGAATAATTAAAAAGGTCAGGTTTAGAATCTATTACAGAAGACATAATATCTGAGTGTTTAGTTTATGTCCAAGTAAATACTAAGCAAATTAAAGAAATTGTGAAAAAAAAGAAAAAACAGGGAAAGAGAAACTTTCCCAAGTAAACATTTAAAAATAGATTTTAATGAAATAATTGACAAATTAATAGAAGCTTTTCCTACTGGAAGTGGGGCCACAGTGACAGTTGTTAGAAAGTTGCTGTGTAAAATTCTTTCCAGATTTAGCTTGCCCATTCTATTATTAGGCCTGCATTTGTGTCCAAAATCTCACAGCTAGTAGGAAAGGAACCCAATATTAATTAGAAACTAATTTGCAGTTACATTGTGCTTACAGGTACCAAAGGTTCAGGGCAAATAGAACACATAAATTAAATCATAAAGGAAATGTAATCACTCCTTCCTTAAGTACTTGCAAGGTCTGCAAATTACTCAGCAGGCTGTTCAAAAGACTGTCCAACAGGTGCTTCCAGCACTGCCAGGATCCAGTACATCCTTTTCAACCTGGGGACTCACTCTAGGTAAAGAAGTACATTACCCAAGGACTGACTCCCACGTGGACAGGTCCATACACCATGATCCTGAACACTCCACTGCTGCCAAGGTAGAAGGCATGCCCACCTGGGTCTACCATAGCTGGTTGAAACCTGCATTCCCAGCAGAGACACCTTTGTGGACAGCGAAGACTGACCCCACCAACCCTTGTAAGTTAACCCTAAGAAAGATGGCATGCCCTGCTCCAATCACAAACCAGAAGCTGGTTGGTCTAAGCACAGATAATACATAAAGAAACTCACTAAGGACTCCCTTTTAATCAGACTTTGAGGAAAAAGGGAAGCAGGGGTAAAAGGAAAGCCAGCTTGGTTGTCACTAAAGGTTAAGATTTTTTAAGAATTCTGACTAAAAGGAATTGCATAATTTTAGTAACTAATGGTATAGGGTATAAAAACACTTTTGAAAGAGAAAGAAAAAAATTTATAAAATTAAGAATTTATATAAATTACAGAAAATTTGTGCAGGTTGTAAGAAATAAATCAATAGCATTTGTTTCTTCAGTAGACTGTATTACTATTAATAAAAACATCAAGTCTACCTGATAAATATCTATTATATGTTATAGGCTGGTATTCTTACTCAACAGCTGCATGTACATCTTTAAAAATGAGTCAATTTGACTCAGAATATAAAACCAGTGGGAAATGTGGTAAGGTGCCAATGAACTGTAAAACTTAGTATTGGCAATGTCATTTTAAAGAGGAAAAGTTAGGCTTTCTGTCCCATCTTTTCTTTGGAAAATGGAAGAAAAAGGATATAGAAATCTCCTGACTTACAAGGACAACTGGTCATTTAGTTTTAGTTCTCTGAAGGGTTAAGGTTATCTGAAAGCTTCCTTTCCCTTTCAATAAGAGACAAAACTTACATACCACCCTACACTGATTTTAGCTCTCCCACCCTTCCTGGAATCCTGAGATTAACCTGTACCTTTAGGCAAAGGAGAAAAGATAGACACTGAAAGGTTATGAATATATTTTGATATGTAAAATGACATCACCATTGTGTTACTTTGAAAGTTTTAACATTTTTTTAAATCCCCTAGACCAAGGGTCCCCAAACTTTTTACACAGGGGGTCAGTTCACTGTCCCTCAGACCGTTGGAGGGTCGGACTATAAAAAAAGCTATGAACAAATACTGCACATATCTTATTTTAGTATATGTGCTGCCGAAGTGAGCACAGCACATATCTTATTTTAAAGTAAAAAAAAACAAAACGGGAACAAATACACTATTTAAAATAAAGAACAAGTAAATTTAAATCAACAAACTGACCAGTATTTCAATGGGAACTATGCTCCTCTCACTGACCACCAATGAAAGAGGTGCCCCTTCCGGAAGTGCGGCGGGGGCCGGATAAATGGCCTTAGGGGGCTGCATGCGGCCCGTGGGCCGTAGTTTGGGGACCCCTGCACTAGACAAATGTTATAAGCTTGTTAATGATTGTGTCATGCTGTCATGTATGTGGTCAAAGGGTATATAACCAGCCTCCGACATATATTTGGAGCTGCACAATTTAGGTCAGATATGCCCTGTGTTAGTCATATATGGCCAGCATATTTAATAAATCTCCTCCTTTAATAAAATCCTCCAAAATTCATCTGGACTTGGTGTCTCTATGTAAACCTGAGGAAGTAAGGTACAGCAGTGGTCCCTAACCCCTGGGCCCTGGGCCATGGACCAGTACCAGTCTGTGGGCCATTTGGTACCAGTCCACAAAGAAAGAATAAATAACTTATATTATTTCTGTTTTATTTATATTTAAATCTGAATAATGTTTTATTTTTTAAAAATAGCCTGACATGTGGTGGCACAGTGTATAAAGTGTCAACCTGGAAATGCTGAGGTTGCTGGTTTGAAACCCTGGGCTTGCCTGGTCAAGGCACATATGGAGTTGATGCTTCCTGCTCCTCCCCATTCTCTCTCTCTGTCTCTCTCTATTCTCTCTCTCTCTCCTATCTAAAATTAATAAATAAAATAAAAACAAAAATTAAAAATAAATAAATAAAAATAAAAAATGGCCAGATTCCCTGTTACATCCATCTAAGACTCACTCTTGATGCTTGTCTCAGTCACATGATACATTTATTCGTCCCACCCTAAAGACCGATCGGTGAAAATATTTTCTGACATTAAACCAGTCCGTGGCCCAAAAAAGGTTGGGACCACTGAGGTACGGTGCTTTACAACACTCTCAGCTCTCTCTCTGCTGAAGCCCAGAGTAAGTGGCTGTGAACAAGATTTTCTGCACTGGCTCTTTAAGACAGAGCCTGCATCTCCAAGAGTTCATCTCTTTCTTGCAGACAGAAACCTCGGCTCTTTTCACCGCCAAATGCTGTGTAAGTGCCTCTTCTAGACTCTGAGGCTCTAGGCTGGGGGCTGGGCCTGGGTTGAGGACCCTCCCCTCTCAGGGCAAATCTCCCTGCAGTGGAAGTCCCTCCAGACCCTCCACCCTGCTCATTCCTGGGAGTGGGTCAGCCTTTTCCATGTCTCTGCCCTTCCTACCAGTCTTAGTTTGGCTATTTCTGTGCTCCTTGGTTAATAGACTCCTCTTCGTTTAGTCCAAAGTTGGTTTTCCAAGATGATTGTCCTTAAATTAATTTGTAATCCAATTTGGTTTTGGGATGTGGCAGTTAGAACGTCTGCCTACTCTGTCGCCATATTGGACTACAAGGTTTTTTGTTTGTTTGTTTGTTTTTGTTTTTTTTTAGCCGCAATTTCTATGAGGTTTCTGAAAAGCTGAATATTTTGAAAGAATGTTGTCTAAAAAAGCAGTATGACCCTAGAATGAGAAGTGTGTACATGTATATGTTAACTTAACCATTAATGCCAGGGTTGCAGTGAGTGGTAATTAAAAATAGCTGAGAAGTTGAACTAAGCCAAGAACCAATTGTAATTTAATATTGTTTACTTAAGGCATGTTATAAATCTTGTTCATAACATGAATGTAGTGAATATTTAATACTAGAAATGTAATTGTTTTAATTAAAAAAGATACTTAAGTCATAGGGAAAATATGTATTTTTTGGTGGAAACATATTTGAATGGGAACATAAGTGACTGAACTCTCATTGTTCTCATTTATTCACATTTGTGTTACATTGATTAAACCAAACACCATTAAGTAATCATCACCAACTCCTTGTTTATAAAGTCAAGACTATTTGATTCTGGCAACACCTCTTGTCTGGGATAATAATTAGAGATGACTGAGAAGTCCAACTTGAAATACTTAGCTAAGGAAAGAGAGAAACTCTAGTCATTATAATTGGGGGAAGAAAATGAGAAAAGCTGCATGACCTCCAGTCATGATTCCCTATCAAAAACCAACAAACAAGCAAAATAAAAAAAGTAGAGGTTCTATAATATAAGCTTGTTTTCAATAAAAGTTTCAGTAGAAAGCTATGAACAGGCTGAGCTTTGTAACCAGGTCACCAAAGAGGTTCCTACAGGAACCCTAAGGACTCACATTTAGAATGCACAGATATTGTGTGGAAAGGTGTTTGCTCACACAATCCACAAGACTGAAGATCTGAGTCATAGTTACCTGAATATTCAGGTAGAAAAGCACCTCTTCCCATGACATTTGAACACCACAGTCTTAAAGCTTAGAAGCTGGACCTCCATGCAATGCAGTGCAATATAGATGAAATCGCCTCCTTACAGCTGAGCCAAAATGCACATTCATCCTGACTGCCAAACAGTGTCTACAGGTTGTGCAGGAAACATGACCATTCTTGAGTGGGGCACATTGATTGAGTGGGGCATATTGATGTTTAGGCCAGAGGTTAGTGATGACATCCCCCTGAGATCAACATGAGAATGTAAGGCAGTGGTGTCTAGATCAAAACAGGCAGAGAGCAGCACACACAGAACATTCACTAGACAAGTGTCCAAGCAAGAGTATTGAAGAGAAGGAAGAAATTTCACCAGCTGTATAGGGAAAATGGCTATATTAGGCTTTCTCGCTTGCACTTTGCATGATTAGCGTGTAAGCACATGGCAGAGCCACTTGTGCATAGCCCATGTAAGGCTGCAGTTGCTTGCCCTCAGGGCAGTTTTGTCAATTGCTTGTCCACCATGAGAGGTCAATTTCCTGTTTGCTCGCCCACCATGGCAAGAAGAGGTCTTCCCCTATTTTCTTGCCCGCCTCTGGAAGAATCCAATAAATGGAAACGACCCAATGACTTTCAAGTTGGTGGTTCTTCTTTGGTCTTTCTCAATCCAGTGTAAACTTCCCTAGCCACAGCCACCAGCATTATACCAGCCAACCAGAGAAGATTCTGGACATTGGTGCTAAATGCAGCTCTTAGTGATACTCAGTCCTGAGGAGAAAAGGAGAACCTTAACCATCCAGTGCAAATTAACTGACAGGGCTTTCATCCTGCTTCACCTGCTGGAGCAGATGTCTCCAGAGCCTGATCTCTGGCTCAGGTGTAATTATGAAGCAGGCCTGGAATCTATAGGTCACAGTACATGGTGCTAGCTTAGATTATGCATCAGTGGGAAGGTCGTGATGGACTGAAAAGGAAGATTTTGAGCTGCAGTTAGTACGTGCCACTGAAATGTTCCAAGGGAGGCAGACCTCAAATGTGGAGAAACCATGGTAGTTAATAGAAATACTACATGGTCCAGAATTAGAAATTATACAAGGTCAAAAATGATAAATCTTTTTGTCTCCAGGGAAGACTATATGATGGCACTCAATCAGGAATGGAGGGATGTGGATGTGTTACAATCGCCATAGCAAGTTTCTGAACTTGCACCAACAAAAAGATAAAAGACCTTCAGGTGTGAAAGGTCCCCAGACTCTGAATTATGCTATAGACAAACCCTCAGGGCTGCAGTTTGGATGATCAGAGTTAACCAGAGCAAGGTGTTAAGGAAATGGTTGACAGTGAGACGCTGTAGAAAGGAAGCCTATACCAAAAGGTTGAACTTTCTGCCCCCAATTCTTACAAACTTAGGAAAATAGAAGAATGTTATCATTTAGGAAACAAACCTCACAGAGATATGTAAGTTTCCACTATTTCTAGAGCCAATACTTATGCAGGAGACTAAACCCCCAACCAGAAGGGGTCCTTGGAAGATGTCATTATTAAGTTCTTCAATTCTTGTCAGAAGGGATGCTCAGAACAATTCAAAGGCTTTGGAGAGATAATACTCTTGTTCCCTTCCAGGTACAGGCATGAGGTCCCAGGCAGACCCTCACACTCTCCCTCAGAGCCCAGCTACTTGTGAAACAGATTCTAGAAAATACAAAATGATACCTAATGCTCTGTGAAGTGGAAGTGCATCCAATGGTTTTGCCTTCAACTCTTGATGGACAATGTAACACGGATGGTTGAGTCCAGGCAGATTCACAGTGGATTCCAGCAGACAGTATAGAAACTGTTTTTTATTGGAGTTTTACTTACATACATTAGAATACATACATTAGAATGTATGCATGGGTTTATGGAGTTTTGACAATTGCATATACTTACATAACCATTACCTCAATCATGGTAGAAAGTGTTTCCCAAACCTTAGGAAGCTTCCTGTTGCTAAGCCCCAAGCCAAAACAACAGCACTCCCCCAGCTCTGACTGCTGTCAGGCTGGACTACATTTGTTTGTACTTGAATTTCACATGCAGTCTTCTGTGTGGGGCTACTTTTGCTCCACATGGTGTTCCTGATGTTCAGAGCCCATTCAACAAGAAAGACTCTATGTGGGACATTTGGGGAAAGTTAGGGGAATTTAATAAAGTGGCTACAAAGTTGTGGGCATAGAGTCAAGAATGTACCAATCACCTTGGCTGAATCACAGCCCAGAGCCAGCACCTGAAGGGAAAGAGAAGGAAGGGATCACCTGATCCAGAGAGAGAGGAGGGCTGCTTAAGGTGGGGTAACTGACAGTCAGTGACACAGCCAGCATGGGCACCCAGGCAGAAAGAAGCCAGGACAGACGGCACTGAACCACCTGCAAGGCAGGCAAGCAACACACACAAGGAGGGGGAGGGAAAAAATGGAGAAGTTGTCTGGGAGAGGCCAAGCATTGGTTCAGCACCCCAGCACCAAAGCGGAGGAGACAGGTGTTGGGACAGGAGGATACTGACAAGGGAAGACAGCAAGGTGAGACCTCAAAGCCCTCTGTAGTCACCTGTGCAGCCAGCACAGTGCATAAGCACAAGGGTCTGGCAGTGGTCAAAGTGCTGGCTGACTGGGTTCCTGGGTATTTCAACCATACAATAATGCTCCTTCAACCACAAACAGCATGCAATGTCGTAAGTCAGAAGTTGTTAATGGCATTTATTTCAAGGTTGTCCTTCACGTGTTTAAATCAAGCCATCAGGAAGCTTGCTTCTGGGCAACGATGCACCAAACACATTCAACATGTACCCATATGATTTGCTTTTCTGTTTTTTTTAAGGGTAACAATTAACCTTTAAAATGCCTGACCTGGCCCTGGCTGGTTGGCTCAGCGGTAGAGTGTCGGCCTGGCGTGCGGGGGACCCGGGTTTGATTCCCGGCCAGGGCACACAGGAGAAGCACCCATTTGCTTCTCCACCCCCCACCCCCTCCTTCCTCTCTGTCTCTCTCTTCCCCTCCCGCAGCCAAGGCTCCATTGGAGCAAAGATGGCCGGGGCGCTGGGAATGGCTCCTTGGCCTCTGCCCCAGGCGCTAGAGTGGCTCTGGTCGCAGCAGAGCGATGCCCCGGAGGGGCAGAGCATCGCCCCCTGGTGGGCAGAGCAGCGCCCCTGGTGGGCGTGCCAGGTGGATCCCGGTCGGGCGCATGCGGGAGTCTGTCTGACTGTCTCTCCCCGTTTCCAGCTTCAGAAAAAAAAAAAAAAAAAAAAAGAAAGAAAAAAATAAAATGCCTGACCTTTCCAAAATGGGGCACAGACCTGTAGGCAGGAACTCTCTGAGGTGCGGGGCAAATGTTTCAGAGAGAAGTGTTTCGTCACAGAAAATGCAGGCTCTAAAGCTGAAAGGGCTTCCTTACACTGTAACTCACAGTAATTCACTTAGTTGATATTTTTAATTTGCTGCATGAAGCTGGGAAGTGGAATCACGGGGTCAGCCCCTGGCACAGTGAGAATACCACACCCCCGAGGGAGAAGGCCAAGCCTGCAGTACAGGCCCTGGCTTTGTACAGGCTCACCAGAGGCACATGGGCCATGGCAGAGTTGGACTTGAAACTGTCTTAAAACATATTTGCAATCACTGCCTCCAGTTCAGCCCATTGCAATCCAGAGCAGTGGGAACCCTGTCCAGCTCCTTGCTCTGCCAGCAGCCTCCCCCTCTGGTCCACTCATGCAGTTCAACACTGAGGTGATCTTTCTACCTTGAAATCTCTTCCCACTACACCCTGATTAAAAGCCCCAGCATTCCCACATTTATTCAAGATGCAGCCTGGCCTTAGGTGGCCTTTACAGGCCCATCAAATTCCAAAGAAGCTAGTTTTATAACAGAAACTCTGTCCTGTCCTAATTGTTATGTAAATTGTTCTCTATCCACAGAACCATACACAAAGGAACCCCTTAAGGAATGTTCATACAATCAATACCAGAATAATTCAATAAGAAACATCGTCTTTCAAGGATTATACCTGAAAAGCATGGAGGCACACCGTTCTTGGGTCATTTCTGGAAAGTGAAAACAATTACAGTATGTGCAAGATTTTAACAAAAATAAAGCATGCAAAGGCTTTGGCTAAGAAAAGCCAGAGGAAGGTACCATTGGCAGACTTGGGCAGCATCAAGGGAAGCAGCACAGGACTGGCAAGCACCCAGGCAAAGGTCACAGAGTCACTGAGCCAAAGGGAACACGAGCAGGTGCTGTTCCTATATGGACAGGTGAGATGAGGGCACCCAGAGCAGCAGCAGCAACTGGACACCTATTAGACAGACCCTATGCTGTCACTGCAGACCTATGGAATCAGAGCTCTGGGCTGGGGCTTGAATCCATGCTGGAACAGCCTTCTGAATGATTCTGTGTACATTGAGTTCCACAACCACTGCTCCAGACTCGGACCTGCAACAGATGAACCACAGCCGTGAGCCACACCTGACCCACAGCTTGTTTAATTAGTAGCTCATGAACTCTGGAGAAATTTATGTTTTTAAACAGTTACATTTCAAATGATTAAATAAGAACCTCAATCATAGCCTTAATTTTTGTCTCTTGGGCCACAAAGCTTAAAGCTTACAAAATTTACCATCTGATACTTTGCTGAAACTGTTTGCCAAACCCTACTCTAGGGAAACACAATTAAGAAGCAGGGTAAAGCATTATCCTGGCCTCTGTCCCCTGTCCCAGTGCTTCCATAGGCCAAACATGTGATAAGCCTGAGAGCAAGGGCAGAGTTCACAGCTCTGAGCTCTGGACTGGGAGCAGGGCGGAGAAAGCTGTAGAAGGCATGGGACGAAGGACAGTGTGGAAGGTGGCAGATGGAGAGCAGCCAGCACACTGAACAGCCATGCTATGACTTTAGACTTCACAAAGATCAGCATCATCTCCTATAATACTATGTGTTCTCTAAGAGAGGCAGAAAAACCATGGTGGGGACCACGACCACGAGGGAAACAGTCATGTATCAATGTGGTAGACTGGAGGCTTTCAGGCATGAGAAGTCAAGGTTTTTCTCCTCTTTCTTCCACTTAGAAACTGAGCAATCTTACACAAATTACTAAACCTTTCTGTGTGGAGCTGTGTTGTAGATGAGATGAACCGGGCCCCCAGTGGGGCTATATCACCACAACACAGATGGGAAGATGTCAATCAACCATCTTTGACCACTCACATCCTTACACTGTGCTGTGTGCTAAGCCGTAACCATGGAGAGATGGGCCCACTCTCAAGGAAATCAGTGACTAGTTAAAAAGAGAAAAGGAAAGACAACAAGGACTTCAAAGGGGGAAAAAATGTCTGACTCCACTGCAAAGGGGGTTCTCAGAATACGGACATTCAAACTCCACTTTGGGATAACTGATGGAGACAGACTTTCTGGGAGATAGAATGTCCTGCAAAAGAACCTTTGCAAAATGCCTTCAGGAAATTGCACGCAGTTCTGTGTAACTGCAGCTCAGGTTCCCATTCCCATCACAGGGGCTGAGATGAGGCCACGAGACAAGGAGGGGCAGACTACAGGGGAATCTGAGATGCCATAATCAGGAGGTTACACCTAACAAACAAAGAACCATTTGTAGAGGGAGTAATAAAATCCCCGAGCAACACTCCATATGGAATGTGGAGAAAGGAATGGGAGTCCTCATTGGCAGAAGCACCGATTACATATCCAGATTAAAGCTCAACAGTGCCCTGGGCACAGTGGCGGAGCACACACAGTTGGAGATGCCAGAGTACACAGATGAGCATACATACCTTCCTTAAGTGAGGAGCACACGGCTTCCGGAAAGAAGGGTGCATGCTCAGGTCTGTGGTCAGAGTGCAGCTGTGTGCATGGCAGAGGTACATTGCCAGGGCTAGTCAAGTTCTCCTGAGATGTACATTGGACAAAAATCTCCTCTCACCAGCCCAAATATTCATGAAAACAAATGAGAAGGATTCATGACCTTGGAAGTCCAACAAAGGTCCTCCCCTCTTATTAGATAACAAGAGTGCTCTCCAACATCAGGCAGAACAGTAAATGTGTTACAAACACTGGCTCCAGACATGACGGAAAATGCAGTGGCATCACAAGTTGCCTGTGTTCTTTGCAACAAGAAAAGATACTCCGTCCATGCCAGACACAGTTAGAAATGGTAAAGATAACAAAGTCATTGAGGGAGAAGGAAGAAAAAAAACTTCCAGCTACAGAAAGATGGTCAACAGTGAAGAAATATTAATATTGATTTCTACTTGAATAACCACAAAACTAATTCAGCTCAGCTGGGGAACCAATTAACAAACTACATTTTAACCTGAAACACAAAGTTAGCTGTGTGGAACATGTTAAGATTCTACTCAAATAAATTTAAAATGATTTCCCCCTCTTCTTGTTTTGTAATGAATTAATTAGCAGACTCAATTGAAAGGATTATTTTGATCCCACAACTCACCTGTGAGTTACAAGCTTCATAGCCCAGGTCCGCTAATGGAAGATTTAAAGTGAGGAAGGCAGAAGTAAGAAAATATACTCATGGATGCCTACCCTACCTCCATATTTTTTGATGTACCAAGGAGACAGCAGAGTGGGCCAGCCATGAGTGGTTTCACTGACGGGCAGGTGGTGTTTGCTCAGCCACCAGTATGAACCAATGCATTCAGTGATAAGCAAGAATGCACCCAGAAAACAAGGACCAGATTTCACTGTGACAGCCATTGTGTGACCATCTCACACCTAGAATAAATTATGAAAGATGGCAAGTGGAACAAGGATATAAGAAGAAGAGCAAGCACTACATGTTTCCTTCCCCCAACCTGTAACTCAGCTCACAAAAGTTGCCAAATCTCACAATCTCTGTGAGATTTAGCTCTTAAATAGCTGCTTTGCCCATTATATCTGCTGCCTCTACTGCTGCTGCCCTGTTCAGCCCCATGTACTGCCTCCCTGGGTCCTCTGGAAAGCTCCTCATCTGTCAGCCTGGGAACAGAGCTTTTGTGTGTGTGTGTGTGTGTGTGTGTGTGTGTGTGTGTGTGTGTGTGACAAAGAAAGAGACAGAGAGAGACAGGGAGAGGGAAAGATAGGGACATACAGACAAGAAGGTAGGAGAGATGAGAAGCATCAATTCTTAGTTGTTCAATGATTGCTTTCTCATATGTGCCTTGACCAGGAGGCTACAGCAGACCAAGTGACCCCTTGCTCAAGCCAGCGACCTTGGGCTCAAGCTGGCAGCCTCAGAGTTTCAAACCTGGTTCCCCACACCCCAGTCCAATGCTCTATCCACTGTGCTACTGCCTGGTCAGGCAGAACAGAGCTTTGACATCCTCATCCACCTTCTCATAGAGGATAGCCACCAAAATAGCATGCCAAAAGGAAAACTGTGGTCTGAGCTCTTGCTCAACATTATCCCATTGCTCCCCTGTGTCGGGAGCCGATCAACAACTGCTGGCTGACAAGGTCACAGCAGGAGAAGACCCACAACTGCTGGCTGACAAGGTCACAGCAGAAGAAGACCCACAACTGCTGGCTGACAAGGTCACAGCAGAAGATCAAAAACTGCTGATTGACAAAGTCACTGCAGTGAAGACCAATGGCTGCAGGGTGACAAAGTCACTGCAAAGAAAAGGCATAACGATACTTCCCCCTTTGACTTTTTGAATTAATCTGGCCTTATATCCCCCCCCTTTCTGGGTGTGTGCTATTTGTGGCACAGGGATAATAGTACCGTGCTTTCCCTGTAGATTCGTAGTGATTTCTTTGGAAATGAGACAGAGGGTGTGAGTTCCACAGAAAAGCCTGTAAGCCCCTTGAACTGGGCTCATAGACATAAGAGGCTGCTATGATATCCCTCGTAAAGGGTTAAGTTTGTAGGAGAATTCCTTCTTAATCATGTTAGAAAGAATAGATTGTGACTTGTGAATGGGTAGGAGGCAGTGGCTGTGCACAGAGCACCTCTCGGCCTTCACTTAATTCAACATTTTTCCTCCCTAGCCTTTTCATGTGATAAAGTAGAGAAACATTCCTTTCTTCTTGCTTATTTGATCTGCAAATAGTGGTATATTTTGAGAAGAATAGAGTCAGAACTTAACTAGTGTTTAAATATAATAAATAAGTAATATTTGATTAGGCAATAGTATCTTAGGTAAGGTATAGTAGAATGGCCCATTGTGTGGCCTAGGATGAGAGCGTAGTCAGCAAGAAAAGAATGTTTTACTAAGAGAATTGTCTTTTGACTAAAGGCAATTGCTAGGCTTTCTCAATGAGATGTTCTCGTGAGATTTAAAAATGTAGGGAAATCCATGGAATGTCTTGTGTTGCTGCTGGGCTATCTTGCAAGTGCACTCTGCATATCTTTGGATGAAAGCTATTCTTAATGTTATGTTAATTTCTTTAGAGGCAAGCCTTTTAGAATCTTGTGAGAAAAAGTAGGACACTGCATAAACCCAAGGCCATTTACCTGAGCAAGCGGTGGTCCATTGTTAGTTGTCTGCTAAATCTCTCTCTGCCCCTTAACTCACAACAGCAGTAAAGTTAGTTAACTATTAGAACTAATACTCTAAAATCTTTTACTGATGTTGTTATCGCTATTCAAGTTATTTTGTATTTTGAATGATTTGCTACCTGGTTTGTGACTCATAGATGTAAATTAACTGTTATCTGGAAACATGCAAACATAGTGAAACAAAAGCAATAATTAACACCATGTGATTGTAACTCGGTGTGCGTGTATAAAAAGGGAGCTATACTAGCATTTGGCAGAGATGCCTGGCAGTAAATGCTAACCAGAGAATAAAGAGAAAGAAAAGAATTCGGCTCTCTCACTCCATTTTTGCCGACGCCGTCTCCTCCTGTGGGACCCCTGGATCCCCCCCGGGGCTGGACCCCGGCACCCCTGGCCTACTGTGTAATCCAAAGTGACAGCTATGGCCCTCTATTTTCTTGTACTAGCATCTTATCTTGCCCCCCGCCCACCTTCTACTGGGTCATCTTGTAACCCTGTCAACTTCAGTTCCCAGAGCGCATATATGCAGGCTTCTCATACCATTCACACAATTAAGCTGTTTTCGTGAATGAAGTCTTATCCCATAAGCACACCCCATATTGGAGACTCCTGTTGGCATTGAATTGGGAGTAATGATCTTCAGTTGACATTACATCATGGCAGCAAAGAGATCTGAAGCAACAATTGTGTCCTGACACCTTCCTAAACCAATGCTTTGGCAACAGCCTTAGCCCCTTGGGACCAACTGTCTCCCAAGTGGTGAAAGAAGAGTTTTGGGTAAGTCCTGTGAGATCTAGGTTCTCACATGCTTTCTGGTGAGATCTCCAGTCCAACACTATTCATTTTAGGAAGGGGATTCTCATTTGTTAATTTCAGTTCCCGTGTATTTGGACCAAGAGGGCCCCTCCATGCAATTTATGTTTGGGACATTGGAAGAGTATATCCTTCAGTCACATTTGGTCCAGGGAAAGGTATTTTCCAGGTTGTAACTCAGCCTTATCCATAAGGTTTGGGGAGACACCCACACTAAGGGACACCTAAAAGAATGCTTTGGTAAAGAAGGACACATGTGAGGATTCTCGTGCTATTGGCACTTAGGGGGGACATTGACTAAAGAAAGAGTAAAAAATGGATAAACCATGTTCTAAAATTTATTTTAATTAGCTGTCACTTAGTGGCAGTAAAGGGGACTTTGGTTGATTACATGTACAACAAAAATTATGGCAAGTGGGCAAAAATTATACAAGATGGCCTTAAGCTTTGTTGACCAAGATGTAACTTCTTTGAAACCCCATAGCTTGTCTGTTTGTGTGATCACTTAGAGCAAAAGCAATAACATACCTCCCAGGAAAAGAGGAAAGCCTTATTTAGCTGGTGCTTTGAGAGCTCTAAACTAAACAAACAAAATGGAATACATATTTTAAATGATTTTTGTGGTCTCTTTTTCCTCCCCATGTGTGCTCTGGCTTCACCTCCAAGAGCCACGTTCTTCTCTTGCTCTTTAAGAAAATGTGCGCCCTTTAAAATTAAAGTGCTCTGAAACTACGCTTTTTGATTTCTGAGCTTTTCAACTTTATTGTGAACACTCACTTGCCATTCTCTTTTGTTGATCAACAAGCCCAATTTAAGGGGCACCCTTAAAGGAGAGGTCTTCTAACCTCTCAGAGTTGATGAAATGTTTTCTATGACTGATCATCAATTGAGTATAAAAACAACCTTTAAGTAAATGGTTAGCAGCATGGAAAAAGTTGAACTCTATAAGCAAAACCTCAATTTAATCTATGTGCCAGAAAACAAAATTTGAATCCAGTTTTTCTTTTGAGTTTTGTATTATTATACCATGTATTTATGTATGTCTGAATATGTAGGTCATAGGTATGATGTGTTTATATATGTCTATGTTTGTACATTATAGAAAGGGAATACTTTTTATTTATAACTTCAAAATTAGGGTATAGAAGAGCCCAGTTCAATTGGCTTAAAATAAATGAGGGCTCAGAGGAAATGAAGAAAAAACAGAAATTAATCCAGTTGATTCTCAAGTGCATGTGATCTAGGAATAATTTCTCAAAAGTATTAGCAAGCTTAAGGATGTTGTTTTAATTACAATAGGCATGCTTTTAGAGACAATGGCTTATGTGTGGACAGAGCTGAGTCCTCTTAAAAAGCTGACTTCATCCTGAAGCTAGTTCACAGTCTTTACTTCTAAGTGAATAAACCTGGACTTTTACCCTAGGGATGGGCTTTAGATTAATCACAGAACTTACATCAATTTTTCCTCCAAGGTGAAACACCCTTAGCTCATGCATCTCTTAGCTCAGCCTGGTGCCAGAGCCTCTCTGTATCTGGTCCCTTGTTCCATCTGATTCCCACACATTGGTTTTTGGGGGCTTTTGCATGTAGGTATATCTCTAAGGGAGAAGATAAAAGCAGGTGGTGCAGGGGGTAAAAGATGCAGAGATCTGAACATCCTGCTGTATCCAGGGACCACGTTTCTGCACATAAGTTCCCTATTAAATTTAGCAATCAACAAGCTAGACTTTCTGCCTTGTTTTTTAGCCTCAGGACCCCTTCAGTGTTTGAGGACTGCTTTGCATATTGTGGCCTTTTCACAAAACAATTGGCAAACCAGGAATGAAACCAAAGAAGTGGGCCTTGGGAAAGAGGCATCTGTGGGGAAAATTCTGGATTTTCATCTATTCTGTGTGGGCCACTGCTCCAGTATGAGGATACCCTAAAAACGCTGGCACTCTATGCATTTCTTGATAAAGCTGCACCACCCTGTGTGGCAGCACAGCAAAATGCATAGCTACAGCTCTGCACTGGCCCCTCTCACAAGCAGTTAGCCAGGGGTTAGAAAGTAGAGGAAAAATTGCAACTACAAAATATTTTAGAATGTCTACAACTCTGTTAACATGTGAAATAGCTGATAAAGATGGTGGAAGAAAAGGTTCTTTAAAAATATCCCATTTCTTTTATGGAGGTCATGAGGTCATTATTTGTATCTGTTCATGTATTTGTGTGTGTGTGTGCATGCGCACACACGTGTGTGTGTGTGTGTGTTGTAGATGTATGTTACTTACTACTTCCAAATGGTATTACTAATTTATCAAAGAGCTATGTTTAACTGGCTTAAAAACAAACCAGGGCTTTTAAAGACTGCTATTTAAAATTCTCAGAAATATAAAAACTAAACCAAATGCTTTTGAAGTTTATGTAATGTAAGATTAATTTTTAGTGAATACAATCTAGTTTAATTTTGTTGGTTTATATAGAAAACCACATCACTAGAGTTATGTAAAGGCTAAAAATTCTAGCCTGGCAGGACAGTTTGTTTGGTTACAGCATTGTCCCAATGCACAGAGGTTGCCAGTTCAACCTTTGGTCAGAGCACATGCAGGAACAGATTGATGTTTCTGTCTCTCTCTGTATCTTCTTCTTTCTCTATCTAAAGTCAATAATAAAAAAATTGAAAAAGAAGGTTAAGAATTCTAATTAAGATAAAAGAATATATATATTCTTACTAATAATAGGAAAAGCTATGGAGATGCACTTTTGAGAGAAAGGGAAATAATTTTGTTATAAAGTGAGGCTGGTGGTTTTAGAATAAGAAAAAAGAAAACAGGACAAAGTCTAAATGCAAAAATAAAATTGTAAAAAGTTTGCAAAATTGTACAATGACAAGAAATTCTGTGGGGTCAAGCTGAATAAGATTGGAATAAATTTAATTGAGTACATGAATTTAAATATCAAAAGTATACAGATGCACAGTCAGAGTCTTTTTATCAACCTGGAAATGGCATTGATGTGTTCCAGAGGGATCTCCTGGAATTAAAAATCTGTTTCTCAGGGAGGGAAAATGGTGACAGAGTTGGCAGACATTACAACTCCCACCTCCCAGAACCAAAGTGGATTACAACTTAACTTAGGAACAATCATCTTGAAAAACCAACTTTGGACTAAACTAAGAGGAATCTATAACCAAGCAAAAAAAGGAACCACACTGAGCTGGTAGGAAAGGCAGAGACCAGAGCAGCCCAGAGGGTCTCTCACAGCAGAGTAGGTTGCCCAAAGAGTTGTGGGTCCTCAGCCACAGGATCAAAACCCCAACCTGGATCCCCAGAGACCACAGGAGGCATACAGACAGTATGTAGCTGAAAGAAGCACCGGATTACTTTTTGCAAGACGGAGGCAGAACACTCAGACCCAGGCTCCACCTTAAAGAGACTGTGAAGAAAATCTTGTTCACAGATACTTGCCATGGGCTCTGGGATCAGGGAGTGCCAAGAGGACTAGGGTAGCAAGAGGAGAGTGTAGTCTCAGGGACACAAGGAAAGACTGTGGGGGACAGCCACTCTGACCCCTGAACTGGGTTAGTCCCTGAACCTAAAATGGACATTCTTCCTGGGAGAACCATGCCAGCAAAGGGAAGCAATTAATCCACCCACCACAGACTCTCCTGCTCCAGTCAGTGCAGAGAGACACTTAGAAGCAGGGGACAAATCAGGGACATGGATTTGAGTGCTGAGGTCTGGACTACATGGCCACCCCAACCTGCTGATTATTCTTCAAAGGGCAGGAGGGCTTAGCTGCAGTGGCAGCTGTGGCACTTGGTCTGTACAGCAGTTAGGGGTGGAGCCCAGTGAGGTAGCTTGTGTGGTGGAGGCTGGAGGCAGAGCTCAAAGAAACCTCCCATGTGCCCAGAAGGAAGGTACCCTGCCGGACGAGGTATTCCCTGCACCAGCACAGGGCGAACCCCAGCAGGGTGAGGCATCCCACATACC
Organism: Saccopteryx bilineata; assembly: GCF_036850765.1. Taxonomy (NCBI): domain Eukaryota; kingdom Metazoa; phylum Chordata; class Mammalia; order Chiroptera; family Emballonuridae; genus Saccopteryx; species Saccopteryx bilineata. The sequence continues at coordinate 122,056,021 of NC_089494.1, forward strand.
CATGGGAGGCAGAGCCCAACAAGGGGTGCCGCATAAGGGGTGGGGCCAGGTGGCCTGCACCAAGATGGCAAGGTGCGGGGCATGGAGAAGCATCTCAAGCACCTGCAGGGGGCAGAACCGAGAGGCAGCATGCAAAACAGCATAGGGTGGAGCCCGGTGGCCTGCAAGTGAAGAAGAGGGGTAGAACCCAAAGAAGCTTCCCACATGCCTGAGGAGGTGGAGCCTGGGGAGTCTCTCGTGCCCATGGAGCAGCCTGAGTTGCAGCCCATGAGACCACACTGGTGCCCAAGTGCCTGAGGAGGTGGAAGCAGAGGCATCCAGAAGAACAACCTCAATTCAGGAATAGAGAGGCCACACACACAAGCCAAGAGTAGATAAAAGCCAGCTAAGGAGTGCAGCTGATAGTTACAATGGCATCAGGGCTCAGCAGAGGAAGTCACAAATTCTAGATCACCTGTAGCTCCAAGATGGTTGCTAAGGGCCAGTCAAAAGCAGTGATCCCCACTGGTCTGCACCAGGTTCCAGCCAGAAAGGTCCAGGGCTGGTACATCCTGTGGCCATATATGGAGAGCATCAGCTCAGGACCTAACAACCATAGTTAGAGTGGTATCTAGACTATACAGAGACAAAATGTGAAGATAAAGAATTGAAATTCAAATAAATCAACAGGAGAAATCTCCAGAAAAATAAATGAACAAAATGGAAATAAACAAGATTTAGGATGCAGAGTTTAGAATAATGATTGTTAGGATGCTAAAGGGTCATAGAGCAACAAAAAATGAACATAATGAGCACCTAAACAAAAAGATAGCTGGCATCAAAAAAGACATTGAAATCATAACAAAGAATCAGACAGAAATGACAAACACAATATCAGAAATGAAATCTACTCTAGAAAAAATTAAAAGCAGGATGGATAAAACAGAGGATTGAATCAGCAATTTAGAGGATAAGATAGGCAAAAGCGCAGAACAGCAAAAAGAAAGGATAATCAAAAAGTCTGAGGAAAGTCTAAGAGCTCTGTGACAACATGAAAAGAAACAATATCTGCATAATAGGGGTTCTTGAAGAAGAAGAGAAAGAGAAAAGATACAGAACCTGAATGAAGAAATCATAGCTGAAAACTTCCCTAAATTAATGAAGGAAAAAGTCACACAGGTTCAAGAAGCACAGAGAATACCATTAAAATGGAACCCAAAGAGACATACATCAAGACACATCATAATTAAAATAGCAAAGTTAAGAGAAAAGAAAAAATACTAAAAGCTGCAAGAGAAAAGTAGTCACTAACCTACAAAGGAGCTGCACAAATATGACATTCAAATTCTCAACAGAAACACTTGAGGCCAGAATGGAATGGCAAGAAATAGTCAAAGTAATTCAGAACAGTAACCTACTACCAAGACTTCTTTATCAAGCAAGGCAATCATTTAAAATTGAAGGAGAAATAAAAAGCTTCCTAGAAAAAATAAAAAAACACTCAAGAAATTTATTTCAACAAAAGCAATGCTGCAAGAAATGTTAAAAGACCTGTTGTAAACAGAACAAAAAGGCGAAAAAATCTAGTAAAAGAGGAATGTAGATTTTAAGAAAATAAAGCAAAAACAACTAAATATCAATAATAACCTTAAATGTAAATGAATTAAATGCTCCAAAAAAGAAAATAGGGTAGCTGCATGGATACAAAACAGGACCCATAAATATGCTGTCTACAAAACATCTACCTCAGAAAAAAAGATACAAATAAACTGAAAGTAAAAGAATGGAAAAAAAAATATTTCATGAAAATGAAAATGAAAAAAAAAGCTGAGGTAGCAATACTTATCTCTGACGAAATAGACTTTAAAACAAAGGCTAGAGTAAAAAATAAAGAAGGTCACTACATAATAATAAAAGAAACAATCCAACAGGAAGATATAACGATTATAAATATCTATGCACCTAATATCGGAGCACCAAAATATATAAAGCAGATTTTGATGGACATAAAGGGTGAGATCACAGCAATACTATAATAGTAGGAAATTTCAATACCCCACTAACAGTACTGGATAGATCCTCAAGATAAAAAATTAACAAAAAATAGCAGCCTTAAAAGACACACTAGATCAACTGGATTTAATAAATATCTTCAGAACTTTTCATCCTAAAGCAGCAGAATGTACATTCTTTTAAGTGCTCATGGTACATTGTCTAGGATAGACCACATGTTAGGACACAAAACAAGTGTTAATAAATTTAAGAACATTGAAATAATATCAAGCATCTTCTTGGATCACAATGGCATAAAACTAAAATCAAGTAAAATAGAAAAACTGAAAAACACTCAAACACTGGGAAACTAGTATGTTATTAAATAACAAATGAGTTAACAATCAGATCAAGTAAGAAATAAAAAATTTTCTTAAAACAAATGAAAATGAACATAAAACAAATCAAAATTTATGGAACACAGTAAAAGCAATCCTGAGAGGGAAGTTCATAGCATTACAGGCATACCTTAAGAAACTAGAAAAAGCTAAAATACATAATTGAATCCTGCATATAATATAACAAAAAAAAGAACAGCAAGTAAAGCCCAGAGGAAGTAGAAGGAAGGAAAAAATAAAGATCAGAGCAGAAATAAATGACATAGAGGCTAAAAAACAATACAGAGTATCGATGAAACCAAGAGCTGATTCTTTGAAAAGGTAAACAAGATCAATGAACCTTTAACCAGACTCACCAAATAAAAAAAGAGAGAAGACTCAAATAAATAAAATTAGAAACAAGGGTGGAGAAGTAACAACTGAAAAGCAGAAATACAAAGGATTGTAAGAAAATCCTATAAAGATCTGTACGCCAAAAAATTAGACAACCTAAGTGAAAGGAACAAATTTCTTAAACCATATAAACTTTAAAAAATCAGTCCGGAAGAATCTAAAAACCTAAACAGACTGATTACAACAAATGAGATCAAAACAGTTATCAAAAAATTCCTAACAAATGAAAGCCCTAGGCCAGATGGCTTCACAGGCAAATTCTACCAAATATTCAAAGAAGAACTAACTCATATCTTTCTCAAGCTATTTCAAAAAATTCAAGAGGAGGAAAAACTTCCAAGCTCCTTTTATGAGGCAAGCATAATTTGATTTCAAAACCAGACAAAGACAATACAAAGAAAAAAAACTATAGACCAATATTCCTAATGAATTTAGATGCTAAAGTTCTCAACAAAATTTAGCAAACCAAATCCACAATACATAAAAAATTCATAAATCATAATCAAGTGGAATTTATTCCAGGGAGGCAAGGCTGGTACAATATTTGCAAATCAATCAATGTGATTCATCACATAAAAAAAAGGGAAGGATAAAAATCATAGGATAATATCAATAGACGCAGAAAAAGCATTTGATAAAATCCAGCACCCATTCATGATCAAAACTCTCAGCAGACTGGAAATACAGGGAACATATCTCAACCAAATAAAGGCCATCTATGACAAACCCACAGCCAACATCACACTCAATGGGCAAAAATTAAAAGCAATCACCTTAAGATCAGGAACAAGGCATGGGTGCTCCCTTTCACCATTCTTATTCAACATAGTTCTGGAAGTCCTAGCCACAACAATCAGACAAGAAAAAGACATAAAAGGCATGCAAATTAGAAAAGAAGAAGTAAAACTATCATTATTTGCTGATGATATGATACAGTATATAAAAACCCCTAAAGTCTTAGTCAAAAAACTACTGAACCTGATAAATAAATTCAGGAAGGTGGCCGAATATAAAATTCATATTCAGAAATCAGAGACATTTTTATACACTAACAATGAGTTGTGTAAAGGAGAAATTAAGAAAACAATTCCTTTCACTATTGCAAAAAAAAACAAATAAAGTACCCAGGAGTCAATTTAACCAAGGAGATTAAAAACTTGTACTCAGAAAATTATAAAACATTGATAAAATAAATCAAGGAAGATACAAACAAGTGGAAGCATATACTGTGTTCATGGATAGGAAGAATAAACATCATTAAAATGTCTGTATTGCCCAAAGCAATTTATAAATTCAATGTAATTTCTATTAAAATACTGACAGCATACATTAGAGATATAAAACAAATATTCTGAAATTCATATGGAACCAAAAAAGAACAAGAATAACCTCCACAATGTTGAAAAAAAGAATACAGTGGGTGGTATCACATTTTTTATATCAAGTTATACTATAAGGCCATTGTACTCAAAACAGTTTGGTACTGGCATAAGAACAGGCATATAGATCATTGGAACAGATAGAGAATTCAGAAATAAACCCACACCTTTAGGACAACTGATGTTTGTCAAATGAGGTAAGAGCATACAAGGGAGTAAAGGCAATCTCTTTAAAAATAGTGTTGGGAAAATTGGACATCTACCTGCAAAAAAATGAGACTAGATCAACAACTGGCACCATTCACAAAAATAAACTCAAAATGGATAAAAGACTTAAATGTAAGTTGGAAAACCATAAACATCTTAGAAGAAAACATAGACAGTAAGCTCTTCAACATCTCTTGTAGAAACATTTTTGCTGATTTTTCTCCATGGGCAAATAAAATAAAGGACAGGATGAACAAATGAGACTCTATCAAACTAAAAAGCTTTTGCACAGCTAAAGACAATAAGAACAAAATAAAAAGACAAACCACACAATGATAGAACATATTTGACAATACGTCTGATAAGGGCTTAATAACCAAAATTTATAAAGAACTTGTATAACTCAATACCAGAAAGATTAAAAATCCAATAAAAAATCTACAAAAAAAAATGAATAGACACTTCTCCAAAGAGAACATACAGTTGGCCAATAGGTAGATTTAAAAAAAGGTTTAACATCACTAATCAATAGAAAAATGCAAATTAACACCACAATGAGATATCACATCAGTCAGAATGGCGCTCATTAACAAAACAACACATAATAAGTGCTGGAGAGAATGTAAAGAAAGGGGAACCCTCTTACCCTGCTGGTGGGAATGCAGACTGGTGCAGCCACTGTGGAAAACAGTATAGAGATTCCTCAAAAAATTGAATATGGAACTGCCTTTGACCCAGCCATCCCACTCTTAGGAATATATTCTAAGAGTACCAAATCACTAATTCAAAACCAGAAATGCACCCCCATGTTTATGGCAGCAGTGTTTACAATAGCCAAGATCTGGAAACAGCCCAAGTGTCCATCAGTGGCCAAGTGGATTAAAAAGCTGTGGTACCAAACAATCCAATAAAAAAAAAATGGGAAGAGGACATGAACAGACACTTCTGTCAGGAAGAAATACAAACGGTCAACAGATATATGAAAAGATGCTCATCTTCACTAGTTATTAGAGAAATGCAAATCAAAACTGCAATGAGACATCACCTCACACCTGTTAGATTTGGTATTATCAACAAGACAGGTAATAACAAGTGTTGGAGAGGCTGTAGAGTAATAAGAACTCTCATTCACTGTTGGTGGGAATGTAAAGTAGTACAACCATTATGGAAGAAAGTATGGTGGTTTCTCAAAAAATTAAGAATAGAACAACCATTTGACCCAGCAATCCCTCCACTGTGTATATACCCCCAAAACTCAGAGATATTGATATGTAAAGACACATGTAGCCCCATGTTCATTGCAGCATTGTTCACAGTGGCCAAGACATGGAAACAACAAAAAAGCCCTTCAAAAGATGATTGGATAAAGAAGATGTGGTACATATATACTATGGAATACTACTCAGCCATAAGAAATGATGATATAGAATCATTTACAACAACATGGATGGACCTTGATAACATTATACTGAGTGAAATAAGTAAATCAGAAAAAATTAAGAACTATATGATTCCATACATAGGCGGGACACAAGATTGAGACTCATCGACATGGACAAGAAAGAGCATGGTTGTTACCACAGAGAGGGAAATGGAGGAGAAGGAGGGGATGGGGGCAGGGGAGAGGGCACAAAGAAAACCAAATAGAAGGTTTTGTAAGACAATTTGATTGTGGGTGATGAGTATACAACATAATCAAATGTCAAAATAACCTGGAGATGTTTTTTCTCTGAATCTATGTACTCTAATTGATCAATGTCACCCTGTTAAAATTGTCTAAATAAAAAAAGAAGCAAACAAAACAGTGGTACATATACACAATGGAATATTATGTGGCCATGAAAAAGAAGAAAATCTTACCTTATATGACAACATGGATGGACCTGAAACCTATTATGTTAAATAAAATAAGCCAAGGAAATTAAAAATATCATATGACCTTACTCATTTGAGAAATCCAATAAACAATGTGAACTGAGGAACAGAATAAAGGCAGAGGCTGGATCAAAGGGACCAGAGGAAAAGTGGACAGAGGAAAAGGGGATGATAGGATGGGATCAGAGAAGGGAAAGAGATTGGTGAAATTATATACACATAACACAGCATTATAGAGAGCAGGACAATAAATTCTGGAGGAAAGGCGGTAGGGCGTTGGGAGGACGGAGGCAAGGGGAATGTTAAGGGAAACACGGGAGAGGGGTGAAGCATTCGTGGTGTGATACTAGAATGTATGTAAACACAATAAATTAAAATCAATTAAAAAAGAATTAATAAAAGAGATGAAGGACTTTTCCTTTGAAAATTATGATATTATTGAAAAGAAATTAAAGAAGACAGATAAATGGGGAGGTGTCCTTTGTTTAGGAATAGGGAGACTCAATATTATTAAAATGTCTGTACTATTCAAAGCAAGCTATTAGTTTAAGGCAATTCTTAACAAAATTTCAATGATTTTGTTTTACAGAAATAGAAAAACCCATGCTAAAATTTATTTGGAATCTCAAAGGATCCCAAATAGCCAAAACAATCCTGAAAAAGTAGAACAAAGCTGGAAGACTCATAATTTCTGATTTCAAAACTTACTACAGAGCCACAATAATGAAAACAGTATAGTGCTGGCATAAAAACAGACTTTTCAAACATCTGAGGTATATAGAGTAGTCAAAAATCATAGTGACGGAAAGTAGAATGTTGCTTGCCAGGGGCTAGAGGGACAGAACAAGGAGATTTGTTGTTTAATGCATACAGAATTTTGGTTTTACAAGGTAAAAAGAGTTCTGGAGATGGATAATGGTGATGGTTGCACAATAATATGAATGAATTTAATACCACTGAATTATACATTTAAATGGTTATTTTAAATGATAAATTTTATGTTATGTGTAGTTTACCACAATAAAAATGTGGGAAAATAATAAAATATTGATTTGCCACTAACTATAATTTAAAAACCCTGTTTCTCTCTCCTTAAAAAGGGTACTAAACTAACAAAACTTACGTGTTTTGTTAAAATTCCATGGGGAGCATTGTAAAATAAGAAATAACATTGAGTCTTCTGTCTGTTGTATTTGTGTTTAGTGTACAGTGTAAGTGTTCCAGGAACTGTGAAATTCCTGGAGCTTTGATATGTCCCAGCATAAGATGTCTGTCAGCAAAATTGAGGTTCTTACTAAAAAGAATGAACCTGAGTATCAGCTTGTGTCACATGGGGAGCAAGTACATTCTGTTTCCACAAAAGGGACCCCTTGGTGTCAGACTTCTGTCCTGGTAATACAGCAACAAGTCTGCCCCTGAATCAGGATGTTAAGATGGGGTAAAAAATGGTGGTAAGTGGTATGAAGAGTTGGGGTTATGGCAAACACAAAACAGCTTCTTGGTTCTTCCCAGCACCCTGAATACCCTCACTTTTTCAGTTTTTGGGCTCCTTTATGCACAATTGAACATTTAACTAGACATCACTCACTTGCCACTAAGTATGTGGTTTCAAAATGTTCTTCTTGTGTGTGTATTTTCTGGATGGGTGAAAACCTTTCCTGCTGCAAGGCTGATGCACTCACAGTTGCAAAAAATCTGTTAAAAATAAATCTTTTCTGAGAAGACAAGATGGTGATGGAGTAGGCGGACATACCAACTTCCACCTCCCAGAACCAAAGTGGATTACAAACTAATTTTAAGAACCATCATCTGGAAAAACCAACTTTGCACTAAACTAAGAGGACTCTTCAACCAAGAAACACTGAAGAAGCCACACTGAGACTGGTAGAAAAAGCGGAAACGTGGAGAGGGCTGCCCAGTTCCCCAGAGTGAATGGCAGCAGGGAGAGACTCACGTGACAGAAAGTGAGTTTAGCAGAGAAGGGAGGGTCCTGAGTTCCAGAAACAAATCCCCAGCCTGCAGCCCCAGAGCATAGAAGAGGCGCATGGACAGTATTTAGCTGGAACAAGACGGGATACTGTTTGTGAGAAAGAGACTGATTTCTCAGACCCAGGATTCTTTTTAAAAAGACTGCACAGAAAACCTCTCTTACAACCACTCACCCGGGGCTCCAGGGGAGAGGGAGAGAGGAGAGGACTAGAGTAGCAGAAAGAGAGTGTAATCTAGGAGGCACAGGGAGAAACATTTTGAGAGACAGCCACCCTAACCCCTGGAAGTGTCACTCCCCAAATCTGAGGTGAATATTTCCTCTGGAAACAGCAATACCAGCAAAGGGAAGAAGGACACCATAAAAACAAGCTATCCTGTGGCATTCAGAGCAGAGTCACTTAGAAGGAGAAAGTATTTGGAACTACATTAGTGAATCTTAGGGTTTGAGCTGCAGCACCCCTACCCACATGGCTGAGGGCTCGCCCGAGGGAGGGCAGTGGCGGGACGTGGAAGCATAGCTCTGTTGGCAAGGGCAGAATCCGGCTGGCCACCACTGAGGCCCAGGTGTGAGCTCAGTCTTGCCCAGCTGGGGAGGAGGAAATGTGAAAAAGTGGTCAAGCCCAGTTGCAGGCCACCTGAAATCCAACCTGCAAAGAAAGGGCAAGAGCCCCAGAAGGGGCAGAGACCCACCCTTGAGCAAGGGTGCAAAAACACAGCCTTGTCTCACCCACAGAACCGAGGCGGCTTGTGGCCTGACTTGGGAGCAGGCTTCTCCCACGGGGGTGAAGCCAAAAGCCCAGATCAGGCAGAGTCCCTCTACTGAGCGTGGGCACACAGTCCTGCCCAGCCAGTGGAGCCAAGGCTTGAAATCATCCCACAAGCGGGCTACTCCTGGAGGGGCGGGACAAAAGCCCAGAATCAGGCAGAGACTTGCAGCTGAGCAAAGATGATCACCCCTGCCCTTAGGGCCGAGCATAACATCACCCACAGGGGTGGGGTGAAGACCAAGATCACCAAGGCTTGTACACCTGAGTATGTGATCACAGCCACATCCATGAAGGAGAGGCAAAAACCACAGCAACAGCCTCAGTGGGCAGGAAACAAAAACATCCAACCCCGAATGCCCTAGGCAGCAACAGCAGAGGTGGTGGTGGGCCTGCAGACAGACCACACCTAGGGAACACAGAGGCTACACCCAGTGGACTCCAGTGGCCAAAACCTTCTTTTACACAGACAAAATAAGAAGGCAGAGAAATGCAACCCAAATGAATCAAGAGAAATCCCCAGAGAAGGACCAAATGAGCCAGATATAACCAAATTACCAGATGCAGAGTTTAAAATGATTGTTAGGATGCTCAAAGATATTAGAACAACAATAGATGGTCATTATGAACAACTAAATAAAGAAATAGCAAATATAAAAAAGGACATTAAAATAATAAAAAAGAATCAGTCAGGCCCTGGCCAGTTGGCTCAGTGGTAGAGCATTGGCCTGGCATGCAGGGGACCTGGGTTTGATTCCCGGCCAGGGCACATAGGAGAAGCACCCATTTGCTTCTCCACCTGCCCTTCCTTTCTCTCTGTCTCTCTCTTCCCCTCCCACAGCCTAGGCTCCATTGGAGCAAAGATGGCCCGGGTGCTGGGGATGGCTCCTTGGCCTCTGCCACAGGCGCTAGAGTGGCTCTGGTTGCGGCAGAGCAATGCCCCGGAGGGGCAGAGCATCGCCCCCTGGTAGGCAGAGCATCACTCCCTGGTGGGCAGAGCGTCTCCCCTGGTGGGTGTGCCAGGTGGATCCCAGTCGGGCGCATGCGGGAGTCTGTCTGACTGTCTCCCCATTTCCAGCTTCAGAAAAAAAAAAGAATCAGTCAGAAATAACAAATACAATATAAGAAATGAAAAACATAGTGGAAGAAATTAAAAGTAGGATGGATGAAGCTGAGAATCAAATCAGCAAATTAGAGGACAAGATAAATTAAGGCATGAAAGCAGAGCAGAAAAAAGAAAAGAGACTCAAAAAGTTTGAGGAAACTCTAAGAGAGCTCTGAGAGCTCTGTAACAACATGAAGAGAAATAACATCCACATCATAGGGGTTCCTGAAGAAGAGAAAGAACAAGAAATAAAGATTTGTTCAAACATATCATAGTTGAAAATGTCCCTAAATTAAGGCAGGAAAACACCTCACAAATTCAAGATGCACAGAGAACTCCATTAAAGAAAAACCCAAAGAAATCTACACCAAGACAAATCAAAATTAAAATACCAAAGCTAAGTGATAAAGAGAAAATACTAAAAGCTGCTAGAGAAAAAAAGACTATCACCTACAAAGGAGCCCCCATAAAAATGACTTCCAAGTTCTCAACAGAAACGCTTGAGTCCAGAAGGGAATGGCAAGAAATATTCAAAGTAATGCAGAACAAGAGCCTACAAGCAAGACTACTTTATCCAGCAAGGCTATCACTTAAAATTGAAGAAGAAATAAAAAGCTTTCCAGACAAAAAAAAAAAAAAAAACCCTCAAGGAATTTACTACAACCAAACCAATGCTGCATGAAATGCTAAGGGGCCTGTTGTAAACAGATCAAAGGAGAAAAGGAATATAGTAAAAGAGGAATGCAGTTTTAAAGAATAAAATGGCAATAAACAAATACATATCAATAATAACCTTAAATGTAAGTGGATTAAATGATCTGATAAAAAGACATAGGGTAGCTGCATGAATAAGAAAACAGGACCCATATATATATGCTGTCTACAAGAAACACACCTTAAAACAAAAGATACACATAGAATGAAGATAAAAGGATGAAAAAAAATATTTCACGCAAATGGAAATGAAAAAAAAGCTGGGATAGCAATACTTATATCAGACAAAATGGACTTTAAAACAAAGGCTATAGTAAGGGATAAAAAAGGTCACTACATAATGATAAAGGGAGCAATCCAACAAGAAGATATAACCGTTATAAATACCTACGACCTAATATAGGAACACCTAAATATATAAAGCAGACTTTGAAGGATATAAAGGGTGAGATCAACAGCAATACTATAATAGTAGTGGATTTCAATACCCCACTAACATCACTAGATAGATCCTCAAGAAAAAAAATTAACAAAGAAAGAGAAAACTTAAAGGACATAATAGATAAACTCGATTTAACAGATATCTTCAGAACCTTTCACCCTAAAGCAGCAAAATATACATTCTTTTCAAGTGCTCATGGTACATTCTTTAAGATAGACCACAGGTTAGGGCACAAAAGCGGCCTTAACAAACTTAAAAAGATTGAAATTATATCAAGCACTTTTTCTGATCACAATGGCATGAAACTAGAAATCAACCACAACAAAAAAACTGAAAAATACTCAAACACTTGGAAACTAAATAGCATGTTATTAGATAACAAATGGGTTAACAATAAGATCAAAGAAGAAATAAAAAAATTCCTAGAAACAAACGATAAGGAGCATACATCAACTCAAAATTTATGGGACACAGCAAAAGCAGTACTGAGAGGGAATTTCATAGCATTACAGGCATACCTTAAGAAGTTAGGAAAAGCTCAAAAAACAACTTGACCCTGCATCTAAAAGAACTAGAAAAAGAACAGCAAGGAAAGCCCAGAGGTAGTAGAAGAAAGGAAATAATAAAGATCAGAGCAGAAATAAATGACATAGAGGCTAAAGAAATAACACAGAGGATCAATGAAACCGGGAGTTGGTTCTTTGAAAAGGTAAACAGGATTGATGAACCTTTAACCAGACTCACCAAAAAAAAAAGAGAGAGAGAGAGAGAACTCAAAGAAATAAAATTAAAAATGAGTGTGAAGAAATAACACCTAACAAAACAGAAATACAAAATATTGTAAGAAAATACTATGAAGAACTGTACGCCAAAAAACTAGACAACCTAGATGAAATGGAAAAATTCCTTGAAACACATAGTCTTCCAAAAATTAATCTAGAAGAATCAGAAAACCTAGACAGACCAATTACAAGAAATAATATTAAAACTGTTATCAAAAAACTCCCAAAAAAGAAAAGTCCTGGGCCTGATAGCTTCACAAGTGAATTCTACCAAATATTCAAAGAAGAATTGACTCCTATTCTTCTCAAGCTATTTCAAAAATTTAAGAGGAATAAAGATTTCCAAGCTCCTTTTACAAGGCGAGCATAATTCTGATTCCAAAACCAGGCAAAGACAACACAAAGAAAGAAAATTATAGGCCAATATTCCTGATGAATTTAGATGCTAAAGTCCTCAACAAAATATTAGCAAACTGGACCCAGCAATATATAGAAAAGATCATATACCATGATCAAGTGGGATTTATTCTGGGGAGGCAAGGCTGGTACAATATTTGCAAATCAATCAATGTGATTCATCACATAAACAAAAGGAAAAAAAACACATGATAATTTCAATAGATGCAGAAAAAGCATTTGAAAAAATCCAGCACCTATTCATGATCAAAACTCTAAGCAGAGTGGGAATACAGGGAACACACCTCAACATGATAAAGGCCATCTATGACAAACCGACAGCCAACATCATACTTAATGGGCAAAAATTAAAAGCAATCTCCTTAAGATCAGGAACAAGGCAGGGGTGCACCCTTTCACCACTCTTATTCAACATAGTTTTGGAAGTTCTAGCCACAGCAATCAGACAAGAAATAAAAGGCATCTAACTTGGATAAGAAGAAGTAAATTTATCATTATTTACAGATGATATGATATTGTATATAGAAAATTCTAAAATCTCAGTCAAAAAACTACTGGACCTGATAAATGAATTCAGCAAGGTGGCAGGATGTAAAATCAATACTTAGAAATCAGAGGCATTTTTATACACTAACAATGAGCTTTCAGAAAGAGAAATTAAGGAAGCAATCTCCTTCCCCATTGCAACCAAAAAAATAAAGCACCTAGGAATAAATTTAACCAGGGAGATTAAAGACTTTTACTTGGAAAATTATAAAACATTGATAAAACATATCAGGGAAGATATAAACAAGTGGAAGCATATACCATGCTCATGGTTAAGAAGAATAAACATCATTAAAATGTTTATATTACCCAATGCAATTTATAAATTTAATATAATACCAATTAAAATACCAATGACTTACTTCAAAGATATAGAACTCATATTCCAATAATTAATATGAAATCAAAAGAGAACAGAAATAGCCTCAGCAATCTTGAAAAGGAAGAATAAAGTGGGAGGTATCACACTTCCTGATATCAAGTTATATTACAAGGCCATTGTATTCAAAACAGCCTGGTACTGGCATAAAAACAGGCATATAGATCAGTGGAACAGAACTGAGAACCCAGAAATAAACCCACACTTTTTGGACAACGGATATTTGACAAAGGAGGTAAGAGCATACATTGGAGGAAAGACAGCTTCTTCAATGAATGGTGTTGGAAAAATTGGACAGCTACCTGCAAAATAATGAAACTAGACCACCAACTTACACTATTTACAAAAATAAACTCAAAATGGATAAAAGACTTAAATAAGCCATAAAACCATAAACATCTTAGAAGAAAACATAGGCAGTAAGCTCTCTGACATTTTTTGAAGCAATATATTTGCTGATTTATCTCCACGGGCAAGTGAAATAAAAGACAGAATAAACAAATGGGACTACATCAAACTAAAAAGCTTTTGCACACCTAAAGACAGTAAGAACAGAATAAAAAGACAAACTACACAATGGGAGAATATATTTGACAATACATCTGATAAGGGGTTAATAACCAAAATTTATAAAGAACTTGTAAAACTCAATATCAGGAAGACAAACAATCCAATCAAAAAATGGGAAAAAGAAATGAATAGACACTTCTCCAGAGAGGACATACAGATGTTCAATGAACATATGAAAAAATACTCAACATCATTAATCATTTGAGAAATGCAAATTAAAACCACAATGACATATCATCATCTCACACCAGTCAGAATGGCGCTCATCAACAAAACAACACAGAATACGTGCTGGAGAGGCTGGAGAGAAAAGGGAACCCTCCTACACTGCTAATAGGAATGCAGACTGGTGCAGCCACTGTGGAAACAGTATGGAGATTTTTCAAAAAATGAAAAATCGAACTACCTTTTGACCCAGCTATCCCACTTTTAGAAATATACCCCAAGAACACTATAGCACTCTTTGAAAAGAAGAAATGCACCCCCATGTTTATGGCAGCACTGTTCACAATAGCGAAGATCTGAAAACAGCCCAAGTGTTTGTCAGTGGACGAGTGGATTAAAAAGTTTTGGTACATATATACTATGGAATACTACTCAGCCATAAGATATGATGACATCGGATTATTTACAACAACATGGATGGACCTTGATAGCATTATATTGAGCAAAATAAGTAAATCAGGAAAAACTAAGAACTATATGATTCCATACATAGGTGGGATATAAAAGTGAGACTCAAAGACATGGACAAGAGTGTAGGGGTTATGGGGTGGGGGGAAGAGAGGGAGGGGTTTGTGGGAGTGGAGGGGCACAAAGAAAACCAGTTATAAGGTGACAGAAGACAACTGGACTTTGGGTGATAGGAATGCAGCTTAATCAAATGTCAAAATAACCTAGAGATGTTTTCTCTGAACATATGTACCCTGATTTATCAATGTCACCCCATTAAAATTAATTTAAAAAAAGAATTCTTTTCTCACTTGGGATGTACTTTCTATGTGCTCCCACCAGACTCTTTACACAGCCTCACTCTATGCTATAAGATGGTAGTTGTGGGGGGATGACATTAGACCCAGACTGTGGCTCCAGTCAACAACACGAATTTCACAGGCCATCCAGCTCCCATACCTTTCAAGGCTGCCTGACTCAGCAACTGCTGTGTAAGTCATGACATCTTCTCACTGCCCCTTCAACTGATGTAATGTTGGCACCATGCCACTATTATCATTGAACACTATATATACTGCTCTGGCAGTGTTAGGATAGTAATAAAGCATTGCAGCATGTCTTATATTCCTTCAGCTCCTCATACTTTCTTCACCTTGGGAATCTCACTGCCTAAGCCAGTGGTAGTCAACCTGGTCCCTACTGCTCACTAGTGGGCGTTCCAGCTTTCATGGGGGGTGGTAGCAGAGCAACCAAAGTATATAAAAAAAGATAGATTTAACTATAGTAAATTGTTTTATAAAGATTTATTCTGCCAAATTTAGCAAAAATTCCACATAAAGTACTTGGTAAGTAATTATTATTATATGCTTTAACTTGCTATAAATCTGCTTTATAAATTTTACTTTATAAATCACCATTACTATGGAACTGGTGGGCGGTTAGAAAATTTTACTACTAACAGAGATACAAAAGTGGGTGGTAGGTATAGAAAGGTTGACTACCCTGTACTAGAACAAGGGCCTTTGCTGACTTCAGTGTTTTCTCCAGAACTGTGTGCCATCTTACAGGGCACTATGGTGGGCCCTTGACTCATGTTTCCAACCTGCGATGTACACTTGTAAGTCAGTTGCTAAATCACCTATTTTGACAAGGTATCTTCTTCCTGATCACCTGGAGGTGATCTTATGAGCGGGAACACGAAAGACAAGATTTGCCTCAAGATCTTGCAAGTAAACCCAAGTATCTTTCCACATCTCTTGTGTGCATCAAGGTCTGTTCATGGCTATCCACTTCTTTATCTCCCACTGTCTAAGCCAGAGTCAATCTCTTTAGAATGACCTGACTGCCAGTACACAGGGTCATGTACAAAGGTTCATGCATGACAAGCTACCAGACCACTCTTCTTGTCTTCTCCCAAGTAGTATCAGTAGACAGTTGTTTGTCAAATGCCATTCAGGTGAACAAATTACCCAAGCTAGAGCTGTCTTTCTGTTCTATCTTTGCAGGTTGTAAAGTCTAGCACCAGGATAGGAAAATTATTAGGATGTTTTTTATATTAACAGTGCATTAAAGGTGCTGTACTATTAGAGACAGAGCACTCCTCTGTTGCCAATGGGCATGCCATGTAATCAGTGTAGAGCTCTGAGCTATGGCAGAGGTTGCTCAGCGGAATATCTTATCTATCCACCTCTTGTTGAGAAGGGAAATTTTTACTGTAATTGCTCTTGTAGTGGGGTCTATCTTACTTCTGCACCCTTCCACAATTTGGGAGCAAAAATCAAAAGGGTACTCACTCTTTTTACTGTTTTTGCCTTAATGCCCAGCCCATGCCCTTTGGGGGTACTGAAACATCTTCCAACGTCAGGTCCCACCTGTGAGAACCCAAGAGCTTTAATTTATGTGGCTGGTACTTTTGCTCTCCATTGCAGCCTGTTGGTTGGTGCCCCAACCCCATATCTGTCCCTTTTCAACCAGGCAATATAATGGAGAAAGCATTGAGCAAAATGGGATGTAATTTTTGCCAGTACTCCAGGATTCTCACAGAAGCCTGTAGCCCTTTTACATGGTTTTTGGTATGGAGTTGGCTTGTTTGACAGCCTTGGGGACAGCACAGGTCTTACATTAACATAGTATCCTCAAACCTTCACTACTATGTGGCCCAGACCTTAAGTTTTCTACAAATTCTCGGCCCATCCTCTCTGCTGTAGCTGGTCTAGTAAAGCCTGCAGCAGAGGCAAATTTTCACTGGTTAACATTTTGTGTCATCAATATAATGGGCCCATTTCACAGAGGCTGGGAAGGAAAGCAGTGACAGGTTCTGACCTACTCTTGGAGCCCAATAGCTCCATAAAAGATGGCTTAGGCCAGCGGTAGTCAATCTTTTTATACCTAACACCCACTTTTGTATCTCTGTTAGTAGTAAAATTTTCTAACCACTCACTGGTTCCACAGTAATGGTGATTTATAAAGTAGGGAACTAACTTTACTTTATAAAATTTATAAAGCAGACTTAGAGCATATAATAATAATTACTTACCAAGTACTTTATGTTGAAATTTCACTCAGTTTGGAAGAATAAATCTTTATAAAACAACTTACTATAGTTAAATCTATCTTTTTATTTATACTTTGGTTGCTCTCCTACCGCCCACCCTAAAAGCTGGAATGCCCACTAGTGGGCGGTAGGGACCAAGTTGACTACCACTGCCCTAGTACATCTATGAACTGAGGTTCCCAACTAGTGAAGGACTGACAGATTCACTACTTACACTACCTTCCCTTGAGCAAGGTCTCCAAATATGCTCAACAAATGAAAATATTTGTTTTTCCATCTTAAATTTCTGCTATTCCTGTGGCATCTAGTTATGGGGAAGGGGGCACATGTGCCATCATCTGAGCTGCATGTTGTGTATTTATACCAGCTGCATCTGATAATATTTCCTCTTCATTACCACATATGAACACTCAAGTAAATGTCTGAGGTAATTCAATCTCAAGCTTAGGTAACCAATTAGAACACTGGTTTGGGTCTTGGTGGGACATGGGGGAAAAAAAGTTGTTACTAATACTTGGATTGCTTCTTTTAATTTGCCTTTTTCTTGCATGTGTCTATATAGTTGCTGTGAACTATGTGTCCAGTGTAGTCAATTGGCAACTAAATAAACTACCTTTCTTTTAACGCCCGTCTTTTACCACTGAGGGCACCTTGTGAGACGGAATGGCATATGAGATTGTAAGAGTCAGCTACGAGAGATGGGATGTGGAGGAGAGACTGTCACATGACATGACCACTACTTGATTCTGCTGGACTGCTGTTGGACCCTCCTGCTAGGTCCAGCAAGACCCAGGATAGAACAAAGATCATGTCTCCTGAGCCCCCTTAAAAGTTGTACAACTTTTCTCTTGTCATCCAAGCTGGTTCTTGCAACAGACCCTGACCTTGCCCTTGGGAAGTAATCTAATGCCCTTTCCTCCTATCTGGGGTTCGTTATGCCATAATACCCCTACCATCCTTCTCTGTTCTATCTAATCCAGGGGTCCCCAAACTTTTTACACAGGGGGTCAGTTCACAGTCCCTCAGACTGTTGGAGGGCTGGACTATAAAAATAACTATGAACAAATCCCTATGCACACTGCACATATCTTATTTTAAAGTAAAAAAACAAAATGGTAACAAATACAATATTTAAAATAAAGAACAAGTAAATTTAAATCAACAAACTGACCAGTATTTCAATGGGAACTATGAGCCTGCTTTTGGCTAATGAGATGGTCAATGTCTGGTTTCATATTTGTCACTGCTAGCCATAACAATTGATATGACACACTTCCAGAGCCGTGATACATGAGTCCTGCGTCACTGGAAGTAGTACTGTACGAGAGCAATGCCATGCTTTGCAGTGCCACCACATACAGTACTCCAGGATTCTGTGCTTCTTTCACTGACCACCAATGAAAGAGGTGCCCCTTCCGGAAGTGTGGTGGGGCCAGATAAATGGCCTCAGGGGACTGCATGCAGCCTGCGGGCCATAGTTTGGGGATCCCTGATCTAATCCCTTAGCACCTGCCACATAGTCTGGAGAATATCCATGTCATCTCACATAGTCTGGAGAGTATCCATGTCATCTCACCACTGCCCAAGACATGACTCACATGTAAGTTCCCTTAATAAACTTTTAATGTAACAAAGAAGTTTTCAGCCTCTTTCTCCAGTCTCTCAGACCCTAAAAGTTTAATGTAACAATTAATCACTTTCAGGTTCTGTGAAACCTTCATAGAGTAACCTAAAATTGATTTAAAACAAATGGTTTAACTAAAGAATAAGTGGCATAAGAATTTGGAGGTGAACCTTTTAGTGATGGTTACCCAAAAGCTTTTGGTTACCTGAAAACTTAAAGTTTTCTAAGTTAAGTGGTGAATTAGATTAAACTTTCAAGAAGAGCTAAAATTAGGAAAAGCACAATGTTCTGCTGTCTCCAAAACTGGCAGACAAGCTGGGCAGGTAGGTGCTAAGCTTAGGCTTTAGTGTAACATTCTCAAGGCTAGAAGGGCCCAAACACCTCAGATGAGGATCCAGACACTTGTGATGAAGTCTGTTTAAGGTGTTGTAGTGATTGAAAATGATTACATATACAAAGCAAGATATGTGCACTCAGAGAAAGGAGGTATAAGGGATGGAAATACAGTTTTGTTCAAGAAAAAGAGTAATTTTTTCCTACAATAAAATGACTGTTCTAGAATTTTTAAAAAAGAAAGGAAACAAAAGAACAAAATCTGAAAGGTTTATTAAATTTGCAGGTTTGTGTATGTTGCAAAAGGTTTATAGAGAAGATATCTTGAAAAAGAAATCTTATGTATGGTCAGAGTAAGCAAGATTGTAACAGACTTATTTATAAGCATGTTAACACAAAATGGGAGTTGTGGTTTCTTGCTCTTTTTAAAGGACAAAAGTTTTCCTGCACTATTTGTATGCCTTAATAGAACATTGTTAAGGAAAACTAAAGATTTTATGTTTTATTAAAACTACTTTTTGTGCTCTGAATCATCAGGTCTTTGATCTTTTAGGTAAAATAAACCTTTTTTAATACTAAAAGAACTCATTTTTGCTTCTAACTATTTGAATGTATGCAATTACTTGTGAAGTCTTTTTCATTGTGATTAAATGAATAGCTAAAATAAGGAAACCTCTATTAATAAAGGAAAAAATAAAATGTGTGAGGCTTCTCTGAGGTTTGCAAAGCATATTTTAATCCAATTGCCCCTTTCTCAGGGATGAAAATGTACTGGTGATAATTTGTAAGTATTTTCATTTTGGGAAGGCATTCCCATGTCATGTCAAAGGTCTACAAACTGACTGGTTACTAAAATACTTCTAGAAAGAATTTTTTTCTCTACTTGGAATATGCCCACAGAGCTCCATGGCCATTAAGGTATAGAAACTTTATAAGAAAATATTGATACCAGGGATGCAAAATTTGGCCTATATTGCATCATTTTCATTGTGTTTATTAGACCATGTACTCTAAATTTAGAAAACACACTAAAGAGGTACTTAAAATGCAACTAAAGAAACTTGTTGAATTTTTTAACTTGCCTTGGACTAAAGCCCTTCCCTGGATAGTACTTAACCTGAGATGTATTGTTCCCCTATTTCCTTTGGTACACATCAACTGTTCCCTTTTAAAATTGTTATCAGAAGATTTATAAGGTGACATTTGGAATTATATAAACCTCCCTTATGAAGAAGACATTCTAACTTATGGCAAAGAACTTATAAAGGCTCTTCAAATTAACTCAGTATCATAGAGGAATTATTACACAGTGTGCTCCCGGGAGATGAAGACATCAAACAGTACGTCCTACAACCTAGACATATGGCCTGTTACAAAGGACATCTCCACAAGGGCTCCCATCAGCCTTACAAAAAGGGACTATATTAGGTATTGTTAAATAACCCTGCATCACAAAGTTAAAATGTATTGACTGATGAGTTTATGTTTTTTGGGTTTTTTTCTTTTTTTTCCCTTTTTTTATTGATTTTAATTTATTGTGTTTACATAGATTCTAGTGTCGCCCCAAGTGCATCCCCGCTCTCCCGTATTCCCCTCAACATCTCCCTTGCCCCCCTCCACATAGCGCCCTCCCTCCTTCCCTTCAGGTTTATCCCATCCTGTCATCCTCTTTCCCTCTGTCCTCTTTTCCTCTGGTCCCTTTGATCTCTCCTCTGTCTCAATTCCATTCCACAGTTCACATTGTTCATTGGATTCTTCAAAAGAGAACATAGGGATAGCCAATAGGCATATGAAAAAATGCTCAACATCACTAATTATTAGAGAAATGCAAGTTAAAACCACAATGAGATATCACCTCACATCAGTCAGAATGGCACTCTGTGTTCCCAGACAGAGGGCAGAGTCAGAGGCCTTTGTGTGGGTTGAAAGCGGAATCTCGGGGTGCCCCTGCACCCTGAAAAAGCAGTGCACAGGGAGGGAAAGGGAAGAAAATTTCCTACGCACGAACTTTTCCATGTAGGCCGGATGCTTTACCTGGAGTGAGAGGCAGCTGGCCTGATCTCCTGGTCTGCGAGCATGGAGAGTGGGTGAGAAATTTCTCCCAGGATTGGGCACCTGTGTTACCGGACAGAGGGGCAGAGTCAGAGGCCCTTGTGTGGGCCAAATCCGGAGTCTTGAGGTCACCCCTGCATCCTGAAAAGCAGCGCATGGGGAGAGAGTGGGAGTGAAATTCCCTATGCTGAAACTTTTCCGTGCAGGCGGGGCACCTTACCGGGAGTGAGAGGCGGCTGGCCTGATCTCCTGGTCGGCGAGAGCGGAAAGTGGGTGAGAAATTTCTCCTGGGAGTGGGCGCCTGTGTTACTGGACAGAAGGGCAGAGTCAGAGGCCCTTGTGTGGGCTGAATCCAGAGTCTTGAGGTCACCCCTGCATCCCAAAAAGCAGCAGGCAGGGAGTGAATGTAAGCAAAATTCCCTATGCTGGAACTTTTCCGTGCAGGCAGGGCACCTCATCAGGAGTGAGAGGCAGCCATCCTGATATCCTGGTCAGCGAGCGTGGAGAGTGTGCGAGAGATTTCCCCAGGAGTGGGAACCCATGTTCCTGGACAGAGGGGCAGAGTCAGAGGTCTTTGTGTGGGCCGAAGCCCCACCTGATTATACTAGTGGCTCTGACTGATTGAGCCTTACCCAGAGCCCTGTGCTGAGTGGAAATAGAGTGGGGATTTGCCAGTTCTTTGAGCCTCTTACTCTCCAGGCTGAGGCAGTAGCAACCCATAGCTGAATCATCAGGCTACTAATCCAGGAAGGAAAGACTGGGAGAGAGGCTCTGGGAATATGGACTCTCTCATTGGCAAAGCCTGAAAATGCTAGTGATCCTCAACTGCAAACAAGACTGAAGCCCAATATATGACATTGCCATAGAGATTTATCAATGGCAAACCCCTACCTAAGCATGCCACAGGGGCAGAACCCGGGGTACAGAGTCACAGACCAGGAAGAGGGAGAGAAAAGAAAAAACAAGAAGATAACCTCTCAAAATCAAGAATAATCCACAGACTTTATAAGCTATCCCATTTTATTATACTTGTTTGTTACTTTTTCTTATCTTCTTGTCTTGATTATTTTCTTCCTCTTCCAATTTGATCGTTTAATTCTCTGCCGGTCTTACTCTCTCCTCTCCTTGAACTACACTACCCATAAGTGTTACATCTCCGACTATCTTTTCTTTCTTCTTCCTTTCTCTTTATGAGGGTTACACTCCAAAACCCTTAACTCTCTCTCTCTCCTTTTATTCTTTTTTCTTCTTTTCATTTCTCCCTCTTTTTTTTTCTCCCTCTATATTAGTTTCTTCTTTTCTCCTTTACTTTTCCTCTCATTCAATCCTCAACCACGAACATATTATTTTATCTGGGACTCAAATTTTTCTTTGTGGTGCTTTGAAGGTTTTTACTCTGCTTTTTCACTAGCAGTGCTCCCAACCCTGGCTCTCCATTTTATCTAGTTCTTGCTCCAGAAAATACAATAGTAATTTTTAAATTTTTTCCCCTTTTTCCTGTTTCCCTCTTATTCCTCTCATCATATCTCTTAGTCAACCATCACCTAAAAGTGAATCATTTTATTCTTGACACAAATTTTTTTTCTTTTTTGCATTTTGTGAGTACATACCACCTTTTTTGCCCCTTTATCACTTCTCCCCAACTAGGGCCCTCCATTATAGGTAGTTTTTGTTTTATTTAGCACAATATAATTCACAGTCCACCACAAGATTTTCTCAAGAAGTAGGGGAGAGGAGAGGAGAGAAAAAAAAGGGGGGGAATATTTTTTTTTATTTTTCATTATTCTTTTTCTATTTTTCTCTTTTTTATTTTTATTTTTTAACTTTTTATTCTTTATTAATTCTCACTAATACTATCAACAAAACCACCCTCAGATGCCATTAAGGAAAAGGAATTCAAATATCATGGATACAAAAGACAGAGAGTTAGCACAAATAGATGAGGAAAAATCTATAGAGAAAAAATTTAATATTTTGGAAACCTTGGAGCTAAATGACATAGAATTTAAAATAGAAATTCTAAAAATACTCAAAGATATACAAGAAAACACAGAAAAGTAATTTAGGGAGCTAAGAAAACAACTCAATAAACACAAAGAATATATTACCAAGGAAATTGAAACTATAAAAACAAATCAAACAGAGATGAAAAACTCAATTCATGAGCTGAAAAATGAAGTAACAAGCTTAGCTAGTAGAACAGGTGAGATAGAAGGTAGGATTAGTAAAATAGAAGACAAGCAACTTGAGGCACAACAGAGAGAAGAAGAAAGAGACTCAAAAATTTAAAAAAATGAGAAAGCCTTACAGGAATTGTCTGACTCCATAAAAAAGAATAACATAAGAATAATAGGTATATCAGAGGGAGAAAAGAGAGAAAATGAAATGGAGAACATATTCAAACAAATAATAGATGAGAACTTCCCAAGCCTGTGAAAAGAACTAAAGCCTCAAATTCAAGAAGCAAACAGAACACTGAATTTTCTTAACCCCAACAAACCTACTCCAAGGCACATCATAATGAAATTGGCAAAAACCAATGACAAAGAAAAAATTCTCAAGGCAGCCAGGGAAAAGAATACAACATATAAAGGAAGGTCTATTAGATTATCCTCAGATTTCTCAACAGAAACTCTACAAGATAGAAGAAAGTAGACCCCAATATTTAAAGTCTTGAAAGAGAGGAACTTTCAGCCATAAATACTATACCCATCAAAGCTATCCTTCAAATATGAAGGAGAAATAAAAACATTCACATATACAAAAAAGATGAGGAAATTTATCATCAGAAAACCCCCACTCCAGGAATTACTAAAGGGGGTTTTCCAACCAGATACAAAGAACAAAACAAAACAAAACCACAAGTATAAGCTCCACCAAGAACACAATAAAACCAAATTTAAACTGTGACTACAACAACAAAAAAAGGGGGAGAGTACAGAGATTAACAATAGCAAAGGATGATGGAGTGCAAAAGTACTCACAAGATAGTGCACTACAATGAACAGGGTAGGAACACTTTTCATTACTTAATGGTAACCACCATTGAAAAACCACCACAGAAGCACATGATTTAAAAAAGATAGCAACAGAGGAAAGATGTATGGAATACAACCAAACAAAATCAAAAGATAGAGAAACGAAAGAGAAGAATAAAACAACACACAAAACTAACAGAAAGCAATGTATAAAATGGCAATAGGGAACTCACAAGTGTCAGAAATGGAACAAAAATAATCAGATTTATATGGAATTATAAAAAAACCCAAATATCCAAAGCAATTCTAAAGAAAGGAACAAAGTTGGGGGCATTACAATATCTGACTTCAAACTATATTATAGAGCCACAACAATCAAAACAGTGTGGTATTGGCATAAAAATAGACACTCAGACCAATGGAACAGAATACCAAGTCCAGAAATAAAACCACATATATATGGTCAAATAATTTTTGATAAAGGGGCCAAGAACACACAATAAAGAAAAGAAAACCTCTTCAATAAATGGTGCTGGAAAAACTGGAAAGCCACATGGAATAGAATGAAACTCGACTACAGTTTGTCCCTTTGTACTAAAATTAATTCAAAATGGATCAAAGACCTAAATATAAGACCGGAAACAATAAAGTACATAGAAGAAGACATAGGTTCTAAACTCATTGACCTTGGTTTTAAAGAGCATTTTATGAATTTGACTCCAAAGGCAAGGGAAGTGAAGGCAAAAATAAATGAATGGGACTACATCAGACTAAGAAGTTTTTGCTCAGCAAGAGAAACTGACAACAAAATAAACAGACAGCCAATTAAATGGGAAATGATATTTTCAAACAACAGCTCAGATAAGGGCCTAATATTTAAAATATACAAAGAACTCATAAAACTCAACAACAAACAAACAAACAATGCAATAAAAAAATGGGAAGAGGACATGAACAGACACTTCTCCCAGGAAGAAATACAAATGGCCAACAGATATATGAAAAGATGCTCATCTTCATTAGTTATTGGAGAAATGCATATCAAAACTACAATGCAATACCACCTCACACCTGTTGGATTAGCTATTATGATCAAGACAGGTAATAGCAAATGTTGGAGAGGCTGTGGAGAAAAAGGAACCCTCATCCACTGTTGGTGGGAATGTAAAGTAGTACAACCATTATGAAAGAAAGTATGGTGGTTCCACAAAAAACTGAAAATAGAACTACCTTATGACCCAGCAATCCCTCTACTGGATATATACCCCCGAAACTCAGAAACATTGATACGTAAAGACACATGCAGCCCCTTGTTCATTGCAGCATTGTTCACAGTGGCCAAGACATGGAAACAACAAAAATCCCTTCAATAGAAGACTGGATAAAGAAGATATGGCACATATACACTATGGAATACTACTCAGCCATAAGAAATGATGACATCAGATCATTTACAACAAAATGGTAGGATCTTGACAACATTATATGAAGTGAAATAAGTAAATCAGAAAAAAACAAGAACTGCATTATTCCATACGTAGGTGGGACATAAAAATGAGACTAAGAGACATAGACAAGAGTGTGGAGTTGTGGGGAGGGGGCACATGGGAGGGAAGGAGGAGAGGGGGAGGGGGAGGGGAGGGGCACAACGAAAACTAGATAGAAGGTGACGGAGGACAATCTGACTTTGGGTGATGGGTATGCAACATAATTGATTGACAAGATATCCTGGACATATTTTCTTTGAACATATGTACCCTGATTTATTGATGTCACCCTAGTAAAATTAATAAAAACAAATAAAATTTAAAAAAAGAAACTATTATGTTAAGTGAAATAAACTAGGTAGAGAAAGACAAATGTCATGTGGGGTTTTTTTTTTAAAAAAAAAAGAAGTTCCCACACTTCCACTTCATTCACCTAACTGGACATCCCAGTCTATAGGAAATCTCAAATAAAAGTTACCCAGATCAGACAACTACTTAGACAGAACGCTGATGGTCTTTCTCAAGATCCTGAACCAGGACAGGAAATTCAGCTTCTGCTTCCTTTTTTTTAAATTTTCATCACAATTCTTTTTATTCCTGTGTATATTAATGATCTTGCAATAAGCCAGTCACCTTTCCTATGTATTAGAGTGTATGTTCCACATATCCCTTATTATTAACTCTCAAATATACAGTACTTCCTAATTTTTGCTGTTTTAACCCTCATAAATGGCACCTTAGCGTAGAATTATTATAATACAATGCTTTCAAACCTCAGCCTCCCTGAGTAACCTGTCTGAATGCTGAATTGCCATCTGACTCCTGCTTCTACTTCTGGTAAAATTTGATGAATCTCATAGTTATTTCCACGATCAATTTATCAACTGCCCCTAACTTTACTGTCAGCCACGATGACTGCCCAATTCAGCACTCTCCTGCCTCTCTGCCATTGGAACTGACATTCCAGTAATTTTAGACTCTACCTAAGAGAGAAATAATTAGTTATTAAAGAAAAATTGTAGCTATTAAGAAAAAATTGTAGTTTCACATTTTCCTTGTTCAAGAAGCTGTTTTGACTGGTATGCATTGTCCCTTGTTTCTGATCTAGTATATGAAGCCAAATTTAAATGTCCTGGAGGAATAAAGGGCTGCTAGTTTATAAAAAGTATATTATTTTTAATGCAAATAATTTCTTTTATCTTGCTGAAGAAAAAAAGATTCAACGCATATTTGATCAGTTAATCAGGACGACAAGACCTGTATTTCAATTGAGGTGACTTAGAGCAACATGGTAAGATAAAATTGATGGCCAAGGAAAAACTGATATATTGTCTTTAAGAACATTCTAACATGCCTTTGCCCTTTTCCCAAACACCTTGAGCTGTATTTTTTTTTCTTTTACTTCATTCTCAGGGCTAATTTCACTGAATGGAGTTCTGTATTTTGAAGATTCTTTCCGTTTATGAGTTTCTTGTCTTCTACCTCCTGACAATGCCAGAGGGAATAAGCCCAACATTTTAACTATTAGTATGGATATCATTTAATGTAATTTTAAAGGTTAATGGTTCTGTAAATAATATTATTGAAGTTAAAGTTTGCCCTGTGATGGATTGGTGTTTTCTTTGAGGCAAAAAAAAAATATTTTTGCAGATATTATCCACCAATGGGTACTCATGTCCAGTGCACTGCAGAATGTGCCACAGAAGGTACAGGGAAGGGAGTGGAGCCTGGTTCCATGAACTAGAAATTTTAATTGGACAGAAACGATCAAATTTTTATCTGGCAGATTGGGAACAATTTGACTTCATTACCAGCTAGGCTTGCTTTTCAATCATTGATCCAGAAACATTTCAACCAGAGACATAGCTTTCTGACAGATGGGTTTATTGTGAAAACTGCAATATTCTGGAACCTAGAAAATCTAATTAAGTGGATTCCTTAAAGAACCCTCTTTAGCCTAAATGCTGCAATAAAACTAATATCAAGGTTTCTGAGAATGACTAAAATGAAAGAGAAATTAAATTGTTCTCATTCCACCTTTAAAAGTATGGGGTCTTTACCCTCATAAATTTGAGCTGCTTGCTTAATTGGTATAATTTTCTACATATCAGTGGTATATTCATAAAAGTTTTGTATGATTAGAAACCATCACAAATTTAACAAACAGAGAGTAGTTTGATAAAAGATTATTATGCCTCCTAATAAATCTGAGTATGATTCTGGTATTTCTGTGGCTGTTAGTACTTTTTTTTCCAATACTAGTCTATGCATAGGGCAAATAAACTCAATTATGTAATTTTAGATGTCACCAATATTGAAAGCATGTAGAAATATGGTTTTTGCTCCAGATTATCATCCTCCCCTTTCCTTTTAACCTTAGATTTGTAGCCAGATCTTAGTCATTCCAAGATGAATAGCAGGTAGAATTATAAAATCAAAATGAGAATTAACCACTTTCTTGTGTATGGTAGACTGGCCTTAGCTCTCCTCAATTAGAATATAAGAACATAGAACCCAACCAGAACAGTCAACAGAATGACTTTTTCCACCACTGGAGCTATCAGAGCTCCATAAAGGTATCTACATTCTCTAGCTTTAGTAAGTCTTGACAAGAGGGTTGCTTGATTGGTTCTTTGCAGTTCAAGGGGGAGTTAGTGCCATAACTGATTTCTCCTGTTTAACCTAGATAAATACTTCTTTCCAGGTGGAATTAAAACAACCAACTCTAACTTTACCAAATATCTTTAGGGACATTCCCGTTCAACTTCTAGTGCCACTGTCTGGTTTACTTGGCTATCAACTGGCTCAGTACTGTTTTGATATTTGAACTGAAAATTGTTCTACACATTGTTCTAATTATTTCATATATTGCACTGCCAAGTTACTGACATTCTGTATCACAAAATGCTTAAAGCCCCAAACCAATATTCAAGCAATAGTTGTTAGAAGGATGATCATGCTCCCTCAGGCCGCTGCATCTCCTCTGTGTCTATAATCATAATGGTTAGAATATTTCCTCTAGACACCAAATGCCATTTTGTCAATTACCCCTGATTTCTTCTGATTTTACAAATGGAATGCCTTTGTTATACTTTAACATTTTTCAAACTGTTTGATGACTGAAAAACATCTTTAATTTGGCAGAGACTTGTCATATGCAAAAGGCTCTAGTTGCTCTATTGCAGGGGTCGGGAACCTATGGCTCGCAAGCCAGATGTGGCTTTTTTGATGGCTGCATCTGGATCGTAAACAAATCTTTAATAAAAATAATAATAAAGTTAAAAATATAAAACATTCTCGTATATTACAATTCATTCATTTCCTACTGCTCATGTTCATGTTGCGGGTGGCTGGAGCCAATCACAGCTGTCCACCAGGACAACACCAAATTTTTATTGGATAATGCATAATGTACATGGGTTGTTGTATGGCTTTCATGGAATTACATTTTAAAATATGTGGCATTCATGGCTCTCTCAGCCAAAAAGGTTCCTGACCCCTGACTTATTGGATATTGCTCTGCTGTAAGATTCCTACCAAGGTACTAATATGGAACTGGAGCAAATAACCAAGCCACTCCTTCACTGACATGAGATAAATTGAATCAATCACCAGTGCTGTCAACAACTTTTGATAGAAAGAAGGACATGTTGAGCCTGACAAGAATATACCTGCCAAAAACGGTCCCTCATGATTAATTAGGCACATTCATAACTAGAGTCTAGCAGCTATTGCTTGCAGCGGTCCCTCATGCATACAGCATTTCAGTGCAAAGCCACATTGAGCTGCCATGTCTCTTACCCTGAGCTCCTGCCATGTGAGTCAAGCCTTATAAGAGAGGTCCTAGAATAAAAATTTGACCAATAGGGCTGCAGAGCTGTATTCTCATTTGTCCTTTTACCAACAAATCAGAGCAACTTCATCCCAACCAGTCAGGATAGTGCTATTTGGACTAATCAAACTGTGAGAATTTGGAGTACTCATCTGCCTAGAAATTGACTGATCAAGAACCAGGGAGGGCACTCTGCTTTATGTAAGTCAGCTTCACCTATCTCTCAAGGGAGCTCACTTTCAGTTACCAGCCAAGGCTACATCTCCCCTGCTGGAGCTGTAACACTGAAGAGCTCTCACTGAAGTGGAGCAGAACTGTCTAATTGGAGCTGAACTGTGACCTCCAGACCCATCATGCCTGGGCCTCCTCACCTTACCCAAACTGTTCTACACCTGCGTTAACTCTACAGCCAAATTGTTTCATGATGGAGCTGTTTTCACTGAATAAAGCCTGTCCAACTCACTGCATCACAAACTGGGTGCTCCTTCTGGTTGGGGGCAATGACCCTCTGTTGATAAAAGAAAGAGAATATTTCTCTGAAACAGGATGTGTGTCAGGGAAAGCAGGCAGGTAGACAGGGGTCAAGCAGATGCCCCAGACCCTGGCAGCAGAATAGACAGGTTTCACTGCAGTTTTTTATAATGTCAGGTGAAGCCCTTCCCTCAGGTGCCTCTGAACCTAACACCTTTCTCTCATTGGAACCAGACAGGACTGTAGTAAACAGGTGTAATGTAACACCATATCTTCCTCCTGTAAAGAGTAGACTTTCTCAGCCATTCTGTTCAAATTTTCCAGGCTGGGAACTGGAGGACTGGTCTATTCATCCTAGGAAAATGTGTGAGAAATGTTGGCATCCAGAGCAGCATGTTTTGTGTTTCAATTAGAAACCCATATGAATTCACATACTTGCCATTTTTGTCATCACTTTTGAACACTCAAATCCTTTGCCCTTCTTTTGTAAGGCACCCAATCATGTGTTACAAGGGCTTATAGTTGTCATTCAGGCTAAATTAATAGTCATTTTATTGGCTCATTATTTTTGACATCTGGTTAGAGTTGCAAAGCAATAACTATTAAGTAATAATAAAAGTAGGCTCTGATTAGAAACTAATAATATTAGCAATAAACTTTAGATGTGGCTGCTATGAAGCTTGATCAGAAGGAAAGGACACGGGGCTGCTTCACAGGGGGAGAAGCTGGGACAGGAGACAGAACCCACCTGCCTATTCCTGCTCAGTCAGACCACCAGGATACTGTAACTTACATCATCAGAAAGAAGATAATATTGCCTGACCAGGCGGTGGAGCGTTGGACTGGGATGCGGGGGACCCAGATTCAAGACCCCAAGGTCGCCGGCTTGAGTGTGGGCTCATCTGGTTTGAGGGAAAGCCCACCAGCTTGAACCCAGGGTCGCTGGCTCCAGCAAGGGGTTGCTCGGTCTGCTGAAGGCCCGCGGTCAGGGCACATGTGAGAGAGCAATTGATGAGCAACTAGGGTGTTGCAATGCGCAACGAAGGACTGGTGATTGATGCTTCTCACCTCTCTACATTCCTGTCTGTCAGTCCCTGTCTGTCCCTCTCTCTGGCTCACTCTCTGTCTCTGTAAATGAAAATTTTTTAAAAAAGGAAGATAATATCTTGTCACAGGAGAGAAAAATGATGATAAGTAAAATGATGGTAGGCAAAAGTTGCATTGTTTGAAAGGAAATATAGCAGCAACAACAACAACAACAAAAATACTCTGTATTTCTCACATTTCCAAATATTCACAATCATTTCTAATAATTTTTTCTCTTTCAACATTTCCCTTTCTTCTTCAACCAATGCACATAAGACCTAGCCTTGGAAATTACTGATGTTTATTGAGCATGGACTGTAAGCCAGGTCCTCTACTAAACATGTTGTATGCATTACTGTGTGCAATCTTCATGGAGAGCTATAGGATTAACACTGTGATTACTCCTATTTATAGATCCAGGGTCTGTCTGAGGCACACAGAGGAAAAGTCACACTCTATCCACGTCACATAGCAGTACACCTCACAGCGGTGAAACTGGGGCTCAAATCCCCTCAGGTAGTGCCCACATTCTTTAAACACTCAACTACACTGACACTTTTGCTTTCATTTTTTAACAAGTGTGTATTGAGCACCCACAATGTGCCAAGCATTTTATTATGTGCTGTGGTGGTGAGAGAGTAAAATACATAAATATGTACATAAATAAAAACAGCCAGATGAGGCCCTGGTCGGTTAGCTCAGTGGCAGAGCATTGGCCTGGCGTGCGGGAGTCCCGGGTTTAATTCCCGGCCAGGGCACACAGGAGAAGCGCCCATCTGCTTCTCCACCCCTCCCCCTCTCCTTCCTCTCGGTCTCTCTCTTCCCCTCCCGCAGCCAAGGCTCCATTGGAGCAAAGTTTTCCCAGGCGCTGACGATGGCTCCGTGGCCTCTGCCTCAGGGACTAGAATGTCTCTGATTGCGGCAGAGCATCGCCCCCTGGTGGGCGTGCCGGGTGGATCCCAGTCAGGCGCATGCGGGAGTCTGTCTGACTGCCTCCCTGTTTCCAACTTCAGAAAAATTAAAAAAAAACAGATGAAACTAACCCACTCACCTGAATCATTAAAATTCTCCTCCTCCTCCTCTTTTTCTTTTTAAAGATTTTATTTACTGACTTTACAGGGGAGGAAGAAACAAAGAGTCATTGCTTCACTCTCACACTGTTCATTGTTGCTTGTCATATGTGCCTGGACCGGACAGTTCTGAGTTTCAAACCAGAGACCTCAATGTAGCAGGTTGGTGCTCTAAGCACAGCACCACCACAGACCAGGCACAGTAGCTGCTTAACTTCTGGCCTCTCTTTCTGACTTTTCTTTACAGATCCTCTTAAATGTAATTCATCCTGTCACTCCTAAGCTCAGATCCTTCCCCTAGCTTCCGCTCTCATTCATAATTCAGGGCAGGTTCAGAAAAATCATCCACATTTTTCCAGTGCTCTCCCTCGCCCGCCACCCCTGCCCTACCCGTCACCTGTAGTACAACTGCTGGGCTACAGCCGCAGAAGCCTCTTCACCGCTCTGCAGACAGACCTGCACTTCTAACTGCCAGGCCTTTGCACTTGCCCTTCTCTCCACAGAACGCTCTTACTGGAGTCCTCCTCCCTTTATCTCTGTTTCCTGTCCCTTCTTCCCTTTGGATTTTGCTTAAATGTCACCTTGCAGTGAAGCAGTCTCTGGATAGCCTTTTACTAACTGGAAACCCTTTTCCATTGACACGGTTGTCTTCATTCTAGTTTTATTTTTGCCCATGGAACCACCCACTCTCTAGCTAACTGTGTTAGTTGTTAAGGTGAGTTCACTGTGTATATTTTTCCCACTAAAAATGTTTCACAAAAACAGCAGAGTGTTTCTAGTTTGTCCATTGTTATGTTGTTCATTCTTAGAATGGTGTCTGGT
Organism: Saccopteryx bilineata; assembly: GCF_036850765.1. Classification (NCBI taxonomy): domain Eukaryota; kingdom Metazoa; phylum Chordata; class Mammalia; order Chiroptera; family Emballonuridae; genus Saccopteryx; species Saccopteryx bilineata. The sequence continues at coordinate 122,088,933 of NC_089494.1, forward strand.
GTATAGTAGGTACACCATAAATACCTGTTAAATGAATAAGGTTATCTTACCCTGAAGGGTCTTATCTGTTCAGAAATCTAGAAATAAGCTGTACAGTCCCCTGCTTCTGCCTGAAAAATAATGGACACTTTAGATACTATGCAGAAGCAGACTGACAGGGCAAGTTTGTCTGAAGGTCAGTGTTTGAGGAGGATTCAACCTGGAAGTCAATAGCAGTGTAGGTCTTTTGAGAGTCAGGAGTGTAGAAGTCTTCTGGGAGGGAATGCAGAATTGAGCAGACGAGCCAGAGCATATATTTGGTTTAAATCCCAGCATCTCCACTTACTCACTCTGTGGCTGTTCCCTTGAGCCCGTGAGCACATTATTCAACCTCCCCAAGCCCATCTCCTTGTTTGTACAATAACAATAATATCTACTAGGTAATGTTGTGAAGGCAAAAACGGAGTATTTTTTGCAATGGTCTAACTTCGCTCTCACACATTATGCCCAATGATGTAAATTATACTCTTCCTTCCCTTTCAAACATTTAGAGTTGAAAAAGCAAGACGGAGTAAGCAGGCTCTTCACAGTGCTTTCCACATGCACAGAAATGAACTCGCATAATAGCCAAGACTTCAAGCAGACCAGGTGGCACTGAAAGACAGCAGAAATTCAAATATGGGAATCAAATTTGTTTTCTGAAAGCAAAAATTTTGAGAGCTTGGTTCAGTTTTTCTATTTTCCATGAGGACCCAACAAATTGCAATAAGCCTGATGCCAGCAGGGGGTGTTAAACTTCATCTCAACTGTTAGTAGCATCATCTTCCCCTTATGTGACACTAACATTTCCTGTACCTCTTTTGTATAACTAACAATTTCCACAAGTATAGCTTTTGTACAGACATCAATCATTAATCCTCAAAATGACCCAATAAAATGAGGACAAGAAACAGATGTCAGAGTTAAATGCTCACCTTAAAAATGAAGAAACTGAGGAACATATTAATTCAATAGCTCATCCATGCTCTAGTAGGTGGCTGATTTAGGATGAAAACCCATTGTTCTGACTTTGGTCTAACACCTGTCCCGCTATATCACATGGCATTTGTACAATGTATCTCAGCTCTCAGGTGTTGCTAGGTATAAATGAAACTGAACTGATGTGCATAAAACCCCATAGGTATTACTCTCCACCCCTACAGTCCTCTTAAAAATTAATACATTTGGACCAAGAAAGGTTAAGTTCCTTTACTAGGGTTGTTCAGGTAAAAAAGGATAGAAGTACAACAAACACAGACAGAGGGACCTCAAAACTATGTTCTTTTCTCTGAGAAGGGACACCTCTTACTGTCGTGCAGAGAAAGTTTGCCTGAGGAATGAGGATTCCCTCTTCTGCAGAATTCTGAAGAAGGCTCCCCTGGGCACAGGGGGGGGGGAAGCTAACTTCCATGATGATGGGATCTCTTCCTGACCCAAGGAGAGGTTGTTAAACCCTCTGGACTACATATGAATGCCACTCCCACAAGCTAAGAGATCTTGGTCAACTCATCCAAATTTCCTGAAAGTCAGTTTCCCAAGCTTTCGAATGGGGCTGTTGGCACATGTCATATGAAGCTTCTGGGAGGATTCGTGAAATAATCAGTGAAAATCATGAAGCACTGGGGTGTGGAAGGCATTGAATCCCTTTCCTCTCTTCCCACACAAAAGAAAGGATGACACTGGAGGCTGAGCAAGAAGAGTGTGGGGTAAGAGGAGATGGTATTGAGCAAGAGTCACTAGAGAAGCCAAGGCCAGGTGAATGGTAGCAGTATAGGCAAACAGAGTAGGTGTTCCTCCTTCCCCACCAGCAGGACCTGAGAGGTTGACACTTCCAAATAACCCTATTTCATCCCATGATTAGGCAAAAGACACATCCAAGACCCAGCCTGTCCATACCAGTCTTTTCTCACAGAAACCCACTCAGGCCTCTCTAACCATCACCGTTTGGAAGCTGTGGCTGTGTAGCCAGCATCTCTATCAGAGTTTGTTAAGTTCCACAATTACAAACTGACCTACCTCCTGATGGCTCCAGCCTCTTACCAAGACTTTGTTTACTCCTCTTCTTCACCAAAACAAAACCTCTTCTCCTATTTGAGATAGTTGGGGACTGATAAATTGAGGCATGTGGGGTGGTGAGGTGGCTATTTCTATTCTTTGCAAAGTAGCATCATCACCCTCACCTATGGGTTAGAAGAACAGGAAGCCTACAGGCACCTGAGCCACCCCACTGGCTACCAAGGTTGCTTTATTCTGTCACCACCATCTCCTAACCCTCCATTCAGTAGACAGCTGCCTACCCATCCACTTGAAGAAGGCATGCATTTCTCTCCTGAAACTTGGCATTAGCCCAGGTTATCAGTTCACAGAGTGGAGCTGATATACATGGCTAATAATGGGCACTTCTGGTCCTGTTTCCTTCCCTCAACGCTGTTTTAATTAGTTTAGTTTAAGTCTCATCTATGTCAACAGTCCCAAGGTCTCTTTAGAACCAAGGTGGAACCTCCAATGGGCCAATACATGTCTTCCCTCTAAACTATCAAGGGGCTAAAATTCCACCATAAGTTTTATTATAGAATTATAGCATGGATCCCTGTTGGAAGACATTGATGATTCCAAGAAACTGAGGTAGCAATACTATCCTCATTTCTCAACCTGCAGATATGAGATGAACATCGGTAGTCCTGCTGATATTGTTGATTTGAGGGCCTGCAAAAAGTTGGGACACTTTCTTTTCAACAGGACTCCGATGACTTTTGAATTGCAACTGTGTTAAAGCACCAGATTTTTGAAAAACCTTGACAAATGACAACAAATTGAGCGAAAATAAATCCTCTTAGAAGTTTTCTAGTTTCTAGCTTGTCCTATCACATGGCTTTGCTCCCTCCTTTCCTCCTAGACACCCACCCACATGGGTTTATGGTTAGATCTTGGAACTTGGTGGCAGGTGTTCAGGAAATGACAGTCACCTCCTCCATTCTCAGTTTTCCTTGGTCTCCATCAGGGGCTTGTCCTGCCTTAAAAGGATGCTGATATTTTGTATCAGAACCACAGCACAGACAGCCCTGCTTCAGTGCCTGGGGCACAGGGCAGAGGGAGGAATGGAAGAAGTAAAGCAAGGTGTTTACAACCAAAGTTTGGATTGTAATTTTATTCTTAATTCATGTCACTAGAGACAAAGTGCTCCATCCACCTCTCTCTGAATCTTGGTGTTTCGGCTATAAAATGGAGAGGGAGATCATCCCAAAATGTGGCTGTGAGAGCATGAAAGTACAGGGTTCAGGTGAAAAGACACTTTTCTTCACAAGACAAAGAGATGTTGAGAAAGATGTTGAAGTTGATGAAGTAGCTGCTACTTAGTAGCAGGTGTTCTACCAACTTTAGATCCTTCAATATAGAGAATTACATGATCACTGCCTCAGCTCTGAGGCCGGTGGTCCATTGGTTTCCAGGCAGTAGAGTCTCAGCTACCAGCAGCATGGTAATTTTTTTGGTGGAATTCTGGGAAGCCAACCCATGTCTCTCAATACATGTCTTCCCTCTAAACTATCAAGGGGCTAAAATTCCTCCATAAGAGTTTTATTGTAGAGTTAGAGCATGGATCCCTGTTACAAGACATTAATGATTTAAAGGAACTGGAATATTATCCTCATTTTTCAGCCTGCCATGACCCCCTATTGTCAACAGGATAGAATTCCTTTACAGAGCTTTTGATGTTCTTTATAATCTGTCCCCAGTATACGTTTCCAGGCTCAGCTCTCAAAACCTTACGTGTTACTATTACAACCCTTACAATATCAGTTGCTCAGCTATCATTCCCAAAACCCACCTGGCCATCCACAGCTCCTTGCTTATACTCTTGCAGCCCCTCTTCCTATAAAACTCCTTATTCTTCTTGTCTATAATATACATCTCAGTACAAAATATCAGCATCCTTTTAAGGCAGGGCAAGCCCCTGATGGAGACCAAGGAAAACTGAGAATGGAGGAGGTGACTGTCATTTCCTGAACACTTGCCACCAAGTTCCAAGCACTGTGCCCAATGATTCATATGAATGTACTCACCTCATTTTAATCTTTATAACAACCCTCAGAACTGTGTTTTTTTTTAATTTTTGTGGGAGAGATAACAGAAATGTTCACAGTCACAGTGTTAGAAGGTATATCACAGGAAGATCTAACCATAAACCCATGTCACTTACCTACCCCTTGTATCACACTGCCTCCCTTCATTAGGCTATTTTGAATGTCTAGAATGTATCATTGTGGCTATGATCTCCTCCATCTTTTGCTCTGAGGTGGATTATGAATCATTCCCTGGGTCTGCCCAGCAACTATCCAGATGAGTAACAGCTCATTCTTGCTTTTCCCTCTCATGGCCACTAGTGCCAACCAGTCCCAAGGATGGCACTAGTCATCCAGCTCACAGAAGACATTATCTAAGACCACCCATTACCAAGAGTGCTTGCCTGTCATTCCTAGCTTAGAGAAGAAAAAAAGGAGAAATAGCTACTATTGGTCAGAAGTCACCAAGGCTCAATTACATGACAATACTTGTCAGGAAATGGGAAATCAGAAAGGGCAGATTAAAGAGTCACCAGGTACCCCTCTGGCCAATCATTCTAAGCCCTCTTTGCAGGTTCTCCTTCTTCACCTGTGCACAGTTTTATCCTGCCTCTTCTGGCCTCTTCACCCAAGTCTGCTCCATGCCACTTCCTCTCTACTTACAGGGCTCCAGCACCCTGCAGATGGCTCCCACACTTATATCTCTACCCTGACTCCTTCACTTCAAACCTGTGATTCCCACTACCCCTAAATATCTTCTCCTGAGTGTGCCGAAACCACCTGATTCAGCAAGTCCTAAATCAACCCTGCTACCAAGAGTGCTTGCCTGTCATTCCTAGCTTAGCTTCTTTCTCTTAAACAAATACTTCCTGTTTCTGATTCCTTTCTCTGATATGTCAACACTCTCTAAGATGTCCAAATCAAAAATCCAGAAATTGTTCTTTGTCTCTCCACTCCTTCCTCACTTATATCTAACTGGACACTGAATTCTGCAGATTAATAGATCCAATCTACCCAGTCCCCTCTAGTGCTATAACGTAGGACCAGTCTTTTTACCAGTCTTTTTGTCTCCTGCTTCATCCTTATCACTTAGGGGTCACAGGGATGGTAGGGTCATCTTTCTAAAATGTAAATCTTACTTCGGAATCTCTTGCCCAAACCCTTTAACATCTCTCCACAACTTGCAGAGTAAGGCTCACACTCCTCAGACAGATAAACACATAATATTCAAGAGCCTCACCACTTTCGGCCTGTCTGAACCTGTTTCCTATGACCCCCTCCATCATTCCATATGATTCGCAGTTCTCCAACCCCCCAAGTGATTTCATGTGTGTCTCTGTATATGTCACCTTCTCTGCCTTAGATACCTTTCTTGCCATGCATCTGGTCAACCCCTATGCATTTTCAAAACTTAGTGTGAGGGTGGCCAACTCTAGAGAGCCTTGAAAGGCACTAGTGAAATTTAGGAGGCTCGCCCCAATTTCCGCAGTTGCACTCAGGTTACAGAACACATGATACCTTCCTGTCATCTACTTTCACAAGGGCTTTGTTTAGTCCATTGTTATATCCCTCCTTACTACCCTAGTTCCTGGACAGGACCAATTTTTAGATGTTTGCTGAATGCATAAAAGGACAAGGGAAAAAAACAAATAAATGAATGAAACCAAGGACCATCCAAGAACTCTACAAAGGTGAGCATTCTTAATAGAAATGTTCAGATAGTAAAATTACTATTTTCTCCTCCATACTTACACATGCCAAAACTCCCAGGGACTTCTTCCTCTTTTAAGCAAGTACATTTTGGCTTCTGGCCCAGGCAGGGTAAAGGAGAGGAGAAGACTAGTCTTTTCAAATGGTGACTTTTCCTCTCTTTCTTTTCTTAGCCGGAAAAACTTGATTAAAATGTTTATATGCACCTAGGGGGAACCAAAAGCAAAGCATGTCCCATGCAGGAGTGTGGGTTCCCACGCACAGATCTGTGAGAAAAAATACTGTCATCACTGCATCCCCTGGTGACTTTGCTGAAAACTAGCTTGGAGTTGCCCCGGACTATCTGATGCAGCAGGTTTGAGGAGGGGCCCAGAAAATGCATTTATAAGGAGCAAGCACTGCCAGTGGTTTTGATGTGGGTGGTGTCAGAATCACACTTTCAAAACACTGCTCTAGGTGTTTGGAAAACAATCCTCAGACAAATGTAATTTGCTGTGATTTTCAGAGGCCTGCTCTGGAATGAAATGCTCTGAAAATCAAATATATTTGATTTTCCATTCAGGACTAATGGGAGCAATCACTTCTCTTCAGCTTGGAGAGCCCATTAGGAGAGCAGAGGAGCTAAGTATTTAGAAGATCAAGATGTGTTTAAAATATCATGTATAAAACCTCCCTGCAAGGTGGGCCAAAAACAATTCTACACCAGCGAGAATGGGAGAGAGTGCATCCCTCTGTGCTCACGCATGTACAAGCCACATGGTCTACATTCACCTCATGTTCTACAAACACAGGTATCTTTGTGTCACCTACTGCACCATTTAAGGTACAATTGCACAACTTAGAGTGAAATTAAATCTAGAACCGGGAGCTTCTCTTTCTTTTAGACTTATACTAACTTTCTCTTTATTTGTTTCTTTGACTGCCTGGTTCATTTGTTTGTTTTTGTTGATTTGTTTGCTTTTCATGATAATTGGGTAATCATTGTGTACAGATATGGACTTGAGCTCCCAATTCATCCTCAGCTAAGAACCCAAGAAAACCTTTATTAGGCAACCCAAGACTGCTACTTGCAAGCATTTAAATTTATTCAGAATCCCCAGTCAAAATAAATGTATGTAATCAAAAAAATAAAATTGGTGAAAATTATTTGCAGAAATCATATCTACCATATATACTAACCACTGTACCTAACTAAAGATTTCTGAGCACATCAACCTGGTGGGTGCAGGTAGTTTACCCCAACATCAAAAGAAATTAAAGGTGGAGAAACATTTACCCCAGACAAAAAGTGAAAGCGTGTATACTTTTTATTTTATTTCCCAATGAAAGAAGTCTTTAGTGATCAACTTTTTAAGTCAGGTAAAATTATTTCCTTTTAGATTTTTGGCCACTTTAATTTGCTTTCAGCAAGAAAACATGTTTTAACTCTAGATGGTGGCAAGATTGTGATGGGGCATGCAGGCATTCCAACTTCCACCTCCCAGAACCAAAGTGGATTACAATTTAAATTGAAGAACCATCATCTGGAAAAAACAACTTTGGACTAAACTAAGAGGACTCTTTAACCAAGGAACACTGAAGAACCCACACTGAGACAGGTAGGAAAAGCAGAAACATGGAGAGGGCTGCCGAGCTCCTGGGAGGGAATGGCAGCCTGGAGAGACTCGCGTGGTGGGAAGTGAGTTTAGCTGAGAGGGTAGGGTACTGAGCCCCAGGAACAAAGCCCCAGCCTGCAGCCCCAGAGCTTATAAGAAATGTACGGACAGTATTTAACTGCAAAAAAAAGTCAGGATATGGTTTGTGAGAAAAAGACAAATTTCTTAGACCCAGGATTCTTCTTAAAGGGACTGCACAGAAACACAACCACTCACCCAGGACTCCGGGGGACAGGAGAGAGGAGAGGACTGAAGTAGCAGGAAGAGAGTATAATCTAGGAGGCACAGGCAGAAACACTTTGAGGGACAGCCACCCTAACCACTGGACTGAGTCACTCCCCAAATCTGAAGTGAATATTTCCCCTGGAACCAGTAATACTAGCAAAGGGAAGCAGAACACCAGCCAAACAAGCTCTTCTGGGACACTCAGAGTAGACTCACTTAGAAGGAGGGAGCCTTAAGGAATACCGTATTGAGTGCTAGGGTCTGAGCTGCAGCGCCCCCACCCACACTGCTGAGGGCTCGCCAGAGAATGGGCAGGGGTGGGACATGGAAGTGTGGTCCACTCGGTGGGGGCAAAAGCCTGGCCAGCCAAAACTGAGGCTTGGCATGAGCTCAGTCTCACCTGGCAGGGGTGGAAGGGGTGCACAAAAGAGGTTCTGCCAGATGCAGGCTGCCTGCAGTCCTGCCCACTGGGGAAAGGTGAAAGCCTGGGAACTGTAGAGACCCATGGCTGAGCATGGGCAAGCAGCCCAACCTGGACCACAGAGCCAGGCCTTGCAGCCCAACTTGTGAGCACAGCTCGATCTGTTGTGGCGGGGCAAAAGCCGGGGAATAGGTGGAAGCTTGCAACTAAACAAAGGTGCTCACCCTTGCCTGTGGGCCTAGGATTGCAGCCCCAGGCATGTCATGGAGCCCCACACACAGGAGTGGGGCAAAGGCCAAGTTTTGTATACCCAGACATATGAACAAACCCCTCCCATGGAAGAGAGGTGAAAACGGCAGCAACAACCACAGCTGGCTGGCACCAGCAATATCCATACCAGAATGCCTGGTGCAATGGCAGAGGGGATGTTGGGCCAGCAGACAGACCACACCTAGGGAACACAGAGGCCATATTCATTTGACTCCAGTGTCTTTCTTATACATAGACAAAATGGAAAGGCAGAAAAATGCCACCCAATTAAATCAAGAAAAATCCCCAGAAAAGGACTTCAATGAGTCAGATATAGCAAACTTACAGAATGAAGAGTTTAAAATAATGATTGCTAGGGTGCTCAAAGATCTTATAACAACAATAGGTGGTCATAACAAACAACTAAATAAAAAGATAGCAATTATTAAAAAGGACATTGAAATAATAAAAAGGAATCAGTCAGAAATGACAAATACAATGTCAGAAATAAAAAACCACAATGAAAGGAATTAAAAGAAGGATGGATAAAGCTGAGAATCAAATCAGTAAGTTAGAGGATAAGATAAACCAGGGGTTGGGAACCTTTTTGGCTGAGAGAGCCATGAATGCCACATATTTTAAAATGTAATTTCATGATAGCCATACAATGACCCATGTATATTACACATTATCCAATAAATATCTGGTGTTGTCCCAGACGACAGCTGTGATTAGCTCCAGCCACCTGCAACCATGAACATGAGCAATAGGAAATAAATGGATTGTAATACATAAGAATGTTTTATATTTTTAACATTATTATTTTTTATTAAAGATTTGTCTGCAAGCCAGATGCAGCCATCAAAACAGTCACATCTGGCTCACAATCCATAGGTTTCTGAGCCCTGAGATAAATGGCAAGGAAACAGAGCAGCAAAAAGACAAAAGTTTCAAAATATCTGAGGAAACTCTAAGAGAGCTTTGTGACAACATGAAAAGAAATAACACCTGCATCATAGGGGTTCCTAAAAAAGAAGAGAAAGAACAAGGGATAGAGACTATATTCAATCAAATCATAGCTGAAAAATTCCCTAAAGTGATGCAGGAAAAAGTCACACAAGTTTAAGAAGCACAGAGAATTCCATAAAAAAAAATCCAAGGACTAGAGACCTGAAGATGGCAGTGGAGTTGGCAGACGCACAGACTCCAGCTCACACCACCGAACTGGATTATAAACTAATTTATGAACAATCAGCGTAAAAAAACAAATCTGGACTACAAGAACAGCTTTCAAAAATCAAGGAGCAAAGAAGAAGCCACAACAAACCTGGTAGGAAGTGCCTGAATCTCCCCTGCTTACAGGAATGGGGGGTTGGGTGAGGCTGGGCTCTCAATTCCAAGGAGGAGAGCAGTAAGTACTGCTCACAGCCACTTACCTGGTGACCAGGGAACGAGGTGCATTGAAAGGGCCCACTTGTCTTCCAAAAAGAGGAGAAAGAGAGAGACGGATGGTGAGGGGGAAAAGAATATAGGTGATGACATAAAAAGCTGACTCATTCAGTGCTGGAGGCAGCTATAACTGGGGGAGGGGCTGATCCTTCCACAAAGCAAAATACAAAAGTATTTCCAGGTCACAGAGATACAGACATCTCTCCAGCTCCAATCAGCGCAACAAGACACAGCTGAAAACAAGAAGTGGGAAGCAGGGGCAGTAACTCAGGTCTCCTTGGAGATCTGACATACACCTCCCCTTACTGAAGCTGAGAAAGCAACCCGCCACCAGAAAGATTAACTGGCAGAAGAGGATTTCAGAGCATCAGGTCACACTCACCGCATTCCTGGATACAGTTTCAAATAAGCCCCCTGCTGAGATCAGCAAACAAGACAATCACCTGTTAAGAAAACAAACAAATCAAGACTTCAAAGCGGCCCAAATCCTAAAGTGGATTACAAATAATAGCTGATGCCAACCCAAGAAGACGTAGAAACAACACAAGTAAAAACTAGAGGCAGACAACACCAAGCTAAGACTCAACCAGCTCTACAAAGAAAACACCTTGGGCAGGCACAATGAGAAGACAAAGAAGTGCAATCCAAATGAAACCACAAGAGAGACCTTCAGGAGATGAACTGAGTGATATGGAAATAATCAAACTTCCGGATGCGGAGTTTAAAATAATGATTGTAAGGATGCTTAGGGATCTTAGAATAACAATGGATTGTCATCACAAACACCTAAATAAAGAAATAGCAAGTATAAAAAAGGATATTGAAATATTAAAAAAGAAACAGTCGGAGATGACAAATACAATATCAGAAATGAAGACCACAATGGAAGGAATTAAAAACAGGATGGATAAAGCTGAGGATCGAATCAGCAAGTTGGAGGACAACTGGAATGAAGGCATGAAAGCAGAGAAGAAAAAAGAAAAAAGACTCAAAAAGTCTGAGGAAACTCTTAGAGAACACTGTGACAACAAAAAGAGAAATAACATCCGCATCATACGGATTCCTGAAGAAGAAGAGAAAGAACAACGGATAGAGGCTTTGTTCAATCATATCATAGCTGAACACTTCCCTAAATTAACGCAGGAGAAACTCTCACAAATTCAAAAAGCACAGAGAACTCCACTAAAAACAACCTCAAAGAAACCTACACCAAGACACATCATAATTAAAATACCAAAGCTAAGTGATACAGAGAAAATATTAAAAGCTGTGAGAGAAAAAAAAAGCTATTACCTACAAAGGAGCCCCCATAAGGATGACATCAGACTTCTCAACAGAAACACTTGAAGCCAAAAGGGAATGGCAAGAAAAATTCAAAATAATGCAGAACAAGAAGCTACAACCAAGACTACTTTATCCAGCAATGCTATCATTTAAAATTGAAGGAGAAATAAAAAGTTTCCCAGAAAAAAAAAAAACTCAATGAATTCATTACAACCAAACCAATGTTGCAGGAAATGTTAAGGGGCATGGTGTAAACAGATCAAAGTGGGAAAAGAATATAGCAAAAGAGGAATATCGCTTTAAAGAATAAAATAGCAATAAACAACTACATGTCAATAATACCCCTAAACATAAATGGATTAAATGATCCAATTAAAAGACATAGGGTAGCTGCATGGATAAGAAAACAGGACCTGTATATATGCTGCCTACAAGAGACACACCTTAAAACAAAAGATGCACATAGGTTGAAGATAAAAAAATGAAAAAAAAACATTTCATGCAAATGGAAATGAAAACAAAGCTGGGGTAGCAATACTTATATCAGAAAAAATGGACTTTAAAACAAAGAATATAGTAAGAGATAAAGAAGGCCACTACATAATGATAAAGGGAGCAATCTAACAGGAAGATATAACTATTATAAATATCTATGCATCTAATATAGGAGCACCTAAATATATAAAGCAGACTTTGATGGATATAAAGAGCGAGATCAATAGCAACACTATAATAATAGGGGATTTTAATACCCCACTAACATCACTAGATAGATTCTCAAGAAAGAAATTTAACAAAGAAACAGCAGACTTAAAGGACACACTAGATCAACTCGATTTGATATCTACAGAACCTTTTTACCCTAAAGCAGCAGAATATACATTCTTTTCAAGTGCTCATGGTACATTCTCTAGGATAGACCACATGAGAGGGCACAAAATTGGTCTCAAACAAATTTAAGAAGATTGAAATCATATCAAACACTTTTTCTGATCACAATGGCATGAAACTAGAAATCAACCACAACAGAAAACCTCAAAAATACTCAAACACGTGGAAACTAAATAGCAGGTTGTTAAATAACAAAAGGATTAAGAATAAGATCAAAGAAGAAATAAAAAAAATCCTAGAAACAAATGATAACGAGCATACAACAACTCAAAATTTATGGGACACAGCAAAAGCAGTACTGAGAGGGAAGTTCATAGCATTACAGGCACACTTTAAGAAGCTAGAAAAAGCTCAAATAAACAACTTAACCCTGCATCTAAAAGAACTAGAAAAAGAACAGCAAGTAAAGCCTAAATGTAGTAGAAGGAAGGAAATAATAAAGATCAGAGCAGAAATAAATGACATAGAGACTAAAGAAACAATACAGAGTATCAATGAAACTAGGAGCTGGTTTTTTGAAACGGTAAACAAGATTGATGAACCTTTAACTAGACTCACTAAGAAAAAGAGAGAGAGGACTCAAATAAATAAAATTAGATATGAGAGTGGAGAAATAATAACTGACACAACAGAAATACAAAGGATTGTAAGAAAATATTATAAAGAACTGTATGCCAAAAAACTAGACAACCTAGATGAAATGGAAAAATTCCTTGAAACATACAATCTTCCAAAAATCAGTCTGGAAGAATGAGAAAACCTAAACAGACTGATTACACCAAATGAGATCAAAACAGTAATCAAAAAAATCCCAACAAAGAAAAGTCCTAGGCCAGATGGCTTCACAAGTGAATTCTACCAACTATGCAAAGAAGAACTAACTCCTATCCTTCTCAAGCTATTTCAAAAAATTCAAGAGGAAGGAAGACTTCCAAGCTCCTTTTATGAGGCAAGCATAATTCTGATTCCAAAACCGGGCAAAGACAACACAAAGAAAGAAAATTATAGGCCAATATCCCTGATGAACATAGATGCTAAAATCCTCATCAAAATATTAGCAAACTGGACCCAACAATATATGGAAAAGATCATACACCATGATCAACTGGGATTTATTCTGGGGAGGCAAGGCTGGTACAATATTTGCAAATCTATCAATGTTATTCATCACATAAATGAAAGGATGGAGAAAAACCACATGATAATTTCAATAGATGCAGAAAAAGCATTTGATAAAATCCAGCACCCATTTATGATCAAAACTCTCAGCAAAGTGGGAATACAGGGAACATATCTCAACATGATAAAAGCCATCTATGACACACCCACAGCCAACATTATACTCAATGGGTAAAAATAAAAGCAATCCCATTAAGATCAGGAACAAGGCAGGGGTGCCCCCTTTCACCACTCTTATTCAACATAGTCCTGGAAGTCCTAGCCACAGCAATCAGACAAGAAGAATAAATAAAAGGCATTCAAGTTGAAAAAGAAGAAGTAAAGCTATCATTATTTGCAGATGATATGATATTGTATATAGAAAATCCTAAAGTCTCAGTCAAAAAACTACTGGACCTGATAAATGAATTCAGCAAGGTGGCAGGATGTAAAATTAATACTCAGAAATCAGAGGCATTTTTATACACCAACAATGAACAGTCAGAATGAGAAATTAAGGAAACAATCCCCTTCACTATTACAACGAAAAATATAAAGTACCTAGGTACATTTAACCAAGGAGACTAAAGACTTGTACTCGGAAAATTATAAAACATTGATCAAAGAAATCAAGAAAGATACAAACAAGTGGAAGCATATACCATGCTCATGGTTAGGAAGAATGAACAGAATTAAAATGTCTATATTACCCAAAGCAATTTATAAATTCAATGCAATACCAATTAAAATACCAGTGACATACTTTAAAGATATAGATCACATATTCCAAAAATTTATATGGAACCAAAGAAAACACGAATAGCCTCAGCAATCTTAAAAAAGAAGAATAAAGGGGGAGGTATCACACTTCCTGATATCAAGCTATACTACAAGACCATTGTACTCAAAACAGCCTGGTACTGGCATAAGAACAGGCACATAGATCAATGGAACAGAACAGAGAACTCAGAAATAAACCCACAGCTCTATGGACAACTGATAATTGACAAAGGAGGTAAGGAAATACAATGGAGTAAAGATAGCTTTCAAAAAATGGTTTTGGGAAAATTGGACAGCAACCTGCAGAAACATGAAACTAGACCACCAACTTACACTATTCACAAAAAAAACTTAAAATGGATAAAAGACAAAATGTAAGGTGTTAAACCATAAGCATCTTAGAAGAAAAGATAGGCAGTAAACTCTTTGACATCTCTCGCAGCAATATATTTGCTGATTTATCTCCACGGGCAAGAGAAATAAAAGACAGGATAAACAAATGGGACTATATCAACCTAAAAAGCTTTTGCATGGCCAAAGACAATAAGAACAGACTAAAAAGAAAAACTACACAATGAGTGAACATATTTGACAGTATGTCTGATAAGGGGTTAATAACCAAAATTTATAAAGAACTTGTAAATCTCAACAGCAGAAAGACAAACAATCCAATCAAAATGGGCAAAAGAAATGAATAGACACTTCTCCAAAGAGGATATATAGATGGCCAATAGGCATATGAAAAAATGCTCAACATCATTAATCATTAGAGAAATGCAAATTAAAACCACAATGAGATATCACCTCACACCAGTTAGAATGGCGCTCATCAACAAAACAACACAGAATAAGTGCTGGCGAGGATGTGGAGAAAAGGGAACTCTCCTGCATTGCTGGTGGGAATGCAGACTGGTGCAGCCTCTGTGGAAAACAGTATGGAGATTCCTCAAAAAATTGAAAATCGAACTGCCCTTTGACCCAGCCATCCCACTTTTAGGAATATACCCCAAGGACACCATAGAATGGTTCCAGAAGGAGAAATGCACCCCCATGTTTATAGCAGCATTGTTCACAATAGCAAAGATCTGGAAACAGCCCAAGTGTTTGTCAGAGGACAAGTGGATTATAAAGCTTTGATACATATATACTATGGAATACTACTCAGCCATAAGAAATGATGACATGGGATCATTTACAATAACATGGATGGACCTTGATAACATTATACGGAGTGAAATAAGTAAATCAGAAATAAAACTAAGAACTCTATGAACCAATGCATAGATGGGACATAAAAATGAGACTCAGAGACATGGACAAGAATGTGATGGTAACAGGGAGTGGGGTGGAGGGGTGGGGAAGGGGCGAGGAAGGAGAGGGAGGGAGTGGGGGGAGGGTAGGGGCACAAAGAAAACCAGATAGAAGATGATGGAGGATGATTTGACTTTGAGTGAGGGGTATGCAGCATAATCAAAGGTCAAAATAATCTGAAAATGTTTTCTCGGAACATATGTACCCTGATTTATCAATGTCACTGCAGTAAAATTAATAATAAAAAAAGAAACCCAAAAAAATCTACACCAAAACACATCATAATTAAAATACCAAAGCTAACTGATAAAAAGAAAATATTAAAAGCTGCTAGAGAAAAAACAAAGGCTATCTCCTACAAAGGGGCCCTCATAAGAATGACATCCAACTTCTCAACAGAAACACTTGAGGCTAGAAGGAAATGGCAAGGAATATTCGAAGTAATGCAGAACAAGAGCTTACAACCAAGAATACTTTATCCAGCAAGGCTATTGTATAAAATTGAAGGAGAAATAAAAAACTTCCCAAGACAAAACAAACAAACAAAAAAACTCCTCAATGATTCATTACAAGCAAACTCATACTATAAGAAATGTTAAGGGGCTTGTTGTAACAGTTCAAAATGGAAAAAGAATATAGCAGAGAAAAAATACAGTATGTGTGTAAAGTCATGATGCACATTTGACTGGTCACAGAAAAGCAACAAAAGATGATAGAAATGTGAAATCTGCACCAAATAAAAGGAAAACCCTCCCAGTTTCTGTAGGATAATGTGGCAGCATGTGCGCATGCACAGATGATGATGTAACACCATGGATACAGTGTAGCAACCCACGGCCATGCCACTCGAGATGGGGACAGTACAGAGGAAAGTTTAGTGTGTTTTGTGGCTCGCTAAATTTGAATCCATGACCAAAGTACAATGTGAATATTGGCACATATATAACAAAGCGCCACCACATAAAAATAACATTACTCAGTGGGATACACAGTTGAAGGAAACCCGCAGTTTTGTGGAGAAACCCCATTCTGATAAGCCATTAGTCAGTGACGAGTCTGTAAAGGCTATACGAGATAGCTACATAAAAAGACCTAAAAAATCTGTGCATGAGCCCAAATTAAACTGCACTGAATAGGTATAAAACTGGGAAGTTTTCCTTTTATTTGGTGCAGATTTCACATTTCTATCGTCTTTTGTTGCTTTCCTGTGACTGGTCAAAAGTGCACCATGACTTTATGGACACATTGTACAGCTTTAACGAATAAAATGGAAATAAACAACTACATATCAATAATAACCTTAAATGTAAATGGATTAATGATCCAATCAAAGAAATAGGGTAGCTGTGTGGATAAAAAAACAGGACACATGCATATGCTGTCTACAAGAGACACACCTTAAAACAAAAGATGAACATAGAATGAAGGTGAAAAGATGGAAAAAAATATTTCATGGAAATAACAAAGCAGGGGTAGCAATACTTATATTAGACAAAATGGACTTTAAAACAAAGGCTATAGTAACAGATAAAGAAAGTCACTACATAATGATAAAGGGAGCAATCCAACAGGAAGATATAACCATTATAAATATCTATGCCCCTAACATACCAGCACATAAATATTTAAAGCAGACTTTGATGGATGTAAAGGGCGAGATCAACAGCAATACTATAATAGTAGGGGATTTCTTTTTTTTATTATTAATTTTACTAGGGTGACATGAATAAATCAGGGTACATATGTTCAAAGAAAACATGTCCTGGTTATCCTGTTGATTAATTATGTTGCATACACATGACCCAAAGTCAGATTGTCCTCCATCACCTTCTAACTAGTTTTTTTTGTGCCCCTCCCCCTCCCCCTTTACTTCACCCTTCTTCCCTCCATAACCACCACATTCTACTCAATGTCTCTTAGTCTCATTTTTATGTCCCACCTATGTGTGGAATAATGCAGTTCTTGTTTTTTTCTGATTTACTTATTTCACTCCATATAATGTTATCAAGGTCCATCCATTTTGTTGTAAATGATCCGATGTCATCATTTCTTATGGCTGAGTAGTATTCCATAGTGTATATGTGCCATATCTTCTTTATCCAGTCTTCTATTGAAGGGATTTTTGGTTGTTTTCATGTCTTGACCACTGTGAACAATGCTGCAATGAACATGGGGCTGCATGTGTCTTTACGTATCAATGTTTCTGAGTTTTGGGGGTATATACCCAGTAGAGGGATTGCTGGGTCATAAGGTAGTTCTATTTTCAGTTTTTTGAGGAACAACCATACTTTCTTTCATAATGGTTGTACTACTTTACATTCACACCAACAGTAAATGAGGGATTCTTTTTCTCCACAGCCTCTCCAACATTTGTCATTACCTCTTTTGTTAATAATAGCTAATCTAGCAGGTGTGAGGTGGTATCTCATTGCAGTTTTGATTAACATTTCTCTAATAACTAATGAAGATGAGCATCTTTTCATATATTGGTTGGACATTCGTATTTCTTCCTGGGAGAAGTGTCTGTTCATATCCTCTTCCCATTTTTTTATTGCATTGTTTGTTTGTTGTTGAGTTTTATGAGTTCTTTGTATATTTTGGATATTAGGCCCTTATCTGAGCTGTTGTTTGAAAATATCATTTCCCATTTAGTTGGCTGTCTGTTTATTTTGTTGTCAGTTTCTCTTGCTGAGCAAAAACTTCTTAGTCTGATGTAGTCCCATTCATGAATTTTTGCCTTCACTTCCCTTGCCTTTGGAGTCAAATTCATAAAATGCTCTTTAAAACCAAGGTCCAGGCCCTGGCCGGTTGGCTCAGCGGTAGAGCATCTGCCTAGCGTGCGGAGGACCCGGGTTTGATTCCCGGCCAGGGCACACAGGAGAAACGCCCATTTGCTTCTCCACCCCTCCGCTGCGCTTTCCTCTCTGTCTCTCTCGTCCCCTCCCGCAGCCAAGGCTCCATTGGAGCAAAGATGGCCCGGGCGCTGGGAATGGCTCTGTGGCCTCTGCCCCAGGCACTAGAGTGGCTCTGGTCGCAACATGGCGACGCCCAGGATGGGCAGAGCATCGCCCCCTGGTGGGCAGAGCGTCGCCCATGGTGGGCGTGCGGGGTGGATCCCGGTCGGGCGCATGCGGGAGTCTGTCTGACTGTCTCTCCCTGTTTCCAGCTTCAGAAAAATGAAAAAAAATAAAAAATAAAAAAAAATAAAATAAAATCAAGGTCCATGAGTTAAAACCTATGTCTTCTTCTATGTATTTTATTGTTTCTGGTTCTATATTTAGGTCTTTGATCCATTTTGAATTAATTTTAGTACAAGGGGACAAACTGCAGCCAAGTTTCATTCTTTTGCATGTGGCTTTCCAGTTTTCCCAGCACCATTTGTTGAAGAGGCTTTCTTTTCTTTCTTGTGTGTTGTTGGCCCCTTTATCAAAAATTATTTGACCATATATATGTGGTTTTATTTCTGGACTTTCAATTCTGTTCCATTGGTCTCAGTGTCTATTTTTCTGCCAATCCCATGCTGTTTTGATTGTTGTGGCTCTATAATATAGTTTGAAGTTAGGTATTGTAATGCCTCCAACTTCATTCTTTTTCTTTAGGATTGCTTTTGCTATTTGGGGATTTTAATAGTCCTGTATAAATTTGATGATTTTTTGTTCCATTTCTTGAAAAAATGTCATTGGAATTTTGATGAGAATTGAATTAAATTTGAATATTGTTTTGGGTAATATGGCCATCTTGATTATATTTATTCTTCCTAGCCAAGAACAAGAAATATTCTTCAATCTCATTGTATCTTTTTTGATTTCCCTTAACAATGGTTTGTAGTTTTCATTATATAGGGCCTTTACATTCTTTGTTATGTTTATTCCTAGGTATTTTATTTCTTTTGTGGCAATGGTGAAGGGGATTATTTTTTTGAGTTCATTCTCAAATGTTTCTTTGTTAGCATATAAAAAGGCTAAGGACTTTTGCATGTTAATTTTGTATTCTGAGACCTTACTGTATTGGCTTATTGTTACTTTTTGTAGATTCTTTGGGGTTTTTGATGTATAGGATCATATCATCTTCAAAAAGTGATACTTTTACTTCTTTTTTCCAATAAGGATGCATTTTATTTCTTTGTCTTGTCTGATTGCTCTGGCTAGAACCTCTAGCACCACATTAAATAAGAGTGGAGAGAGTGGACAACCCTGTCTTGTTCCTGATTTAAGGGGAAAGCCTTCAATTTTGTGCCATTTAATATGATGTTAGCTGATGGTTTATTAAATATGGCCTTTATCATGTTGAGATATTTTTCTTCTATACCCATTTTGTTGAGAGTCTTAAACATAAAATTGTGTTATATTTTATCAAATGCCTTTTCTGCATCTATTGATAAGATCATGTGTTTTTTTTCTTTGTTTTGTTGATATGGTGTATTAGGTTAACCGTTTTACTTATGTTGAATCATCCTTGAGATTCTTGAATGAATCCCACTTGATCATGATGTATTATTTTTTAAATATGTTGTTGTATTTAATTTGCTAGTATTTTGTTTAGTATTTTAGCATCTGTATTCATTAGAGATATTGGTCTGTAGTTTTCTTTTTTTGTGCTGTCCTTGCCCAGTTTTGGTATGAGGGTTACGTTGGCCTCATAAAATGTGTTTGGAAGTATTGCTTCTTCTTCAATTTTTTTGAAGACTTTGAGTAGAATAGAAACCAAGTCTTCTTTGAAGGTTTGATAGAATTCACTAGTAAAACCATCTGGGCCTGGACTTTTATTTTGGGGGAGGTTTTTAATCGTTCTTTCTATTTCTTACCTAGTAATTGGTCTGTTTAGGCTTTCTGCTTCTTCTTGATTCAGTCTAGGAAGATTGTATTGTTCTAGGAATTTATCCATTTCTTCTAGATTGTTAAATTTAGTGGCATAAAGTTTTTCATATTATTCTACAATAATTCTTTGTATATCTATAATATCCGTGGTGATTTCTCCTCTTTAATTTTGGATTTTGTTTATATGAGCCCTTTCTCTTTTTTCCTTGGTAAGTCTTGCCAAGGGCTTGTCAATTTTGTAGATCTTTCCAAGAACCAGCTCCTGTCCTATTAATTTTTTCTATGGTTTTTCTGTTCTCTATTTCATTTATTTCTGCTCTGATTTTTATTATCTCCTTTCTGGTTTTGGGTTGTTCTTGTTCTTCTTTTTCCAGTTCATTAGGGTGTGAACTTAAGGGAATCACTTGGGCTTTCTCTTGTTTGTTCATATAGGCCTGAAGTGATATGAACTTCCCTCTTATCACTGCTTTTGCTGCTGCATCTCATAGATTCTGATATGTTGTATTGTCATTTTCATTTGTCTGTATATATTTTTTTTATCTCTGTGCTTATTTCTTCTTTGACTCATTCATTTTTTAAAAGTATGTTGTTTAGTTTCTACATTTTTGTGGGACTTTTTTCCTTTTTTTGCAGTTGAATTCTAGTTTCAAGGTTTTATGATCAGAAAATATGCTTGGTACAACTTCAATATTTCTGAATTTGCTGATATTATTTTTGTGGCCCAACATATGGTCAATTCTTGAGAATGATTTATGTACACTGGAGAAAAATATATACTCTGTCACTTTGGGATGAAATGTTCTATAGATGTCTATCATATCCAGGTTCTCTAGTGTTTCATTTAAGGCCAATATACCTTTATTGATTTTCTGTTTGGATGACTGATCTAGAGCTGTCAGCGGTGTATTGAGGTCTCCAAATATGATTGTGTTTTTGTCAGTTTTTCTTTTAAGGTCAATAAGTAGCTGTCTTATATATTTTGGTGCTCCTTGGTTTGGTGCATATATATTAAGGATTGTTATGTCTTCTTGATTCAACTTCCCCTTAATCATTATGAAATGACCATTTTTGTCTCTGAGTACTTTTTCTGTCTTGTAGTCAGCATTATTAGATATGAGTATTGCTACACCTGCTTTTTTTTGGGTGTTGTTTGCTTGGAGTATTGTTTTCCAGCCTTTCACTTTGAATTTGTTTTTATCCTTCTTGCTTAGATGAGTTTCTTGTAGGCAGCATACAGTTGGATTTTCTTTTTTAATCCATTCTGCTACTCTGTGCCTTTTTATTGGTAAGTTTAATGCATTTACATTTAGTGTAATTATTGACACTTGTGGGTTTCCTATTGCCATTTTATACATTGCTTTCTGTTAGTTTTGTGTCTTCTTTGATTCTTCTCTTTCATTTTTCTATCCTTTGGTTTTGTTTGGTTGTATTCCATATATCTTTCTTCTGTTGCTATCTTTTTAAATCATGTGCTTTTATGGTGTTTTTTTCAGTAGTGGTTACCATTAAGTAATGAAAAGGGTTCCTACCCTGTTTTTTGTAGTACAGTATCTTGTGCGTACTTTTGCACTCCATCGTCCTTTGCTGCTGTTAATCTCTGTCCTCTCCCCCTTTTTTTGTTGTTGTTGTCACAGTTTAAATTTTGTTTCATCGTGTTCTTGGTGGAGGTTATACTTGTGATTTTGTTTTGTTTTGTTTTTTGTATCTGGTTGGAAAAACTCCTTTATTAATTCCTGGAGTGGGGGTTTTCTGATGATAAATTCCCTCATCTTTTCTGTATCTGTGAATGTTTTTATTTCTCCTTCATATTTGAAGGATAGCTTTGATGGGTATAATATTCATGGCTGAAAGTTTCTCTCTTTCAGGACTTTAAATATTTGGGTCCACTCTTTTCTAGCTTGTAGAGTTTCTGTTGAGAAATCTGATGATAATCTAATGGGCCTTCCTTTATATGTTGTATTCTTCTTTTCCTTGGCTGCCTTGAGAATTTTTTTTTTTGTCATTGGTTTGTGCCAATTTCATTATGATGTGCCTTGGAATAGGTTTGTTGGGGTTAAGAAAACTTGGAGTTCTGTTTGCTTCTTGAATATTAGGCTTTAGTTCTTTCCACAGGCTTGGGAAGTTCTCATCTATTATTTGTTTGAATATGTCCTCCATTTCATTTTCTCTCTCTTCTCCCTCTGATATACCTATTATTCTTATGTTATTATTTTTGTAGGAGTCAGACAATTCCTGCAGGGACTTCTTACTTTGTTTTAATTTTTGAGTCTCTTTCTTCTTCTCTCTGTTGTGTCTCAAGTTGCTTATCTTCTATTTCACTAATCCTACCTTTTACCTGGCCTGTTCTATTAGCTAAGCTTGTTACCTCATTTCTCAGCTCATGAATTGAGCATTTTATTTCTGTTTGATTTGTTTTTATAGTTTCAATTTCCTTGGTAATATATTCTTTGTGTTCATTCAGTTGTTTTCTAAGCTCCATAAATTACCTTTCTGTGTTTTCTTGTATAACTCTGAGTATTTTTTGGATTTCTATTTTAATTTCTCTGTCATTTAGCTCCAAGTTTTCCAATATATTAAATTTTTTCTCCATAGATTTTTCCTCATCTATCTGTGCTACCTGTCTCTCTTTTGTGTCCATGATATTCAATTTCCTTTTCCTTAATGTCATCTGAGGGTGGTTTTGTTGATAGTACTAATGAGAATTAATAAAGAATAAAAATTTAAAAAAATAAAAAATAAATAAAAATATTACTCTTCCCCTTTTTATTTCCTCTCCTCTGCTATTCCCTCTTTCTTGAGAAAATCTTGTGTTTGAGTGTAAATTATATTGTGCTATATAGAACAAAAACTACCTATAATAGAGGGCCTGAGTTGGGGAAAAGTGATAAAGGGACAAAAAAGGGGGTATGGACCCACAAAATGCAAAAAAGGAAAAAATTTGGGTCAAGAATAAAATGATTTGCTTTAGGTGATGGTTGACTAAGAGATATAATAAGAAGAATAAGAGGAAAACAGGAAAAAGGGGGGAAAATTTAAAAATTACTAGTGTATTTAGTGGAGCAAAAACTAGATAAAATGGAGAGCCAGGATTGGGAGCACTGCTAGTGAGTCAAAAAAGTGAAATAAAAAACCTCCAAAGCACCACAAAGAAAAATTTGAGTCTCAAATAAAATAATTTGTTCATGACTGAGGATTGAATTAGAGGAAAAGTAAAGGAGAAAAGAAGAAACTAATATAGAGGGAGGAAAAAAGAAAGAGGAAAACACAAAAAGAAGAAAAAAGAAAAAGAACAAAAGGAGAGAGAGAGAGAGACAGTTAAGGGTTTTGAAGTGCAATCCTCCTAGAGAGAAAGAAAGAAGAAAGGAAAGATAATGGGAGATGTAACACTTATGGGTAATGTAGTTCAAGGAGAGGACAGAGTAAGACCAGCAGAGAATTAAACAACCAAATTGGAAGAGGAAGAAAATAATCAAGACAAGAAGATAAGAGAAACAAATGAATAAATATAATAAAATGGGATAGGTTATAAAGTCTGTGGATTATTCTTGATTTTGAGAGATTATCTTCTTGCTTTTTCTTTTCTCTCCCTCTTCCTGGTTGGTGACTCTGTACCCCAGGTTCTGCCCCTGTGGCATGCTTAGGTAGAAGTTTGCAGTTGATAAGGCTCTATGATGATGTCATATATTGGGCTTTAGTCTCATTGGCAGTCGAGGCTCATTAGCATTTGTGGGCTCTGACAGTGAGAGAGTCCATTTTCCCATAGCCTCTCTCCTAGTCTTTCCTTTCTGAATTAGCAGCCTGATGATCCAGCTATGGGGATGCTGCTGCCTCTGCCTGAGAGAGATCTTGTCAGTTAGGATGGCATAGGTCAGTTGGGAGGCAAGCACACTGTGGGTTAAGCTAATCCTTCACGGGTCTGTTAGCTTGTATGGCTGGGTGAGGTGCCCTACACTCCTGGAGAAGTTCAAGCATAGGGAATCTCACTTTTGAGCACCGCTCTTCAGGGCACAGGAGCAACCTGGAGACTCCAGTTTCAGCCCACATAAAAACCTCTGAATCTGCCCCTCTGTCCAGGAACACAGGCACACACTACCAGGGGAATCTCTTGCTCACTGTCTGCACTCGCCAACCAGGATATCAGGCTGGCCGCCTCTCACTCCGGGTGAGGCATCTTACCTTCACGGAGAAGTTCGAGCATAGAGAATTTTGCTC
Source organism: Saccopteryx bilineata (assembly GCF_036850765.1). Lineage (NCBI taxonomy): Eukaryota > Metazoa > Chordata > Mammalia > Chiroptera > Emballonuridae > Saccopteryx > Saccopteryx bilineata. The sequence continues at coordinate 122,113,174 of NC_089494.1, forward strand.
CCACTCACTCTCTGCACGCCACTTTTTGGGGTGCAGGGGTGATCCCAAGACTCTGGTTTCAGCCCACGCAAAGGCCTGTAATTCTGTCCGGGAACATGGGTGCCCACTCCTGAAACTCTAGAAGGAATCTCTCGCCCACTATCTGTGCATGCCGAACAGGAAATCGGGGCTGATGGCTGCCCCACTAGCCTTTCTTTGTCTGGATTTGGCACAAGCATTAGCTTGTGTTGACTGGGTTGCCACAAACACAGTTTTTCCTTGGCTTGGATGTCTGAGCCACAGCCTGGTTCAGATGTTTGTGCTGCAGCCTGGTTCTATTCACACCCTATGCCTGCCTTAGTTCCTATACTCTCAGTTCCCAATGAAAGCAACCCTTATTTAGGTTAGTGAGAAAGGCGGCGTGTTTCTTCCTCTGTCTTATTTCCTTCGGGGTTGATTATATATTTAGTCAATTTTTCACTCGATTATACCACCACGTTTAGTGTGGAACTTCTGGAGGCTCCAAGCATAGATATTTCTGTCTCTAAATGAAGATCTTGTTGAATTTTGGGGGACATTTATTGGTATCGCTCCTTATGGCGCCATTTCTCTTACGTCCTCCAATAGTAGGGGATTTCAATACCACACTAACATTACTGGATAGATCCTCAAAAAAGAAAATTAACAAAAAAACAGCAGATTTAATGGACATAATAGATCAAAATACTATGAAGAACTGTATTTCAAAAAATTAGACAACCTAGATGAAATGGACAAATTCCTTGAAACAAATATTTTAAAAATTAATCTGGAAGAATCAGAAAACCTATACAGACGAGTTACAACAAATGAGATTGAAGCAGTTATCAAAAAACTCCCAACATACTATTTTCTTACAATTTTTGTATTTCTGTTGTGTCAGTTGTTATTTCTCCACTCTCATTTCGAATGTTATTTATTTGAGTCCTCTCTCTTTTTTTCTTGGTGAATCTGGTTAAAGGTTCATCAATCATGTTTACCTTTTCAAAGAACCAGCTCCTGGTTTTATTAATCCTTTGTATTGTTTCTTTAGCTTCTATGTCATTTATTTCCACTCTGATCTTTATTATTTTCTTCCTTCTACTACCTCTGGGCTTTACTTGCTGCTCTTTTTCTAGTTCTTTTAGATATAGGGTTAAGTTGTTTATTTGAGCTATTTCTAGTTTCTTAAGGTATGCCTGTAATGTTATGAGCTTCCCTCTCAGTACTGCTTTTGCTGTGTCCCATAAATTTTGAGTTCATGTATGCTCATTATCCTTTGTTTCTAAAATTTTTTTATTTCTTTTTTGATCTCATTGTTAACTCATTTGTTATTTAATAACATGCTATTTAGTTTCCAAGTGTTTGAGTATTTTTCAATTTTTCTGTTGTGGTTGATGTCCAGTTTCATGCCATTGTGATCAGAGAAGATACCTGATATGATTTCAATCTTCTTAAATTTTTTGAGACCGCTTTTGTGCCCTAACATGTGGTCTATCCTAGAGAATGTACCATGAGCACTTAAAAAGAATGTATATTCTGCTGATTTAGTGTGAAAGGTTCTAAAGATATCTGTTAAATCCAGTTGATCTAGTGTGTCCTTTAAGTCTGCTGTTTCCTTGTTAATTTTTTTCTTGAAGATCTCTCTGCTGATGTTAGTAGGATATTGAAACCCCCTACTATTATAGTATTCGTATGGATCTTGCCTGTTATATCCATCAAAGTCTGCTTTATATATTTAGGTGCTGCTATGTTAGGTGCGTAGATATTTATAACTGTTATATCTTCCTGTTGGATTGCTCCCTTTATCATTATGTAGTGACCTACTTTATCTCTTACTATAACCTTTGTTTTAAAGTCCCTTTTGTCTGATATAAGTAGTGCTACCCCAGCTTTTTTTATTTTCATTTAGATGAAATATTTTTTCCATTTTTTCACCTTCAGTCTATGTGCATCTTTTGTTTTAAGGGGTGTCTCTTATAAACAGCATATGTATGTGTCCTGTTTTCTTATCCACACAGCTACCCTATGTCTTTGATTGGACCATGTAATTCATTTACATTTAAGGTTCTTGTTGATATGTAGTTATTTCCATTTTATTCTTTAAAGATGTATTCTCCTTTTGCTATACTTTTCCCCCATTGATCTGTTTACAACATGTTTCTTAACATTTCTTGGAGCATTTGTTTGTTTGTAATAAATTACTTGAGGTCTGTTTTGTTTTATTGTGGGGATTTTGGGTATGGAAAGTTTTTTATTTTTTCTTCAATTTTATTTTTTTATATTTTTATTTTTTGTATTTTTCTGAAGTTGGAAACAAGAAGGCAGTCAGACAGACTCCTACATGCTCCTGGCCAAGATAGACCTGACACGCCCACCAGGGGGCAAAGCTCTGCCCATTTGGGGCATTGCTCCATTCCAACCAGAGCCATTCTAGTGCCTGAGGCAGAGGCCACAGAGCCATCCTCAGCACCCGAGCCAACTTTGCTCCAATGGAGCCTTGGCAGATGGAGGGGAAGAGAGAGACAGAGAGAAAGGAGAGGGAAAGGGGTGGAGAAGCAGATGGGCACTTCTCCTGTGTGCCCTGGCAGGGAATCAAGCCCAGGACTCCTGCATGCCAGGCCGATGCTCTACCACTGAGCCACCTGGCCAGAGCCTCTCCTTCAATTTTAAATGATAGCTTTGCTGGGTAAAGTAGTTTTGGTTGTAGGCTCATGTTCTGCATTATTTTGGATATTTTTTGCCATACCCTTCTGGCCTCAAGTGTTTCTGTTGAGAAGTCTAATTTCATCCTTATGGGGGCTCCTTTGTAGGTGATAGCCTCTTTATCTCTAGCACCTTTTAATATTTTCTCTTTATCAGTTAACATTGGTAATTTAATTATGATGTGCTTTGGTGTAGATTTCTTTGGGTTTCTCTTTAATGAAATTCTCTGTGCTTCTTGAACTTGTGTGACTTTTTCCTGCATCACTTTAGGAAAGTATTCAGCTATGAATTGATCAAAAAAACCAGACATTTAGACAGCCTAGATGAAACTGACAAATTCCTTGAAACATAATATTTTAAAACTCAAATGGAAATAATCAGAAAAAAAAAGACCGATTACAAAAATGAGATTGAAAAATTATCAAAGAACTCCCAAAAAACAAAAGCCTGGGGCTTTATGGTTTCACAAGTGAATTCTACCAAATATGAGAAGAAGAACTAACACCTATCCTTCTCAAGCTAGTTCAAAATATTGAAGAGGAAGGAAGAATTCCAAGCTCCTTTTATGAGGCAAGCATAATTCTAATTCCAAAACCAGGCAAAGGCAATACAAAAAAAAATACTCTAGGGCCAATATTTCTGCTGAATACAGATACTAAAATCCTCAACAAAATATTAACCAACTGGATCCAGCAATATATGAAAAAAATCATATACCATGTTCAAGTGGGATTTATTCTGGGAAAGGCAAAGCTGGTACAATATTTTCAAATTAATCAACGTGATTCATCACATAAATAAAAGGAAGGAGAAAATCATATGTTAATTTCAATAGGTGCAGAAAAAGCATTTGATAAAATTCAGTATTTGTTAATAATCAAAACTCTCAGTAAAGTAGAAAAACAGAGAACATACCTCAACATGATAAAAGCCATCTATGGCAAACCCACAGCCAACATCATACTAAATGGGCAAAAATTAAAAGCAATCCCCTTAAGATCAGGAACAAGGCAGGGGTGCCCCCTTTCATCACTCTTATTCAACATAGTCCTGGAAGTCCTAGCCACAGCAATCAAACAAGAAGAAGAAATAAAAGGCATTCAAGTTGGAAAAGAAAAAGTAAAGCTATCATTATTTGCAGATGATATGATATTGTATATAGAAAACCCTAAATTCTCAGTCAAAAAACTACTGGACCTGATAAATGAATTCAGCAAGGTGGCAGGATATAAATTAATACTCAAAATCAGAGGCATTTTTGTACACCAACAATGAACAGTCAGAAAGAGAAATTAAGGAAACAATCCCCTTCACTATTGCAAGAAAAAAAATAAAGTACCTAGGAATAAATCTAACCAAGGAGATTAAAGACTTATACTGCAAAATTATAAAACATTGATAAAAGAAATTAAGAAAGATACAATCAAGTGGAAGCATATACTGTGCTCATGTTTAGGAAGAATAAATATCATTAAAATGTCTACATTACCCAAAGTAATTTATAAATTCAATGCAATACCAATTAAAATACTAATGACATACTTCAGAAGTATAGAATACATATTCCAAAAATTTATATAAAACCAAAAAGGAACATAGAAAGTCTTAGCAATCTTGAAAACAAAGAATAAAGTAGGACGCATCACACTTCCTGATATCAAGTTATACTACAATGCCATTGTACACAAAACAGCTTGGTACTGGCATAAGAACAGGCATATAGATCAATGGAACAGAACAGAGAACCCAGAAATAAACCCACAGCTTCATGGACAACTGATATTTGAAAAAGGAGGTAAGAGCATGCAATGGAGTAAAGACAGCCTCTTCAACAAATAGTGTTGGGAAAATTGAACAGCTACCTGCAAGGAAATGAAACTAGACCACCAATTTACACCATTCACAAAAATCAATTCAAAATGTATAAAAGACTTGAATGTAAGTTGTGAAACCATAAGCATCTTAGAAGAAAACATAGGTAGTAAGCTCTCCAACATCTCTTGCAGCAACATATTTGCCAATTTATCTCCCCAGGCAAGGGAAATAAAAGACAGGATAAACAAATGGGACTATATCAAACTAAAAAGCTTTTGCACAGTTAAAGACTCTAAGAACAGAATAAAAAGATAAATGATATAATGGAAGAACATATTTGACAATACATCTGATAAGGGGTTTGTAACCAAAATTTATAAAGAACTTATAAAACTTAATACCAGGAAGACAAACAATCCAATCCCAAAATGGGCAAATCAAATGAATAGACACTTCTCCAAAAAGAATATACAGATAGCCAATAGGCATATGAAAAAATGCTCAACATCACTAATCATTAGAGAAATGCAAATTAAAACCACAATGACATATCACCTCACACCAGTCAGAATGCTGCTCATCAACAAAACAACACAGAGTAAGTGCTGCGAGGATGTGGAGAAAGGGGAACCCTCCTGCACTGCTGGTGGGAATGCAGACTGGTGCAGCCACTGTGGAAAACAGTATAGAGATTCCTCAAAAAATTAAAAATGGAACTGCCTTTTGGCCCAGCTATCCCACTTTTAGGAATATACCCCACGAACACCATAGCACTGTTTCAAAAGGAGAAATGCACCCCCATGTTTATGGCAGCATTGTTCACAATAGCAAAGATCTGGAAACAGCCCAGTGTTCATCAGTGGATGTGTGAATTAGTAAGCAGTGGTACGTATATAAAATAGAATACTATGGAGCCATGAAAAAGAGGGAAATCTTACCATTTGCAACAACATGGATGGACATGGAAACTATTATGTTAAGTGAAATAAGCCAAGCAGAAGAAAAAAAATATCATATGACCTCACTCATTTGAGGAATCCAATGAACATTGTGAACTGAGGAACGGAATTGAGACAGAGGAAAAATCAAATGGACCAGAGGGAAAAAGAACAGATGGTAAGGGTATGATAGGATGCGATAAACCTGAAAAGAATGGGGGAGGGTGCTATGAGGGGGACAAGGAAGTTGTTGAGGGGAATATCCGGGAGGTGGGATGTATTTAAGAAAAAAAAGAAAACATGTTTTGTTTTGTTTCTATATAATTGATAGCTCTGCAAACAAATTATGTTTTCCTCAGCGTACATAAAATGATTAAGCTACATTAGTCAGACCTTTTTGAGAACATTAATTGTGTTCTCAGTAATAATAATATGCAAAATCTTTCTTCTGGTTTCTGAATGGTCACTTTCCTATCAGAGCAAGTACAATGGGAATTACGATTGAGTTGTAAGCCACTGTTTGAGACTGACAGGCCAGGCTCTGTCAGTAATATTTCAAAGATATTGCTTACACTGAGCACCACACAGTCCTCAGCACATCCTTATTAATTTTAAAGATCCAGCATCTGGGGCTGGAGAAGCCATCAGGTTTACCCCAGTTTCCCAAGCTAGCAAGCAACAAGACTAAGATCAAGAAACCAAGCCAGCATGCAGTGTGGGGGAGGAGCATCAGCTCTGCTCCTAGCCCAGACTCCCTGCTGACTCTGGACTCAAGGTCATACCTGCACTGGAGAGGACTATAATACCTTCAGCCCTAGACTTTCACAGACTGTCAGAGAGTGGAGCAAGTTCAACAGACAGCTCCCAGGCTGAGCTTTTTACCAAACCACACAGCGGATTGAATATTAACAGAGGCATTTAAACAGTTTCCCCTCTAAAGTGAAGCCCTTCCTTTTCCAGAATGTCATATGGAGTCCAAAAGGCTGAAAAGGAGGATCTACAAATTGAAGCTCTAGTTCTTAGTAAGTCCTCATCTTCATTACTTCAAATACTATTGAAAGTATACCCTTTCCTCTCAACTATCAGACAAATACAATTTAATGAAAGATGGAAGAGTGTAAGGTTGTGAAAAAAGAGGGAGAAGCTAGGATTAAAACAAGCTAAGATTAGAACCCAATCCCTCATCTTCCAACACACAAGAAGAAATTATTTTTAAATATCTTTAAATAATTGTTTTTAATAATTTTTAAATAAAATTGAGCTTTTTAATTTAGTTTTGTTAATAGTTTTTGAAACATAATTTTTGTCCCTGGCCAGTTGGCTCAGTGGTAGAGCATTGACCCAGCATGTGGATGTCCTGGGTTCGATTTCCAGTCAGGACACACAGGAGAAGTGACCATTTGCTTCTCCATCCTTCTCCCACCCCTCTCTCTCTATTTCTCTCTTCATCTCCCACAGCCATGGCTTGATTGATTTGAGCACGTGGGCCCTGGGCACTGAGGATGGCTCTGTGGAGCTTCCACCTCAGGTACTAAAAATAGGTCAATTGTGAGCATCATTCCTAGATGGACATCAATTGGCCCCAAACAGGGGTCACTGGGTGGATCCCAGTCAGGGCGCATGCAGGAGTGTATCTGTCCTCCTCTCAATTAAAAATTAAAAAATAAATAAATAAAAAGAAACATAATTTTTTTGAACATTGAAGACACCATTTTACCACTGGGAAAGCATTAGTCATGCCATGGGTGTGTTGGGGGAAAATGGGCATCATAATAATCATAAGAAACACACTCAATACAGCAGAAATTTGGTGGTTAAATAAAATTGCTCCATGAAGACATAGCTGACAAAAATGTACACAAAGTGAAATGAAGCACGGCATTCTTTAGCAAAAAGCAGAGCCACACACCTTCCTAATTTTCCACCCATTCTCAGGTTTGCCCTTTTTTCAGAGGCAAGAATGTCATCACCCCATGACCAAAGGCTGTCAGGAGACCCCCATAGCTCTAGTGAGTCCACACGCTTTTCGCTTTTGTTGCTTTTACTATTGGTGTTGCTCTTGTCCTCTCCATTCTCATTACTTATTAATGGCCCTTATCTTGGAGTCAGTGAAATGTTCTCTGGAAGTATCTGTTCCTGGATTTCTAAGTGAGGGTAATTGCCTTTTGTTTTGTTTTGGTCAAAATGCATACCTCTCTGTTATGGTGGCAACTTTATGATCTGATGAAACCTACTTGTTTCATCTGTGGAAGGAGGAGGCTCACCACCATGGCCTCCTCCTTTCCTCTCATCCCTGGGTGAAGCTCCACCATATGCAGAAAACTGTCAAGGGGAACTAGGGGAAGATGTCTAGCAAATAGACAGAGGTCACGCCAGCAGAAATGCTCACTCGTTCCCTCAGGAACAGCTCACCCCCATGACAATAGAGTAGGAATCTCAGACATCAGTGTCTACGAGGGCCAGGCAGATGACAGAAACAGGGAATAGTCGAACAAGTTAAGATCTGGGGACACTGCAAGTAGCAGGGACATCAATAGGCCCTCTTTAATGCAGTCTGAGTGTTTCCATGGTTTCAGATTTTTCAAATGAAACAAGAAATTGAAATTCTGATATAAAATATCCCAATTTTCAAACTATTTTAATTTACTATGTCATGTGGGCAGACAAAACCCATTTGATAAACTGAAGAAACATTTGATCTAGCTGGTGACTTGTAGTGACCTGTGGACATGGCCAGGAATCAAGTACATAGCAGTATTTGAGTGCTCTTGATATTGGAAACTCACAACTTAATGAAATTTCCTTAGAAGTCTTCATGTATGCAACTACTGGGAGAGAAATAAGTCTCTTTTTTTTTTCTCTGTAGGGTGGTGGTGGGAGGTGGCAAAGGCTTGACAGTTAAGTTTTCTAACCTAAGTTTCTACAACTGTAGAACAATAAAGAGAACAATGGTAATAAAAATGTGATAACACAAAATCTTGGGGGCAGAGTGGAAGCCTCATGGTAAATACTCAAGAGATCTTAGTCCCCTGCTCCAGCCAAATAGCTATGTGACCTTAGGCACATCTCTTCACTTTTCTAGACCTTAAACACACAGTGCTAGTTTTGGACCATGTTGTCTACATGGTGGCCATCCTGGGAGCCCTGATGATGGCTTTCTCTACCTGACTGTACTGCCCTATGGACATCTTGCTCTCTTTATAATCACTAAGATGATTTTAATAACAGTTACCTCAATACTGAGATCTGACAAAGGAGTCATTAGTGACTCACCATGTTTAAAGAGAGAATATGCCTGACCTGTGGTGGTGCAGTGGATAAAGTGTCGACCTGGAAATGCTGAGGTCACCAGTTCGAAACCCTGGGCTTGCTTGGTCGAGGCACATATGGGAGTTGATGCTTCCAGCTCCTCCCCCCTTCTCTCTCTCTCTCTCTCTCTCTCTCTCTCTCTCTCTCTGTCTCTCCCTCTCCTCTCTAAAATGAATAAATTTAAAAAAATAGAAAAAAATTTTAAAAAAAAAGAGAGAATATAAGAGTTATCCAGATCTTCCACAATACTATCTAAAGGACAAAAGGTTGTCACTTAAGTCTTGGCATAATTATAACATTTAAGATGAAATACATACCACTCCATAATCCTTCCTGAATAATTGCTGTGTTTTCTGGGTGAAACAGTGGCTGATAATTGACTTGCCTGGAGGTTGCTTGGGAGACACTAACTGCACAGGGTGAGTGAGAGGAATTGAACAATAAGACATGAAAGAGAAAAGCATGTCTTTCAGCAAATAATTTGGTTAAGTAAGGTAGGCAGACAGGAGATCACAGAGCTTAGCTCCCCACCCCAATCAGGATGGGGTGGGGAGTGCAGGGACCAGACCCCGTATGTCCTGTCTCCTCTGGCCTCCTCCCATACATGCCATTACTGTCAGAGAGCAGTGGCTCCTTATTCATGAAGATAGTCCTGAGACCCCCAGGAAATGCCTAAAACCACAGATAAATAGTACCAAACTTAATTATAAGAAGAGTTTGTGTAAACATGCTCTCTCTCTCTCTCTCTCTCTCTCTCTCTCTCTTGATCTCCAAATGTTTTACAGTGTACATCCAGGGTGGACACACTGGATACAGGAATGATCCACCTCCTGGGTAGGATGGAACAGAGAGTGCAAGGTGGCATCGTGTCACTCAGAATGGCTGTGATTTAAAAAGTAGGAGTTGTGGGCCTGACCTGTGGTGGTGCAGTGGATAAAGCATTGACCTGGAAATGCTGAGGTCACCGGTTCGAAACCCTGGGCTTGCCTGGTCAAGGCACATATGGGAGTTGATGCTTCCAGCTCCTCCCCTCTTCTCTCTGTCTCTCTCTCTCCTCTCTAAAAATGAATAAATAAAAAAAAAGTAGGAGTTGTTTTACTTCTGGAATTTTGTGTTTCATATTTCCAGACTGCACTTGACAGCTGTTTACAGAAAGCAAAACTGCTGTGGGCTAGTGTACTCCATCATCACTGTGTCTCCCCAGGTACAAACTTTCTCTGAAAAACAACACAAAATCTTGGAAGTGTGAGAGTGAGGATCAGCTCTCAGACTTGTGTGTGTCATGGCCACAGGCTCAGCCAGGGCTGTTTCTCATGCCTCACATGCTCTAGGGCCAGCAGGCTTCTGGGACACTGCTTTTCTGTGACAGCAGACAATGTGAGGACAAGCAGAAACACACAGGGCTTTTTAAAACCTCAGCTTAGACTTGATATACTGGACACTCCTCCCCACATTCAGCGTGTCAAAGCAAGTCCTACAGCCAAGCCCAACACCAGTGAGGAGAGAGGGGAGGACTACTCCCTTGGGGGTGGGAGGAATGAATAAATAATCAAATCTATGCTACCCCTAGAGACTCAGAGCCTTTGAGAACAGGGACCATTATTCAGAACAAATCGCTATCTGTGCCCTGAAGCCTTGTATTGTGACCATGAATGTTTAAAATATATAGCAGTCTGGGGAGAGTTGGAAGTTCAGGGACCCCAAGACCTCTATTCTGTTGATGTGCATACTGTGCTATTGCTTATTACCTATCCTTTCTTTTTCTTTCTTTTTTTTAAGTGAAAAGAGGGAAGATAGACAGATTCCTGCATGAACCTCAACTAGAATCCACTGCAACCCCATCAGGGACAATACTGGAATCAACTGAGTTATTTTTAGCACCTGAGGCTGCCACACTTGGACCAAATGAGCTATCCTGAGCACCCAGGGCCACACTCAAACCAATTGAGGCCTTGGCTATGAAAAAGGGAAAAGGGAGAGAAAGGGGAAAGGGAGTGGGAAAGAAGCAGGTGGTTGCTTCTCCTGTGTACTCTGACCTGGATGTCCATACATTTGGCCAACACTCTTATTTACTGAGCCACTGGCCAAGGCCTCTTATCCTGTCTTAAAGTGAAGCACGGTGCTGGGTGAATCCAATGTGTTTCTGAATTCAACAGTTGGCGTGGACCCAGATGTTGCAGCTAGTCTGGCCAAGTGGGCAGTGTGATCCTAACCAGTTATCAGAAAGGAAAATCAGTTATGAAAGATTGCACAGGTGTAGATACTCTGGAGTCCCTCATTCTTCATTCTAACAGAATTCCTTCACTGGGTGCCACCAAGGAAAGTGGACCAACTCAGCTCAACCATACACCAGCCATGGAGGTCTCCTTCCCATTCCTGGAGGGGGCTCACAGTGCTCAGTGGGTCAGCTGGCCAGTGAGACATGAGAGAAGGTCATTTGGGGTGTCTGGGAAAGCAGACCTTTCTCTTTTGAGAAAGGGACCGTGGGAGAGATGGCCACTTTCTGCCCCTAGGAAGCTCTATGTCTGAGTGGCAACCTTGGAAAAAAGTGCCATTTTATAAGCAAGACAGAGTTGTCTTGAGGACAGGGTGCCACTTAGGATGCAAAATGAGGAGACACCCTAATGTCATCAGTGAGCTTCTGATTGCGGGTAGCCTGGAGCTGCCCTGTTGCTAAGCTCCTTGTCATATGTAATTATAGTGTCCTTTACCATTTCAACACATCTAGATTTAAGGCTTGAGGGTAACAGTGCAGCATTTGGAAGAACTGAAATGCAGCTCCTGATGTGGCCTTACTGCAAGCAATAACAGCGAGGTCACAAGGGGATGAATTCAGTCAGTTGTCCTGACACTTGTGCACTTGACCTCCATGCCTCCTCTACTCCAGATGCATGATCCAAGTGTCTGAACACAAAGCTGGCCTCTGGATGGTCCTATAACTGATGATGCTAATTTTAGACTTTCTTACTAGGCGCTCAACCCTGTCAATAGTTGTGAAGAATGCTGATGACTTATTTCTCCAGAAAATTCTACAGAGGAGGACAGTCATCCAGCAGTCTGGATTTTTCTCAGGGCAACAGGCTTTTTGGTAGCCTTGAAGATGAATGGCTGGACTGTAAAGGTCTCTGCTGTCAGCAGTCACTGATTGATGAAAAAGATGTGAGCTCCAAGAGGAGAGTTTGACAATCTTCATTTCAAACATGACTCTGAGAGAAGAAACTGCTTTATCATCATGAATTGCTGAAAGGTTTTTTTTTTTTGTCTTTCTTTTGTACTTTGGGTTTTTCATACACATCAATGGATATGCAGATAAGGTCAAGGAACTCCCTCAGACACTCTTCTCTTGTCTCTATTGCACTTCAGGCAATCAAGGTATCTTTCAGGGTGGCAGTCAAATTAAATAACCAAACTATCCATGAATGACTTTTATAATGTGTTCTGCTTATTACCCTCCTCAAGTCTCTGTAACGCTACAGATTGTATTCCTCTGTTTTAGATGAAAAAAAACATACACCTGCATTTTACGAAAGTGGTGCTTTATTCCTAGTGTTTACATTTTTGAAAGGCTTCCATCCTCCTTGGGTTCAGGCAGAGTGTTGAGCCTTTGCACAGGGATCACTTTGTCACTTTGAAGAGGCAAAAGACAGCAGTCTGTGTGCAAAGCATGCAAATCTCAAGCAATGCTCCCTCCAGGGACTTAAGCCACAGAGTTTTGGGTTCATCCAAAATATTCTTTTGCAGTCTGATATGTTCAGGAGAAAGAAGAAGGGAACTAGAATTGATTACACACTTGCCATGAGCCAGGCACACCTGCATATGCTCCTGCAGGTAATTTTTGAGAGCAAATTCACTCCTGAGAGAAGTCAAATAACTCATGAAGGATAACAAGCATGTCACCTTGTTCAGCACTTGTTGAGAACTGCCTGTAGATTATTTCATTTAACAGTTGTATAAACCTTAATCTGTAATTATTATACTCATTTCTATTAATGTTGCACAAGCAAGGACCTTAAAACTTAGAGAGATTGTGTAACATGTCCAGACAAGTGGCAGGGCTGGATTTAAATGCAGAAGTCTAATTATAGGGCCACAGGTTTCTCAGGGTGCCCCACACAATGAAATGAGGAAAGAGCCCAGCCTGCAGCCTAGTGCATCTGACCCTGCAATCTTACTCTTTGCAAATTATCACAGCGCATCTCAGAATGAAGATACGGCAATTGTCTGAAAATTAAGATATAGCCACGAAGGCGAATTTAACTGCGGGCACACTGGGCACTCACCCTGGGGCCCTGCAAAACCCCAACTTTACACTTTCTTCTAATGACATCAAGTTTGGTTTCATATGTGCAATTTTCATTATGTACAAGTATACAATCAGCAGTAAAACCTGATAGCATGTTTATATTTGCTTATTTTTATTATGTTAATACTTCCCTGCATATCATACACATACTATGCTGCATAGGCCCTGTGAAACTGTGCTACCACTCATTGGAGCAATAGAATCATATTTGCTACTTTGTACTTACAAAGGTTCTCCTGCTGTGCAGATTTAACGATATACACAAATATGCAGGGATGTAAATTAGTTTGTGGATATGTACTTGTTTCATTTACACTTTTATTTATATTTTCCTTCTTTCTTTATTTTTAATTTTTATTAATTTTAATAGGGTGACATTGATCAATCAAGGTACATAGGTTCAAAGAAAGCATCTCCAGGTAATTTTGACATTTGATTATGTTGCATACCCATCACTCAAAGTCAAATTGTCTTCCATCACCTTCTATCTGGTTTCTTTGTGCCCCTCCCTTCCTTCCACCCCCTCCCTCTTTTTCCTTCCCCCTCCCCCTGTAACCACCACACTCTTGTCCATGTCTCTGAGTCTCATTTTTATGTCCTACTTATGTATGAAATTATATACTTCTTAGTTTTTTTCTGATTTACTTATTTCACTCAGTATAATGTTATCAAAGTCCATACATGTTGTTGTAAATGGTCTGATGTCATCATTTCTTATGGCTGAGTAGTAGTCCATAGTATATATGTACCACATCATTTTTATTCAATCATCTACTGAAAGGCTTTTTGGTTGTTTCCATGTCTTGGCCACTGTGAACAATGTTGCAATGAACATGGGGTTGCATGTGTCTTTACGTACCAATGTGTTTGGGTTTTGGGGGTATATACCCAGTAGAGGGATTGCTGGGTCATATGGTAGTTCTATTTTTAATTTTTTGAGGAACCACCATACTTTCTTCCATAATGGTTGTACCACTTTACATTCCCTCCAACAGTGGATGAGTGTTACTTTTTCTCCACAGCCTCTCCAACACTTATTATTATCTGTCTTGTTGATAATAGCTAATCTAACAGGTGTGAGGTGGTATCTCATTGTAATTTTGATTTGCATTTCTCTAATAGCTAATGAAGATGAGTATCTTTTTATATATCTGTTGGCCACTTGTATTTCTTCTGGGAAAAGTGTCTGTTCATGTCCTCTTCCCATTTTTTTTTATTTTTTTGTATTTTTCTGAAGCTGGAAATGGGGATAGACAGTCAGACAGACTCCCACATGCACCCGACTGGGATCCACCCAGCACGCCCACCAGGGGGAGATGCTCTGCCCACCAGGGGGCGATGGTCTGCCCCTCTGGGGCATCGCTTTGTCGTGACCAGAGCCACTCTAGCACCTGGGGCAGAGGCCACGGAGCCATCCCCAGCGCCCGGGCCATCTTTGCTCCAATGGAGCCTCGCTGCAGGAGGGGAAGAGAGAGAGAGAGAGGAAGGAGAGGGGGAGGGGTGGAGAAGCAGATGGGCGCTTCTCCTGTGTGCCCTGGCCAGGAATCGAATCGGGGACTTCTGCATGCCAAGCCAACGCTCTACCACTGAGCCAACCGGCCAGGGCCCTCTTCCCATTTTTGTTATTGGGTTGTTTGCTTGTTTGTTGTTGAGTTTTATGAATTCTTTATATACTTTGGATATTAGGCCGTTATCTGTGCTGTTGTTTGAAAATATCAACTCCTATTTAGTTGGCTGTCTGTTTTGTTGGCAGTTTCTCTTTTTGTGCAAAAACTTCTTAGTCTGATGTAGTCCCATTCATTTATCTTCTCCTTCACTTCCCTTGCCTTTGGAGTCAAATTCATAAAATGCTCTTTATAACCAAGGTCCATGAGTTTAGTACCTATGTTTTTTTTCTATGAAATTTATAGTTTCAGTTCTTATCTTTAGATCTTTGACTCATTTTGAATTAATTTTAGTACAAGGGGACAAACTATAGTCGAGTTTCATTCTTTTGCATGTGGCTTTCCAGTTTTCCCAGTTTTAAAAATAGCTTTTTGTGAGTATAAATAAATATTTAGGTAGGTTAAAATTATATTAAAATATAATTAATTCCTATTATTAAAATTATGTTAAGATAAAATTAATTCCTGTTATTATATCAGCACCTGGATTTCATAGTTTATGAATAAGTTTTGAATTTTAATTAGTCATTAATTTATTTATCCTCTCTAGTATTCTAATCATTCAAACTATTAAATTTTATATTTTTGTTTTCATTGGTAGCTAAAAAAATGAAATGACATCTATCAGGGGCTGAAAAAAGATAAATTTTAAAAAATGCAAGCAAGTTACCAACAAACAGAAAGGAGCATTGGACAAATTTATAACTGGCCCTGGCCATTCAGGCCATCATAATTCCAGCAACAATGAAGATGAAGAACATGGAGCTTCCATCAGTCAACAAAAAGACTTAGTTGAGGTTGAAAACCAAGGTATAGAAGAAAGCAACAATGATGAAGAAGATGAATGACCATTCAACAGTCAACCAGATGAAAAACTAGTGGCAAAAATATAGAAGAAATTCCAATAGAAAATATTGAAACACAAATGGAAAATATTCCATTCAAAAGTAAGCTAAAAGATATTTCTCTCTGGCCTAACATTTTATCTAATGAAATGGTTGAATTACTAATTTTAAATAAACCAAAATATAATTACATTTAAATCAGCCTATAAACACAGTGATCACCTCTACTACAGAAGCTTGAGTAAAGATGATTTTTACAGAAAAAATTTAAATGGTGAAAATAAAGAAGGACATGGCTAATTTTTTCAAAAACATCAAAATCAATGTATTGTTACCCATGAAAAATGTTTTTGGGCTCCAAGTTTAAGTTGACTACAGGGTTCCAAAACTGGAAAAATATTGGAATAACTTTGAGCATGAAATGTCAAAAGAACATGTCACTGCAATGTGTACATTATATCATATAAGTGCTCCTCTACTTTAAATCACATCGATGTTCAAAATCTGCAAATTACATTGCAAAAAGAAAATTATTGGAGAGAGATTCTATGAAGAATTGTATCCACAATAAAATTTCTCACATGTTTGGGCATTGCTTTCAGAGACCATAATGAGAATGCAACATCTTCAAGAAAAGGCAATTATTTGACTACTTTAGAGTATTTAAGCAAATGGGATGATTTTTTAAAGTTGCACTTAAAAAAGTATGAAAATCAAGATAGAGGACATGTAAATTATCTATTGCATCAAACTTGTGATGAACTTTTGCAAATAGTTGCTGATTCTCTTATGGCATATATTGTGGAGGAAATAAAATGTGCAATATTATAGTATTATTTTAGATTCTATACCTGATGTTGTGCATGTAGATCAACTTACTTTTGTAGTGCACTATTTATGGGGATGTTAAAGAAAGATTTTTAGTTTTTCCCTATAAAAAGATATGACACAGAGTATCTAGAAGAGACAGTTTTATCTACCTTACAAAATTTGCCAGTAAATATAAAATATTGTTGTGGATAATTGTACAACAATGCAGCAAATGTATCGGGCAAGTACAATGGTCTGCAAGCAAGAATGAGACAGCATGTTCCATTAGCAGCATTTATTCTGTGCCCTAGTCATTTACTTAATTTAGTTTGTAATATTGCTGCAGAGAATTATAGTAATGCTTCAGATATTTTTTTTTGTGCAAAATTTGTTCTTTTCTCTACAACAACTTTTTAATGGAACATGTTATGCAATAAGTTGGATAAAGGTTCTTATACATTAAAGAAATTATCAGATACAAGGTGGTCTGCCAGGGCTGATGCAGTTTTAGCATTAAAATGTGGCTACAAAAATATAAAAGAGGCATTAGATGAGATATGCAATTCCACAAGAGAAAAAAATTGTTATTGAAGCAAAATCATTACTTAAAGAAATGAATGATTATGAAACTGCTGTAATAACAGTCTTATGAAATGAAATTTTACAAAGGATCAATGCAACAAGTAAATCTTTACAATCTATTGACTGCAAAGTTGTTAAAGGTGCATCATTTTTAAAAAGGCCAGAAACTTTTATTAATGAAAATATAAGATTTAGTTTCAATGAAATCAAATCAGAAGTTAACAAACTAACATAAAACATTTGAAGATGATTGCAAGCTAACATGTACAGAATATCCAAAGAAATTTTTTAACATAATGTACTCTTATGTAATATGTGATCATTTAATAGCAGAACTGAATAGATGTAAAAAAATCTTTGAAAATGTTATAAGTAATTTTAGAGGTTTTTTGTGTTTACATTGTGTATAGAATAAAAGAAAAATGTGTTAATAATTTAATAGAAATGTATAAAGATGACATTGATTCAAGTAATTTTAAAGATTAATTAGAACAGTTTTTAATCTTTTTAGATGAAGAGGACAAGTGATCAATAAATAATATATACAAAAAAAGTTAGATATGAAAGCAACTTTTCCAAATGTGAAAATTATTTTGAAAATTTTGTTAACCATGCAATTTCAAACTCACTGGGAGAATGCTCATTTTCTTATCTAAAACGAATAAAAAATTAAGAAATTCAGTATCAGAGGAAAGATGAAATAATATGGCTATTTTATATAGAAAGAGGGATTTACTTAAAATTATTGATTGTGATGAAATAGTTAAGTTTGCAAAATGAAAAACAAGAAAAAATTTAATTAAATATTTTCACATTTTTAATTTTAATTTCAAGTAAAATTCTTGATTTTTTTGTTTAAAGTTATGATTGTTACTCCTATTATATGTATACTATCATTATTATAATAATACTTTTACATATATTCAACTATTAGTTCAAAACTGTGATTATTATTATGCTATTACTAATTATATTATATTATATTTAAATTTTATTGGAAATAAAATATTAGTAGTATGTAATATTTACTAATTTAAAAATATGGTTAACATGTGTTTTTATTTTCCCTGTCTCTCTCTTTTTTTTAAAGGGCCCAATATTTTCTCCTGCACCTGGGGCCTCAACTGACCTTAATCCACCTCTGTAATAGCCATGAAAAGTCCAGATACTGGGTCTCATGAGGTTAAGTAGACCTGCAAAGCACTTGCCCTTGGAGACATCTACATGCATCACTCCACCCTACTTCCTACTAAAAGGGGCAAATGATCATGTTAAAAGGGGTATGGCCCATCTGGACTCAAGCAGCCAATCAGTCACTGACCATCATTGCAAAACTTCCACTCAGGCTACAGTAGACCATGGCTCTTTAGCCAGGGCTAGAATCAGAATCACCTGCATAAATGCTTTAAAATTAGACCCAAAACCCCAGTACCAGACCCCAAATCTGACTCTAACCTGGACCACAGGTATCTATGTAGTTAAAAATATACCTAGGATTTTGGTCATTTATTTTCTGTATATTGTTGCATTATTTGAATCTTTCACAATAAAAATAAAATCAACTACTCTTTCTGTAATATGCAAATGACAGTGGTGTGGTGTGTGTGTGTGTGGGGGGGGGTTCTGACTTGTGATCATATTAGAGACCTTCTGGTATTGTACCATCTATTGTAGAATTTTGCTGATCAAAATTCTTATTCATTAATTCTTTTAAGTCTTTGAATAAAAATAAATATTAATAATAATAATGACTATGTTGATGTCTACTTTGACAAATGTAACTAAAGGATGATAAAATTCTTACAATAATAATAACTTAAGGTGAGGGTAGGTCACACACAGGCTTTCAAGTTGAAAAGCCTGCATTTAGATACTCTCTCTGAGATTTATTGCTAGCTCAGTATCCTTTGATAGATAGTTTTATTGCTCTAAGATCCACTTTCTTTATCTATACCATGGAAATAATAATTTCTGTCTTACAGGACCATGCCAAGTAGTAAACACAATAGTGCATGTAGCACATATAATGCACACTTGATGCCAACAAACGGAGGCCATTATTGCATTAATTATAATATTATCAAAAATAATATTTGATTAGCATCAATGACCTTTGATGTCCAAGAAATGAGTGAGAAGAAAGAAAATGAATTTCAACAGACTTTGACTGAAAAGTGGCATCTTGCAAAGTATTTGAGTACAGAAGTAAATAAAGGGTGGCAAGATGGCATTGGAGTAGGCAGACGTACCAAGTTCCACCACCCAGAACCAAAGTGGATCACAACTTAATTTTAAGAACAATTATTTGGAAAAACTAACTTTGGACTAAACTAAGAGGACTCTTTAATCAAGAAACACTGAAGAAGCCACACTGAGACTGGTAAAAAAAAAAAGCTGAAATGCAAAGTGGGCTGCCCAGCTCCCAGGAGCTAGCGGCAACCCAGAGGGACTCATGAGGTGGAAAGTGAGTTTAGCAAAGACAGGAGGGTCCTGAGCCCCAGGAACAAAGCCCTAGCCTGCATCCTCAGAGCCTAGAAGAGGCATAAAGATAGTATTTAGCTGTGAAACAAGTCAGGATACTGTTTGTGAGAAAGAGACAGATTTCTCAAACCCAGGACTCTTCTTAAAGGGATAGTGCAGAAAACCTCCTTCACAACCACTCACCCAGTAATTCAGGGGATGAGGAGAGCTGAGAGGACCTGAGTAACAGGAAAAGAGTGTAATCTAGGAGGCACAGAGAGAAACACTTTGAGGGACAGCCAACCTAACCCCTGGGCTGAGTCACTCCCCAAATCTAAAGTAAATATTTTTCCTGGAACCAGCAATACCAGCAAAGAGAAGCAGTTCACCAGCCAAACAGAAGGTCTCATGCTGCAGTCAGAGCAGAGTTATTTAGAAGCAGGGAGCCATCAGGGATACAATATTGAGTGCTAAGGTCTGAGCTGCATCACCCTCCTCACACACTGCTGAGTGCTCACCAGAGGGCAGGCAGCAGCAGAACATGGAGGTGTGGTTCTGTCAGCAGGGGTGGAAGCCAGGGTTTCAATGTGGCTGTGGTCCATGTGTGAGCACAGTTTGGCCCACAGGGGTGGAAGCCAGGGATGGCCACAACTGAGGCCTGGCATAAGCACAGTCCTGCTGGGTTGGAGTGGAGGCTGAGGGCTGCTGCAGCAGCAAAAGGGGTGCACAAAAGCAGTCCAGCTGGCAGGAGAAGAGAGAAGGCCTAGGCTGGCCAAAGCTTGTAGTGCAGATGCAAGAATGTAGTCCCACCCACGGGGCAAGGTGGAGGCAGGGTGCCGTCCAGGGTTTGCAACCTAGGCACATGAACTCAGTCCCACCCTCAGGGAAGGCACGAAGGCCGGGCCAGCCAAGGCTTGCAGCCCAGGAACATGAACACAGTCCCATCCATGGAGGTGAGGTGGAAACTTCAGTGACCACCACAGCAGGCTAACACCGGCAATACACTTGCCCAAATACCTGAGGCAGTGGCAGGTGAAGTGGCAGTCCTGCAGACAGACCATACCTAGGGAACACAGAGACCACATCCATCAAACTCCTGTAGCCATGCACTTTTTATACACAGACAAAATAAGAAGACAGAGAAATGCAACCAAAATAAATCAACAAAAAATTTCCCAGAAAAACTTAAATGAGTCAGAAATAACCATATTACTAAATGCAGAGTTTAAAATAATGATTGGTAAAATGCTCAAAAATCTTAGAGCAACAATGGATGGACATAATTTGCACTTAAATAAAAAAATAGCAAGTATAAAAAAGGACATTGAAATAATAAAAAAATCAGTCAGAAATGGCAAATACAATATTAAAAATGAAGACCATACTGGAGGGAATTAAAAGCAAGATGGATAAAGCTCAAGATTGAATCAGAGAGTTAGAGGACAATGTAAACAAAAGCATGAATGCAGAGCAGGAAAAAGAAAAGATGTTCAGAAAGTCTGAGGAAACTCTAAGATAACTCTGTGACAACATGAAAAGAAATAACATCCACATCATAGGGGTTCCAGAAAGAGAAGAGAAAGAACAAGGGATAGAGGATCTGATTGAAGAAATCATAGCTGAAAACTTTCCTAAATTGATGAAGAAAAATGTCACACAAGTTCAAGAAGCAAAGAGAATTCCATTAAGAATGAACTCAAAAAGGCCAACACCAGGAGATATCATAATTAAAATACAAAAATTAAGAGATAAAGAAAGAATATTAAAAGCTGTAAGAGAAAAGAAGTCTATTACCTACAGAGGAGCTCCCATAAGAATGACATCTGACTTCTCAACTAAAACATTAGAAGCCAGAAGGGAATGACAACAAATATTCAAAATAATACAAAAAAAGACCTTACAACCCAGACTTCTCTATCCAGCAAGGCTATCTTTTAAAATTCAAAGAGAAATAAAAAGCTTCCCAGACCAAAAAAAAAAAAAATCCCTCAAGGAATTCATTACAACCAAACCAATGCTACAAGAAATGTTAAAGGGATTACTGTAAACAGAACAAAGGGGGGGGGGGAATCTAGTAAAAGAGGAATGTAGATTTAAAGAATAAAATGGCAATTAAAAACTACATATCAATAATAACCTTAAATGTAAATGGATTAGATGCTCCAATCAAAAGACAGAGGGTAGCTGCATGGATAAAAAAACAGGATTCTTACATATGCTGTCTACAAGAAACCCACCTAAAAACAAAAGATACACACAGACTGAAAGTAAAAGGATGAAAAATATATTTTATGCAAATGGAAATTTTTAAAAAGCTGGTGTAGCAATACTTATATCTGACAAAACGGACTTTAAAACAAAAGCTATAGTAAGGGATAAAGAAGATCATTACATAATGATAAAAAGACCAATCCAACAGGTAGATATAACCATTAATAATATCTATGCACCTAATATAGGAGAACCTAAATATATAAAGCAGATTTTGATTGGCATAAAGGGTGAAATCAACAGCAATATTATAATAGTAGGAGATTTTAATAAAACACTAACACCACTAGATAGATCCTTAAGAAAGAAAATTAACAAAGAAATAGCAGCCTTAAAGGACATACTAGATTAATGGGATTTAATAGATATCTTCAAAACCTTTCACCTTAAAGCAGCAGAATATACTTTCTTTTCAAGTGCTCCTGGTACTTTCTCTAGGATAGACTACATGCTAGGACATAAAACGAGTCTCAACAAATTTAAAAAGATTGAAATCTTATCAAGCATCTTCTCAGATCACAATGGCACAAAACTAAAAATCAACTACATTAGAAAAACTGAAAACACTCAAACACTTGGAAAATAAATAGCATGCTATTAAATAATGAATGGCATAAAATGACATCAAGAAATAAATAAAAAAATTTCTTTGAAACAAATAAAAATGAACAAACAACAACTCAAAATTTATGGGACACAGCAAAAGCAGTTCTGAGAGGGAAGTTCATAGCAATATAGGCATACCTCAAGAAGCTACAGAAAGCTCAAATAAAAAATTTAACGCTGAATCTAAAAGAACTACAAAAAGAACAGCAAGTAAAACCCAGATAAAGTAGAAGGAAGAAAATAATAAAGATCAGACTGGAAATAAATGACATAGAGTTTAAAAAAAAATACAGAGGATCAATGAAACCAAGAGCTACTTCTTTGAAAAGGTAAACAAAATTGATGAACCTTCAACCAGACTCACCAAGAAAAAAGAGAGAGGACTCAAATAAATAAAATTAGAAATGAGAAAGAAGAAGAAACAATTCACACTACAGAAAGACAAAGAATTGTAAGAAAATACTATGAAGAACTGTATGCCATAAAATAAGATAACCTAGGCCAAGGGTTGGGAACCTATGGCTCACGAGCCAGATGTGGCTCTTTTGATGGTGGCATCTGGCTGACAGACAAATCTTTAATTAAAAAAAATAATGTTAAAAATATAAAACATTTTCATGTATTACAATCCATTCATTTCCTACCAGTCATGTTCATGGTTGCAGGTGGCTGAAGCCAACCACAGCTGTCTTCTGGGACAACACAACATTTTTATTGGATAATGTACATGGGTTGTTGTGAGGTCAGGAAGTAAACTTTCCTACCTTTAATCAAGTAGTCAGCTAGCAAATTGCAGAAACCATTTGATAAACAAGATGGCTAAAAGAAAAAAAGAAGAGGAGTATTGTACTTTTCAGCAGGAATGGACAGAGAAATTCGCCTTTGTGGAGAGAGGAGGTTCTGCAGTGAATCTAATATGCAATGATAAAATTGCATCAATGAAACAGTCAAATATAAAGCAACAGCAAGTAAAGCCCAGAGCTAGTAGAAGGAGGGAAATAATAAAGATCAGAGCAGAAATAAATGACATAGAGGCTAAAGAAACAATACAAAGGATCAATGAAACCAGGAGCTGGTTC
Organism: Saccopteryx bilineata; assembly: GCF_036850765.1. Classification (NCBI taxonomy): domain Eukaryota; kingdom Metazoa; phylum Chordata; class Mammalia; order Chiroptera; family Emballonuridae; genus Saccopteryx; species Saccopteryx bilineata. The sequence continues at coordinate 122,136,559 of NC_089494.1, forward strand.
TTTGAAAAGGTAAACAAGATCAATGAACCTTTAATGAGACTCACCAAGAAAAAAAGAGAGAGGACTCAAATAAATAAAATTAGAAACGAGAGTGGAGAAATAACAACTGACACAACAGAAATACAAAATATTGTAAGAAAATACTATGAAGAACTGTACGCCAAAAAACTGGACAACCTAGATGAAATGGACAAATTTCTTGAATCATATAATCTTCCAAATATCAATCTGGAAGAATCAGAAAACCTAAACAGACCAATTACAACAAATGAGATCGAAACAGCTATCAAAAATCTCCCCAAAAAGAAAAGTCCTGGGCCTGATGGCTTCACAAGTAAATTCTACCAAATATTCAAAGAAGAACTAACTCCTATCCTTCTCAAGCTATTTCAAAAAATTCAAGAGGAAGAAAGACTTCCAAGCTCCTTTTAAGGGGGGTGAGCATAATTCTGATTCCAAAACCAGGCAAAGACAACACAAAAAAAGAAAATCATATGCCAATATCCTTGATGAACTTAGATGCAAAAATCCTCAACAAAATATTAGCAAACCGGATCCACCAATATATGAAAAAAATCATACACCATGATCAAGTGGGATTTATTCTTGGGAGGCAAGGCTGGTACAATATTTGCAAATCAATCAATGTGATTCATCACATAAACAAAAGAAAAAAGAAAAACCACATGATAATTTCAATAGATGCAGAAAAAGCATTTGATAAAATCCAGCACCCATTCATGATCAAAACTCTCAGCAAAGTGGGAATACAGGGTACATACCTCAACATGATAAAAGCCATATATGACAAACCCACAGCCAACATCATACTCAATGGGAAAAAATTAAAAGCAATCCCCTTAAGATCAGGAACAAGGCAGGGGTGCCCCCTTTCACCACTCTTATTCATCAGAGTTCTGGAAGTCCTAGCCACAGCAATCAGACAAGAAGAATAAATAAAAGGCATCCAAATTGGAAAAAAAGAAGTAAAAATATCATTATTTGCAGATGATATGATATTGTATATAGAAAACCAGAAAGTCTCAGTCAAAAAACTACTAGACCTGATAAATGAATTCAGAAAGGTGGCAGGATATAAAATCAATACTCAGAAATCAGAGGCATTTTTATACACTAACAATGAACTGTCAGAAAGATAAATCAAGGAATCAATCCCCTTTACCATTGCAACCAAAAAAATTAAGTACCTAGGAATAAATTTAACCAGAGAGATTAAAGACTTGTACTCAGAAAATTATAAAACATTGATTAAAAAAATCAGGGAGTTTTGGACATTCTAGAGATGATGTCAGAGTAATGGCGGGGTAGGAAGTGATACCGATAAATCTCCACCAAAACTCAATAAGATCTTCAACCAGAAACAAAAAAACCTATCCTTGGAGCCTCCAGATGTTTCGCAATAAACCCAAAGGTATGATCGAGTGAAAAATTGGCTAAATATATAACCAAACCCAGAAGGAAATAGGGAGTAAGAAATGCTCCGCCTTCCTCACTAACCTAAACAGGGCGGCTTTCACTGGAAACGGAGAATATAGAAACTAAGGCAGGCAAAGGGGGAGAATAGATCCAGGCCGTGGCACAAACGGCTGAACCAGGCTGTGGCACAAAGATCCAAGCCGAGGAAAAACTGTTCCTGTGACAACCAGGGCAATACAGCTAACACTCGCGCCAAACTCAGACAAAGAAAGACAAGTGGGGCAGCCACTTTACCCGATCTCCTGGTCGGCGCGTGTAGATAGTGCGCGAGAGATTCCTTCCAAAGCCTGGGGAGGGTGCACCCATGTTAACCCTCAGAGAGGCAGAGTCAGAGGCCTTTGTGTGGGCCAAAAGCCTCCGGGCCTCCCCAGCGCCCTGGAAGAGCCACACACGGGGAGGGAGCGAGAACTAATTCCAACGCTGGAACTTTTCCATACGGGCAGGGTTTTCACTCAGAGGGTGAGGCCGCTGGTCTGATATCCTGGTCTACGCATGCAAATAGTGAGCGAGAGATTCCTCCGAGTGCCTCGGCAGTGCCTGCCTGTGTTATCCTACAGAAGCGCAGAGTCAGGAGCCTTTGTGTGGGCCACAAAGCAGAATCTCTGGCCGCCCCAGTGCCCTGAGGGAGCCGCGCACGGGAAGGGAGCAAGAGCTAATTCCAACGCTGGAACTTTTCAGTGCGGGTGGGGGGTTTCACTCAGAAGGCAAGACTTCCGGCCTGACATCCTGGTCTGCGTGCATGGAGAGTGGGCAGGAGACTCCTCCCAGCACCTCGGGAGTGGGAGCCCATGTTGTCTCATGGAGGGGCAGAGTTGGGGGCCTTTGTGTGGGCCGAGGGCAGAGTATCAGGCCACCCCAGCACCTTCAAAAAGCTGCACACGGGGATGGAACCAGAGCCAATTCCAATGCTGGAACTTTTCAGTGCGGCAGGGGGTTTCACTCAGAGGGCGAGACTTCCGGCCTGACATCCTGGTCTGTGTGCGCAGATAGTAAGCAAGAGTTTCCTCCAAGTGCCCCGAAAGTGGGTGGCCGCCTGTGTTACCGGACAGAGTGGTGGAGCCAGAGGTCTTTGAGTGGGCAAAAGCCCCGCCTGATTATGCTAGCAGCTCTGACTGACTGAGCCTTACCCAGAGACCTGTGCTGAATGGGAATAGAGTGGGGAGTTGCCAGCTCTTTGAGCCTCTTACTATCCAGGCAGAGGCAGCAGCAACCCATAGCTGGATTATCAGGCTACTAATTGAGGAAGGAAAGTCTAGGAGAGAGGCTCCAGGAACACGAACTCTATCACTGTCGGAGCCTATAAATGCTAATGAACCTCGACTGCCAACGAGACTGAAGCACAATACATGACATCGCCATAGAGACTTATCAACTGCAAACCTCTACCTGAGCATGCCAAAGGGGCAGAACCCGGGGTACAGAGTCACCGACCAGGAAGAGGGAGAGAAAAGAAAAAGCAAGAAGATAACCTCTCAAAATCAAGAATAATCTACAGACTTTATTATCTATCCCATTTTATTATATTTGTTCATTTGTTTCTCTTATCTTCATCCTTGATATTTTTTTCCTCCTCCAATTTGGTCGTTTGACTCTCTACTGGTCTTACTCTCTCCTCTCCTTGAACTACACTACACATAAGTGCTACATCTCCCATTATCTTTTCTTTCCTCTTCCTTTCTCTCTATGAGGATTGCACTCCAAAACCCTTAACTCTCTCTCTCTCTCCTTTTTTCTTTTTTCTTCTTTTAGTGGGTCCCTCTTTTTTTCTCTCTCTCTCTTTTTTTCTCCCTCTATATTAGTTTCTTCCTTTCTCCTTTATGTCTCCTCTCATTCAAACCTCAATAACAAACAAATTATCTTATCTGGGACTCAAACTTATGTTTGTGGCATTTTGGGGGGTTTTTACTTCACCTTTTTAACTCACTAGCAGTGCTCCCATCCATGGCTCTCCATTTTATCTAGTTCTTGTTCCACTAAATACAATAGTAATTTTTTAATTTGTCCTTCCATTTTCCTGTATCCCTCTTATTCCTCTCATCATAACTCTTAGTCAACCAACACCTAAACGCAAATCATTTTATTGTTGATCCAAATTTTTTCATTATTTGCTTTTTGTGGGTCCATACCCACTTTTTTATATTTTATTTTATTTTTTTATTATTTTTTTCTTCCCCTTTATTAATTTTCCCCAATTCAGGCCCTGTATTACAGGAATTGTTTGTTCTATTAAATACAATATAATTCATAGTTCAACACAAGATTTTCTCAATAAAGAGGTGAGAGGAGAACAGAGGAAAAAAGGAGGGGAGAAATAATTTTCTTTTTTAATTTTTATTTTATTTCATTTTTCTCTATTTCATTATTAATTTTAAGAAAAGCACAACTTTTTTTGATTTTTTATTTTTTTAACTTTTTATTCTTTATTAAATCTCATTAATACTATCAACAAAACCACCCTCAGATGCCATTAAGGAAGAGAAAATAGAATATCATGGATACAAAAGAAAGAGAGGTAGCACAGATGGATGAGGAAAAATCTATGGAGAAAAAATTTAATATATTGGAAACCTTGGAGCTAAATGACAAAATTCAAGATAGAAATCCTAAAAATACTCAGAGATATACAAGAAAACACAGAAAGGCAATATAGGGAGCTCAGAAAACAACTCAATGAACAGAAAGAATATATGTCCAAGGAAATTAAAACTATAAAAACAAATCAAACAGAGATGAAAAACTCAATTCACGAGCTGAAAAACGAGGTAACAAGCTTAGCTAACAGAACAGGCCAGATAAAAGAGAGGATTAGTGAAATAGAAGACAAGCAACTTGAGGCACAACAGAGAGAAGAAGAAAGAGACTCAAAAATTAAAAAAAATGAGATAGCCCTACAAGAAATATCTGACTCCATCAAAAAGAATAACATAAGAATATTAGGTATATCAGAGGGAGAAGAGAGAGAAAATTGAGTGGAGAACATACTCAAACAAATAATAGATGAGAACTTCTCAAGCCTGTGGAAAGAACTAAAGCCTCAAATTCATGAAGCAAACAGAGCTCCGAGTTTTCTTAACCCGAACAAACCTACTCCAAGGCACATCATAATGAAATTGGTACAAACCAATGGCAAAGAAAAATTCTCAAGGCAGCAAGGGAAAAGAAGAATACAACATATAAAGGAAGGCCCATTAGATTATCATCAGATTACTCAGCAGAAACTCTACAAACTAAAAGAGAGTGGACCCCAATATTTAAAGTCCTGAAAGAGAGGAACTTTCAGCCATGAATACAATACCCATCAAAGCTATCCTTCAAATATGAAGGAGAAATAAAAAAATTCACAGATACAGAAAAGATGAGGAAATTTATCATCAGAAAACGCCCACTCCAGGAATTACTAAAGGGGGTTCTCCAATCAGATACAAAGAACAAAAAAAAATAAAGCCACAAGTAAAAGCTCCAAGAAAAACACAATACAACCAAATTTAAACTGTGACAACAACAAAAAGAAAGGGGGGGAGAAGATGGAGATTAACAGTAGCAAAAAAGAATGGAGTGCAAAAGTACTCACAAAATAGTGCACTACGATGAACAGGGTAGGAACCCTTTTCATTACTTAAAGGTAACCACCATTGAAAAAACCACCACAGAAGCACATGAGATAAAAAAGATAACAACAGAGGAAAGATGTATGGAATACAACCAAATAAAAACAGAAGATAGAAAAATGAAAGAGAAGGATCAAACAAGACACAAAACTAACAGAAAGCAATCTATAAAATGGCAATAGGGAACTCACAAGTGTCAATAATTACACTAAATGTAAATGGATTAAACTCACCAATAAAAAGACACAAAGTAGCAGAATGGATAAAAAAGAAAATCCAACTGTATGCTGCCTACAGGAAACTCATCTAAGTAACAAGGATAAAAACAAATTCAAAGTGAAAGGCTGGAAAACAATACTAGAAGCAAATAACATCCAAAAAAATGCAGGAGAAGCAATACTCATATCTGATAATGCAGACTGCAAGACAACAAAAGTAGTCAGAGACAAAAATGGCCATTTTATAATGGCTAAGGGGACACTGAATCAAGAAGACATAACAATTCTTAATATATATGCACCAAACCAAGGAGCACCAAGATATATAAGACAGCTACTTATTGACCTCAAAACAAAAACTGACAAAAATACAATCATACTTGGAGACCTCAATACACCGCTGACAGCCCTAGATCGGTCATCCAAACAGAGAATCAACAAAGATATAGTGGCCTTAAACAGAACACTAGAGCACTTGGATATGATAGACATCTACAAGACATTTCATCCCAAAGTGACTGAGTATATATTTTTCTCCAGTGTACATGGATCATTCTCAAGAATTGACCATATGTTGGGCCACAAAAACAACATCAGCAAATTCAGAAAAATCGAAGTTGTACCAAGCATATTTCCTGATCATAAAACCTTGAAACTAGAATTCAACTGCAAAAAAGGAGAAAAAAATTCCACAGAAATGTGGAATCTAAACAACATAATTTTAAAAAATGAATGGGTCAAAGAAGAAATAAGTGCAGAGATCAAAAGATATATACAGACTAATGAAAATGACAATACGACATATCAGAATCTATGGGATGCAGCAAAAGCAGTGATAAGAGGGAAGTTCATACCACTTTGGTCATATATGAACAAACAAGAGAGAGCTCAAGTGAACCACTTAACTTCACACCTTAAGGAACTAGAAAAAGAAGAACAAAGACAACCCAAAACCAGCCAAAGAAAGGAGATAATAAAAATCAGAGCAGAAAAAATTAAATAGAGAACAATAATACTATAGAAAAATTTAATAAAATAAAGAGCTGGTTCTTTGAAAAGATCAACAAAATTGACAGACCCTTCGCAAGACTTACCAAGAAAAAAAGAGAAAGAACTCATATAAACAAAATCCAAGATGAAAGAGGAGAAATCACCACAGACACCGTAGATATACAAAGAATTATTGTAGAATACTATGAAAAACTTTATGCCACTAAATTCAACAATCTAGAAGAAATGGATAAATTCTTATAACAATACAACCTTCCTAGACTGAGTCAAGAAGAAGCAGAAAGCCTAAACAGGCCTATTAGTAGAGAAGAAATAGAAAAAACCATTAAAAACCTCCCCAAAAATAAAAGTCCAGGCCCTGACGGCTATACCAGCGAATTTTATCAAATATTCAAAGAAGACTCGGTTCTTATTCTACTGAAAGTCTTCCAAAAAATTGAAGAAGAAGCAATACTTCCAAACATATTTTATGAGGCCAACATAACCCTCATACCAAAACCAGGCAAGGATGGCACAAAAAAAGAAAACTACAGACCAATATCTCTAATGAATACAGATGGTAAAATACTAAACAAAATACTACCAAATCAAATACAACAACATATTAAAAAAATAATACATCGCCCCTGGCCAGTTGGCTCAGCGGTAGAGCATTGGCCTGGCGTGCAAAGAACCCGGGTTCGATTCCCAGCCAGGGCACATAAGAGAAGCACCCATTTGCTTCTGCACCCCCACCCCCTCCTTCCTCTCTGTCTCTCTCTTCCCCTCTCGCAGCAAAGGTTCCATTGGAACAAAGATGGCCCGGGCACTGGGGATGGCTCCTTAGCCTCTGCCCCAGGCTCTAGAGTGGCTTTGGTCATGGCAGAGTGATGCCCGGAGGGGCAGAGCATCGCCCCCTGGTGGGCAGAGCATCGACCCTGGTGGGCGTGCCAGGTGGATCTCGGTCGGGCACATGCGGGAGTCTGTCTGACTGTCTCTCCCGTTTCCTGCTTCAGAAAAATACAAAAAAATAAAAAAAAAAAAATAATACATCATGATCAAGGGGGATTCATCCCAGAATCTCAAGAATGGTTCGACATACGTAAAACGGTTAATGTAATACACCATATCAACAAAACAAAGAACAAAAACCACATGATCTTATCAATAGATGCAGAAAAGGCTTTTGATAAAATACAACACAATTTTATGTTTAAGACTCTCAACAAAATGGGTATAATAGGAAAATATCTCAACATGATAAAGGCCATATATGATAAACCATTAGCTAACATCATATTAAATGGCACTAAACTGAAGGCTTTTCCCCTTAAATCAGGAACAAGACATGGTTGTCCACTCTCTCCACTCTTATTTAATGTGGTACTAGAGGTTCTAGCCAGAGCAATCAGACAAGACAGAGAAATAAAAGGCATCCATATCAGAAAAGAAGAAGTAAAGGTATCACTTTTTGCAGATAATTTAATCCTATACATCAAAAACCCCAAAGATTCCACAAAAAGACAACTAGAAACAATCAGCCAATACAGTAAGGTCGCAGGATACAAAATTAACACACAGAGGTCAATAGCCTTTCTATATGCCAACAATGAAACAACTGAGAACGAACTCAAAAGAATAATCCCCTTCACAATTGCAACAAAAAAAATAAAATAATTAGGAAAAAACATAACAAAGAATGTAAAGGACTGATATAATGAAAACTACAAACCATTGTTAAGAGAAATCGAGAAAGATATAATGAGATGGAAGAATATTCCTTGTTCTTGGTTAGGAAGAATAAATATAATCAAGATGGCTATATTACCCAAAGCAATATACAAATTTAATGTAATTCCCATCAAAATTCCAATGACATTTTTTAAAGAACTAGAGCAAAAAATCATCAGATTTATATGGAACTATAAAAAACCCCGAATAGCCAAAGCAATCCTAAAGAAAAAGAATGAAGCTGGGGGCATTACAATACCTGACTTCAAACTATATTATAGGGCCATGACAATCAAAACAGCATGGTATTGGCAGAAAAATAGACACTCAGACCAATGGAACAGAATAGAAAGTCCAGAAATAAAACCACATATAGTCAAATAATTTTTGATAAAGGGGCCAAGAACACACAATGGAGAAAAGAAAGCCTCTTCAATAAATGGTGCTGGGAAAACTAGAAAGCCACATGCAAAAGAATGAAACTGGACTACAGTTTGTCCCCCTGTACGAAAATTAACTCAAAATGGATTAAACGTCTAAACATAAGACTTGAAACAATAAAGTACATAGAAGAATACATAGGTACTCAACTCATGGACCTGGGTTTTAAAGAGCATTTTATGAATTTGACTCCAATGGCAAGAGAAGTGAAGGCAAAAATTAATGAATGGGACTACATCAGTCTAAGAAGTTTTTGCTCAGCAAGAGAAACTGATAACAAAATAAACAGACAGCCAACTAAATGGGAAATGATATTTTTCAAACAACAGCTCAGATAAGGGCCTAATATCCAAAATATACAAAGAACTCATAAAACTCAACAACAAACAAACAAAGAATCCAATAAAAAAATGGAAGAGGACATGAACAGACACTTCTCCCAGGAGGAAGTACAAATGGCAACAGATATGTGAAAAGATGCTCATCTTCTTTAGTTATTAGAGAAATGCAAATTAAAACTGCAATGAGATACCACCTCACACCTGTTAGATTAGCTCTTATTAACAAGACAGGTAATAGCAAATGTTGGAGAGGCTGTGGAGAAAAAGGAACACTCATACACTGTTGGTGGGAATGTAAAGTAGTACAACCATTATGGAAGAAAGTATGGTGGTTCCTCAAAAAACTGAAAATAGAACTACCTTATGACCCAGCAATCCCTCTACTGGGTATGTACCCCAAAAACTCAGAAACATTGATACGTAAAGATACATGCAGCCCCATGTTCATTGCAGCATTGTTTACAGTGGCCAGGACATGGAAACAACCAAAAAGCCCGTCAATAGATGACTGGATAAAGAAGATGTGGCACATATACACTATGGAATACTACGCAGCCATAAGAAATGATGACATCATACCATTTACAGCAAAATGGTGGGATCTTGATAACATTATACGAAGTGAAATAAGTAAATCAGAAAAAAACAGGAACTGCATTATTCCATACGTATGTGGGACATAAAAGTGAAACTAAGAGACATTGATAAGCGTGTGGTGGTTACGGGGGAATGGGGGAAAGGGAGAGGGAAAGGGGGAGGGGGAGGGGCACAAAGAAAACAAGATAGAAGTTGACAGAAAACAATCTGACTTTGGGTGATGGGTATGCAACATAAGTGAACAACAAGATAACCTGAACTTGTTGATCTTTGAATATATGTATCCTGATTTATTGTTGTCGCCCCATTAAAAAAATAAAATTATAATTAAAAAAAATCAGGGAAGATATGAACAATTGGAGGCCTATACCATGCTCATGGTTAGGAAGAATAAACATCATTAAAATGTCTATATTACCCAAAGCAATTTATAAATTCAATGCAATACCAATTAAAATACCAATGACTTACTTCAAAGATATAGAACACATATTCCAAAAATTTATATGGAAAAAAAGAGAACACGAATAGTCTCTGCAATCTTGAAAAGGAAGTATAAAGTGGGAGGTATCACACTTCCGGATATCAAATTATATTATAACCATTGTACTCAAAAGAGCATGGTACTGGCATAAGAACAGGCATATAAGTCAATGGAACAGAACTGAAAATCCAGAAATAAACCCACACTTTTATCAACAACTGCTATTTGACAAAGGAGATAGAGCATACATTGGAGTAAAGACAGCCTCTTCAACAGATGGTGTTGGGAAAATTGGACAGCTACATGCAAAAAAATGAAACTAGACCACCAACTAACACCACTCACAAAAATAAACTCAAAATGGATGTAAGACTTAAATGTAAGCCGTGAAACCATAAGCATCTTAGAAGAAAACATAGGCAGTAAGCTCTCTGACATCTCTCGCAGCAATATAATATATTTGCTGATTTGTCTCCACAGGCAAGTGAAATAAAAGGCAGGTTAAACAAATGGGACTTTATTAAACTAAAAAGCTTCTGCACAGCTAAAGACAATAAGAACAGAATAAAAGACAAACTAGACAATGGGAGAATATATTTGACATTGCGTCTGATAAGGGGTTAATAACCAAAATTTATAAAGTACTTGTAAAACTTAATATTAGGAAGACAAAAAATCCAATCCAAAAAAGGGCAAAAGAAATGAATAGACACTTCTCCAAAGAGGACAAACAGATGGCCAATAGGCATATGAAAAAATGTTCAACATCACTAATGATTAGAGAAATGCAAATTAAAACCATAAGGAGATATCACCTCACACCAGTCAGAATGGCGCTCATCAATAAAACAACACAGAATAAGTGCTGGCGAGGATGTGAAGAAAAAGGAACCCTCCTGCACTGCTGGTGGGAATGCAGACTGGTGCAGCCACTGTGGAAAACAGTATGGAGATTCCTCAGGAAATTAAAAATTGAACTGCCTTTTGACCCAGCTATACCACTGTTAGGAATATACCATAGCACTGTTTGAAAAGAAGAAATGCACCCCCATGTTTATGGCAGCATTGTTCACAATAGCAAAGATCTGGAAACAGCTCAAGTGTCCATCAGAGGACGAGTGGATTAAAAAGCTTTGGTTTATATATACTATGGAATACTACTCAGCCATAAGAAATGATGACATAGGATATTTTACAACAACATGGATGGGCCTTGATAACATTATACTGAGCGAAAGAAGTAAATCAGAAAAAACTAGGAACTATATGAATCCATACATAGGTGGGACACAAAGATGAGACTCAGAGACATGGACAACAGTGTTGTGGTTACAGGGTGGGGGGAGGAGAGGGAGGGGTTGGGGGAGGGGAGGGACACAAAGATCATGGCTTTTCAGCATTTGCCATATTCCCCCTTTAATCTACAGACAGACAGCAAATAGTTATTTATGGTGTTTCCACTATAAAGACTGCTGTCTTAGGGACAAATGCTGATGAACTATTTCAGTAGTTCCTCCTTCTTCAAAGACTTATATGTCAACATAGAGCTCCATGTTTCATAGGACATACTCAAGCTCACTCCATGCTCCCTGGAGCTTTAGCACAGTCTCATACTATTCATCACCAGAATGCTGCAGCCCGGTGTAAACAGTTTCAACTTTCTCGGGAAGCAGCATGGCAGATTGGGAAATCCTGTCCAAGGGGTCCTACACTGCCCCTTCATTTGGAGTTAACCCTCAAGGACCAGGACAACTTTGGCAGAGGGATGTTACTCATATACCTTCATTTGGCAAACAGTCATATGTCCACATTACAGTGGATACATATTCTGGATCTATAGTAACCCCCTTTTATTTTATTTTATTTTCTCTTTTCTTTTTTGTATTTTTTCTTTTATTTATTTATTTTTTGTATTTTTCTGAAGATGGAAATGGGGAGGCAGTCAGACAGACTCCCACATGCGCCTGACCGGGATTCACCTGGCATGCCTACCAGGGGGGAATGCTCTGCCCATCTGGGGTGTTGCTCTGGTACAACCAGAGCCATTCTAGCACCTGAGGCAGAGGCCATGGGGCCATCCTTAGTGCCTGGGGTGGCTTTGCTCTGGTGGAACCTTGGCTGCGAGAGGGGAAGAAAGAGACAGAGAGGAAGGAGAGGGGGAGGGGTGGAGAAGTAGATGGGCGCTTCTTCTGTGTGCTCTGACTGGGAATCGAACCCAGGAATCCTGCACACCAGGCCAATGCTCTACCACTGAGCCAACCGGCCAGGGCCTACGAATGCCCTTTTTGATCAAGCTACCCAAAAGAAAATTATATGAAGCAACCTTGATAGACCGAGAAAGTCAGTCTCATACTATTCATCACCAGAATGCTGCAGCCCAGTGTAAACAGTTTCAACTTTCTCGAGAAGCAGCATGGCAGATTGGGAAATCCTGTCCAAGGGGTCCTACACTGCCCCTTCATTTGGAGTTAACCCTCAAGGACCAGGACAACTTTGGCAGAGGGATATTACTCATATACCTTCATTTGGCAAACAGTCATATGTCCACATTACAGTGGATACATATTCTGGATCTATAGTAACCTCTGTGAGAACAGGAGAGGCTGCTAAGCATGTTATAGCTCATTGTCTGTATGCATTGTTCTATTATTGAATTCCCTAAACTGGCTAAACTGAAAATGCTCCTGCATATGGAGCAACAGTATTTACTGTATTTTGTCATGCTTACAATCTTTAAAGTTAAGATATAATTAAAGTGTACTCAGCAAACATTTTAAGGTCAATTAAAAAAATTTTTTAAAGGGGGTAGTCAAATCCTGGAACTCCTATGGGTCTACCATATCATGCTTTTTACTTTAAAAAAAATTTACATTTTTTTGAATGCTGATGAACAGGAGACACCAAATTTTTTTCGCCTGCAAACTACTACCTTCTCTATTATATCCAGCTAATAACACTGTTTTGTCTTTTTCCAAATAGCTCCAGATATATGGAAAAGATTTATATAGGCGGATGGAGATCCTCAAACCTCTCAGCGAGATCTTCTGAGCATGGCTTTTAAGATGCCTAGAGGCAGAAAAAGCCCAGTAGAGATAAGGGGAACTACCAGCTTTTAGGATACACCCTTAAAGGCTGCAACACCCCAAAGGGGTCTCATAGGATGCCATCTGGGTCATGCTTCAATAGTGGAAAGGAAGGTCATTGAACTAAAGCCTGTCAGGCTTACATGCCTCTGCTGCGAGGAAACAGGGACACTGGAAGGTAGGCTTTCCCCTCACTCCTCTAAGGGAGGGTTCAGTCTCTTTCAGCCCTGCTCCAGCCACCTATGACCTTACCTTGGCCAGAAACCTGGGGTTTGCCACTGAAGGCTGAAGGTTCCCAGGGCCATCGGCCCCATCTACAACACTGCGGATGACCCTAGGGTATTTCTTTCAAGAAGCAGGTAAACTGATCTCATTTGCACAAGGGCCACTTAACTATATTTTGCCTGAATAGTCAGGTTTTTTATTCTTCCCTCAAAGATCTCTGTTGTGGGTGTTGATAGTCCTATTTTCTGCTGCTTTGCTTAATATATAGTGTTTCCTTTATCCCTCCTACCTCAATGCCCCACTCATATTTCAGGCTTGGACCTACTCCTAATTTAGAGCTCTCTTTCCCCCTTTTGCCAACTTCTATTATGGATCTACCTTTGCCACCCAGCTTAGTGTATCACAAGGTTCTCTTTACCATGCCACAGTCGCAGAGCTCCAGGGAAAAGCAACCTGGTCTCATCTCTCCAGGCAAAGGAGAACAGAAGCTCCATATCCACACATGCTGTAGATGGCTTCTCCAGTCTACCTGAATCATTACCAGCTAGAAGCAGCAGTCATTGGGACTTGGACATGAGCTGCAAAGTATAGAATGGTGACAACAATTCCAGTGCCATGCAGACTTTTCCTGGATGTGGACTTTTCCTGGACTCCTGCTCCCTGTGACAGCTCCTAACAGACTGAACTGTGGTTGGGTTGCATTTTTCAGGGATTTGGCATGGTGATGGGGCCAACTTGGACTTGGTGAACATGTTAAGGACACTACTCTTTTATGGATTCTTGTTGTATTGGCCAAGAGTTTGCTTAAAGGCTTTTAATCACTGTAAAAGAAAATAGAAGACTGGATAAAGAAGATGGGGCACATATACACCATGGTTTACTATTCAGCTAAAAGAAATGATGACATCGGATCACTTACAGCAGAATGGTGGAATCTTGATAACATTATGTGGAGTGAAATAAGTGAATCAGAAAAAAACAAGAACTGCAGGATTCCATACATTGGTGGGACATAAAAACGAGACTAAGTGACATGGACAGGAGTGGGGTGGTTACGGGGGGTGGGGGGGAAAGGAGGGAGAGGGAGAGGGGGAGGGGGAGGGGTACAAAGAAAACTGGATAGAGGGTGACGGAGATCTCTCTTTGGGTGATGGGTATGCAACAGAACTAAATGACAAGGTAACCTGGAAATGTTTTCTTTGAATATATGTACCCTGATTTATTGATGTCACCCCATTAAAATAAAAAAATTATTTATAAAAAAAATAATAAAGTGGCATTTCAACTCATGCCATACTACATTTGCATCTAAATATCCAGTGGGGGACAGCAGGAAGAAAGCATGTCAAGAGCTAATGTGCAGAGGGCAAGCTAGTCAGCACCAACTTTGTGTTTGGACCCAATAAGTTAAATGGAATTTTGCTAGCTTTGCTGGTGCTTTAGCAGTTGTGAGAAACGGAAAGCCATTCACAGATGGGGAGTATGCCAAAACATTCATGCTTGATGTTGCCAATGAACTTTTTGGTGACTTTCAGGTAAAGACAAGATAATCAAATGAATAAAAGACATGCCTCTGTCAGCAAGAACTGTTCGCGATCATACCATCATGATGGCAAATCAAATTGAGGCAACACAAGTGAAGGACATAAATGCAGCACTATTCTTTTCTCTTGCTTTGGATGAGTCAACAGACATAAGCCATTTATCTCAGTTCAGCATGATTGCAAGGTATGCTGTCGGTGACACATTACATGAGGAAAGTCCTGCTGTTTGCCTATGAAAGAGAGAACAAGAGGAGAGGATTTATTCAAGTCTTTCACTGAGTTTGCTAAAGAAATAATCTACCAATGGATAAACTTATTTTGGTGTGTACTGATGGTGCTCCATGCATGGTGGGGAAAAACAAAGGATTCGTAGCACTTTTTAGTGAACATAAAAAGGGACCCATCCTAAGTTTTCACTGCATCCTACATCAGGAGGCACTTTGTGCTCAGATGTATGGCGAGCAGCTTGGTGAGGTGATGTTGCTGGTCATTCAAGTGGTCAACTTTATTGTTTCCTAAGCTTTAAATGATTGCCAGTTTAAAACACTGCTGGATGAAGTTGGGAATAATTATCCTGGTTTGCTGCACAGCAATGTGCATTGGTTGTCAAGAGGAAAGATGTTCAGCCATTTCGTGGTTTGTCTGAGCAAAATCCAGACTTTTCTTGAATTGAAAATGTTAAGCTTCCTGAGTTAGCTAACACTGAATGGCTCCTGAAGTTCTACTATTTCATGAACATGACTGAACATCTGAACCAGCTCAATGTGTAAATGCAAGACATTAAAAATACAGTCTTATTCCTTCAACAACAGTGTTTGCATTTGAAAATAAGCTGGAACTCTTCATCGCTAACATTGAAACAGGTCATTTACTACACCTTGAAAAACTGAGAGAGTTTAAAGATGCATGCACAGCAAGTGACCCTGCTCAACATCTTGATCTCCAGAAGCTAGTGAGCTTCACATCTAATATTCTGCAGTTACTCAAAGTGCACTTTGGAGAATTTCATGAGTGCACTATACTTTTTAAGTTCATCACCCATCCACATGAGTGTGCAGTGGACAGCGCCAACCTGAGTTACATCCCTGTCTCCACCAGAGATTTTGAGCTACAAGCTGCTGAACTGAAGGCCACAGACATGTGGGTGAATAAATTCAAGTCACTGAATGAAGATTTGGAAAGACTTGCATGACAGCAAGCAGAGTTGGCAAGCAAACACAATTGGGGAGAAAAAAAAACTTCAACCTGCAAACCAGTTGATTGTCAAAACTTGGAACATGCTTCTCATCACATACCACATACTACAGCATGAGAATATTGCTGTACTGACAATGTTTGGCTCTACGTATGCATGTGAGCAGTCTTTCTCACATCTAAAGAACATTAAGACCAACCTACGATCATGTTTAACAGATGGAAGTCTCAGCGCCTGAATGAAGCTTAAGCTCACCACATATCAACCAGACTACAAAGCCATCAGCAAAACCATGCAGCACCAGATGTCTCAGTAATGGTAAGAAGTACTTTATTTGTCATTGGTTAGCAACAGCCTAACAATGTTATTACAAATAATTCAGAGACTTATTGTACTTTAAAAGTGTTGGTCTTACATAAAATGCACATATTTACTTGCATTTAGTGTTAAATATATTGTATGGCTCTCACAGAATTACATTTTAAAATATGTGGCATTCATGGCTCTCTCAGCCAAAAAGGTTCCTGACCCCTTACCTAGCCAAATTGGATCTATTTCTTGAAACATATAATCTTTCAAAAGTCAATATAGAAGAATAAAAAAACCTAAACATACCAATTTTATCAAATGAGATTAAACAGTTATTAAAAAACTCTCAACAAACAAAAGTCCTGGGCCAAATGGCTTCACAGGTAAATTCTACCAAATATTCAAAGAAAAACTAACTCCTATACTTCTCAAGCTTTTTCAAAAAATTCAAGAAGAGCAAAAACTTCCAATCTCCTTTTATGAGACAAGCATAATACTGATTCCAAAACCAGGCAAAGACACTACAAAAAAAAGGAAAACTATAAAACAAGATCCCTGATGAACATAGATGTTAAAATTCTCTACAAAATATTATCAAACCGGGCCCTGGCCAGTTGGCTCAGCGGTAGAGCATCGGCCTGGCGTGAGGGGGTCCTGGGTTTGATTCCCGGCCAGGGCACACAGAAGAAGTGCCCATCTGCTTCTCCACCCCCCCTCCTTCCTCTCTGTCTCTCTCTTCCCCTCCTGCAGCCAAGGCTCCATTGGAGCAAAGATGGCCTGGGCACTGGGGATGGCCCCTTGGTCTCTGCCCCAGGTGCTAGAGTGGCTCTGGTCGCAGCAGAGCAATGCCCTGGAGGGGCAGAGCATCGCCCCCTGGTGGGCGTGCCGGGTAGATCCCAGTTGGGCGCATGTGGGAGTCTGTCTGACTGTCTCTCCCCATTTCCATCTTCAGAAAAATACAAAAAAAAAAAGGCCTGACCTGTGGTGGTGCAGTGGATAAAGCGTCGACCTGGAAATGCTGAGGTCGCTGGTTCAAAACCCTGGGCTTGCCTGGTCAAGGCACATATGGGAGTTGATGCCTCCTGCTCCTCCCCCCTTCTCTCTCTCTCTCTTTTTTCTAAAATGAATAAGAAAATATTATCAAACTGGATTCAGCAAATACATTAAAAAAATTATACATCATGATCAATTGAGATATATTCTGAGGAGACAAGACTGGTAACATATCTGCAAATCAATCAATGTGATTCAACACATAAACAAAAAAAGAATAAAAATCATATGATAATATCAATAGATGCAGGAAAAACATTTGATAAAATCCAGCACCCATTTATGATAAAAATCTCAGCAAAGTGGGAATACAGGGATCGTAACTCAACATGATAAAAGCCTTCTTTGACAATCCAAAATCCAACATCACACTCAATGGGCAAAAATTAAAAGCAATCCCCTTTAGGTCAGGAACAAGGCAGGGGTGCTCCCTTTCACCACTCCTATTCAACATAGTTCTGGGAGTCCTACCCACAACAATCAGACAAGAAGAAGGATAAAAGGCATCCAAACTGGAAAAGAAGAAGTAAAAATGTCATTATTTGCAGATGATATGATACTGTACATAGAAAACCCTAAAGTCTCAGTCAAAAGACTATTGGACCTAATAAATAAATTGAGCAAGGTGGCAAGATATAAAATCAATATTCAGAAATCAGAGTCATTTTTATACACCAACAATGAACTGTCAGAAAGAGAAATTTAAAAAACAATCCCCTTCACTACTGCAACAAATAAATAAAGTACCTAGGAATAAATTTAACCAAGGAGGTTAAAGACTTGTACTCAGAAAATTAAAAAACATTGATAAAAGAAATCAAGGAAGATACAAACAAGTGGAAGCATATACCATGTTCATAGATAGAAAGAATAAACATCCTTAAAATGTCTATATTACCCAAAGCAATCTACAATTTTAATTCAGTTACTACTAAAATACCAATGACATAATTCAAAGATATAGAACAAATATTCTAAAAATTTATATGGAACAGAAAAAGAACATGAATAGTCTCAATAATCCTGAAAAAGAAGAATAAAGTGGGGGGGTATCACACTTTCTGATATGAAGTTATACAACATGGCCATCATACTCAAAACAGCTTGATACTAGCATAAAAACAGTCATACAAATCAACGGAACAGAACAGAGAACCTAGAAATAAACCCACACCTATATGGACAATTGATATTTGACAAAGGAAGTAAGAGCATACAATGGAGTAAAGACAGTCTCTTTAACAAATAGTGTTGGGAAAATTGGACAGGTACTTAGTAAAAAATGAAACTAGACCACCAACTTACACCATTCACCAAAGTAAACTCAAAATGGATAAAAGACTTAAATGTAAGTCATAAAACCATAAACATCTTGGAAGAAAAAATAAGCAGTAAACTCTCTGATATCTCTCGTAGCAATATTTTTCCTGATTTATCTCCATAGCAAGTAAAATGAAGGACAGGATGAACAAATGGGACTATATCAAACCAAAATGCTTTTGCACAGCAGAAGACACCATTAACAACATTAAAAGACAACCCACACAATGGGAGAATATATTTGCCAATACACCTGATAAGGGGTTAATAAGCAAAATTTATAAAGAACTTGTAAAACTCAACACCAGGAAGATTAACAATCCAATCAAAAAATGGGCAAAAGAAATGAATGGACACTTCTCCAAAGAGGGCATACAAATGACCAGTAGGCATATGAAAAAATGTTCAACATCACTAGTCATCTGAGAAATGCAAATTAAAACCACAATGAGATACCACCTCACATCAGTCAGAATGGCGCTCATTAACAGAAATACACAGAATAGTGTCGGTGAGGATGTGGAGAAAAAGGAACCCTCCTGCACTGCTGGTGGGAATGCAAACTGGTGCAGCCACTGTGGAAAACAGTATGGAGATTCCTCTTAAAATTAAAAATGGAGCTGCCCTTTGACCTAGCTATCCTACATTTGGAATATATCCTATGAATACCAAATCACTGATTCAAAGGAAGAAATGTACTCCCATGTTTATTGCAGCATTGTTTACAATAGCCAAGATCTGGATGCCCAAGTGTTCTCAGTGGGTGAGTAGATTAAAAAGCAGTGGTACATATACACAATGTGGCCTTGAGGAGGAAGGAAATCTTACCTTTTGCAGCAACATGGATGGACCTGGAAACTATTATGCTAAGTGAAATAAGCCAGGTTGATAAAGAAAAATACCATATGACCTCACTCCTTTGAGGAAACCAATGAACAATGTAAACTGAGCAACAAAACAGAAACAGAGGTGGGATCAAAGGAACCAGAGGAAAAGTAGAAGAGAAGATGGGATCAGAGATGGGAAAGAGATTAATTAAATTATATATACATAAAACAGCATTATAGAGAACAGGACAGCAAATCCTGGAGGGAAGGGTGGAAGGCATTGGGTGATGGGAGTATGGGGGGGCCAAGGGGGAATAAGGCTGTGGGGGAGATATATTTGGTGTCTCATTTGAATATATATAAATAAAAATTAAAATAATAAATAATAAATAAATAAATAACAACATAAAATAAAAATAAATGATTTGAGTACAAGAGGTTTTGCAGGTCACTCCTCTTGAGCTAGTTGAGTCCTGTCCCTTTATTCTGAGGATTCACAAGACAAGTTTCCATGTTACTCCTAGAACAAAGCCAAAGACACAGGTGGCAATGACCAATACAATTTTTCCTCTCCCTTCTCTTTTTTGAGCTGCCTCAGGAGGAGAAAATTAACTGCTCTCCTTGTAATCTTTTTTTAAGAAAAGCAGCACCAATCAATGAAAGGTGCTCACTTAACTTGTTTAACTGTGATCTTTTCATGTTGTATGTCATGTGCAGAATCAGATTGCATCAAATGGGGCATGCAATGGCCCTGGAGAAGGGAGTAGAACATCAGTCAATTGATTCCATCTCCTCCATGAGGATTAACAGTGGGAATTTGACTGTTAAAGTCATCTTGTTATAGAGTGACAAAAGTAGGACATGCAGGAGGCTCCTGGTGAAGACTGGTTCAGAGGATGTCACTCCGATGGATGACAATGGGCCTCCGAGCACCTGCAGAGAGCCAGTTCAAAGTGGCAGCAGAAGGAAATATTAAGAACAGACTTACAAGACAAATTGCAGCATAAAAACATATCTTTTAAAAAAATAAAGTAGAGCTTCTTCAAAAATGACATCAAATAAATGGTTACAAACAAAAAATTTCAGCCAGTTACATTTGCCATAGAGCAGTGCTAGATGTCAACAGATCCTGTCTGCAGATCCTCCTGCAGAACAGACCATCCTCCTGGCACCTCACCCATGCTTCCACATTTGTTGGGTGGCCAGGGAACTCAGAAGCTTAAGCACCTCATTCCCTGTTTCCTGTAGGTGGGTGAGAACCTGAGCATGTCTCCTGTCCTCTTCTCTGCTTGTGCAGACTGGCTCATGCTCCATAAGGGGCTTCATCTGAACACAGAAACTTTCATCTGTTAGTGCAGGTTTCCAGACATTGATGGCCTCATCGAGAGGGCCAAGGGGGCAATGTTCAGCTAGGTGATGGCCAACAGTCTTGGAAAGAAGGCTGGGACATGAGGGGCCTGCTCAAGGAGTGAAGAGAATAATCTCAACTGAAGGAAAAAGAAAGCTCAAGAACCAGCTCTCTGAGTTCGTTGGAGAGAGGGATTTGGGGTGGGGCACTCTGTCATTGTTAATGACCTCCTGTACCTCCTTTTATTAGTCTAGTACCCTGGTTCAAAGTGTTCCAGATCCAGAAAAACCTATAAGAGACCCAAAGCACACATTCTTAAACCCCACAACCCAGCCAGAAAGAAGGAGAGAGCTAACAGGAAACCAAAGGTACAGAACTTCACAGTTTTCAAAAAAGAGTTTTTATGCTGAACCCCTTTGACTGTCTTCCTAGGATGTTCACATCCCAACAACTTGAAGCAAGTATTGAAGGACATATCAGACAACAATGTCCACAGATAATTTTACCTTTTCCATTGGCTTTCATATTGTTTCCTAGAGGAAAGCTGTGGAAGGGACTGCTTGCTTCTATAATCTTAAATAACAAGGGTCTTTTTTTTAACTCATTAGTATTTTTGAAATTCTGGTCTTTAATTTTTGTGTGTGTGTGTGTGTTTTATTTCCTGTATGTTGGCCTCAGAAAGAGAAATGAGTAAATGCAGCCTCAGGAAGAAGGCTGTGGTACAGGGTAGGTCCATGCTTGGTAGCAAGGAGTTGGACACAGGCTGCAGGAGGGAACCGGGGGGGGGGGGACAAAGAGGATCTCTCCTCTCTGCTTCCTTCCTCCTTCTATGCTGCTGTGTGACCAAATCAGAAACAGAACCCCAGACAAACATTTGTGGAATCCTGGAAAAACGAAGCTTGTTTTGTGCTTCCCTAGACACAGATTGAGAACTTTCAAGAGCCCTCAGGGAACCACCACAGCTAACAGGATTCCACTCTGGCATTGGGTAGATGATGACGGTGACAAAGCAGTTTATAAAAAGGCAAAGGTTACACTGGGCTAGCAGAGATACCTCAGTTTCCCATGGGCCTAGACAAAGCACACCGTGGTAGCTATGACACAGGCAGACCGTGACTGCCACTCTCAGCAGGCAGCTGAGTTGCAAGAGTGCCTACCACTCAGCAGTTGTGGAGTGTACCATTAATGAGGAAGGAGAGAGGGGAGATTTTCAACTCAGGAAGCTGAGGTCCGATGGCCACCAGGAGATAAGAGCACAACCTCCCAAGCCTGACATGACTATTCACAACCAGTGGACAGCAGCACAGAAAGCTCAGTGTTAAGAGAATCCCAGCTATGGCACACTGGAGACCTGGAAAGGTCTGAGCTCTTGAACATAGCTGACACTTAATAAATAATACTTAGTGTGAACTGGCTCTGTCTCAATTACAGAGCTCAACAGAGGCCTGGCCTGTGTAGAGACATTAGACCCTTACTTAAATAAGTGCAAAGGCCATGCTTTGCGTTAAGTGTGTGCATGTTAAAAGAATCAGGAAGACCCATTCTTAGATCCCTGGGTTGAAAATCTGAATTATTATGGGTCAGAGAAAGGCTTGCCCCAAAGTTCAATGACCTTTGAAAAACAAAGTTGGATGCTAGCTTTTACTTCCATAGGACACACCTAGCTGCTTTATATATGTTTCTCTCAAAGGGCAGACATGGCAGAGGGAGGAACACACTTACTTGGCATTTCCAATTATCCCTGTAGTGACCTTACAAAGGAAGCACTGTTATTCCCAAGATATTAAGCAGACTTAAAAATTACCCAAAAAGGCCCTGGGTGGTGGCTTGGTAGATGGAGCATTGGCATGGTATATGGACATCCCTGGTTCGATTCCTGGTCAGGGCACACAGGCAAAATGACCATTTACTTTCCCCCACCCCCATCTCTCCCTCTTCTCCTCTCACAGCCAGTGCCTCAACTGGTTCTAGTGTAGTGCCAGGCACTTAGGATAGCTCCATTGGAGCACATTAGCCTCAGGTGGTAAAAATAGCTTGGTACTCAAGCATCAACCCTAGATAGGGTTGCCAGGTGGATCCTGGTCAGGGTACATGCAGGAGTCTGTCTCTCTATCTCCCCTCCTCTCACATAAAAAATTAAAAAAAAATTTAAAAGTTTTTAAATTAACCAAAGACACATGAGTGGAAATTTGAACCAGGTCCTTTCCTCTGCATACTCAACAAATGGGTATTAGAGGCTGTGAGCGTTCAAAGGCTCCAGTCCCACATCATCTGGCTCTCACTGATTCACTGTCTCATGTGACCCTTCCTTGCTGAGGACTCTGGGAATAAACAGTATCTTCCTAACAGAAGAGTTCAAACTACCACCATGACAATTCAGCCATAAGCATGGAGTCTGTCATTGGATTAGACAACATATACTCTGAAAACTACAGGATAAAATTAACTAACCCTGCCTCATCTTTTATCAAGAAAATGTTGGGTCAGCTGGAGAGGTTTAAGATTTTTCTGAAACAACATGGAGTTGGTATACTGACTCTAAACAGTGTGCTCTGGAGGAGAAAGCAAAGGTCACTGAGGTTTGTGGGAAGGGTTCTGTTCCTATCCTGAGGCCCAAGCTACATTTATTAGTGCAGAATGACCTGATAGGACCATGAGTCCCCTCACCCCATTCTAGCCTTAAGAGCTATTGTTCTAAACTCCAAAGCTCCTCCAAACCCTCAAGGGGAGAAAGAGCATGAAAAGGGCAAAGCAATGTTCTGGTGTTGTGGAGGGTCCTCCTGTTCGGTCAGGATCCAGGAAAGAATGGTCCCACCCTCTCCAGGCTGGTACTTGTTGGTCACAGGAGTGCCCTCTATCCAAAGAGTCCTCTGTGGACCCTGTCTTCCCAGTGCTATGAGATGAAAGTCTCTGTGCTGCTCTGCAAAACCAGCAGAATTAATCTAGAAGAGTGCTAATTAGTACCTCACTCCTCCTGTATCTGGCTAAGACCACCTAACCCTAGAGGAACAAAATAAGAATATTGTTTATACCAGCTTAAAAATATCCTGATAAGCAACTTTGAGAAAATTGATTAAAAACAAGTCTGAAATAAAGTACTGGTGTAACCACCGTAAGAGGTAATTTAGAGAAATGATTTTACTACCATTTTTATTTATGTGCATGATTTGGGAGAAGAATACAGAAGCACCCTGCCCCCATCAGCCAGGGAGGGGGCAGGCAGTGCAGGGGCTGACCAGGGTGTCCTGTGGAGCATTGGAAGCTGTCCTATGAAGCATTGCTGATGACAATGCCAGGGTTTGAGCAGCACCTGCAGCGCCCAAGGATTTCTGCCTCAACATCTTTGAAAACATAACTCTCAAGTGTGTTTGCGGAACTTTCTTCAAGAATTCCTCAAAATTATGTCAACAGCCTTTGAACAGAAAAATCTTTAAAGAATCAACTATTTTTTTTCTCACAAGATGTTGTCCCACCCATCAGTTTGCATGGTCAAGGCCCCTCTCCAATCAGGACAAAGCCTCAGAGAACTGTCAGAGAAAACTGTGCTGCATTACTCTCAGGGGCAGACTCTTTTAGAAATGCCACATCTTTGAGGTCGGATGGCAATGACATACACATTCCAGAGTCTTTGGGGGACAGAACTTGGCCTAGAAAGACAAGTGCTCTGCCCCCAAACACATACCTGGTTAACCATGTTTCTCGAGGGTCTATGTGAGCATCTGAGTCAGGAATGGCAGTGAGAGCTGATTCATCTCTGCATTCCCGCCATTTAGCAATGTACCTGATACATAGTAGATACTAATAAAAGGTAAGCAAATAAACAGATAGATATGCAAGCTAAACTTTCGTTTCCCTAAGTACAAAGTTGGGAAAATTATAATAAAAATGTAGGTCCTGCCAACTTCATAGGATGACCACAAGCATCAGGAAACAGGACAAGCCTACATTCATTACAGGGTCTTCCAGGCAGCCCCTTCAGAGCTGCTCCTCATTACCCCCACTCTGCTGCTGGAATCAATATTCTGCACTATGACTTACTCATTGAGGGGCCTGTCTTTGCTCACACACTTGACATTCTTAGAGGGCAGGGATTAACAATATTCAACTCTGTGCCCTCATGGCCTGGTACAGATAGATGCTCATGGGTTGGTGCCAAATAGGTTCTGAAGAGTGAACCATATCAATGTTTTTCTGAGCCCCAATGCAGGTGGTAGTGTGCTGCTGGGCCCTTGGACACTTGGGCATCAGCAGAAACTGATAAGCACCTCAGCAACAATGGTAAGAAATTAAGTTAGTCTTCATTAAGAAATGTCAAGACCTGGAGAGAAAAAGATGGCAGCGGAGTAGGCGGACGTACAGATGCCCAGCTCTCATCACCAAACTGGAATACAAATCAATTTAGGAAAAATCAGCATGAAAAACCAACTCTGAACTGCAAGAACGGCTCTCAAAAACCAAGGAACAAAGAAAAAATCACAGAAATCCTGGTAGGGAGCCCCTGAACCACATCTGCTTGCTGGAACAGAGGGAGGGGGGTGGGGCTGAGAGCCCAGAGAGAATCTCGGAGGGAGAGGAGCAGAAACTACTGCTCACAGCCACTTGCCTGGTGACCAGGGAGCGAGATGCATTGAAAGGACCAGCTTATCTCCCAGGTGGAGAGGACAGAAAGAGGGAAAGACTGTGAGCAGATAAGGAATGCAGGAGAGGAGCTAAAAGGGCTGACTCATCGTGCTGGAGATGGCCATAGCTGGGGGAGGGACTGAACCTTTCACAAAACAGAGCTGAAGTGCTTCCGGATCAGAGACTTCCGGACATCTCTCCAGCTCCAATCAGCGCAACAAGACACAGCTGAAAACAAGAAGTGAGGAGGAGGGGCAGTAACTCAGGTCTCCATGGAGATCTGAGATACACCTCCCCCTACTGAAGCTAAGAAAACACCCTGTCCTCAGAGAGTCTAGCTGGCTAAAGAGGCCTTCACAGTCTCAGGTTACACCCACCGCATTCCTGGATAGAGTTTCAAGGAAGCCCCCTGATGAGATCAGTAAACAAGATGATCACCTGTTAAGAAAACAAACAAATCAAGACTTCAAAGCTGCCCAAATCCAAAAGTGGATTACAGATAACAGCTGATACCAACCCAAGAAGATCTAGAAATAACACAACTGAAAACTAGAGGCAGACAACAACAAGCCTAGCCTCAACCAACTCTACAAATAAAACAAACAAAAAAAAGAGGATGAGAAGACAAAGGAGTGCAATCCAAATGAAACCACAAGAGACACCTTCGAGAGATGAACTGAGTGATATGGAAAAAATCAAACTTCCAGATGCGGAGTTCAAAATAATGATTGTAAGGATGCTTAGGGATCTTAGAACAACAATGGAGGGGCAGTTTGAAAACCTAAATAAAGAAATAGCAAGTATAAAAAAGAATCAGATGAAGATGACAAATACAATATCAGAAATAAAGACCACAATGGAAGGAATTAAAAACAGGATAGATAGAGCAGAGGATCGAATCAGTGAGTTAGAGGACAACTGGAATGAAGGCATGAAAGCAGAGAAGAAAAGAGAAAAAGACTTAAAAAGTCAGAGGAAACTCTTAGAGAGCTCTGTGAAAATATGAAGAGAAATAACATCCGCATCATAGGGGTTCCTGAAGAAGAAGAAAAAGAACAACGGATAGAGACTTTGTTCAATCATATCATACCTGAAAACTTCCCTAAATTAATTCAAGAGAAACTCTCATAAATCCAAGAAGCACAAAGGACTCCATTAAAGAGAAACCCAAAGAAACCTACACCAAGACACATCATAATTAAAATACCAAAGCTAAGTGATAAAGAGAAAATATTAAAAGCTACAAGAAAAAAAAAAGTTATCACCTACAAAGGAGCCCCCATAAGGATGATATCTGACTTCTCAACAGAAACACTTGAGGCCAGAAGGGAATGGCAAGAAATATTCAAAATAATGCAGAACAAGAACCTACAACCAAGACTATTTTATCCAGCAAGGCTATCATTTAAAATCAAAGGAGAAATAAAAAGCTTCCCAGACAAAAAACAACTCAAGGAATTCATTACAACCAAACCAATGCTGCAGGAAATATTAAGGGGCCTGGTGTAAACAGATCAAAGTGGGAAAAGAATACAGCAAAAAAAAAAAAAAAAAAAGGAATACACCTTTAAAGAAGAAAATGACAATAAACAACTACATATCAATAATAACCTTAAATGTAAATGGATTAAATGATCCAATTAAAAGACATAGGGTAGCTGCATGGATAAGAAAACAGGACCCATACATATGTTGTCTAAAAGAGACACATCTTCGAACAAAAGACACACATAGATTGAAGGTAAAAGGATGAAAAAAAACATTTCATGCAAACGGAAATGAAAAAAAAGCTGGGGTAGCAATACTTATATCAGACAAATTGGACTTTAAAACAAAGGATATAGTAAGAGATAAAGAAGGCCACTACATAATGATAAAGGGAGTAATCCATAGGAAGATATAACTATTATAAATATCTATGCACCTAATATAGGAGCACCTAAATATATAAAGCAGACTTTGATGGATTTAAATGGCGAGATCAACAGCAATACTATAATAGTAGGAAATTTCAATACCCCACTAACATCACTAGATAGATCCTCAAGAAAGAAAATTAACAAAGAAAGAGCAGACTTATTGGAAACACTAGATCAACTCGATTTAATAGATATCTTCAGATCCTTTCACCCTAAAGCAGAAGAATATACATTCTTTTCAAGTGCTCATGGTACATTCTCAAGGATAGACCATATGTTAGGGAACAAAAGTGCTCTCAACAAATTTAAGAAGACTGAAATTGTTTCAAGCACTTTCTCCGATCACAACGGCATGAAACTAGAAATGAATCACAACAGAAAAGCTAAAAAATTCTCAAACACATGGAAACTAAATAGCAGGGTGTTAAATAATGAATGGATTAAGAATGAGATCAAAGAAGAAATAAAAAGATTCCTAGAAACGAATGACAATGAGCATACAACAACTCAAAATTTATGGGACACAGCAAAAGCAGTGCTGAGACGGAAGTTCATAGCACTACAGGCACACTTTCAGAAGCTAGAAAAAGCTCAAATAAACAACTTAACCCTGCATCTAAAAGAATTAGAAAAAGAACAGCAAGTAAAGCCCAAATGTAGTAGAAGGAAGGAAATAATAAAGATCAGAGCAGAAATAAATGACATAGAGGCTAAAGAAACAATACGGAAGATCAATGAAACTAGGAGCTGGTTCTTTGAAAAGGTAAACAAAATTGATGAACCTTTAACTAGACTCATCAAGAAAAAGAGAGAGAGGACTCAAATAAATAAAATTAGAAATGAGAGAGGAGAAATAACAACTGACATAACAGAAATACAAAATATTATAAGAAAATACTATGAAGAACTGTATGCCAAAAAACTAGACAACCTAGATGAAATGGACAAATTCCTTAAAACATACAATCTTCCAAAAATCAATCTGGAAGAATCAGAAAACCTAAACAGACCGATTACAACAAAGGAGATCGAAACAGTTATCAAAAAACTCCCAACAAAGAAAAGTCCAGGGCCCGATGGATTCACAACAGAATTCTACCAAATATTCAAAGAAGAACTAACTCCTATCCTTCTCAAACTATTTCAAAAAATTCAAGAGGAAGGAAGACTTCCAAGCTCCTTTTATGAGGTGAGCATAATTCTGATTCCAAAACCAGGTAAAGACAACACAAAGAAAGAAAATTATAGGCCAATATCTCTGATGAATACAGATGCTAAAATCTTCAACAAAATATTAGCAAACCGGATCCAACAATATATGGAAAAAATCATACACCACGATCAAGTGGGATTTATTCTGGGGAGGCAAGGATGGTACAATATTTGTAAATCAATCAATGTGATTCATCACATAAACAAAAAGAAGGAGAAAAACCATATGATAATTTCAATAGATGCAGAAAAAGCATTTGATAAAATCCAGCACCCATTCATGATCAAAACTCTCAGCAAAGTGGGAATACAGGGAACATACCTCAACATGATAAAAGCCATCTATGAGAAACCCACAGCCAACATCATACTCAATGGGAAAAAATTAAAAGCAATCCCCTTAAGATCAGGAACAAGGCAGGGGTGCCCCCTTTCACCACTCTTATTTAACATAGTCCTGGAAGTCTTAGCCACAGCTATCAGACAAGAAGAAGAAATAAAAGAAATTCAAGTGGGAAAAAAAGAAATAAAACTATCATTATTTGCAGATGATATGATATTGTATATAGAAAACCCTAAAATCTCAGTCAAAAAGCTACTGGACCTGATAAATGAATTTAGCAAAGTGGCAGGATATAAAATCAATACACAGAAATCAGAGGCATTTTTATATGCCAACAATGAACAGTCAGAAAGAGAAATTAAGGAAACAATCCCCTTCACAATTACAACCAAAAAAATAAAGTACCTAGGAATAAACTTAACCAAGGAGACTAAAGACTTGTACTCAGAAAATTACAAAGCATTGATAAAAGAAATCAAGGAAGATACAAACAAGTGGAAGCATATACCGTGCTCATGGTTAGGAAGAATAAACATCATTAAAATGTCTATATTACCCAAAGCAATCTATAAATTCAATGCAATACTAATTAAAATACCAATGACATACTTCAAAGATATAGAACACATATTCCAAAAATTTATATGGAACCAAAAGAGAACATGAATAGCCTCAGCAATCTTAAAAAAAAAGAATAAAGTGGGAGGTATCACACTTCCTGATATCAAGTTATACTACAAGGCCATTGTACTCAAAACAGCCTGGTACTGGCATAAGAACAGGCATATAGATCAATGGAACAGACCAGAGAACCCAGAAATAAACCCACAGTTCTATGGACAACTGATATTTGACAAAGGAGGCAAGGAAATACAATGGAGTAAAGACAGCCTCTTTAACAAATGGTGTTGGGAAAATTGGACAGCTACCTGCAAAAAAATGAAACTAGATCACCAGCTTACACCACTCACAAAAATAAACTCAAAATGGATAAAAGACTTAAATGTAGGCCGTGAAACCATAAGCATCTTAGAAGAAAACATAGGCAGTAAGTTCTCTGACATCTCTCGGAGCAATATATTTGATGATTTATCTCCATGGGGAAGTGAAATGAAAGACAGGATAAACAAATGGGACTCTATCAAACTAAAAAGCTTTTGCACAGCTAAAGACAACAAGAACAGAATAAAAAGACAAACTACACAATGGGAGAACATATTTGACAATACGTCTGATAAGGGGTTAATAACCAAAATTTATAAAGAACTCATAAATCTCAACACCAGGAAGACAAACAATCCAATCCAAAAATGGGCAAAAGAGATGAATAGACACTTCTCCAAAGAGGACATACAGATGGCCAACAGGCATATAAAAAAATGCTCAACATCACTAATCATTAGAGAAATGCAAATTAAAACCATAAGGAGATATCACCTCACACCAGTCAGAATGGCTCTCATCAACAAAACAACACAGAATAAGTGCTGGCGAGGATGTGGAAAAAAGGGAACCCTCCTGCACTGCTGGTGGGAATGCAGACTGGTGCAGCCACTGTGGAAAACAGTATGAAGATTCCTCAAAAAATTGAAAATTGAACTGCCTTTTGACCCAGCTATCCCACTTTTAGGAATATACCCCAAGGACACCATAGAACGGCTCGAAAAGGAGAAATGCACCCCCATGTTTGTGGCAGCATTGTTCACAATAGCGAAGATCTGGAAACAACCTAAGTGTCCGTCAGAGGATGAGTGGATTAAAAAGCTTTGGTACATATATACTATGGAGTACTACTCAGCCATAAGAAATGATGACATCGGATCCTTTACAATAACATGGATGGACCTTGATAACTTTATACGGAGTGAAATAAGTAAATCAGAAAAAAAAACTAAGAACTACATGAATCCATACATAGAAGGGACATAAAAATGAGACTCAGAGACATGAACAAGAATGTGATGGCAACAGGGGTGGGGGATGAGGGTTGGGGGGAGGGGGGATAGGGTGAAGAAGGAGAGAGGGGTTGGGGGAGGGGAGGGGCACAAAGAAAACCAGATAGAATATGACAGAAGACAATTTAACTTTTGGGGAGAGGTATACAGCACAATCAAATGTCAAAATAATCTAGAGATGTTTTATCTCAACATATGTACCCTGATTTATCAATGTCACTGTATTAAATTTAATAAAAAAAAAAAGAAATTTCAAGGCCTGACAATATTGCTCATCTTCATCAGGAAAAGGTATTTTCAGTCTCATGTTATATATTTTTTTAATTTTTTCTTATTATAAAGGCATCAGTTATCTGCATGGCCAGATAAAGGCATCAGGGTTGGCTGACACATGGCACTGAGGCATCAGCCCTCCCTTTCTGCATCTATGATAGAAATTGTTGTCAATTACAGTGCACCAAGACACAGCCTCAGAATCCTTCTCAACACCATGTTTCAGTGAATCATTGCAATCAAATAATACTCATAATGGAGACTTGCCCCTGGTTCTTTATATGTTTCATGAACTAAACTTGCTGGCCTAATATTCTGCTGATCTCCATATGCATTTGGTATTTTTCTTTCCCCTTCTCCTGGTAACAGAACCCTAGTTTACTTCAAGAAACTGCCGCAAACCAGCATGGCTAGCAATTGTCCAGGTCCTGAGTGAGAATGGTAGAAAATGAAGAAATAGACTCAAAGAGAAAAAGGATGGGAGCAGGAAGTCTCTGCACAGCCTATAGCTTTCAAGAGCCAAAGCAAAGCCCCTGGTCTACTTTATTATATAGTGCAGAGCCATATGCAAATGAGGAAGTCTCTAATACAAAGTCACACATCTGAGAGACAAATGGGAATCTTCATAAGAGTGCACCACCCCCCACCATGGAACAGTCAAAACTGTGGGGAAAAGCTTAGTCTTAGAAAGAATGTTGAATAATTCTTAGTCTTAGAAGGGTGTAGGGAAGATCTTAGTCTTAAAAGGTTGTGGGGAATATCTTAGTCTACAACTAAGCCCTAGGCTATAAGGACTTTGTCAGTTTACAGCCTGTCTCCCACATATTCCCCTTTTTATTTATTTTTTTAATTTAGCTCATGTGCCGAGATTCGCACTTGCCTGATTTCCCAGATTTCAATTCAGAGGCAGATTGAAAAAATACAGAATAAACACAAAATTAGTATAGCCAATGCTAACAGATACCAAAACAAGTGTTTTAATACATTAAAGGGATTAAAGCCTTTTAGATCATTAAGCAAATTCTTATCCAATATAGCAGGATCTATAAGAGTCTTTGCTGTTTTGAATGTCCTTAATATGTTCACCAAGACCATGCTTACACTATCACCCTTCCACATTCCCTGCAGATGCAACTGTAAAGCCAGTAGCCACAGCCACCATCACAGTCTCCTGGCCAGTGCAGGTTTGCATTAGATTTGGACAAATGGTAATGAAGCAATGGAGCCAGAAACTGGTGGGCCATCATCTTTAATCCTAGCTTGCAGCTGGTGGGCAAGTAAAAAACACACTGGACTCCAAAACCCACTCATTTAGTGCTCACAAAGCTACTGACTTACCTGAGTTTCCTAAAATAAAAGGTTTCTAGCTCACTAGCTTTATTCACCTCTGTTCCTCATCTCCTTCTCTCTGTACAATCTGGCTTCTCTTTCAGCATTCCTCAATCTTGGCTGCCTCTTCTCTCCTCCACATGGTCTTTCTCTGCTTTCCTACAGCATGGGCTCCTCCTAGAATGTAATCCCTCTTCTCCCAGAACAACATGATCTCTCTTCCTTTTAAAATCTTTTGGTGCAAAAGCCCTCCCCAACACATATTAACATAATTATGCCCATCTCAAGCAATCACCTGGGCAATGAGCTTCCATGTGGCCAACTCCATCTTTAACAAAGTGAACATAATATATTTTATCTGCCCAATAGCAACCCAATCCCACTTTAGTGTCATTAAAAACTGTCACAAGCAGTGGTGCAGTGAAAAAGGTGTCGGACTGGGATGCAGAGGACCCAGGTTTGAGACCCTGAGGTCACCAGCTTGAGCACGGGCTCATCTGGTTTGAGCAAAAGCCCACCAGCTTGAACCCAAGGTCATTAGCTCCAATAAGGGGCTACTCGGTCTGCTGAAGGCCCATGGTCAAGGCACATATGAAAAAGCAATCAATGAACAACTAAGGTGTTACAACGTGCAATGAAAAACTAATGATTGATGCTTCTCATTTCTCTCTGTTTCTGTTTGTTTGTCCCTGTCTATCCCTCTCTTTGACTCACTCTCTGTCTCTGTGAAAAAGAAAAAGAAAAGAAAAAAAATGTCACAAGGAACAGGAGTCACACACATCCAAGAAAAGTCTGCATGGCACTGGAACTGTTGTCACATTTCCACACTCTGCAGCTAGCTTCCAAGTCCCATGATCACTGCTTCCAGTATATTAAGATTTTGTCTTAAGCTTAATATCAATTCTGGGCTTCTGGCGATGATTCAGGTAGACTGCAAGGGCCATTTGTAAGCATATGTGGAGACAGAGCTTTTGTTTTCTTCAACCTGGAGAAATGAAACCAGGAAACGTTTTTCTGGAGTTTTGCATCATTGGGGTTGATGAGGAAAACTTTGGGATTCACTATGCTGGGTGGTAGAGGTAAATTTGTAACAGTAGTGGGCAAATCTGGCTGGCCAAGAGTTGTAACAAGGCCAGTTTTGAGGATGGGAGGTGAAAGGAGAGAAAGGCTTTGAATTTGGAGAGTAGGTCTTGGCCTAAAATAGGGTTGGGCCACCAAGGTAGGAAGAGAAAAGGAGTGTGTAAAGGAGACACCATGTATAAGATAAGGCAGTGGATCCTGGCAAGTGATGAGAAAAATTAGACCATCAACACCCACAACAGAAATCTCTGAGGGATGAGAAGGACCTGAATATTCAGGCAAGGCAGAGTAAGTGGTTTTTGTGTGTATCAGAAATGAGATTGGCTTACCTACTACTTGGATGATCACCCTAGGCCAGGTGTGGCCAACAGGTTTTGCTCCCAGGCCAGATTATAAAGAAAACTTTTTTTCAGAAGCCAGACAAAATATATATTAAAGTTAAATAATGTTAAATACAAAAGCAATTCATTTAACTAAACAAAATTTTATTATGTAGTTTATGAATAAATGTGAGTGAAAAAAATTTTAATATACATTATTTTAATAATAATATAATTATATACTTTATAAATATCCAAAATGTATCACAATCAATTAAAACAATATTTAATTAATAGAATGAGTTTGAAGGGGTTATATTGCAAATAAGACAATTATTTTATTTTACAAACAGCGTGCACACATTTCAAGTTATCAACTGCAGCTATTGTCTATGCCACAATGCCACTTGATTCAGCACACTTAACCACAAAAATAATGAATTGTTTGACCTTGGGTGTGCACTGGCAAACTCCGCCTAAAAGAATGTGGGTTTTACATTACTGCTAAACATCAAACAGTTCATATCAAGTACAAATGAGTACAAAAGTTGTAAATCTTTATAATGGAAATTTTCTAAAAAATAAAAAAGTATCAGAAATCAATTTGACCGATTTTTGGAAGTTAACTCTAGATTAGTCACATGTGGAATTCTTTTCGGTGTATCACTATCTTCCTAAATATCTTGATTTCCAATAATCAAAGATGCTTCTGCTTCTGAGTAGCTGAGATTTTTTTAAATTAAATTTAATGCAGTGACATTGATAAATCAGGGTACATATATTGAGAGAAAACATCTCCATATTATTTTGATATTTGATTGTGCTGTATACTCCTCCCCCAAAGTCAAATTGTCCTCTGTCACCTTCTATCTGGTTTTCTTTGTGCCCCTCCCCTCCCCCATCCCCTCTCTCCTTCCTCGCCCCACCCCCCCACCCCCGTTGCCATCACATTCTTGTTCATGTCTCTGAGTCTCATTTTTATGTCCCATCTATAAATGGATTCATATAGTACTGAGTTTTTTCTGATTTACTTATTTCACTCTGTATAATGTTTTCAAGGTCCATCCATGTTATTGTAAATGATCCAATGTCATCATTTCTTATGCCTGAGTAGTATTCCATAGTATATATGTACCAAAGCTTTTTAATCCACTTGTCCTCTGACGGACACTTGGGCTGTTTCCAGATCTTCACTATTGTGAACAATGCTGCCACAAACATGGGGGTGCATTTCTCCTTTTGTAAATCAGTCAATGTGATCCATCACATAAACAAAAAGAAGGAGAAAAGCTATATAATAATTTCAATAGATGCAGATAAAGCATATGATAAAATCCAGCACCCATTCATGATCAAAACTCTCAGCAAAGTGGGAATACAGGGAACATACTTCAACATGATAAAAGCCATCTATGACAAACCCACAGCCAACATCATACTCAATGGGAAAAAATTATAAACAATCCTCTTAAGATCAGGAACAAGGCAGGGGTGCCCCCTCTCACCACTCTTATTTAACATAGTCCTAGAAGTCCTAGCCACAGCAATCAGAAAACAAGAAATAAAAGGCATTCAAGTTGGAAAAGAAGAAGTAAAACTATCATTATTTGCAGATGATATGATATTGTATATAGAAAACCCTAAGTCTCAGTCAAAAAGCTACTGGACCTGATAAATGAATTCAGCAAAGTGGCAGGATATAAAATCAATACTCAGAAATCAGAGGCATTTTTATACATCAACAATGAACAGTCAGAAAGAGAAATTAAGGAAACAATCCCCTTCACTATTACAACCAAAAAATAAAGTACCTAGGAGTAAACTTAACCAAGGAGACTAAAGACTTGTACTTGGAAAATTACAAAGCATTGATAAAAGAAATCAAGGAAGATACAAACAAGTGGAAGCATATACCATGCTCTTGGTTAGGAAGAATAAACATCATTAACATGTCTATATCACCCAAAACAATCTAGAAATTCAATGCAATACCAATTAAAATACCAAAATGAGTAGCTGAGATTTTAAAGTAGATGAGACTGTTAAAAAATTAATTGTGGGTTGCATAAACTCATTATGCTGGCCAGATCCAGCCCATGGCATGTTGGCCATGCCTGCCCTAGGCTCATCAATGATGTTGTGAGATGAAGTCAAAGGCCCTGGAAACCTTCTGTCTTCAGTGGTGAGTCCTAGCAGGCTAGGCAAGATTTAACATTCAGAAGTGGTTGGGTTAGAGCTAGAAGAGACTGAACCCTCCCTTGGAGGAGTGAGGGGGCAGTCTGCCTTCCAGTGTCCCTTTTTCCCACAGTGAGGATATGGCCCTGGTAGGTGCTGAGGGACCAGACAGGCTTTTGCCCAATGACCTTCCTTTTTACACTTGAATCAGGGCCCTACTGAAGTCTTATGAGGCCCCTTAGGGGCATTGGAGCCTTTAAAGGTGGCTGCCAAGAGCTGGCATTTTGCCTGATCTCTTTGGGCTCTGTCTGCCTTCTCCTGTTCCTCTCAGTTATGCTCAGGAGATCTCGTTGAGGGGTTTGAGGGTCCTCCTCTGCCTTTTTAAGCTTTTTCCTTATAATGGGGCTGATTGGAATAAGACAAAGGGACAAACTAATTTGCTGGACGAGGAGATTTGGAGTGTGCTAAGATGATTTACGAGATGGAAACAGGTTTGACAGAGAGAGGGGTGAGCACAGAGTAAAATAAGTCTTATACAATTGCTCTTGTGGAGTAAGTCTCTCCTCCTGGCACATGGTGCCTCACCAAACATTCAGGAACCCACCTAGGAGACTAAGCAGTCCTAGGAAACACACACACATATCTTTGGCCCCATAAGAGAACAGGGTCTGGCCCTTGCCAGATTCCTGTGAGCGAGTTCTTTTATCACACTTCAGGGAAGGCTTTCCTTGCTGGATTTCAGAGTCTCTAAGCCACTGATTGGCCCTGTCCATTAGCATTCAAAAATTTTTAAAGTAAAAAATCACAATAAAGAAGAGTTGTAGGAGTTTCGGGGTATGACTCCCCCTTTTTTATTTTTTTCTAATTGACTTTTAAGTTTTGATGCTCATTTCTAAATCTGATTAATTCTAATACCTGAGTTGCTATTTTGCTTTCATCTCAGAGAACAAAGAACATACTTTTGTAGACTGCAAGTGGCAAAAAGCCTTTGTAAATTTGAGGCTTAGCAAAGGCTAAATTTTCCCCCCTCCACCTCCATATTGGCTATGATGCTGAGTATTTGCACCCACTTCACTTGCTTGCTTAAGTTGCTGGAAGCAAGTTACATGCCTTTCCTCTTACTCTTGGTTTGTTCAGTTGTTGGTTGATTTCACTTATGCATGGTAGGAGGATTCCTGTTTATGCCTTGGGAGAGTTCCTCTTTTAGCCTCAGATGTGTAACTTTATATTAAGGACTTCCTTTATTTGCATATGGCTATATAATAAAGCAAACTGGGGCTATAGGGCACTCGGATATTGCCATCAGCATTGAAGAGGCCTCCTGATCCCATCCTTTTTTCTTTCTTTCAAATATTTTATTTACTCATTTTAGAGAAGCGAGAGAGAAGAAAGAGAGGAGAGGGAGGTGCAGGAAGCATCAACTTCCATATGTGCCTTGAGCAGGCAAGCCCAGGGTTTTGAACCAGCAGCCTCAGGATTCTGGGTTGACCCTTTATCCACTGCCCCACCACAGGCCAGACCCCATCCTTTTTTCTTAATGAATCTGTTTTCTTAATTACTCACCGTTCTCACTCAAGACCCAGAATTACAAGCTGCACTGGTTTGTGGCAAGTGGCACCTGAACAGGGATTTGAGTACAAGAAAACTAAGCTGGGCCTGGCCGGTTGGCTCAGTGGTAGAGCGTCGGCCTAGTGTGCAGGAGTCCCGGGTTTGATTCCCAGCCAGGGCACACAGGAGAAGCGCCCATCTGCTTCTCCACCCCTCCCCCTCTCCTTCCTCTCTGTCTCTCTCTTCTCCTCTCACAGCCAAGGCTCCATTGGAGCAAAGATGGCCTCAGCACTGGGGATGGCTCTGTGGCCTCTGCCTCAGGTGCTAGAATGGCTCTGGTTGCAATAGAGCAACGTCCCAGATGGGCAGAGCATCACCCCCTGGAGGGCATGCTGGGTGGATCCCTGTCGGGCGCATGCGGGAGTCTGTCTGACTGCCTCCTTGTTTCCAACTTCAGAAAAATACAAAAAAGAAAACTAAACTGAAGGCGGGTGATGGAATTCCCCAAGTGTGCACAGTGAGTAAAGAAAGTTTGTGAGAAAAGTATAGTCAGGAGTAAAAAATTATGAGACAATTAGGGTCAAAAGACCTTTTTGTAAGAATAATTATACAGCTAGAAAGCTGTATGCCCCTGGTTCCTGGAGGGGGGAATGGTTATTTCTGCTACAGGGGAGCAAGTAGGTAAAGTTCTGAGAAGGCAGTGGTGTGAGGAGACTATGGCAGGAGGAATAAAAGTGGCAGTCTCTTTGGCAGTTGATGCTGTGCTTTGTGATTTGGGGGCCAAGGAACATAGGACAGTGTGACTGCCTCTGGTTCGCTCCAGTTGCTTAGTCTGCCACTCAGCTGAAGTTGAGGCAGGGGAGAAATCTCAGCATAGTCAACCTGAACTGCCAGTTACAGCAACTATAGAATTTGAGAATGGATAGGAGACTCAGGTATTAGGAATGTTACAGCTTTTCCTGTTATGGTCTGATTTTTTTTAATGTTTTAACTACAATCTTCTGAACTATCATTTTGTTTTTTTCTTATTCTTTGCCTAGAAAGAGGGTGAGGCTATGCCTGTTTGGATGTTGCTAAACAAAAATCTCATACGGCCATCTTGAGATATTTTGAGAGAGATTTCTGTTTGGTATTTATTTTTATTAAAATAGCGTATGTAAGATCAAGCAGGCCATGTTCTAATCTTTATAATCCTGGGTTTGACTATTGATTTGTGTGATTGTATGTGATTGTCTTTGTTTAATGTCTAAATGTGTCTATTTTTGAGACCTGAATTGAGTTTTTGCATGCAAAAATTGGAAATGCCAGCTCTAATATTGAAAAAATAGTGCTTTTAGAACTTGTAAAAAGTGCTCATTTAAATTTAATTAGAATAGAATATAAATCCTTAAGATTTACCTATTTGGTTAGTGCATTGTGAGGTGTGTTCAGAGTTAGGAGCCAAATAGCACTTTAAGTATTAGGATTAATCAAAGTTATATGTTATACTTGTGTTTTTGTGCATAAATTATCTTGTTTAAGTGTAAGGTTATACTCAGGTAGACAAAACAAAGGAATTGAGCAAAATTAAGCAGGGCCCTAATAAGTTATTTTAAGAATTTGTCTCAAGATGCTTCAGGCAGTTAGAAAAATAGTATAAGAATGATAATTCTGCTTCTTGGGCTAAACCTTGCAAAAGGGACCCCAAGAGAATTGAGGATTTGGCTCCACTGATGCTGCTTATCAGATTAAAAAAATAGGTCAGGAATGCCCTGAAATGGAACAAAAAATACAAGGGCATAAATTTAAAGAACTATTAGATACCAGAGCTGATGTATCTGTTGTTGCTAAGCTACATTGGCCTTTTCCTGGCCCACTAATGCAGCAGCCACATAATTACATGGTATAGGGCAGAGTAAATTCCCTCAACAATGCTCTAGTTTTTTACAATGGGAAGATAAAAAAGTTCATTTTGGACTTTTTCAGCCTTATGTGCTTCCTGGATTGCCAGTTAATTTGTGTGGTAGAGATGTTTTTGAAAAATATGGGAGCATTGCTTGTCAGTCCTAATAATTTAGTCAGTGTTCAAATGCTTGATCAGGGATTTTTGCCCTTTAAGGTACTAGGAAAAAAACAGCAGGGAATTCCCACCCCCATGGATGTGGCACCCAATACCAGTAGGTGTGGATTAGAATATCAAAATTTAACATAGGGGGTCTCCTGCTAGCCCAATAATGCATTGTGCAGACCCAATTACTTGGAAATCAGATAATCCTGTATGGGTAAACCAATGGCCCCTTTCTCAGGAGAAATTTAAGGCAGCTGCTCAATTGCTGCAAGAGCAGTTACAGCTTGGGCACATTGAATCTTCTAATAGCCCATGGAATACGCCTATATTTGTCATTAAAAATAAATCAGAAAACTGGAGACTATTACAAGATTTGAGAGCAATAAACAAGACTATGGAAATTATGGGTCTTCTCCAGCTAGGACTCCCTTTTCCTACTGCCATTCCATAAAATTTTCACCTTGTAATTATTGACTTGAAGGATTGCTCTTGCTTTTTTACTATTCTTTAAGTCCTCATGATTGAAAGAATTTTTGTATTCAGTGTTTCTTAATTTCCAGGCTTCAATGGAGCGATATCAGTGGAGAGTTTTGCCTCAAGGTATGGCTAACATTCCTACCTTGTGCCAAAAATATGTTGCTCAAGCTAGCTCTCCAGTACAAAGGCAGCACCCTAAGGCATACATAATTCATTATATGAATGATATTCTTATTGCTTATCCAGATAATGACACTGTGTTGACCATTTTGCAACAACTAGAATATTCTTTGAAAGAATCAGGACTTTATATAGCTCCTGAAAAGGTATAACAATCTTTACCTTTCTCTTATTTAGGACAAATTATTGAGGGACAACAAATTCATCCACAGTAATTAGAAATCAGGACAGATCATTTGCAAACTTTAAATGATTTCTAAAAATTATTAGGAGATATTAATTGGTTTAGACCTTCCTTGATATTAACTACCAGGGAACTGAAGTCATTTTTTATATTCTTAGAGGTTTGGCTGAACCAGCTTCTCCTTGGCTACTTACAGCTGTAGGACAACAAGTTTTAAAGCTTGTAGAAAAGGCCTTGCAACAAGCACAACTAAAATGCATAAATCCTGAAGAATCAATTGCCTTACTAATTTGTTTCTCAAGTTATACTCCAATGGGACTAGTGTGGCAAGCTTTAGGTCCTATTGAATGGATTTATTTAGCTGTTACTCCTAAGAAAGTTTTATCTCCATATTAGATCTTGTCACCTCTTTGATTATCAAGGGGCATAGGTGATTCTTACAGCTTATAGGTTTTGAGCCTCAGATTATTGTTGTTCCTTTTTCAAAGGATCGACAACAATGGCTCTGGGAAACTTCCACTAAATGGCAAATTACTTTTGCAAATTTTACAGGTCAAATTGATTCTCAATACCCAGCTGATCACATTAAAATCAGCTCAAAGAGTAGAACTACATGCCATTATCATGACTTTTCAGCATTTGCCATGTTCCTCCTTTAATCTGTATACAGACAGCATATATATACTTATGGTTGTTTCCACTATAGAGACTGTTGTCTTAGGGACAACTGCTGATGAGGAACTATTTCAGCAATTTCTCCTTCTTCAAAAACTTGTACATCAACATAGAGCTCCATGTTTTATAGGACATAGTCAAGCTCACTCTATGCTCCCTGGAGCTTTAGCACAAGGGAATGCCCTTGTTGGTCAAGCTACTCAAAAGAACATAATTGGAACATCATGACAGATTAAGCAATTCAGTTTCATACTATGCATCACCAGAATGCTGCAGCCCTGCGTAAACAGTTTCAACTTTCTTGGGAAGCAGCATGGCAGATTGTCAAATCCTGTCCAAGGTGTCCTATACTACAATCTGTCCCTTCATTTGGAGTTAACCCTCGAGGACTCCTACCAGGACAACTTTGGCAAATGAATGTTACTCATATACCTTCATTTGGCAAACAATCCTTTGTCCATGTTACAGTGGATACTTATTCTGGATTTATAGTACCCTCTGCCAGAACAGGAGAGGCAGCTAAGCATGTTATTGTATGTATTTTATATTATTGGAATTCCTAAACTGATTAAAACTGACAATACTTCTACATATGTAGGAAAAGCATTTACTATATTTTGTAAACCTTTTGAATTATGGGTATTTCTTACAATCTTTAAAATCAAGGTATTATTAAAGTGTACCAGCAAATATTTAAGGTCAATTTTAAAAAAATATAAAAGAGGGAGACATGTCCTGGAATTATGCTTTTTACTTTAAAAAATTTCTTTTGAATGCTGATGTACAGGAGATGCAAAACCTCTTTCTTCTGCAAACTTCTACCCTCTTTTATTTGATTTAGCTAATAATGCTGTTTTGACTTTTTCCAAATAGCTCCAGATATATGGAAAAAGTTTATTTAGGTGGATGGGGACCATCAAACCCCTCAGCAAGATCTTCTGAGCATGGCTTTTAAGGTCTATAATGACCAAGAGGCAGAAAAAGCCCAAAAGAAGGGGCCTCATAGGACTCCATCTGGGCTCTGCTTCAATAGTGGAAAGGAATGTCATTGAGCTAAAGTCTTCCAGGCTTATATGCTTTTTGCTGTGGGGAAAAAAGAGACTAGAAGATAAGCTGCCCCCTCGCTCCTCAAAGGAAGGGTTCAGTCTCTTCCAGCCCTGCTCCAGCCATCTGTGACCCGACTTTGCCCAGCCTTCTCAGACTTGCCACTGAAGGCTAAAGGTGCCCAGAGCCATCAGCCCCATCTCATGTCTCTATGGATGAACCTAGGGTATTCCTTCCAAGTAGCAGGTAAATTGATCTCACTTCTTATGGACACAAGGGCCACTTACTATGTCTTGCCTGAATATTTGGGTTTTTATTCATTCCTCGAGGATCTCTGTCGTGGGTGTTGATAATCTTATTTTCTGTGCTTTGTTTAATATATAGTGTTTCCCTTATTCCTTCTGCCTCAATGCCCTATTTATATTTTAGGCTGGGACCTACTCCTAATTTAGAGCTCTTTTTCTCCATTTTGCCAACTTCTGTTACGAATTTACCTCTGCCACCCAGTTTAGTGTATCCCAAGGTTCTCCTCACCACCCCACAGCTATAAAGCTCCAGGGAAAAGCCCCCTGGTTTCTTCTCTCTCATTTTGAAGAAAATGGAAGCTCCATCTCCACACATGCTTCAGATGGCTTTTCCAGTCTACATGAATTGTTGTCAGCTAGAAGCAGTGGTCTTTGGGACTTGGATGCAAGCTGCAAAGTGTAGAAATGTGACAATTCCAGTGCCATGTGGACTTTTCCTAGATGTGTTTTCTTGACTCCTGCTCCTTGTGAGAGATTTTAATGAACTGAACTGGGGTTGGGTTGCATCTGCAGGGATGTGGAATAATGATGATGCCAACATGGACTTGGTAAAATTACATTAACATATTAAGGACACTTAAAACAGCAAAGACTCTTTTATAGATCCTGTTATATTGGTTAAGAATTTGCCTAAAGGCTTTAATTTCTGTAATGTATTAGAAAACTTATTTGGGTATCTGTTAGCATTGGCTATACTAATTTTGTGTTTATTCTGTATTTTTTTCAGTCTGACTCCAAATTAGAATCTAGGAAACTAGAAAATTAGATGAGTGCAGATCTCAGCACAAAAATTAAAAATAAAAAAGGAAAGGGGGGTATGTTGTAGACTGCAAGTGGAAAAAGCCTTTGTAAATTAGAGATTTAGCAAAAGGCTAAGTTGTCCCTCCTCCACCTCCATATTGGCTATGATGCTGAGTATTTTCACCCACTTCACTTGCTTTCTTAAGTTGCTGGAAGCAAGTTACATGCCCTTCCTCTTACTCTCTGTTTGATTCAGATGTTGGTTGATTTTGCTTATGCATGGTAGGGGGATTCTTGTTTATGCCTTGGGAGAGTTTCTATTTTAGCCTCAGATGTGTAATTTTGTATCAAGGACTTCTTTGATTTGCATATGGCTATATAATAAAGCAAACTGGGGCTATGGGGCAACTCAGATATTGCCATCAGCATTGAAGAGGCCTCCAGATCCCATCCTTTTTTCTTAATGAGTCTGTTTTCTTAATTCCTCACCATTCTCACTCAAGACCCAGAATTATGAGCTATGTTGATCCGTGGCAACATACCTTACAAAGCACCAACTAAATTAGTAAGTCTTCAGGATCTACATTCTCTTCTATTTAAATTTAAATGAGTGTTTCTTACATGTTCCAATTTTAAAGCAAAAATGTTATGAAACTATTTTATTTTATCAATATAGGAGCCAGCATTTCTAATCTTTTGAATGCAAAAAACTTAATTTAAGCCTTAAAAATCACATTTTAAACAACATCAGAATAAAATGAAACAGAAACTAGAATCAGACAAACTAGAGAGTAACCTGGGATTTCAGAGCACAACCAAACTAAAAGATGCCCGCCTGATCTCAGGGCATTTTCTGACAGAGGGACTGAAGGATAGGACTAAACAAAATCTCCCCAAGAAAATTTGGTCGTGTCAGCTACATGGGAAATTTT
The DNA here is from genome assembly GCF_036850765.1 of Saccopteryx bilineata. Classification (NCBI taxonomy): domain Eukaryota; kingdom Metazoa; phylum Chordata; class Mammalia; order Chiroptera; family Emballonuridae; genus Saccopteryx; species Saccopteryx bilineata. The sequence continues at coordinate 122,180,729 of NC_089494.1, forward strand.
GTAGTAGATCCACCAGGGGTTTCCTGTCTAAATTTCCAGACAAAGAATAGGAAAGAAACAAAATAATCGTTCAGAGGATTGTTTCTAAAACATTAAAGAAAATCAGACAATAACAGGAAAAGCTGTAACTTTAATAGCTGAGTCTCCTAACCATTCTCAAATTCCATAGTTGCTGTAACTAGCAGCTCAGAAAGACCATGACAAGAGTAGCAGACAAAGCACCTGGAGAGAACTAGGAGCAGCCACACTGTCCTACATTCCTTAGCCCCCAAGCCGCCAAGTACAGGATCATTTGCCATAGTGTCCTCACACCACTGCCTTTTCAGAACTTTACCTATTTGCTCCCCTGTAGCAGAATTAACCTTTCCCTCCTCTGTGAACCAGGGACATACATCTTGAATATATTGTAAAAAGCATTCTAGCTGCATAACTCTTCTTACAAAAAGGCCCCTTACTTTTTACCATAACTGTTTCATAATTTATTACACCTGACTATACTTTCCCCAAAAACTTTACTTAGTGCACACTTGGGACTTTTTACCATAACTGTTTCATAATTTATTATACCTGACTATACTTTCCCCCAAAACTTTACTTACAGTGCACACTTGGGGAGTTTTATCACCTGCCTTTAGTTTCATTTTCTCTTCCTCAGGTCCCTGTTTGGGTGCCACTTGCTGCAGACCAGAGTGTCTAGTAATTGTCCAGGTCCTGAGTGATAATGGCGCAGAAAGAAAAAGAGAAAAAGAATAAGATCAGGAGGTCTCTGCAATGTCTTTAGCTTGTCAGAGCCAAAGCAAAGCCCCCAGTCTGCTTTATTATATAGTGAAAATGAGGAATTCTCTGATACAAAGCCACTTATCTGAGGCATAATGAGATTTTTCATAAGAGTGCACCACCCCACATCATGCAACAGTCAAGGCTGTGGGGAAAAGCTTAGTTTTAAAAAGGGTGTTAAATAGGTTTTAGTCTTAGAAGAATGTGGGGGAGAGCTTAGTCTTTTTTTATTTTTAGAGAGAAAAGAGAGACAGAGAGAGAGAGAGAAGGGGGGAGGAGCAGGAAGCATCGACTCCCACACGTGCCTTGACCAGGTAAACCTAGGGTTTTGAACTGGTGACCTCAGCATTCTCAGGTCAATAGTTTATTCTCTGCACCACCACAGGTCAGGTAAGAGCTTAGTCTTAAACTAAGCCCTAAACTATAAGGACTTTATCAGTTTACAGCCTGTCTTCCACATCTATCCACCTTCAACACCTCCAAATTTAATGGTCCAAGTGCAATAATTCCAACCTTGCTTTTAGATGTGTGCATATGAGCTAGGTCCAGCCAATCAGAACATAGCCACAGAGCTTAGACTAGAGATGTTCATGGGCTCTAACCGGGTACAAAAAAAAAACATAATCTCAGAAGCTCAACCAGAACTTCCAGGAAAAGGAAGTTTATTCCACTTCTGGACCCAAGCTTGTAAATTGTAAGCCTGAAGCTGCAGGGAAAAATCCTGCCTGAGGGTGATACCTAGTCAGAGATCATCAGAGATGAGTGTCAGAGGGCATATGAGTCTCTGCATTGTGACATCATTTAATTCTCTGTCTTCTAATGTTTTAAACCTAGATCTACCTCTGTACCTTTTAGTTTTATGAGGCAATAAAATATCTTTTTAAAAAGCAACTCTCCACTATCCTCTCTCTAAAGAGAGAGGGAAATTCCCACTAGAGCACTTCTCAGTTGCTTCAGCATCTAGATGGCCCTGGCCAGGAGTGGGGAGACACTAGCTGTGTGACTCTGGGAAGGTCCCTGCACCTCTCTAAGCCTCAATCTGACAGCAGTTAACTACCTCTTTCCTGCTTTCTCACTGTGGACCTGCTTGAGTTTTGTTTCTGCTGGTTTTCTTCAGTGATAGTGGACTCCAGCAGGAGTAAGGTTATATAACATTGGCAGGACCCACCCTAATTGAGGCAAGTCAAGAAATGTTTTTGAGAAGCCAGTTTTATGTACTCTCTACACCCAGAAATTTGGAGCCCAGCTTACCCACAGTGCTCTCAGAGGACATAGTCATCAAAGGACAGTCACAGAGACGAGACTCTATGGAGGGACACCTCTCTTATGGTGCCTCAGAGCCACCTAGTGGTGCCAATCCTGGGCACAACCACACCTTCCAGGATAGGCAAGCACTGTGGTTTTGATTTTTCAACTCAACCTCCACAGACACCAGGAGGAAAAGCATGCCCAGAGCTTGACCACTATCCAAGGCACAGATCAGAGCCACTCGCTTCAGCCTACTACTTGGACAACACCCCATTCTCCTGGAGACCATGATTTTGTCCTTCCCTGTCTCTTTTATTATCTGCCCTATTTCCACCTTTAATGAAATCTTCCTGCCTAACCTTGTGGCTTCCAGTATCCATAATTTAGATTCTCCCCCTGATTCTGAGACTGTAGGGTTTTGGCTCAGCTGTGAGATCACCTTCTTTGGTGGAAAACTCTCACTGACCTTATTCTAGTTACTAAGGATCTGACACAACTCTACAATTTTAAAATTCATTTTGGGATTTATAATTTCTGCATATGAAGGTAGATTTGGATTTCCCTGGACATCAGGTCTCCTTGTAGCCATAGCTGATTTTTTTTCTGATGAATTAATTAGAATCTTTAGTTTTATATTATTATAGAAGCCATAAAAATGCCAACATCCTCCCTGTTTTTGCAACATTGAGAGTTAAAATATTAATCAGAAAAAATCTGTATACATTATTCATAATTCAGACAATCTGGGCATGGATGCCAAGAAAATATGAATATTTTACATATGAAATCCTTATTCTTTTCCAGAGAGCTCACAGTTCAGCCATTATACCAAAGGGAACATTTAAGCTCATTTCTTGGCATGTGCCAAGATGAAAGAGTGCAATTTAGCCCCCACTGTTAATAACAGATGCCCCCCACTGGGCACTTTGTCAAAAACTCATCACAAACATGTGTCCCATTCACTCCTTGGCTTCAGCAACTCTCCTGGATTTTATTAAACACATTTAATGCCCAAGAGAAAACACATCAGAGAAAAAAAAGACTTAGTGTTTCTGTAAACAAAACAACTCTAGCAATTCCCCATAGAGAATTGTTTCCTCACCAGTTATTCCAGGCATCATTGGAAATGTATTAATATTGAGGAACTGGTTTCCACCAGTATCTAGGGAGCTGACTCTACTGTATTTCTGTTCTCGGAAAATATTTCTAGTGACGTAAGGCTGGTGTCCAATCCAAGGTATGTTCTCCATCTCCTCTCTATTCTCTCAAATAGCTAGCTTACAAAAACCCTTCTTCTTTCCTCTGTCATTATGTCACCACCTTCTCACAAGCCTGCAAGTATGTCCTTTACTGAGTTATTGGAACTGGGTGTTGTCTGCTGGCACTTGTCACAACCTAAGTTCTCCCATAGGGCACAGGGACAGAAGGCCAAGGGCCATATTCCCCAGACTCTTTGCCAGCATGTTTCTTTTTTCAAACCTTGCATTGAGAAGCACTCACAACAGATTTGGAAGACAGAGATAAGCAGAACCATCGCTGCTCCAGCTGTGGGATGGCACAAGATGTTTGACAAGCAGCAAACAGGGGTTCTGCCACAGCTGTTAGAGCCTCTCCTATAAATCACATCTTTGGGTGGGGACCAGCTGAGATCACCACCAGCTATTTGTGCCCATCTCCCTAGAAATTGTGGAGTTCTAACTGCAGTCCATGCTTCTGGAGGCAATGCAAGGTGGTGAGAATGAATGCAACGTGAGAGCACCTATTGCCTTGTAAGTGAAATGCCTAGATGAGGACATTACAGAATGTTTCTACAGGAAGGCTGACCTCTCCAGAGGGGAGATGGAAGGCTTTTTCTGCTGAGCAGGCTTCTGCAAAGTAGAGGTTTGAAATGTCAGCTTCATCAGAATTCATACCAAAACCCTCATACTGATTCTCAGGCCCTGCTCTTCTCAGTCAGTGCACTAACTTTTATATTTAAAAAGTGGTGAGACTATAATGTCTACTGGGGCTATAATACTAAACTTATAGGATCAAACCACACCTAGAAGTAGAAACAGTTGCAGGTATAAATCAGCACAAATTTGTGAGCTGTAACCAACAGTTGGGCTAGCTGGGTGAAGGCTTGAAGTTAGATCAGAGAAGTGGTGGCTAGGAGTCCTGAGGAAGAAAGAAGTAGGGTGATGGACCTGTCAGTGAGCAAGGTGTATGACTCTCTACCAAAGGGCACTGACTGCAAACGTTAGTCTCAGTAACAGCAAAGGAGTCAATTCATTCTATACAAGTTGGCCTCTTTCCCTTTCTACCCCAGAGCCTGTTCAATGGGCTCCAGGCAGTGTGGCCAGGACATACATGGAAGTTATGCAGCAGTTCCACAGTATGGATCTCTGCTGGCTGCTATGATCACCAAATGCCCCAACTGCCAAAATCAGAGATGGGAGACTGTGCTCACAGTATGACACCATCCCTAGAGTACCAGCCAACACCTGGTGGCTGTTAAATTATATTCTAATGAAAAGTCAGCTCTTGTCCTCACTAGAATAGTCTTAGAAAATTAGATTGAACAGGGTGACATTGATCAATAAGAGTACATAGGTTTCAGGTAAACATTTCTATAGCATTTGAACTGTTGATTGTGTTGTGTACCCATCACCCAAAGTGAAATCAGTGGTTTATTGAACTTTGACTTGTGATGGAAACTGGGTCATTTTCAGCTAGCTCCTCCTTCCATATAACCAACAAGCAAAAAAGAGGATTACTGTAGCAACTTGAATGATACTCCTGATTTCCATGGCTGCTGTTAAACAATGAGGGCAGAGAAGAACGAATCAAGAATATGGAGTTATCCTCTGGGGAGCCATGTGGCAAAGTCATGCCAACTGGCAAAAGTTATCAAAGAACCACAACAACCCATTGCAATCATCACCACCACCAGAGTACAAACTCTTCAAAGTAAAGATTCAAATTATCTTGCCAAGTAAAAAAAAACAACAAAAACAAACAAACAAACTAAAAAACAAAACAAACTATGATCAGATAAAGAGTTATCTAAGGACAGACAAAAGTACAAAGGGAATTTAGAATGGATAGTAAAAAAAATTACAAATGCTTAAGATAGCCTTAGGATAGCCAGCTGCATGAATGGGGGATGGTTTTTATTTAGATATTTGTATATATTAAGCATTTTTCCACCTACTATTTCTTTATTGTTTTATATAAGTTATGATATTTCCTTAGCCTTATAATTTAGTGCTTAATATAAGATATGAGAGGGGAATTGCAATTCCTATAACAGGGCCATGAACTTCTCTCACAGTCACATCCTGTGACTACTATGACTTTGTTTCCCTTATTTCATCGAGAGAATGAGAATACTGTTGTTCTAAAAGACATAGTCATATTGGTAAGAGGTAGAAGCATGTTATGTCCTTTATTATTGTTCTTTGGGAGTTTAAACATGAAGAAAGATATGTTAATGAACACTCAGGACACAGGGGGTGATCTGTGCTAGATGTCAGTGACAGCACTCAGCACTGTCCTGCCCTCTTAACCTTCACCCGGTAGAGCAAAGGCTAGACATCTGAGAAGCACATTTCCAACAACTCTCTTTCAATGTAGTCCCCATTAAGACTGCCATGGAGGGTGCCTTCACAACACTGGGAAGGCAAAATAATAATAAAAAGTAAATAAGTGGTCTTTGATTATTGACAGACATGAGATTTTTGTCATCAGCCCAGAACCTGACTTCCTTACCTCTGGCATTTAGATAAAACTTAGAAAATACTCTTTTGACTAGATAGATGAATTAATAAATAACTAGGTAAATATATTTTAAAAATGGATGAATGCAATGATGGATAGATAAATGATGGGTAGTAGGTGGATGGATGATTGTGTGGGTGGTTGAGTGGGTGGATGGATGAAAAGATACATGGATGAATAATGGATGAGCATGTGAATACATAGATAATGAATAAATAAATGAGTAGATGATGGATGGGTGGACAGATAAAGAGACATCTGAAAGAAAAATACATAAATAGAAAAAATTTAATGTGTAAAGAATTTTTTTAAAAAAGCACAATGATTAATTGGTAGATAATTTTGGTTTTGTTTTAAAGATAAATGAAAGAGCATCTAAAATGAAAAAAGAACATTTAAACTTAAAAGAGAATTCCCCAGAGAGAAAATTTTTCAACTTGCTATAAATGATGGTAATCATTATTAATAAATTTTCTGAGTACATGAAACAATGTGAATAGCATCTACACAAAGGAACACACTGAGCTTTATTCCAAAAGAATGGAGAGGGTGAGATTGGGGGGGCCCTGCCCAACCTTTATATGCCATCACTATTTATTTATTTATTTTTATCTTATCTTTATTAATTTTAATGCAGTGATATTGATAAATCAGGGTACATATGTTCAGAGAAAACACCTCCATATTATTTTGAAATTTGATTATGTTGCATCCCCCTCACCAAAGTCAAATTGTCTTCCATCACCTTCTATTTGGTTTTCTTTGTGCCTCTCCCTTCCCCTCACCCCTTCTCTCTTCTTCTTTGCCCCCTCCCCCCCATTACCATCACTTACTTGTTTATGTCTCTGAGTCTCATTTTTATGTCCCACCTATGTATGGATTCATATAGTTCTTAGTTTTTTCTGATTTACTTATTTCACTCCGTATAATGTTATCAAGGTCCATCCATGTTATTGCAAATGATCTGATGTCATCATTTCTTACGGCTGAGTAGTATTCCATTGTGTATATGTATCAAAGCTTTTTAATCCACTCATCCACTGACAGAAATATGGACTGTATCCAGATCTTCACTAATGTGAACAATGCTGCCATAAACATGGGGGTGCATTTTTCCATTCTGAACAGTTCTATGGTGTTCTTAGGGTATATTCCTAAAAGTGGGATAGCTGGGTCAAAAGGCAGTTCAATTTTTAATTTTTTGAGAAATCTCCATACTGTTTTCCACAGAGGCTGCACCAGTGTGCATTTCCACCAGCAGTGCAGGAGGGTTCCCTTTTCTCCACATCCTTGCCAGCTCTTATTCTGTGTTGTTTTGTTGATGAGCGCCATTCTGACTGGTGTGAGGTAATATGTCATTGTGGTTTTAATTTGCATTTCTCTAATGATTAGTGATGTTGAGCATTTTTCCATATGCCTCTTGGCCATCTGTATGTCCTCTTTGGAGAAGTGTCTATTCATTTATTTTTCCCATTTTTGATTGGATTGTTTGTCTTCCTGGTGTTGAGATTTACAAATTTTTTATAAATTTTGGTTATTAACCCCTTATCAGATGTATTGTCAAATATGTTTTCCCACTCTGTCATTTGTCTTTTTATTCTGTTATTTTCTTTAGCTGTGCAAAAGCTTTTTAGTTTGATATACTCCCATTTGTTTATCCTGTCTTTTATTTCACTTGCCCGTGGAGATAAATCAGCAAATATATTGCTCCAAGAGATGTCGGAGAGTTTACTGCCTATGTTTTCTTCTAAGATGCTTATGGTTTTGTGGCTTACATTTAAATCTTTTAATGATTTTGAGTATATTTTTGTAAATGGTGTAATTTGGTGGTCTAGTTTCATTTTTTTTCAGGTAGCTGTCCAATTTTCCCAACACCATTTATTAAAGAGATGGTCTTTACTCCATTGTATGCCCTTACCACCTTTGTCAAATATCAGTTGTCCATAGAGCTGTAGGTTTATTTCTGAGTTCTCTGTTCTGTCCATTGATCTATATGCCTGTTTCTATTCTAGTACCAGGCTGTTTTGAGTACAATGGCTTTATAGTATACTTGATATCAGGAAGTGAGACTTCTCACTTTATTTTTTTTTTTAAGATTGCTGAGGCTATTTGTGTTCTTTTTAGGTTCCATATAAATTTTTGAAATATGTGATCTATATCTTTAAAGGATGTCATTGGTATTTTAATTGGTATTGCATTGAATTTATAAATTTCTTTGGGTAATATAGACATTTTAATGATGTTTATTTTTCCTAACCATGAGCATGGTATATGCTTCCACTTGTTTGTATCTTTCTTGATTTCTTTTATCAATATTTTATAATTTTTTGAGTACAAATCTTTGTCTCTTTGGTTAAATTTACTCCTAGATACTTTATTCTTTTGGTTGTCATAATGAAGGGGATTGTTTCCCTAATTTCTCTTTCTGACTGTTCATTGTTCGTGTATAAAAATGCCTCTGAGTTCTGAGTATTAATTTTATAATCTGCCACTTTGCTGAATTCATTTATCAGGTCCATTAGTTTTTTGACTGAGACTTTAGGATTTTCTATATACAATATCATGTCATCTACAAATAATAATAGTTTTACTTCTTTTTCAACTCGAATGCCTTCTCTTCTTCTTCTTGTCGGATTGCTGTGGCTAGGAATTTCAGGACTATGTTGCATAAGAATGGTGAGAGGGGGCACCCATGCCTTGTTCCTGATCTTAAGAGGATTGTTTATAATTTTTGCCCATTGAGTATGATGTTAGCTGTGGGTTTGTCATAGATGGCTTTTATCATGTTGACGTAGGTTCCCTGTATTCCCACTCTGCTGACAGTTTTGATCATGAATGGGTGCTGAATTTTATCAAATGCTTTTTCTGCCTCTATTGAAATTATCATGTGGTTTTTCTTCTTTCTTTTGTTTATGTAATGAATTACATTGATTGATTTGTGAATATTGTACCAGCCTTGCCTCCCCAGAATAAATCCCACTTGATCATGGTGTATGATATTTTTTATATATTGTTGAATCTGGTAGGCTAATATTTTGTTGAGAATTTTAGTATCTATATTAGTCAGGGATATTGGCCTATAATTTTCTTTCTTTGTGTTGGCTTTGCATGGTTTTGGAATCAGAATTAAGCTCGCCTCATAAAAGAAGCTTGGAAGTCTTCCTTCTTCTTGTATTTTCCAAAAAAGCTTGAAAAAGATAGGAGTTAGTTCTTCTTTGAATATTTGGTAGAATTCACTTGTGATGACAACAGGCCCAGGACTTTTCTTTATTGAAAGTTTTTTGATAATCGTTTTGATCTCATTTGGTGTAATCAGTCTGTTTAGGTTTTCTGATTCTTCCAGATTAATTTTTGGAAGATTGTATGTTTCAAGGAATTTGTCCATTTCATCTAGGTTGTCTAGATTTTGGCATACAATTCTTCATAGTATATTCTTACAAATATTTTGTATTTCTATTTTGTCAGTTGTTAATTCTCCACTCTTATTTCTAATTTTATTTATTTGAATCCTCTCTCTTTTTTTCTTGGTGAGTTTATTTAAAATGTCATTGATCTTGTTTACTTTTTCAAAGAATGAGCTCCTAGTTTCATTGTTTCTCTGTATTGTTTCTTTAGCCTCTATGTCATTTATTTTTGCTCTGATCTTTATTATTTTCTTCCTTCTACTACATTTGGGCTTTACTTGCTGTTCCTTTTCTAGTTCTTTTAGATGCAGTGTTACGTTGTTTATTTGAGCTTTTTCTAACTTCTTAAAGTGTACCTGTAGTGCTATAAACTTCCCTCTCAGTACTGCTTTTGCTGTGTCCCATTAATTTTGAGTTGTATGCTCATTATCATTCGTTTCTAGAAATTATTTTATTTCTTCTTTGATCTTATTCTTAATTTATTCGTTACTTAACAACTTGCTATTTAGTTTCCATGTGTTTGAGAATTTTTGAGTTTTTCTGTTCTGGTTGATTTCTAGTTTCATGCCATTGTGATCAGAGAAAGTGCTTGAAATAATTTCAGTCTCCTTAAATTAGTTGAGACCACTTTTTTGCCCTAACATGTGGTCTGTCCTAAAGAATATACCATGAGCACTTGAAAAGAATGTATATTCTGCTGTTTTAGGGTGAAAGATCCTGAAGATATCTGTTAAATTGAGTTGATCTAGTCTGTCCTTTAAGTCTGCTCTTTCTTTGTTAATTTTCTTTCTTGAAGATCTGTCTAGTGATGTTAGTGGGGTATTGAAATCCGCTATTATTATAGTATTACTGTTGATCTAGCCCTTTATATCCATCAAAGTCTGCTTTATATATTTAGGTGCTACTATATTAGGTACATAGATATTTATAATAGTTATATCTTCCTGTTGGATTGCTCCCTTTATCATTATGTAATGGCCTTCTTTATTTCTTACTATATTTTTTAAAGTCCATTTAGTCTAATATAAGTATTGCTACTCCAGCTTTTTTTTTTCATTTCCATTTGCATGAAATATTTTTTTCATCCTTTTACCTTCAGTCTATATGCATCTTTTGTTTTAAGGTGTGTCTCTTGTAGACAGTATATGTACAGGTCTTGTTTTCTTATTTATGCAGATATCCTATGTCTTTTATCGGATCATTTAGTCCATTTACATTTAAGGTTATTATTGATTTGTAGTTGTTTATTGCCATTTTATTCTTTAAAGCTGTATTCCTCTTTTGCTATATTCTTTTCCCACTTTGATCTGTTTACAACAGGCCTCTTAACATTTCCTGCAGCATTGGTTTGGTTTTAATAAATTTCTTGAGATTTTTTTGTCTGGGAAGCTTTTTATTTTTCCTTTGATTTTAAATGATAGCCTTGCTGGATAAAGTAGTCTTGGTTGTAGGTTCTTGTTCTGCATTACTTTGAATATTTCTTGCCATTCCCTTCTGACCTCAATTGTTTCTGTTGAGAAGTCTGATGTCTTCCTTATGGGGGCTCCATTGTAGGTGATAGCCTTTTTTTCTCTAGCAGATTTTTATATTTTCTCTTTATCACTTGTTTTTTTATTTTAATTATAATGTGTCTTGTCTTATAATTAATTATAATTTTAATTATAATGTGTTTCTTTGGATTCCTTTTTAATGGAGTTCTCTGTGCTTCTTGAACTTGTGAGAGTTTCTCCTGCATTAATTTAGGGAAGTTTTCAGCTATGATATGACCTTTATATGCCATCACTATTTAAACACATTTTTTGTCTTAACATGAAATCTAGAGAATTAGATTTGGGTTTTGTAAAATAAAGGTTTCAGCCAATAGAGACAATTAATTGTGAAAATGGGGGCCTCTATTCACTAGCACTCTATATAGCAGAATATGAAAAATACCATAAAAAGGATTCTTGGCCTAACTGGTAGTTGTGCAGTGAATATCGCATTGACTTGTAATGCTGAAGTGCCAGGTTCGAAACCCCAAGGTCACCAGCTTGAGTATGGGGTCACCAATCTGAGCATAAAATCATCAAAGCCAAATCCCAAGTTTGTTGGCTTGAGCAAGGAGTCACTGGCTTGGCTTGACCTCCCTGGTCAAAGCACTTATGAAAAGCAATCAGTGAACAATTAAAAAGATGCAACTCTGAGTTGATGCTTTTCTTTTTTTTTTTCTTTTTCTGTATTTTTCTGAAGCTAGAAATGGGGAGGCAGTCAGACAGACTCCTGCATGCGCCCAAGTAGGATCCACCTGGCACACCCACCAGGGGGCTATGCTCTGCCCATCTGGGGCATCACTCTGTTGCAACCAGAGCCATTCTTGCACCTGAGGCAGAGACCACAGTGCCATCTTCAGCGCCCAGGCCAACTTTGCTCCAGTGGAGCCTCAGCTGTGGGAGGGGAAGAGAGAGACAAAGAGGAAGGAGAGGGGGAGGGGTGGAGAAGCAGATGGGTGCTTCTCCTGAGTGCCCTGACCGGGAATCAAACCCAGGACTCCTGCACGTCAGGCTGATGCTCTACCACTGAGTCAACCGGCTAGGGCCAAGTTGATGCTTTTCATCTCTCTCCTTTCCTCTCTCTCTCACTTGCTCACTCTCACAAATAATAATAATAATTAATAATAATAATAAAAGAAAAAGGATTCTTGGTCTGTGTAGAGCTGGACAATAATTCTAAGAACCTTTCTAAATCCAACTTTCAAGTTTTCTTTCTACACTCCTGGAGCTGGTTTGATACTTACTTTGGCCTGGGCACAGAGACTTCCCTGCAGAAATACTCTAGGCATGATGACAATTAGTAGTGCAGCGATTTGGGATGAGGAGTCCACCCCAGCACTCTTCAATTCACAGCAAATAAGTAGTTGCCTCTTCTGCCTGTACAGGAGAGAGGTTTATATAAAGAGTGTCTGCTAAATATAACAGTCTAATTATAATAAAAGAACTGCCAGGTATCCACAGTGCTAATTGTATCTAGTTTTGTTCTCACATGACCCAAGTGTGCAATCAGCTCACCTAAGTAGTTTCTAAATTGTCCTTTAAAAGGAAGACAAGTGCACAAATTGCAGTGAAATGAGGAAAATGTTGGAGGTTGAGACAGGGTCTGAAATTCTGAGCTTGTGTCTCTGATCTTTCTTTTTATGAGATAACGTCAGCCCTGCAACACCTCTGAGGCTGAAGAACAGCAGTGAAAGTGACAGTGAGGGCACCTCATCCCACACAGAAAACCCTTCTAGAAATTGCATTCAGATTCATATTCAAAGGCGTCCTTCTGGGTGACCTCTCCAGCAGAGCCAGAGTTTAAATGCCTAACAGATGTTCATGCTTCCTTTGAGCTACCTGAGCCTCTGTGTTTCCAGCCATATTCGAAGACCCAAATGGCAGGACAGGTGATCTTGTCATTCAACTTGTGTTTCAATTCCACTTGTATTGAAATTCGTGCTGTGTAAATTTAGACAAATTGCTCAACTCTTAGGTTCAATTTTTTTTAATCAATAAAGCTGAGACAAGGTTTTTGCAGATCTTATGAAAACACTAAGTGAGAAAACATATGCAGCCCTGGCTGGATAGTTGGGTTGGTTAGAGCATCATCCTGTAGCATGGAGGCTGCTGGTTTGAAGTCCATTTAGATCGCAAACAGGAACAGATTTATGCTTCTCTCTCTCTCTCTCTCTAAAATTAATAAAAAATAAAAAAATTAAAGAAAATATATGCAAAGCTCTGAGTACAGAATCCATCACATAGCAGGCTCTCACAAAAATATTACTTTCCCACCCATTAACCTTAAAAATCATTGATAATTTGAAAACCCAAAGGTCTTTTTCCAAAGTTCTAGAATTTCTTCATTTTTAAGTGGGGTTTTGCATCTACCAAGTGCTATGGTTAATAACTACAAGTTTATTAATTCATTCAACAGATATTAATTGAGGAGCAAAGACACATCACCCTGTGTGACTCATGCTTTGGCACTAGAGACAAATGAGACAAAGTCTGGCCCTCAAGGAGTTGATATTTCTTCACCTGGGCCAACCAGAAGAGCTAAAGCTAGTAGTTATTGTCATAGAGCCACGTGGGGCTCTACTACCTCTGGACTTGTAACTGTTGGTGTGTCAGGGTGTTGGCATCAGACCCCTAAGAAAGGACCGTGCCAAAGAATCCAAATACAGTCATTGAATATAGCCTAGCAGCCTGACAAAGGCTTAGAACTGATCTGACACCCACATAGAAGGGATTTATGAAACATCTGTGTTACAAAGGTTTTTAATATGTCATGTCCACAATCACTGAGCAAGGTCCTTGTGGGGGTGTTGGAAAAGACTTAAAAATCCCTCCTTGGAACCTACTGCTGAGTAGTTTTCCATTCACTACTCACTTGTTTCTTATTCAACATGCACTTCTTGAGCACCTACTATGTGCCAGACACTTTGGTGAGTGCCATTAAAGCAAAAATTTATATTGATGGTCCCTGTGCATGAGGCACTCAGGATTGAGACAGGTGTCATGCAGAAATGGATTGTGTAATGGCTTTGGTGCAGTGGTAGGGCTGGTGAGCACAGAGGGGGCTCTCCATGCGGGACAAAGGCCATCAGGAGAGGGGTCATGGGGACAGGGAGGTGAGTCAAGTTTGGAACACTGACCAGAGTGAAAGGTGAAAGGATCCTTAAGAGTATCAACTGAGATGTATAAAATGGGGCAAGACATTGGCATGTTTCCCCGAAGCTGTTTCCCCAGAGTCTGAATGTCAAGTGGAGGCAGAAGGTACTGCAAAGAAGTGCAAAAAATCAGACCACTCCCTTTCTCCAGACTGCTTGCATGTGTGCTACAACATAAACAATGGCAATGACAAGAAAGATCTGTCCCCCTCTCATCAAATGGCCCATACATAAAAGGCATGTATGACCTTTAGTGGGTGAGCCCTATCTTCTTGGTTGGATTCTCACCTGTATACTTGGGACTCACCCTAGAGCATGAGTCAGGGGACTACTGTGTACACTATGTATTCAGATCAAAAAAGAAATAAGTTATGCTTATGTCATCTGTGGCCTCCCTCACCAGGGAAAGTTTACTTGTGCTTGTCCTTTTCAGGGTCTCAATAGTCACCAACAGTTTCTCAAACCCAAAGCTTACATCTAGTCACTGGGTCACTAACTTGATATTGCAATGCAGAGTCACCTACCACCTTATGTTTTGGTCTGATGTCACATGGGTTGTCATCACCACCTTTTAATTCTTCAGCGCAAGCCCAGCTCAGGTTGGAGGGCAGAATGGAAGGGAAAGGGCAAGGACTGTGGGGCCAGAGCCTGGTTCCCCCTGGCACTGTCTATATGACATCATCAAGGTGAGGCTAGACAGAGTACTTTGGAAATTGAAACCTCATTTCCTGAAAGGTAAGATAGAGAAATGAATAACTTCTTGGAGTGCTTGTTGGGAAGGCCACAATTTTGCAAACCATTGGGCTAGACCTTATTTTCTTTTCCATCATAGATCTAGTCCCTAACAATTAACTGACAGATAAAGAAAGGTATTTCACCTACTTATAAGAGACTGAAAAATTTATACAGAGTGCCTGATTAGTAGTTAACATTGAAGAAGTGTCCCTATCTATTCAGTGGAAGAAAGGCGGGTGCTCCCAGTAAAAATTTCATCTTGAGGAGTATAAGTAGGAAAAGAGAGACAGGATGTTCTGACTCAGACAGTCACCCAAAGGTTACTTTGTTCTCCTCAGAGCAAGAGATTATGAGAATACCTTCCAAAGTTTTACCCAACCTGTCTAACAGAAAACCCTTTACTTGTCCTGTGTGTGAAGCACACCCCCCCAAAACAACAAACCCTAACTAGCAACAGGGGTTCACACTGTGCTCTCCTCTGCACTCTTTAGACATAGCTTCAATGGTAGTTTAGAGTTCGATGAAAATATGTTCCATGACTAACAACTGTGTCAGAGGGGAAGGAGATTGGGGACTGGGTAAAAAAGGTGAAGGCATTAAGTAAAGAAAAAAAATCTCATAGACAACAGACACAGAGTGGGGACTGCAAGAAGAAAAAGGGGCAAGCAGAGATAAAAGAGGGCATGGTGATAGGAGGATACTTAACTTTGAGAGGTGAACACACAACGCAGTATATAAATGATATATTACAGAATTGTGTACCTGAAACATATAATTTTATTAACAATCACCATCCCATTAAATCCAATTAAAAACAAATTTAAATAAATTAATTAAAATAAAATGCATAAAAATAAATAAAATGTGTTCTGTGAGAAAACAAGCAACTAAATTTACTCAAGGAAACATTGGTCTGTTGATTTCTCTTTTTTGGAAGAACAAATCAGGCATTACACTTGTCTCAGTCTTTCCTTACATTAGCACTTGAGATAGTCAGAGGATAACTTTCAATATCATTTATGACTGATGAGGGTGAGAGAAACCATGTAGGTGCAAAGTAGGACCTGGCACAGAACCTCCACCACTTGACTCACAAAGGTTGCTCCCTGCTCTGTATGCACAGAGCTGCCTCCCTCAGCAGCATTGGCTATTACTTAATATTATTCCATTAAGAAAGAAAATAACATTATTCTAGGGTCAATAGCTCTGCATATTATGTGGATGGTCACCTTTTTGTCCCCACTTTAAAAGTGCACCAGATGAATTTTGTCAGCTCAAAGTACTAGATCCCTGTTGAGAATCTTCTGTATAGGAGAATAATTTTTTTAACTGAGCAAGAGAGAGAGACAGATAGGGACAGACAGACAGATGAGAGATGAGAAGCATCAACTCATAGTTGCAGCACTTTAATTGTTCATTGATTGCTTTCTCATATGTGCCTTGACTGGGGGGCTTTAGCCAAGCCCGTGACCCCTTGCTCAAGCCAAAGACCTTAGGATCAAGCAAGCAACTTTGCCCTTCAAACCAGAAACATTTTAGCTCAAGCTAATGACTATGGGGTTCTATCTATCATCTCACAATGAAGCCGGTGACTCCACGCTCAAGCCGGAGACCTCAGGATTTCGAACACAGTTCCTTAACATCACAGACTGATGCTTTATCCATTGCCCAACGACCTGGTCAGGCAGAAGAATAAATATTTAAGAGGGGTTTTTTTGTTGTTGGTTCTTAGAGCAGGTTAAGCTGGGTCTAAATACATGCTATTTTCTTCTGCAAATGTATTTAAAGAGAAGAATTTGAGTCTATATTATTGTAAATGAAAGTGTCACAATAACAGACATTTCTTAATCCAGGACTCAAATTTTAAGGAATGTAACTATTCTGTCTAGAAAAACAGACACAGTAATCCAGAAATATCATTCTGAAGATGTAGAAAAACAAAAAAGTGTGCTTTGTACTTACCATGGCAATAAAGAACTATCGAGTGCTACATCAGAATGCTATGAGTCACTGGGGAACAAATTTTTTTCATTTTTTGTTGCATAAAGTTTTAGAACTGTTTCTATATATTTCTGCACTGCTAATTCCAAATATGAAATTTGTTTTTGGTGCATGCTCTAGTTTTTATGCAATTTTAATTTTTTTTGTTTCAGTTAATGGCATGCATTGGTTTTTATTTTTTTTTATTTTTAAGACTTTATTTATTCATTTTTTTGTATTATATTTATTTATTTATTTTTAATGGGGTGACATCAGTAAATCAAGATACTTATATTCAAACATAACATGTCCAGGTTATCTTGTCATTCAATTATGTTGCATACCCATCACCCAAAGTCAGATTGTCCTCTGTCACCTTCTATCTAGTTCTCTTTGTGCCCCTCCCCCTCCCCCTTCTCTCTCCCTCTCCTCCCTCCCCCCGTAACCACCACACTCTTATCAATGTCTCTTGGTCTCACTTTTATGTCCCATCTCCATATGGAATAATGCAGTTCCTGGTTTTTTCTGATTTACTTATTTCACTCCGTATAATGTTGTCAAGATCCCACCATTTTGCTATAAATGACCCGATGTCATCATTTCTTATGGCTGAGTAGTATTCCATAGTGTATATGTGCCACATCTTCTTTATCCAGTCATCTATTGATGGGCTTTTTGGTTGTTTCCATGTCCTGGCCACTGTGAACAATGCTGCAATGAACATGGGGCTGCTGTGTCTTTACGAATCAATGTTTCTGAGTTTTGAGGGTATATACCCAGTAGAGGGATTGCTGGGTCATAAGGTAGCCCAGCATTGGTTTTTAAATTGGAATTATAGAGCAACAACTCTTGGATTGAACATAACCACAAGGCAATTAATGTTTGTTTTTTTATTATTAAATTTAATGCAGTGATATTGATAAATCAGGGTACATGTGTTGAGAGAAAACATCTCCAGATTATTTAGACATTTGATTATGCTGTATACCCCTCACCCAAAGTCAAATTGTCTTCCGTCACATTCTATCTGGTTTTCTTTGTGCCCCTCCGTTCCCCCACCCCCTCTCTTTCCTTCCTCTCCCAACCCCCCCCACACCCCCTCCCTATTACCATCACATTCTTGTTCATGTATCTGAGTCTCATTTTTATGTCCCATCTATATATGGATTCATATAGTTCTTAGTTTTTTCTGATTTACTTATTTCACTCTGCATAATATTATCAAAGTCCATCCATGTTACTGCAAATGATACAATGTCATCATTTCTTATGCCTGAGTAGTATTCCACAGTATATATGTACCAAGGCTTTTTAATTCATTTGTCCTCTGACAGACACTTGGGCTGTTTCCAGATCTTCGCTATTGTGAAAAATGCTGCCACAAACATGGGGGTGCATTTCTCCTTGTAGAGCAGGTCTATGGTGTTCTTGGGATATATTCCTAAAAGTGGGATAATTGGGTCAAAATGCAGTTTAATTTTTAATTTTTTGAGAAATCTCCATACTTTTTTCCACAGTGGCTACACCAGTGTGCATTCACACCAGCAGTGCAGGAGGGTTTCCTTTTCTCCACATCCTCGCCAGCACTAATACTGTGTTGTTTTGTTGATGAGTGCCATTCTGACTGGTGTGAGGTGATATTTCATTGTTGTTTTAATTTGCATTTCTCTAATGATTAATGATGTTGAGCAATTTTTTATATGCCTATTGGCCATCTGTATGTCCTCTTTAGAGAAGTGTCTATTCATTTCTATTTCCCATTTTTGATTGGATTGTTTGTCTTCCTGGTGTTGAGATTTACAAGTTTCTTATAAATTTTGGTTATTGACCTCTTATTACATGTATTGTCAAATATGTTCTCCCATTGTGTAGTTTGTCTTTTTATTCTGTTCTTATTGTCTTTAGCTGTGCAAAAGCTTTTTAGTTTGATATAGTCTCATTTGTTTATCCTGCTTTTATTTCACTTGCCCATGGAGATAAGTCAGCAAATATATTGCTTTGAGAGATCTTGGAAAGCTTACTGCCTATGTTTTCTTCTAAGATGCTTATGGTTTCACGGTATAAGTGTTTTAAAGATTTTGAGTTTATTTCTGTGAATGGTGTAAGTTGGAGATCTAGTTTCATTTTTTTTTGCAGATAGCCAATTTCCCCAACATCATTTATTAAAGAGATGGTTTTTACTCCATTGTATTTCCTTACCTCCTTTGTCAAATATCAGTTGTCCATAGAGCTGTGGGTTTATTTCTGGATTCTCGGTTCTGTTCTGATCTATATGCCTGTTCTTATGCCAGTACCAGGCTGTTTTGAGTACAATGGCCTTGTAGTATAACTTGATATCAGGGAGTGTGATACCTCCCACTTTATACTTCTTTTTTAAGATTGCTGAAGCTATTTGTGATCTTTTTTGGTTCTATATAAATTTTTGGAATATGTGATCTATATCTTTGAAGTATGTCAGTGGTATTTTAATTGGTATTGCATTGAATTTATAGATTGATTACTTTGGGTAATATAGACATTTTAATGATGTTTATTCTTCCTAACCATGAGCACAGTATGTGCTTTCATGTGTCTGTATTTTCCTTGATTTCTTTTATTAATGTTTTATAATTTTCCGAGAACAAGTCTTTAGTCGCCTTGGTTAAATTTACTCCTAGTACTATATTACTTTGGTTGTAATAGTGAAGGGGATTGTTTCCTTAATTTCTCTTTCTGACTGTTCATTGTTGGTATATAAAAATGCCTCTGATTTCTGAGTATTAATTTTATATCCTTCCACTTTGCTAAATTCATTTATCAGGTCCAGTAGTTTTTTACTGAGACTTTAGGGTTTTCTATATACAATATCATATCATCTCCAAATAAGAATAGTTTTACTTCTTCTTTTCCAACATGATTGCCTTTTATTTCTTGTTCTTGTCTAATTGCTGTGGCTAGCACTTCCAGAACTATGTTGAATAAGAGTGGTGTAGGGAGGCACCCCTGCCTTGTTCCTGATCTTAAGAGGATTGCTTTTAATTTTTGCCCATTAAGTATGATGTTAGCTGTGGGTTTGTCATAGTTGGCCTTATCATGTTGAAGTGTATTCCCTGTATTCCCACTTTGCTGAGAGTTTTGATTATGAACAGGTGCTGGATTTTATCAAATGCTTTTTCTGCATTTGATATTATTATGTAGATTTTCTCCTTCCTTTTGTTTATGTGATGAATCACATTGAATGATTTGTGAATATTGTACCAGCCTTGCCTCCCCAGAATGAATCCCACTTGATCATGGTGTATGATTTTTTTCATATATTGTTGGATTTGGTTTGCTAATATTTTGTTGAGAATTTTAGCATCTATATTCATCAGGGATATTGGCCTATAATTTTCTTTCTTTGTGTTGTCTTTACCTGGTTTTGGAATCAGAATTATGCTCACCCCCCTTAAAAGGAGCTTGGAAGTCTTTCTTCCTCTTGAATTTTTTGAAATATCTTGAGAGGTATAGGAGTTAGTTCTTCTTTGAATATTTGGTAGAATTTACTTGTGAAGCCATTAGGCCCCGGACTTTTCTTTGTTGGGAGTTTTTTGATAACTGTTTCTATCTCATTTGGTGTAATCAGTCTGTTTAGGTTTTCTGATTCTTCCAGATTAATTTTTGGAAGATTGTATGTTTCAAGGAATTTTTCCATTTCCTCTAGGTTGTCTAGTTTTTTGGCATACAGTGCTTCATAGTATATTCTTACAATATTTTGTATTTCTGTTATGTCAGTTGTTATTTCTCCACTCTTATTTCTAATTTCATTTATTTGAGTCCTCTCTCTTTTTTTCTTGGTGAGTCTAGTTAAAGGTTCATTGATCTCGTTTACCTTTTCAAAGAACCAGCTGCTGGTTTCCTTGATCCTCTGTATTGTTTCTTTAACCTCTATGTCATTTATCTCCACTCTGATCTGCCGAAGACCAGCATGGCTCCAAATAACGGTGCAGAATTAAGGAAACACACTTTGTCAAAACAAAACCGATGGGACCGGGAGGACACCTCAAACTGCCTGGCAGTATCTGAGTGCCTCATAGCCCCAGTTCACTTTATTATATAGACCTATGCAAATCAAGGACCCTGATACAAAGTTGCACATCAAAGGCTAAGACAGAAATTCTCCCAAGGCAAAAACAGGATACATTAGTGAAATTTACAAACATCTGAAACAAACAAAGAGTCAGAGGAAGGGCATGTATATTGCTTCCTGCAACCCAAGGAAGGAAGTGGAGTAGGTGCAAATACTCAGCATCAAAGCCAAATATGGAGATGGAGGGGGGAGAACTTAGCCCCCTGCCAAGCCTCAAATCTATAATGGCTTTTTGCCATTAACGGTCCACAACACTGATCTTTATTATTTTCTTTCATCTACTACAATTAAGCTTTACTTGCTGTTCTTTTTCTAGTTCTTTTAGATGCAATGTTAAGTTGTTTATTTGTGCTTTTTCTAGTTGCTTAAACTGTGCCTGTAGTGCTATGAACTTCCCTCTCAGTATTGCTTTTGCTGTGTCCCATTAATTTTGAGTTGTTGTATGCTCATTGTCATTTGTTTCTAGGAATTTTTTTATTTCTTCTTTGATCTTATTCTTAATCCATTCATTATTTAACAACCTGCTATTTAGTTTCCATGTGTTTGAGAATTTTTTAGCTTTTCTGTAGTGGTTCATTTCTAGTTTCATGCCATTGGGATCAGAGAAAGTGCTTGAAATGATTTCAATCTTCTTAAATTTGTAAAGACCACTTTTGTGCTCTAACGTGTGGTCTATCCTAGAGAATATACCATGAGCATTTGAAATAAATATATATTCTGCTGCTTTAGGGAGAAAGTTTCTGAAGATATTTATTAAATCGAGTTGATCTAGTGTGTCCTTTAAGTCTGCTGTTTCTTTGTTAATTTTCTTTCTTAAGGATCAATCTAGTGACGTTAGTGGGGTATTGAAATCCCCTACTATTATAGTATTGCTGTTTATCTAGCCCTTTATATCCATCAAAGTCTGCTTTGTATATTTAGGTGCTCCTTTATTAGGCACATAGATATTTGAAATAGTAATATCTTCCTCTTGGATTACTCCCTTTATCATTATATAGTGGCATTCTTTATCTCCTACTATATCCTTTGTTTTAAAGTCCATTTTGTCTAATATAAGTTTTGCTACCTCAGCTTTTTTTCATTTCCATTTGCATAAAATGTTTTTTTTTTCATTCTTTTACCTTCAATCTATGTGCATCTTTTGTTTTAAGGTGTGTCTCTTGTAGACAGCATATGTACAGGTCTTGTTTTTTTTATCCATGCAGCTGCCCTATGTGTTTTGATTAGATCATTTAGTCCATTTACATTTAAGGTTATTATTGATATGTAGTTGTTTATTGCCATTTTATTCTTTAAAGCTGTATTCCTCTTTTGCTATGTTCTTTTCCCACTTTGATCTGTTTACAACAGTCCTCTTAGTATTTCTTGCAGCATTAGTTTTGTTGTAATAAATTACTTGAGTTTTGTTTTTGTCTGGGAATCTTTTTATTTTTTCTTCGATTTTAAATGATAGCCTTACTGGATAAATTAGTCTTGGTTGTAGGTTTTTGTTCTGCATTATTTTGAATATTTCTTCCCATTCCTTTCTGGCCTCAAGTGTTTCTGTTGAGAACTTGGATGTCATCCATATGGGGGCTTCTTTGTAGGTCATAGCCTTTTTTTCTCTTGCAGCTTTTAATATTTTTCTCTTTATCACTTAGCTTTGTTATTTTAATTATGATGTGTCTTGGTGTAGGTTTCTTTGGATTTCTCTTTAATTGAGTTCTCTGTGCTTCTTGAACTTGTGAGAGTTCCTCCTGCATCAATTTAGAAAAGTTTTCAGCTATGATATGATTGAACAAAGTCTCTATTCTTTGTTCTTTTTCTTCTTTTTCAGGAACCCCTATGATGCGGATGTTATTTCTCTTGTGTTGTCACAGAGCTCTCTAAGAGTTTCCTCAGACTTTTTGAGTCTCTTTTCTTTTTTCTTATTTGCTTTTCTGCCTTCATTCATGTTGTCCTCCAACTCACTGATTCAATCCTCAGCTCTATCCATCCTATTTTTAATTCCTTCCATTGTGGTCTTCATTTCTGATATTGTATTTGTTATCTCTGACTGATTCTTTTTTAATATTTCAATATTCTTTTTTATACTTACTATTTCTTTATTTAGGTGTTCGTATGGACCCTCCATTATTGTTCTAAGATCCCTAGGCATCCTTACAATAATTATTTTGAGCTCCGCATCTGGAAGTTTGGTTATTTCCATATCACTTAGTTCATCTCCTGAAGGTTTCTCTTGTGGTTTCATTTGGATTGCACTTCTTTGTCTTCTCATTATGTCTGTGTTTGGGTGTTTTGTTTGTAGAGCTGGTTGAGTCTAGGCTTGGTGTTGTTTACCTCCAGTTTTCAATTGTGTTTTTTCTAGGTCTTCTTAAGTTGGCAACAGCTATTATTTGTAATCCACTTTTGGATTTGAGCCACTTTGAAGTCTTGATTTGTTTGTTTTCTTAACAGATCATAGTCTTGTTTACTTATCTCAGGAGGGGGCTTCCTTGAAACTGTATCCAGGAATGTGGTGGTTGTAACCTGAGACTTTGAAGGCCTCTTCTACAAATTAATATTTCTTTGGGCAGGGTGTTTTCTCAGCTTCAATAGGGGGAACTGTATCTCAGATCTTCGTGGGGACCTGAGTTACTGCCCCTCCTCCCACTTTTTGTTTTCAGCTGTGTCTTGTTGCACTGATCGGAATTGGAGAGATGTCTGGAGATCTGTGATATGGAAGTAATTTAGTCTTTTGTTTTGTGGAATGATCAATCTCTCCCCCAGCTATGGTTGCCTCCAGCACTGGATGAGTCAGGTTTTTAGGTCATCCCCTGAATTTCTCTGCCCCTCACTGTCTTTTATCCCTCTCCCCTTTCCACTTGAAAGATTAGCCGGTCCTTTCAACATACCTCACTCCCTGATCACCAGGCAAGTGACTGTGAGCAGTATTTTCTGCTCTTTCCCTGGAGTGAGAGCCCCTCTGGGCTCTAAGCCTTGCCCCCTCTCTATTACTGTAAGCAGGGGAGATTCAGGCACTCCCTACCAGGTTTGTTGAGGCTTCTTCTTATTCCAGAGTTGGTTTTTCACATTGATTGTTCATAAATTGTTTTGTATATCAGTTTGGTGGTTACAGCTGGGAGTCTGTGTATCTTCTTACTCTGCTGCCATCCTCAGGTACTCAAGGAAATAAATGTTTTACAAACATCACTTTTACATAATTGTAGTTGTCTTTAATTAAAAAATATATTATCTGTTAAAAACACCCTCTTATTTTGTTTTAAGATTGAATCATGACTTCTTCAAGTAGGTGTAAATATAAGACTAGTCCTGACACCTTCTGTTATATATGTGGCTGTTACACACTTTAACGTCAAAGGCGCAATATTTCATCATTTGTGACACATGCATATATTGCCTATTTTCAAGTTCCCCTTGGCGATCAAGACAAGAATTGGACTCCCCATATTGTGTGTCATAATTGTGAGAAAATGCTTCATGACTGGACAAAAGAAAAACACAAAGGAATGTCTTTTGGTATTCCCATGGTTTGGCATAAACCTAAGGACCACAGCAGTGACTGTTATTTCTGTCTGATCCTTACAAAGGGCATTGGCAAGAAAAAATGGCATATGATCATATATCCCAATATTCCTTCAGCAATATAACCTATCCCACACTCTGAGACACTCTCAGTTCCAATTTTCAATGGTTTTGTTTCTTCTAAAAATGAAGAAAGTGAACATGGTGATCAAGTGTATTTTGATAAGATGCATGAGGAAATGTTTGTAGAATCTGAAGGGTCTTCTTCTGATACCAAGCAGTCATTAACCCTTTAGCATTTTAGCCAACCCAAATCAAATGACTTAGTAAGAGATTTGGGCCTATCAAAGAAAGCAGCTGAGTTATTAGCCTCCAGGCTTTAAGAAAAGAATGTACTTCACTTGTCAGCTAAAGTATCCCATTTCAGGAAGTGTGAACAAATTTTTGGTGGACTTTTTTTCCGAAGACACCTTGTTTACTGTCATGATATCAGTAGTTTTCTCAGTGAGCTAGCTGTTACCACTTACAGTCCAACAAAATGGCGGCTATTTCTTGACAGCTCAAAATGAAGTCTGAAATGTTTCTCCTACACAACGGTAATGTTTATGCAGTGGTTCCAATTGGTTATTCAACTCATCTGTGAGAAGATTATAATGACATAAAAATTGTCCTCGACTTTCTGAAATATGAAGAGCATAACTAGATCATTTGTGTGGATCTTAAAATGGTAAATTTCCTGCTAGGAAAACAAAGAGGTTTCACAAAGTATCCTTGCTGTCTGTGTTTGTCGGACAGCTGAGTGTGGGAGAAACACTGGACACAGAAGGAGTGGCTGAAATGTGAAGCTCTGGAAGTAGGGATGAAAAATATTGTGAATGAACCTATAGTTAATCGAGAAAGGATGATTTTTCCCCCACTTCACATTAAACTTGGCTTAATAAAGCAGTTTGTTCAGACTTTGAATAGAGAAAGTGAATGCTTTCAACAGATTATTTCTCCTTTTCCTGCCTTGTCTTTTGAGAAGATAAAAGCAGGTGTATTCAATGGACCTCAAATTCAAACCCTCATATGTGATGAAGAATTTGCCAGGAAGATGAATAAGGAAGAGAAAGCAGCATGGCAGTCTTTTGTGGCAGTTACAAAGAACTTCCTTGGGCCTGACCTGTGGTGGTGCAGTGGATAAAGCATTGACCTGAAAATGCTGAGGTCACTGGTTTGAAACCCTGGGTTTGCCTAGTCAAGGCACATATGGGAGTTGATGCTTCCAGCTCCTCCTCCCTTCTCTCTTTCTCTGTTTCTCTCTCTTCTCTGTCTCTCTCTCCTCTCTAAAAATGAATAAATAAAAAAATATGTTTAAAAAAAAACAAAGAACTTCCTTGGCAACAAAAAAGCATAAAACTATGAACTTCTGGTTCAGAAGATGCTGTTGGCTTTTTGTGACATTGGATGTAACATGAGCATTAAGATTCACTTTCTGAACAGTCACCTTAATAAGTTTCCCAAAAATCTTAGAGCTGTTAGTGATGAGCAGACAACTGCTGGAGTATCAAACGAGATTGTCCTTAACAAGTACACAAACACAAGAGCTACAAATGCAAATTTTTACCTAAATAGAATTTAAATAAGTTTTGCACAAATTTTATGATTAAAATAAGTGTTTTAATATGTTCTATTTCAAAATTGTAGACAAATTCTGATGCAATCATATCTTTTAGTGTATTAGTATATTTACTGCATTATATAAATTATTATATTTTCACAAAGATAATGCCCAAGAAGACATCTACTTCATTATGTTAAACCAAATGTTGAAAATTTTATAAGATGAAAACCTAAAATATTGAACTGTAAAAAATCTGTAGCTTAAAGAGCAAAACTCATGTCAGATTTGAGATCAGCACACTTGAATTATGTAAGAACAAGTGTTTTTTGTGGATGCAATAAAAATTTTGTTCCCTAGTGTTTTGAATCTAGTGGAGGAGGACTTTTCTCCTGAAGGAATGGATGAGTAACACTAATACCACTGTGACTCAAGAAAGACAGTGGGAACCCTGATGTTACAATGGGAAACACAGACAAAAAACCGAGTATAAACATTTGGGGCTGAGATGAAACTGAAGGCAGAAAGGTTACTGTTGACAGCGTGTACATAAAAAATATCAATCTGCAATATAATTATATATAAAATGGTTATTAGCTTTTACAATGTCTGTATATATGTAATGTCAAAGCTTACACATCTCCAATCTTTATGTCAATATTTTATATGGGCATTGGGAGAAAAACATTATATTTTCTGGAGCCTGTTGCAAAATAATAGAGAGGTTGTGGTCAAAACCACCCTTAAAATGCACATATCATGTCTCTGTCTGTGTGCAAATGGTGAATGTGCTGTGCACATGAACATAAATAACTCACCCAAGGCACAGGAAATGGCCAGAGGAGCCTTGCCAGTTTGACCTTTAGCAAAAATAGTACGAAACTAATACTGCTGTATCCAAATGTTTCACTCTGCCCCCAGTGGGGGCATGAGAGGAAGGAGGACTAGATGATCTGAGCACTTCCTGCAGTGTGGTCAGACATGAACAGTGCCCGGCCCAAGATTCATGAGGCTGAGTTCATGTCCAGACCCACTAGCTGGCTTGGCGATTTTCAAGCAAATCAAATAATCACTTCACATCTTCATCCATAACAGAGGTTTGAGTCCTGTGTGAAACAAAAGCCCAAAATATCAAAAAAGACTTTAAGATATTCAACCAGAAAGTATGCATCAGGATCAGGGCTGCCCCACTCAAAAGAGTAACCTGAGAAAGTAGCATACCCATGCCAAGTATGAACTTCTCACATCCATTGGTAGACCTTGCCAGCTGCAGCTGTGCTAATTATCAATAGTTTGCAAAGAAGGCAACCCCATACTCTGGCCCATTAGGGTGGAGTTTAAATGCTGACCCTCACTTACTAGCAGTGTGGCTATAGGCAAGTCACTTAACCTCTCTGAGATTCCATCTCATCATCTTTAAAATGAAAATGGCAGTACTCATCCAATGGTGTTGCTGTGAGGATTTCAGTCCATGACGAGCATGGTGACTGCTGTGAGGGAGGCAATAGACAGCTAGTTTTTCCTCGTTCTTCCTGTCTGAGTTCATCTGTGAGCTGGTCAGGGAAGCAGCCTTGTTATATCTTCCCCACTCATCAGCGATGAAGGGCTGTTATGAGGATTGATGAGACACTAGATATGAAGACATAAATATCTTATTAATCACACATGCGTTCTCTGGGTGCTTTTATGTGAGAGACACTGTTCTAGGTGTAGATAAATGTATTATGGAGATGTGATAAACAGTATAACTTCCCAGAGAAATTTTCTCTGCTATCCTCATTGTTCAACCTTGGTCCATAAAGAAAGTAATTGATGCCCCTCCTCCTATGTGAACAAGTTCTGAAAGAGAGCTTTAACCCCCTCTCTCCTCATTCTGATTTGTTCTTCTCTATTAGAAAGGTAACAGTGAACACATGGACTTTTGAAAACTTACTTTGTGTTGGCCACTCATTTGAAGGCTTCACATATATTCACTGATTTAATTTTCATAACCACCTTCAGCAGATGGCATTATTATATTCCCACTTCACAGATGAGAAACTAGAGGCAAAGACCTGTATATCACTGGCAGCAGGAGTTCCCCCAGCCAATATATGATTAAGAAAAGAGAGCCCTAGGGGGAGGGATGCAGCCACAATTGTCTTGCAAACCCCCAGAACATCTATCCACTCAGGTCATGGCAAAGACCTGGAGCCAAGGAGAGGAGCAGACCCACCTCCTTCCCCCACTGCAGGCCCAGCATGTGAGCTGAGTGACTGTCAGGTGCACTATACAAGAGAAGCCCAGATGTGCATTCTCATGACAGCAAGAAGCACAGAAGGGCCACTTGGACAGGAATGAGGAAGCTGAGATGCAAACCTTGCCTTTCCAGGCAGTTTTAAAATTCTCTTGGTAGCTCAGCATGGAGGAGCCTGAGTCCTGGATAAGCAGAGTAGCATCCATTGTTGGACAACATCCACAGTGGCCAAACTCTCAGTCCCCATCTGCATTCAAATCCCTACTCTGCCACGTACTCACCAGGTAAGGACCATACCCAGGTTGGGATGTGGAACTCCACCTCGCCTCAAGCCTACACTCTAGTCTAGGGTTGACTTGAGCTTTTCTTTGGGCTTCCTGGAATTTACCAAAGTTAACAAAGCCATGTGTCATTTTCCTTAGGCAATATACCACTCAAAACTCCTCAAGAATGAACGTTAGCTTTAGTTGGCCTAAAAGAGATGACATCAGTTTTTATTATATATAATCATCCACAGGCCCAGTGGTCCTCAAATCATCAGCCTCAAGCTGGCAGCATTCTCATCCTCTGGGAAATTATCTTGCCCATCCAGAACCTCCTGATTCAGACACTCCAGGCATGGGACCCAACAGGCTGGAACTGAACAAGTTCTCCAGAGACTCCAATGCTCCAGTTACTAGGCACTAAACATGGACCCTGAATGGCATTTTTAAGGTACAAGCTACTGTAAGACAAGCCCCTATCCACACCCAGGACATAAATAAATGTCCTTGTACAGGAACCAGAATGGGTTTGCTAATACAAACATGCTAACCACCTCAGCAAGATCATGGGGGAAACTCCCTGCTGGCATTTTCCTTTTCCTTAGGATCATTCTACCACTTATTTCTAATAAAAAACATCATTTTAGAAGAAGAAGTGCAAGCAAAAAACCTTGAAGGCAAGAAAAAAAGTGGTTGTCACATTTTATGCTCTTCACCTCCTCGCACCTGCCTGCTTCTCTCTCTCTCTCTCTCTCTCTCTCTCACACACACACACACACACACACACACACACACACACACACACACACTTGTATGCAAACACACACCTCCAAACACTTAGCTGGGATGAAATCATAATTGTATCTGTTAAGGGAAATCCAATAGCAGTGAGAGTCTAGGACTAGAATGGAAAAGGCACTCCATGCTCAGCAGAATCATTACTCATCTTGTGATGAACAAGATAAGATATAGCAACTAAACACACAATATAGTCTATTTTTTACAGAGGCTATTTTGTGGACTTGTCTTAATTTTACAACAAAACTGAGAGGAAAACATAGAAATTTCAAATACATACCCTGCCCCCAACACATGAGCCAACCCTCCACTACAAACATCCCCCACCAGAGTGCACATTTGTGACAACTGATGACCCTACGGGGCACATCATGATCTCTCAAAGCCCATGGCTTACATTAGGGACACTCTTTTAGGGGTCCCCAAACTATAGCCCGCAGGCCGCATGTGGCCCCCTGAGGCCATTTATCCTGCCCCTGCCGCACTTCCAGAAGGAGCACTTCTTTCATTGGTGGTCAGTGAGAGGAGCATAGTTCCCATTGAAATACTGGTCAGTTTGTTGATTTAAATTTACTTGTTCTTTATTTTAAATATTGTATTTGTTCCTGTTTTGTTTTTTTTACTTTAAAATAAGATATGTGCAATGTGCATAGGGATTTGTTCATAGTTTTTTTATAGTCCAGCCCTCCAACAGTCTGAGGGACAGTGAACTGGCCCCCTGTGTAAAAAGTTTGGGGACCCCTGCATCTTGGTGCTGTACATTCTATGGGTTCAGACAAGTGTATAATGGCATGTGCTCATCATCACAGCTACATAGAGAGGATTTTCACTGCACTGTAAACCCTCAGTGATCTGCCTCTTCTCCCCCTCCAATGAAGGGCAACCACTGATCCCTTTACTGTCCCCATGGGTTCACTATATTCTGTGTAAAGCACACGTACATTCAAACAGGCAGTTCAGTAAGCCTGGGGACAGCACAAAACAGCCCTTAAGATGGTTTCTCTGCTTGCACTCAGCCCTCCACCATTCCCTGTAAGAACTCATTAAACTAAGATGCAACTCAAGCAAAAAAATTTTTAGATGGGTAGATCAAGGCTCTAGATATTCAGACTGTCCCTTGCTCTTTGCTGTGAGTTCCTCATGTACAGACACTCATGGAGGACCGTTGCTCACAGATCTCTGACTCCTTGGCCTTCAGAGCATTCCTCTTCCCAAAGGTAGCTCCCCATGCAATCCTATCTTCTCTTTATTCAGATCTAGACACAGGGCCTGCTTTGTCCTTTTGGTCATAATGGCTAAGATTAGGTTCAAGAAGCTGTTATGCCTCTTCTCTCTTTTTACTATTGTTGTCATCCCCCAACTATGCCAAGATCAGGATCTCCCCAGTTCCTGAATTCTTTTATGTTTCAAAAACAAACCAGAAAGTTAAATTTTAGAAGAGAACAAATTACAAAATCTCCAAGAGAGATGACAACTTGGGATTGTGCCTTCTGCTTCTGGTTCTGAGAGAGTCTGAATAGTCCTCGCATTTTTCCAACCCCCACCTTTATGGAGAGCCACATAGACTTCTTCTGCATAGCCATGACCTTAACTCAAGGCAGCATCCCTAGTTCTCATCTACCCCACAGCAATGGTGTGCTGGAATTTAGTAGCCACCATCACATCTAGTCCTTGTGACAATATTGTGGGGGAAATATAATTACTTCTACTGACAAAAGATAATGAAACAGGCCCAGAGAGGTGAAGGGCCATACCCAGGTCACAAGAACCTAAAAAGTTCACTTGGGTCTCCATGTGGCCTCCACTCCTCTTCCTGCCTGAAGACACAGGTCAGAGCCTTGGGTGAGCTCCTGTATCAAGTTCACATTTTACGCAACCCAAGCCTAAGTGACAGCCAGGTCCCTGAAGCTCTGTGCCACATAAGGAGTTTCATCTTGGGCTCCATTCTCTGGGGTTACTACAATGGCTTTGGCCAGAGGGAGGCAAAGCCACTGAGCTTGACAGTCTGGGCTCAGTCATTCCACAGGCCATTTGTTATAGTAGAATAATGTTATAGTAATTAAATATATAGAAATATAAAAAAATATGAAAGATATATAAAAATAATTAAGATATAATATTAAAATTAATTAAGGAAATTAAATAAAGTTATGCCATCTGGATAGGAATTAATATAGTGTGTGCAGATTTGATAAACAGACTCTGCCTTTTGAGCAGGGCCCAGTTAGTGTGTGTGTGAAGTTATACATAGATAAAAAATTGCTTGATGTCATAACTCTGTAAGTTAACATAAACAAGAAGCTTCCCTAGGAGCATCCCAAAAGTGGCTTGAAGTAACATTTTAGTAGATTAATATAAAAAAGGGCTCCTTGCAAGGAACTCCCAAAAAGGTGGTTTGAGGTGATAATCCTATAGATTGACACCTGTTAGAAAGCATTGGCCAGAAAAGGTACTAAAGCTGAAGGTACCCCTGCTGAGGTAGTCGCCCAGACTTCAATGTGAACATGGACTGTCACCACACCACTCTGACCAAAGCCAGTCAACAGGAGCATCCTGATGGGGCCCCGTAAGCTGTACTCATGCATGCCAAAAGGATTTGTGAGTAATAAACTGCCTGTGTGATTCTTGCAACTTACTTTGTTGTCAGTCTCGTGTCTTTCCTCCGGTGGCAGTCAGTGTCAGCACTGATGAGTAGAAGAACCCTCATAGCCACCTCAAGAGTACCCTTGAAGAGGCTGCCAGCCCTGATGATAAACAGGAGTGTCCCACTGCATGGGGAATCAGGGATGCCTGATTGATGTAGAGCTTGGGCTTTACCCTTGGTTGATTGATTCTAACTAATCACCTGTTTCTCCAGCTCCTCATCTGACATGGAAAGGCAGGAATTCCTTCCCTTCCCACTTCACACAGAGGGGAGGCATCCAGAAAAGATTTAAAGTATTCAGCACAATATTAAATTGGAGGTTTTGAAGGAGATACATCAATACTTAATTGAACATCAGACTCCAAAATTAAAGCATGATAAAGACCTCACAGTAACATTTCAACCTAGGTGATCAGACACAGATAAATTACAGATGAAGAGATAAAAGAAGCAAGAGCAAATATTAAGACATGTATTTTTTTTAATTCCTTTAGAGATGGTCATCATCAAGAGCCAAGGGTGCCCCCCCACCACACAGGTGTGGGATAGAGATTACTCCCCCATAGCCTCAGGGGCTGGGGGGCTTTGATGTAACTGTGGCAGCAGAATCCAGCCTTGTATTCAGGAAGTAATATACATCAAAGAACAGACCACAGCTAGGAATGCCTGTGGGCTGATGATGAACCCATAATGGAAGTGGTGACCTAGGAATGTACTGACATTGACCCTGCTGGGGTCACCATGGAGACATAGAAGGTGGATAGGCAGTACAGAAGCTAAAGGGAGAGCAGGCACAATCTCTTGGAAAAGAACAATATCCCAGGAAAGAAGGACCCAGGAGGGCATCACTACAGCCTCCATAAAGTACCCATGAGCATGTGTGGACTACACTCACCTGGCCAACAGGACCAACCACTCACTGCAGTGGCAATCAAGTGAGGACATGTCCACTGCTGACCCTGCCCCACCCCACTTCTGCCCTAGAGGGATCGAACATGGGGGCTGTAGAAAGGAGTAAGGACAAGAACTAGGACCAGAGAGGCCAACCATACACCCTTCTGTGAGGGCACATGTCCATCCTACAAAGGCCTTAGCTGAGTGGAGGGGTAGACCCTACACTTACATGAGGATTGGAGTGCTCGTGGCATGTACTAGACCCTCTTTTTGTTCATCAAGGCTGTGCTTGTTACTTAACTTGACTGAGGACCTGGTATCCCCTAAGAGAATACAGTAGTCATGAGGCCTGTCCAAGTTTTCACCCCACTTCCCAGACTTAAAGGAATAGTGAGATAGAACAATAGTCATTCTTGTGATTATACCTCATTACTTTTGCTCACTTAAAATGCCAGGTACAGCACGTTATTTCAGAGACTTGAGCATAATCCTCCTTTTCCCCTTTGCTTCTCACAGTTAGTCCACCACAGATCCTGTGTGCATCCTCTCCTTAATACCTTTGAAGATGTGCTGTGTGCATCTGAACCACCTCACCCCTACATGGACCACGTCACCACCCCTCTGCACAGTCACTGAATCACCTCCCAGTTTGAACTCTTAGCATTCCTGGTCAGTCCATTTTTGTTATTACAGCCAAAGCAATGTTTTTAACCTGTAAAGCCAGTCTACCTTATTATGTTGAATACTCTTCCATGGTCCTCCTATAGACTGCAGCATAAACTCCTACCCTTTATAAGAATTTGAGGAACCGGGCTCAGTTTTCCTCTCCAAACTCACCTTTCTTTACTCCACTACCTGCCCACTACCTGCACACAGAACCATGTGCCCCATCCATTACATCAGCAGCTCTCTGCCTTCCCTCCTAGTCTTTGGTCCTACTGCACTTGGAAGCCATGTCCTAGGGCTCTTCAACCACCATCTGGGCTGACCCCTGAGACAGTCCAGGTGATCTTTGTTTCCTAGTCTCCAAAGCCTTCATTTCCAGTATGTCACTATTCATAAGGCATTTGCGAGGTGACACGAGCCAGATGAGCCTGTAAGGGTGGTGGAGTCTCCCTGCCCCACACCATGCATTGCCTGGTGAACGGCACAGATCCCCTCCAGGAAGACGTCCTTGGCATCCAGTCCCAGGCTATGCTGATTTCCTGTGGTTCTATGACACAGTCTCATTGCTGCTCATGCTGTCACATCACATTGACCTGGCCTAGGGGTCCTGACTGGATGGGAAGCTCCCGGAAGGCCAGGCCACATCCTACTCATAGCTCTAATTTTAGAGCCAGTTGCTCAGCCTTTCAAAACCATATCTATATAATAGGATATATGAGCCTGGCCTTCAGAGAGTCATTAAACTAAAATGAGAAAATTAGCAAAAAGTAATTAGTATGGTTTCTGGCACCTAGGGAAATGGTTAATAAATATCAGCTAGCTATTTATTTTTTGTTAATGCTCAACACATTGTTAAGGAGATGAGTCAATGGAAAGGCTGGCATCATTGCTGCAAGGTGGGATCTGGGTAGAGGCCAGGTGCTGACTCGATGATTCATCAGGTTCCTTCTGTTTCATTTACTTTCTGATTTTGAGGCCCATGAGTTAGCAAAAAGCCATCAAAGCTGGAAAATGTACCTCCGTTAAGCAACTGTCTGTCCCAGGGATCAATAGAAGTCACAAAACACAGGCATGAAAACTGTATGTCTAATTAGGTAGAAAAAGCCACCATGTATTTGCGTGAACAAAGGTCTCCTGATAAACGCCAGCATTGTCTCATTCTTGCAGAACCTAGTGACCAGTGAAGTGCTTCTTTATGTCTGCCTTTCAACAAGTCTCTGCTTTTACTTTATTATTTTTTAACTTTTATTAATTTTTAATTTATTGTTAACATGAATTCAACTGTCCCACTCAATATAATTCCCTCATCCCCCACCCCCATGTCCCCAATTACACCCCCTTTGGCCTCTTTCCCCTAACTCCCTCCCTCCTTCCCTCTGGGATTTACTGTCCTGTTATCTGTATCTATGTGTTATGTATATATAATTTAACTAATCTCTTCACCTTCTCTGATTCCATCCCCTCATCCCCCATCCCTCTGACAGCTGTCCCTCTGGTCCCCACCTCTGCCTCTATTTCATTCTTCAGTTTGCTTTGTTCATTAGATTCCACATATAAGTGAGATCATATGATATTTGTCTTTCTCAGCCTGGCTTATTTCACTTAGCATAATACTCTCCAGGTTCATCTATAATGTCACAAAAGGTAAGATTTCCTTCTTTTTCATGGCCACGTAGTATTCCATTGTGTATATGTACCATTGCTTTTTAATCCACTCGTCTACGACGGACACTTGAGCTGTTTCCAGATCTTGGCTATTGTAAACAATGATGCAATAAACATGAGGGTGCATATCTTCTTTTGAATCAATGATTTGGTATTCTTAGGATATATTCCTAAAAGTGAGATAGCTGGGTCAAAAGGCAGTTCAATTTTTAATATTTTGAGGAAACTTCATACTGTTCTACACACTGTTTGCACAAGTCTGCATCCTAAAAAATCATTATTTTAAACTATTATATCTGGTCGTTTGGTTACTTCCATTTCCTTTAGTTCTTTTTCTGGGGATTTCTCTTGTTGATTCACTTGGGTCACATTTCTTTGTCTACCTGTTTTGTCTGTGCTTTAAGTAGTGCTGCCTGATTTTGAATTTTTTGTGGTGTCTTTATGAAAAAGATGGTCTTAGTGATACTGACCTCCAGGCCACCTGTATTCTTTCTTCTAGGAATGATTCTTGGGGGTACTGATTTCCCTCATGTTGTCTATGAGTACTGAATGTACTCGGTCCTTTCATGGTTATGGTTATTCCTTTAGGCTGGTTGGCTCTAAGGGTCAACTTTGATCATGTGTATTAAACACTGTGCAATGTTTGTCTTGTTGGGCATATTTATTCTTCATAGTGTCTACTGCCTGCTAGACTTCTCCTTTGAATGTGCTGCTTGTGTAGCTAGCTGAATCTAGGGTTGGTGCTGTCTGCCACCCACATCTAGTTTTGTTGGTTCTAGATCTTCTTGTGTTGGTGTCAGCTGTTGTTTGTAACTCACTATAGGCTACTTGTTTGTAACTATTTCATTTTTCCTGTTTGTGTCAGCATTTTTTTATAAATTTTTATTAATTTTAATGGGATGACATCAAAAAATTAGGGTATATGTGTTCAAAGAAAACATCTCCAGGTTACTTGTCATTAAATTATGTTGCATACCCATCACCCAAAGTCAGATGGTCCTCCATTATCTTCTGTCTGGTTTTCTTTGTGACCCTCCTCCTCCCCCTCCCCTTCTCTCTTCCTCTCCTCTGCCCATATAACCATGACACTCTTGTCCATGTCTCTTAGTCTTGTTTTTATGTCCCATCTATGTATGGAATCATGCAGTTCTTAGTTTTTTCTGATTTACTTATTTCACTCTGTATAATGTTATCAAGATTCATCCATTTTGTTGTAAATGATCCAATGTCATCATTTCTTATGGCTGAGTAGTATCATTTCCCATTTAGTTGGCTGTCTGTTTATTTTGTTGTCAGTTTTTCTTGCTGAGCAAAAACTTCTTAGTCTGATGTAATCCCATTCATTTATCTTTGCCTTCACTTCTCTTGCCTTTGGAGTCAAATTTATAAAATTCTCTTTAAAACCAAGGTCCATGAGTTTAGTACCTATGTTTTCTTCTAAGTACTTTATTGTTTCAAGTCTTATATTTAGGTCTTTAATCCCTTTTGAATTAATTTTAGTACAAGGGGACAAACTGTAGTCAAGTTTAATTCTTTTGCATGTGGCTTTCTAGTTTTTCCAGCACCATTTGTTAAAGAGGCTTTCTTTTCTCCATTGTGTGTTGTTGGCCCCTTTATCAAAAATTATTTGACCATATATGTGTGGTTTTATTTCTGAACTTTCTATTCTGTTCCATTGGTCTGAGTGTCTATTTTTCTGCCAATACCATGTTTTTTTTTATTGTCATGACTCTATAATATAATTTGAAGTCAGGTATTGTAATGCCCCCAGCTTTATTTTTTTTTCCTTAGTATTGCATTAAAAAATGAGTAGGTCAAAGAAGAAATAAGCACAGAGATCAAAAGATATATACAGACAAATGAAAATGACAATACAACATATCAGAATCTCTGGGATGCAGTAAAAGCAGTAATAAGAGGGAAGTTCATATCACTTCAGGCCTATATGGACAAACAAGAGAGAGCCCAAGTAAACCACTTAACTTTACACCTTAAGGAACTAGAAAAAGAAGAACAAAGACAACCCAAAACCAGCCAAAGAAAGGAAATAATAAAAATTAAAGCAGAAATAAATGAAATAGAGAACAGAAAAACTATAGAAAAAATTAATAAACAAGGAGCTACTTCTTTGAAAATATCAACAAAATTGAAAACCCTTGGCAAGACTCACCAAGAAAAAAAGAGAAAGCACTCATATAAACAAAATCCAAAATAAAAGAGGAGAAATCACCATAGACAACATAAATATAAAAAGAATTATTGTAGAATACTACGAAAATCTATATGCCACCAAATTCAACAATCTAGAAGAAATGGATAAATTTCTAGAACAATGCAACCTTCCTAGACTGAGTCATGAAGAAGCAGAAGCCTAAACAAACCAACTAGCAGGGAGGAAATAGAAAAAACTATTAAAAACTTCCCCCAAAATAAAAGTCCAGGCCCAGACAGCTATACTAGTGAATTCTCTCAAACATTCAAAGAAGACTTGGTTCCTATTCTACTCAAAGTCTTCCAAAAAATTGAAGAGGAAGCAATACTTCCAAACACATTTATGAGGCCAGCATAACCCTCATACCGAAACCTGGCAAGGACAGCACAAAAAATGAAAACTTCAGACCAATATCTCTAATGAATATAGATGCTAAAATACTAAACAAAATACTAGCAAATCGAATACAACAACATATTAAAAAATAATTCATTATAATAAAGTAGGATTCATCCCAGAATCTCAAGGATGGTTCAACATACGTAAAACGGTTAACGTAATACACCATATCAACAAAACAAAGAACAAAAACCACATGATCCTATCAATAGATGCAGAAAAGGCATTCAATAAAATACAACACAACTTTATGTTTAAAACACTCAACAAAATGGGTATAGAAGGAAAATATCTCAACATGATAAAGGCCATATATGATAAACCATCAGCTAACATCATATTAAATGGCACAAAACTGAGGACTTTCCCCCTTAAATCAGGAACAAGACAGAGTTGTCCACTCTCCCCACTGTTATTTAACGTGGTGCTAGAAGTTCT
Source organism: Saccopteryx bilineata (assembly GCF_036850765.1). Classification (NCBI taxonomy): domain Eukaryota; kingdom Metazoa; phylum Chordata; class Mammalia; order Chiroptera; family Emballonuridae; genus Saccopteryx; species Saccopteryx bilineata. The sequence continues at coordinate 122,218,740 of NC_089494.1, forward strand.
ATCCTGAGTAATCAGACAAGAGAAAGAAATAAAATGCATTCATATTGGGAAAGAAGAAGTAAAGATTTCAATTTTTGTAGATGATATGATCCTATACATCGAAAACCCCAAAGACTCCACAAAAAGATTACTGGAAACAATAAACCAATACAGTAAGGTCACAGGATACAAAATTAATATACAAAAGTTCATAGCCTTTCTATATGCCAACAACAAAACATTAGAAAACAAACTCAAAAAAATCATCCCCTTCATGATTGCAACAACAACAAAAAAATACCTAGGAATAAACATAACAAAGAATGTAAAAGACCTATATAACAAAAACTACAAAGCATTGTGTGAAGGGAAATCAAAAAAGATACAATGAAATGGAAAAATATTCCTTGTTCTTGGATAGGAAGAATAAATATAATCAAAATGACCATATTATCCAAAGCAATATACAAATTTAATGCAATTCCCATCAAAGTTCCAATGACATTTTTTAAAAAATGTGTCTGCATTTTTTGTGCCTGGGGAATTGGGGATGTGCAAACCTGTGTATAAGGATCAGATTTCATATACTTAGAGAAGACAGCAGCTTTGTAAAAGCCCCAAGCTCTGTAAGATTTGCCTCCACTTTTCAGCTGCTCCACCTCTCTTATAGCTGTCTGGTCTTCCTACAGAGTCTTCTGTAGAAAAACTGTAGTCTGGGCCCAGACTGACCTCACCCAACCAACCACTCTTCAGGTTGCAAGCTTGATGGGTTAAGGCAGCTGAGGTTGGGATTAAAACATTAGTGGGACCCCTACTTTAGGGGTCTCTTGGTCAGGAGCTCAATATGGGGAATGTGGTTCCTACTCCAGAGCTTAATTCTTCAGTCACTGCTGGATACTCAAATTTTATTTTTCCCCAACAAAGTGAGTTGCAGGTTCAGATTGAAGTGGGGTTGACAGTCCCTTCTGCAAAAGTTCTTATAGCTGGTAAGACTCTGGTCTTAGGGAGGATGACTGAGAGAGCCCTCTCTTTGGGGTGACTGTGCCCCCAGAAAGTGGCTAAGCCCCTCAACCATATCCAACAATAGACTCACAGGAACCCACACTTAATGTCCATGCTTCAAGCCTCTGTCTCTTCCCCCAGTTGAATCTAGCCCAGCAAGGCAGGATATCCAGCACCCAAACTGGCTAACTGTAAAGCTCCACCCTATCCAATGCACATGTGTCAGTGCTGATCACAGAGAGCAGAACTCACCTCAGCTGGACCAAGTGTGAGGAGCCCTTCCTTTAAGTTCAATTCTAGCAAGGTTGTTAGGTACTGAATCAGTGATCTCTGCAACTGTCCACTGGATAGGCCAGCCCTGGCCCTTCCTGGCTGGAACCCAGTGCAGACCATTGAGAGACACTGCCCATGACTAGCCCTCAGCAACCTTCTGGGAGTTACAAGCAATCCAGAGATTGTGGCTACCTCTGCTGGGCCCAGGTGGACATGGAAATACCAAGCTGCCCACCTAGGCTGGCTTTTACTTACACTGGGCCTGGGGGAAGATCAACTTAAAAGGCCAAGGTTCCCTGAGTTCCACCTCCTGCAGCCTCTGTCTCCTGGCTGCTTGTTGGGCTGGACCACTGAAAAAATGTCTGCTAGAGTCTAGCACTTGCAGCAATTCAATATTTAGAAGGGTTGTGGGTATGGCTCCACCCCCAGCTCCAGGTGTCAGTCTGTCCAAACTTTTTTACAGACCTCAGGGGTATGGCCCCAGGAGTCTGGTGGTTGTGGCCTCTGAGTCCCAGAGTGGGGGGGGGGTAGGGATGGGGTTAAGGTGTGGATTCTGGCCTCAATACCAGAAAACTGAGTCACTGACTTCCCCCTGCCTCCTGGATTTTCAACAAGACTCAGTTCCATAACTGGAGCAGGAGAGACTCTGGAGTGTGGAGCATTTGATTTTCCCCTGTTGATGCCACATTAAGAGAACACTGCACCCAAGAAAGATGGTGACTGCGTACTGGAGAATGACTCAGCACACAGGTTCTTGTGGCCGTCCCCACAGTGTCTCTTGCTGGTCCTCCAACCTTATACTCTTCTCATGCAACTCTAGTCCTCTCAGCTCTCCCTCCACTGAAGCCCTGGGTGAGTGGCTGTGAACAAGATTTCTGTGAGGGCCCTTTAAGATGGAGCCTTCGTTTCCAAGATCCATCTCTTTTTTGCAGACAGAAACCCAGCTCTTTCACCCCCAAATGCTGTGTGGGCACGTGTTCTAGGCTCTGGGGCTCTAAGTTAGGGCTTTAAGCCTGGGGATGAGCATTCACACCTCTCAGGGTGACCCTCCCCACAGTGAGAGTCTCTTTAGACCCTCGGCAAAAGCTTGCTCCTGGGTGTGAGGCCGTTCCTTCCATGTTTCCGCTCTTCCTACCAGTCTCGGGGTGGCTTCTTTCTGTGATCCTTTGTTATAGACTTCTCTTAATTTCATCCAAAGTTGGTCTTTTAAGATGATTGTTCTTAAATTAAGTTGTAATCCAATTTGGTGTTGGGAGGTGGCAGTTGGAACATCCACCTACTTCATTGCCATCTTTGAATTCAAGTCTCTTGTTTTCTTTTTTTAAGTTAGGTAATGTCATTCCAGAATAAAGCCCTTTTGTGAAAAAGACATGTTTTCTGTCTCATTTTCTGTGTTTTTTTGGTCTTCCTCCTCCAATGTGGTTTGCTCTGTAGGCAATGGCTATCGGCTCTCAACACACTCTCTCCCATCTGGGAAATAGGTCTCACCAATGCCCTCACCAGTGATGTGGGGAGAGGGCAGACAGCTTGGGCAGTCCTGATCGCCATCGCCTTTATTTTCCACAGCACGACCCCTTCCCCAAAATAAGATATATTGGAAGATCAGTCTCCAATTCACTATCACAGATGTTTTTCCATTCTCTGCTTTATAAAAAGTTTCTTCTGGGGAAAAAAAGATCAAATTGGCTGAAAGTAAATTCCTATGGGTTTGAGGATGAGCTGGGTAGCAGGAACAGAATCACTTTCTTCTCCAGTGTTTTACTCTTTAATAATTCATGCAGATTTTACATTTTAGTGCCTAATGTATCTGCTTAATATAAAAATAATGATATAAAATACCTAGCAGTTGAATTAGTTGACTTTCTCTGCCTCTCCAAAAAAGTTTTAATCCAATCCAACTGGCTCTCTAAGAGGCTGCTGTGTTTCTGCTGTGCCATTCATCACTCACACCAGACAGCCCTCCATGCTCCGAACTCTCTCCATTCAGCCTCATCCCTCACTTCTCCATGCAGAACACACTTCAGTTGAACTTAACCAAGCTTTGTGCATGTCCCTGAGCCCAAGGCTGCAGAGTGCTTGCAACAAGAGTACATGCTGTCCTCAGGTTATGACACAGTTCCATTCCTACAACAGTGACATACCTGAATTTTGGTGTAAGTCAAAACACACCCTACCCTAAGTTACTTACTATCATAATGAAGTTGTAAAATCATAATCTAAAATATATAAACACAATGAAGCTAAAGAAAAAGGAAAAGGACATAAATATATGGTACCATACACTGTACTATATAGTAACAGAAAAAAAAATGAGTATAAAAAAAATTTCTTATCTTTGTTCCTGTTGTTGGCTTGCACACTGGAAAGGGCATTGCAAGGTGGCGGAGAGTGACCTATTGGGAGGAGGAAGCTGGAGATGCAAGAGAACCTGCAGAAGGTGCTGGAGATACTGGGTCAGCTGAATCAGGATTGTCTAAGCCTAGGAACATGCAGGAGATGCTGGAGATGACTCTACCTGCACTACAGGTGTTTCTTCTCGAGATGCAGCTGATGTAGAGGGGACAGGATATGTTGCAGGCCTCTCTACCTTCTTAAAGAATTGTTCCAGGCTAGTCTGAAAGGTTGATGACTTCTCTTACAAAATCTACCTATAGCATTGCAAGGCATCCATAACAGCTGAAACACTCACTTCTCAATTTCTTAGGTTTTTATGAGAGTGAGTGTCCTAAACTTGAAACGTTGTAAATCAAGACTGTCATAACCCAAGGACCCCCTGTACTCAACAGAACTGGGTCACAGAGCACAGGGCCATAGCTCTGAAATCAACTTGCCTTGGTCTACAGACTCCTCCCAGTTAGTGGTGACTTGATGTAGCAGGCACCCAGCACCTTTGTTCCTTCCCCATGGAAGAATTCATGATCCCTGGATGCTTTGTCTGCCATGAGGGGTCTAGCCTGCATGTGCTGCTGCCTCTGCCCTGAGATAAACCTTCACTGTTGTTACCTTCAGTGCTCACATCTACCTCAAACTAGTGGCATTCTACCAAGATCAGCACACAGCAGCCTAGAGATCAAATCCAGCCCACCACCTGTTCTTGTAAATAAAATTTTATTGGATTACAACAATGTCAATCATGTACATTCTGTCCATGACTGAGTAGTTTTAAAAGAGATTTCAGAGCCTTCAAATCCCAAAATATATACTATCTTCCCTTTTTAAAATCCTAGTATAACACCCACTATGATCCTAAAGTAGTAAATTTTTTTAAAATTAAAAAATTACATTCGTTGTTGCCTAAAGCCTTTGTTTTCCTATGAATTCTGGTCAAGTCTTTAGTTCAAGTTCCCCCAAATCATAAAGCTTCAGTTGTTTGATGCAATACTTAGGTTATTTTCAGGAGGCATTGAGCAACTGCAAGCCCACTTCCCTTTCCTGGTGCTCCTCAACCCTCTTTTTCAGCCCCAACCATCAGAGGAGTGCTCACGCCACATCATAGCCAGACCAATTGCCATCACATCCCTGTAGCCTTCGCCACTTCCCTCACCTTCCCGACCTTATCCCACATACACTCCTGCCAGATAGAATCAACCATTCCTTTTGAGGTGTCTTCAGAGCACATATACTCTCTAACAGCACCTATCTTATTATATTGTTTGTATATTTACTTTTACAATATGTATACATATCCTTTATCTATAATCTTTGAATCAGGACTGCATTTCATCCCCGGCTTGTCAAGAATTATGTGGAAACAAGTTCAAAAGGGAGGAAATCTTAGATAGTATCCCCATCAAATCCTCTCATTTTACAAATGAAAAAACTGAGGCCTAACATTGGAAGGCTGTGAGGAGTAGAGCAGAGACTGGCTAATCCTGCCTCTCTTGAGGGTGTCCCTCTACGGAGTTCCACACTCCTTCCCTAAAACCATGCAGGAGCACACAGAGACTCATGTGCATGTAAAATAGCCCTTCTTTATGATTGGAAGTCATTACTTTAAAGGTAGCAGCATTGGGAATCTCCTCCTTAAGTGGCACATCTATCCCCACTCCCAGGTGCCTGATCTCTGGAAGTCAGTGATGGGAGACAGCATGAAAGACACTGGAGTGCCCAGTGCACATGATGGACTAATGGGATACAAAATTAAACCCCTCTTTTTAGAAGCCATTTGTGTTTTAAACCAGATTATGAGTAAGCTAACACCATAGATAGTTAAAAAAATGCACCCAGACAGAGACATTATTGGACTCATTCAGGCCAACAGAGGAAAATGAGCTTTGTAATTAAAATTGTAATGTAATGAGCCGGCCACATCTGAGGGAGTGCAGGGTGTCCTTGGAGGTGGTTTCATGGTGTTGTGCAGTCACCACCGATGGGTTGGCAATGCCAATGCTTCTCTACAAGAATAGTTGACACATCTGGATTCAGCCCTGGGACCCAGGGCATTGTCCATCTTTCTGTGTGTTTCACACCAGGAGAGATCCTCCTCTTTCCTGTCCCTCATGACCGCTCACACTGAGCGGGCACACCTGTCTTTCTTTGTCTCCCCCTGGCTGGAAGGATATCAGGGCAGTTTTTACTCAGGTTAGATGTTAGTGAGAACTTTTTCTATGTCAGCACAGGGCTGGAAATCAAGTGGTGAATAAAACAGTTTCTTCCCTCGGAGCCTTCATGACATGGCCCTGCTGGTTCTGATGGAAGAACTGCAGGATCAGGCAGAGTCAGAGGGTATTCCAGAGAGGGCTCTCAGACTGTGCCACACAGAGAGCAGCTGTGTCAATTAGGAAGAGAACTGGTGTGGAAGCCCAAAGGCATGGCAGTAAATGCCAGCCTGCCAGCTGAAAGATCTGCAATGCCTTCACTGAGGAGCAGGACAAGGACCACACCACAGGAGCCAGTAGGGGAATGAGAGAAGCCAGTGTCTGCCCAACTGCAGCCCAGCAAGAAACAGCAGTTGGGACTGCTGTGTTTACCCTTGTGTACACAAAAGAATGTGAGGTAGCACAGAACTAGGGTGTGCAGGAAGCAGCCATGACCTGTAGAACCTGAAGAACAAAAAGAAAAGATTGAAGCTATCAGGACCTAGAAGTGTGGAGAAGATGGGACCTGTGAAGAAAGGAAACCTGTGAGGGGAGAAACCTGTGAGGGGAGGGGCCTGTGAGAGGAGTGACTTGTGAGGGGAGGGGCCTGTGAAAGGAGGGAACTGTGAGTGGAGGGGCCTGTGAGGAGAGGGGCCTATAAGAGGAGGGGCCTGTGAGAGGAGGGGCCTGTGAGAGGAGGGGCCTGTGAGAAAAGAGGCCTGTGAAAGGAGGGACCTGTAAGGGGAGGGGCCTGTAAGGGGAGGGGCCCATGTGGGGAGGGGTCTGTGAAAGGAGGGACCTGTGAGGGGAGGAACCTGTGAGGGAAGTGGCCTGTGAGAGGAGGAGCCTGTGAGACGATAGAGCTGTAAGGGGAGGGCCCTGTTAGGGGAGGTGCCTGTGAGAGGAGAGAGCTATGAGAAAAGAGAGCTGTGAGAGGAGGGGTCTGTGAAAGGAGGAACCTGTGAGGGGAAGGGCCTGTGAGAGGAGAGAGCTATGAGAGAAGATAACTGTGAGAGGAGGGGCCTGTGAGAGGAGGGGCCTGTGAGAAGAGGGACCTGTGAGGGGAGGAAGCTGTCCACCTTGCAGGAAGTTCTCAGGACTGCTGTGTTCTCCAGGCTAGTCCTGGGAGTACTGGAGAAGAGCTGTATAGTTGGGAACCCTGCACTTCCAGGTAAAGGAGCTTCACTTGGGTGATGCTCACAGCAACAGGGGGAAAACAGGGAGAAGAGGCAAGGCCCTTCTACCACCTTCTGCTTTCCCCTGCGTTTAGCACCTCCTCCTGGTAGAGCCTGAAGGGGAGCTGCTGGCAGTACTGAAGCATGGTTTGCAGAGACCCAGCCCCAACACCAAAGACAAGGGCTTTGGAGCTGAGAGATGAGAGCTTTCTAACTGGCATGCTCACTCTGTTCCAGGCCCTTGGACAAGAGCTTCAGACACTAGCTTCTCAGCACACCACAGAAATGGGTCTTCTTATTCCCCTTCTAAAATGAAGATATGTGTTAGAATCCATCAGAGTTCAAAAAGACCAGTGTAACAGGCTTTATTGAAAGGAAGAAAGGAACCCTGATGGGTTGACTCACATGGGAGAGTCACGTGCCAGGCACAGACTGGAACCAGTTTTAAGGGTTTTGGGGAGGAGGGGAGGAAGGGTCATGGGGCATTTAACCGTTTGGCTGCTGGACAAAAAATGTTCTTTTATGGAAGTTTGCCAGGACTTCTTGGCTTGTGATGTCAGACATTTCTTTGCATTTGGTCATCTGCTGCAAGCCCTGAAAGGAGACTTACTGGCAGGGTTAAAAAAATGAAACGTAAGATTTCTGACTATTTGATATACAAAAAAAAAAAGAAAGAGAGTGGTTCCTAGAGAGGCCTTAAAAGAAAAAGGACAGAGGTCATTATCTTCTGTAACTTCTTCCTGCTGAGTAGGTACAGTAAGGGGTTATGGCCTCTCTAAGGATTACTCTCAGTGAGGGATAGAGGGGTGTAGTGATGGTTTCTTGTTGGGTAGGGGTGTATTTATAGGGTTCCAGATTTTTTGTTTCATGAGGGCAGGTTTCAGGGTTGGAGTGTAGGGTGAGGTAAATTTTTCCAATTTTCTGATTGGTGAGGTCTGCATAAGGTTCTATAAGTAACTAGTGAACAAATGTAAGTTCTGTTTGCTTCTTGAATTTCAGGCTTTAGTTTTTTCCACAGGCTTGGGAAGTTCTCATCTATTATTTGTTTGAGTATGTTCTCCATTCCATTTTCTCTCTCTTCTCCCTCTGATATACCTATTATTCTTATGTTGTTCTTCTTGATGGAGTCAGATAATTCTTGTAGGGCTATCTCATTTTTTTAAATTTTTGAGTCTCTTTCTTCTTCTCTCTGTTGTGCCTCAAGTTGCTTGTCTTTAATTTCACTAATCCTCTCTTCTATCTGGCCTGTTCTATTAGCTAAGCTTGTTACCTCATTTTTCAGCTCGTGAATTGAGTTTTTCATCTCTGTTTGATTTGTTTTTATAGTTTCAATTTCCTTGGAAATATATTCTTTGTGTTCATTGAGTTGTTTTCTGAGCTCCCTAAATTGCCTTTCTGTGTTTTCTTGTATATCTCAGAGGATTTTTAGGATTTCTATCTTAAATTCTCTGTCATTTAGCTCCAAGGTTTCCAATATATTAAATTTATTCTCCATAGATTTTTCCTCATCTAGCTGTGTTACCTCTCTTTCTTTTGTATCCATGATATTCGATTTTCTCTTCCTTAATGGCATCTGAGGGTGGTTTTGTTGATAGTATTAATGAGATTTAATAAAGAATAAAAAGTTAAAAAAATAAAAAATCGAAAAGAGTTGTTTTTTTTAAAAAAAAATTAATAATGAAATAAAGAAAAATAAAATAAAATAAAAATTTTAAAAAAGGAAATTATTTCCCCCCTCCTTTTTTCCTCTCCTCTCCTCTCCCCTCTTTCTTGAGAAAATCTTGTGGTGAACTCTGAATTATAAGAAACAATGCCTGTAATGGAGGGCCTGAATTGGGGAAAAGTAATAAAGGGGCAAAAAAAAAAAAAGAAAGAAAAAAGAACAGGGTATGGACCCACAAAAAAGCAAATAAGGAAAAAATTTGGGTCAAGAATAAAATGATTTGCTTTTAGGTGTTGGTTGACTAAGAGTTATGATGAGAGGAATAAGAGGGAAATAGAAAAATGGGGGGACAAATTAAAAAATTACCATTGTATTTAGTAGAACAAGAACTAGATAAAATGGAGAGCCAGGGATGGGAGCACTGCTAGTGAGTTAAAAAGGTGAAGTAAAAACCCCCCAAAATGCCACAAACATAAGTTTGAGTCCCAGATAAGATAATTTGTTCATTATTGAGGTTTGAATGAGAGGAGATGTAAAGGAGAAAGGAAGAAACTAATATAGAGGGAGAAAAGAAAGAGAGAGAGAGAGAGAGAGAGAAAGAGGGAATCACTAAAAGAAGTAAAAAGAAAAAAGAGGAAGAGAGAGAGAGAGAGTTAAGGGTTTTGTAGTGCAACCCTCATAGAGAGAAAGGAAGAGGAAAGAAAAAATAATGAGAGATGTAACACTTATGGGTAGTGTAGTTCAAGGAGAGGAGAGAGTAAGACCAGCAGAGAGTTAATCGACCAAATTGGAGGAGGAAAAAGAAATATCAAGAATGAAGATAAGAGAAACAAACGAACAAATATAATAAAATGGGATAGGTTATAAAGTCTGCGGATTATTCTTGATTTTGAGAGGTTATCTTCTTGTTTTTTCTTTTCTCTCCCTCTTCCTGGTCGGTGACTCTGTACCTGGGTTCTTCCCCTTTGGCACGCTCAGGTAAAGGTTTGCAGTTGATAAGTCTCTATGGTGATGTCATGTATTGTGCTTTAGTCTCGTTGGCAGTCAAGGCTCATTAGCATTTATAGGCTCCACCAGTAAGAGAGTCCATGTTCCTGGAGCCTTTCTCCTAGTCTTTCCTTCCTCAATTAGTAGCCTGATAATCCAACTATGGGGTTGCTGCTGCCTCTGCCTGGATAGTAAGAGGCTCAAAGAGCTGGCAACTCCCCACTTTATTTCCACTCAGCACAGGTCTCTGGGTAAGGTTCAGTCAGTCAGAGCTAGCATAATCAGGTGGGGCTTCTGCCCACTTAAAGACCTCTGGCTCTGCCAGTCTGTCCAGTAACATGGGCAGGCACCCACTTCCGGGGTGCTTGGAGGAAACTCTCACTCACTATCTGTGCACGCAGACCAGGATATCAGGCTGACCGCCTCACCTTCTGAGTGAAACCCCCACCTGCATGGAAAAGTTCCAGCATTGGAATTAGTTCTCGCTCCCTTTCTTTGTGCAGCTTTCCCAGAGCGCTGGGGCAGCCCGGAGATTCTGCTTTTAGTCCACACAAAGGCCTCTGACTCTGCCTCTCTGTGGGATAACACAGGTGCCCACTCCCAGGGCTTTGGAAGGAATCTCTCGTCCACTATCTGCGCGCGCCGACCAGGGGATCGGGGAAAATGGCTGCCCCACTTATCTTTCTTTGTCTGGGTTTGGCGCCAGTGTTAGCTTGTATTGCCTGGGTTGCCACAGGAACAGTTTTTCCTCGGCTTGGATCTTTGTGCCACAGCCTGGTTTGGCTGTTTGTGCCACGGCCTGGATCTATTTACCCCCTTTGCTTGCCTCAGTTTCTATATTCTCAGTTCCCAGCGAAAGCCACCCTGTTTAGGTTAGTGAGGAAGGCGGAGCATTTCTTACTCCCTATTTCCTTTGGGGTTTGGTTATATATTTAGCCAATTTTTCACTCCACCATACCTTCGGGTGTATTGCGAAACATCTGGAGGCTCCAAGGATAGGTTTTTCTGTTTCTATTTGAAGATCTTTTTGAGTTTTAGGGGAGATTTATCGGTATCGCTTCCTACCCCGCCATTACTCTGACGTCATCTCTCTCTTTCCATTCTTGAAGCAGGACCCTGATGGAATCCTATGAAGCCCTTTAGGGCACTAGAGTCTTTAAGAGTGTATGCCAAAAGCTGGTATTTCCTGACTTCTTTAAGGCCTTATTTGCCTTTTCTGTTACTCTCTTGGCCATTATAGACCTTAAAAGCCATGCTTAGAAGATCTCACTGTGGGGCTTGACTAAGAGAGCAGAATTGGGAATCCAGTGTGTACAGAAGTCTGTTAGACCAAAGAAAGAAAGGATTTGATCTGCAGTGGTATGTGGTTGGAGACTGTGATGGGTCTGAGTTTGATTTGGGATGAGACCTCAGGTGGTGGGAGTTAAGGCAATGCCCAGATAGACTATGGACTAGAAGTGAAGTTGAGCCTTAGCAGAGAAGACATGATATCCTTTCATGGCAAGGAAGTTAACAAGGGTAGTGGTGTGTCTCCTTGAGGCAGGCAGGGAGAGGCTGTAGAGGAGTAGGTTATTTACATATTGTAAGAGAGTATTAGTTTTGAGATTGCATGTTGCTAAATTCTGAGCTACTGCCTGTCCAAACAGGTGTGGGCTGTTTTGAACCCTTGGTGTAAGATAGTCCATGTAAATTGCTGGCTGCATTAGTGTCCGGGTCAGTCCAAGTAAAGGAAAACAGAAAGTAAGAGTTATGATGTAGAGGAATGGTAAAGAAGGCATGGACAAGAATGTGATGGTAACAGGGAGTGGGGTGGAGGGGTGGGGAAGGGGTGAGGAAGGAGAGGGAGGGAGTGGGGGGAGGGTAGGGGCACAAAGAAAACCAGATAGAAAGTGACGGAGGACGATTTGATTTTGAGTGAGGGGTATGCAGTGAGGGGTATAATTTTATTATTTTATCTTAATAAAAATAAGATAAAAAATAAGGAATTCTTGAGGTCTAGGACCGTGAAGTGAGTGGTATTTAAGAAAATGTGTGACAATAATGTGTAGAGATTAGGGACTACTGGATGGAGGGGAACTACCACCTCATTGATTAGGCGTAAATCTTGTATGAGGCAATAAGCCCCTGAAGGTTTTCGAACAGGAAGGATGGGGGCATTGCAGGGAGAGTCCATGGGAATGAGTAAGCCTTGATTCATGGAAAGAAGGAGGGTCAGAATCTACAGGAGATGGAGGAGGAGGAGATTGAAGTGCTGGTGGTGGCACCACATGGTCAGAGGAGTTAAAAAGATTAAAGCCTGTGAGGAGAAGGGAGGGGATGAGGGAAAGTAAGACATCCCTGCCGCAGCCTGTAAGGAGGGAGGGGGGGATTGAAGAAGAGAGAGTGACAGCTGAAGCTGGTGGGGAGGGGAGATGGGCTGAAAAAGATACAGCCAAAGTCAGTAGGGAGAGGGGGTGGGTCAAGAAAGATACAGCTGAAGCCAGTGGGGTGGGAAGATTGGTCAAAGAAGAGAAAGAGACAGCTGAAGCTGGTGAGAAGGGGGGATGAGTCTAGAAAGATACAACCAAAGCCAGTGAGGAGAGGGGATGGGTCAAGAAAGATACAGCCAAAGCCTGTGGGGTGGGGGGATGGGTCGAAGAAGAAAAAGGGACAGCCAAAGCCGGTGGGGAGGGGGTATGGGTCGAAGAAGTGAAAGAGACAGAGCTGCTGTCTGTAAGGAGGGAGGAGGGGTTGAAGAAGAGAGAAGCAGGGCCTGTGAGGAGGGGGTTGGGACAAGGAGAAGCAAGTCACCGCTGCTGTAGCCTCTAAGGAGGGGGGAGTGGACAAAGAGGAGAAAGGCATTTGCAAGTAAATGAGAAACAAGATTCACAAAGGAAGGGGGCTTTCTGGAGGGAAGAGACTTGAGCAGGAGATCTGCAGAGGGACTAGAGAGGGGTCCCGAGAGAGGGTCACCCCCAGGGTGGGCACCCCTGGGGGTCAGGTAGGAGGGGGAGAGAGTTGAGAATCTGTGGAGAAGGAAAGGTTAGGAGTGGAGGTTTTAGGTGAGTCTTCTCTGGCCAAAAACAGCCTGTGTGTAGAACAGGCAGCACAGAGATTAAGGACAGGAGCAAATGGAGAAGAAAGCCTACATGTAAGGAATTTCTGAGGCTTTCCCAGTCAGGTGGCAGAAATTAGCTAGGTCCCAGAGGATGTTAATAACAAAAGTTTCATTTTCAGGCCAGTGGGAGCCATTATCTAGTCTGTACTGAGGCCATGCCGTATTACTGAAGGTGAGGTTTTTAAAGAGGCATTCCAAAGGAGTAGTCTCTGAGGGGTGGGACTGGGAGGAGCCCATGTGGGCAGAGAATAGAGAAAGAGAAGAGTGCCCTCTGACTCTTTCAACTGTCCTTTATACTGAATGTGGAAAACGAGAAGTCCAATCATCACTGGGAATCCCGCTTTCAAAAGAGAATGGAGCAACCTAGCTAGGCGCCTAGACCTTCGAGGAAGTCCATATGAACAGGCTGCCCAGAGTAGAGACCTCCCAATCAGCAACCCTGAGAGGAGAGAGAGTGAGGGTGAGGGATGAATAGGGGCCTGCCAGAGATAGGAAAGAGCAGAAATTTCTTACCTTTTGGTTTGGCAGTGGGGGAGAGGGTTGAAACAGGGTTGGGTAGCCGGCCAATCAACCTATATTCACACAACCAAACAGAATCAGGGAGTAAGCCCTGAATGAGCTGCTGCTGCCCACTGCTTTCCTGGTAGTAAATTTGGCTGGTGAAAGGGATCATCCAGGCATACGGTACCCTGTCCCAGGTTTCAGCACCAAATGTTAGAATCCATCCGAGTCCAAAAAGACCAGTGTAACAAGCTTTATTGAGAGGAAGAAAGGAACCCTGCTGGGCTGACTCGCATGGAAGAGTTGCACACCAGGCACAGCCTGGGACTGGGTTTTAAGAGATGGGGGGGGTAGGAAGGGTCGTGGGGCATTTAGCCAATTGGCTGCTGGATGAAGAATGGTCTTCTATGAAAGTTTGCCAGGACTTCTCAGCTTGTGATGTCAGACATTCCTTTGTGGTTGGGCATCTGCTGCAAGTCCTGAAAGGAGACTTACTGGCAGGGTTAAAGAAATGAATCCTAAGAATATGGAGACTCTGAGTAATTCAGTAAATGTCCTAATGTCATCCAATGGAAAAGTAGGAGGACTGATTACTAAGTCCTTACCTGCTCTCCTTCATCATGTGGAGTCCACTCTTGACCGAGCTGTCCAGTCACCAGGCAGAGAGACACATCAGAGCTGCAAGGGGAGAGGTTTGCTGCTCAAACACCTGGATCTCTCCGGACTGGCCAGCCATGAGCAAACAAGCAAGCCCCTTATGGCGGGCTCATTCACACCTTGCAAGTGTCCACATCACTCCTGGACAGCCTTCTGCTGACCCAGCTTCCACTAGGTACAGCCCCTCTGCTGCCCGGAGTCACAAATCCCCTCCTCAGACAGCAAGTCACCCCCAGGGCCCATGGCTTGGATGTATTTTCTTGGTGACAGTGACAAGAGATGCAAACCCATCAGAAGGAAGCCCCACAGCATCGTGTCCTGGACAGACTTCTGATTTCTTTGTTCAGTGTTTAGGAAGGAGTCTCTATGTTCTTCCCTCTCAAAGGAGACTGAATATTTCTATGAAAAGGTGAAGGGAATGCTTATACCTCTGGTTGGGGTGGGAGAAGACAGCTACCCACTCCTACTGAGCATGTCATATTAATGTGACCACTGCACACAAACACAAAAGTTAATGCCACCACACAGACACAAGAGTGTCTGCAAAACAGCCTCCTGGGTCACATCTGCCCAGGTCAAAGCTTCAGCAATGTGCTTACAAGAAGCAACAATGCTCCCAACAGGCTAGATTAGAAGAACACAACTAATGTGTTGGAAAGCGACACTCTAATGTAAGATTCTTCAGAATTTCACTGACTGGCAGACTCGCTGTGCACCCTGGTCAACCCCAGCTCTCAGGTCTGAGGTGACTTGGACAGTATGGGGCAGGTGTAGGGGAATAGGAAGGGGGACAGAGAAAGGGGAACAGCAAAGAAAGTAGACTAAAGGCAGTAACACCAGCTCCTTCAGTGAAGCAAAATACCATTTTCACAGCAAAGCTTCTTTGAATTTCAGTAAAACATATAGTATTTACATAAACAACCTCAAAAAAATTGACTCCATAATGAGAGAGAGAAAGCAGAAGTCTACCTCCCCACCCCCCACCATCACCCCCACCAGTGAAGTAATTTTTTATTGAATTCAAGTTTCCAGGCCCATTAGAGACCTGGAGGCAGAATTCTCAGGGACACTTTTGGACTAAGCAGTGTTTTGTTTGGTTTTTTTGTTTCTCTTTTGGAGGTTTTTTATGTAAATACAGGGTTTATTTTTCTACTATTGATTAACTATTCTATTTCTTTTGGGAATTTTTTGTTTCCATTATTTCTTTAATTTAATTTATTGTATTTACATAGATTCTAGTGTTGCCCCGAATGCATCCACCCCTCCTCTGTATTCCCCTCAACATCTCCCTTGCCCCTTCCCAATATTGCTCTCCCCCCTTCCCTTCAGGTTTATCCTATCCTATCATCCCCTTTTCCTCTGTCCTCTTTTCCTCTGATCTCTTTGATCTCTCCTCTGTCATGTTTTCTGTTCCTCAGTTCACATTGTTTCTTGGATTCCTCAAATGAGTAAGGTCATATAATGTTTTTCTTTCCCTGCCTGGCTTATTTTACTTAACATAATAGTTTTCAGGTCCATCCATGTTGCCACAAAAGGTAAGATTTCCTTCTTTTTAATGGCCCCATAGTATCCATTGTGTATATGTACCACTGCGTTTTAATCCACTTGTCCACTGACAAACACTTGGGCTGTTTCCAGATCTTCGATATTGTGAAAAATGCTGCCATAAACATGGGGGTCCATTTCTTTTTTGAGTCAGTGATATGGTGTTCTTGGGATATATTCCTAAAAGTAGAATAGCTGGGTCGAAAAGGCAGTTCCATTTCTAATTTTTTGAGGAATCTTTATACTGTTTTCCACAGTGGCTGCACTAGTCTGCATTCCCCCAAGCAGTAAAGGAGGTTTCCCTTTTCTCAACATCTTCACCAGCACCTATTCTGTGCTGTTTTGTTAATGAAAGCCATTCTGACTGGTGTGAGGTGGTATCTCATCCTGGTTTTAATATGCATTTCTTTAATGCTTAGTGATGTTGAACATTTTTTCATCTGTCTATTGGACATCTGTATGTCCTCTTTGGAGAAATGTTTGTTTCTTTTGCCCATTTTTTTATTGAATTGTTTGTCTTCCTGGTGTTGAGTTTTACAAGTTTTTATATATAAATTTTGGTTATTAACCACTCATCAGACATATTGTCAAATATGTTCTCCCATTGTGTGATTTGTCTTTTTATTCTGTTCATATAATCTTTAGTTGTGCAAAAGCTTTTTAGTTTGATATAGTCCCATTTGTTTATCCTGTCTTTTACTTCACTTGCACATGGAGATGAATCAGCAAATGTATTGTTGCAAGAGATGTCAGTGAGCTTACTCCTATGCTTTCTTCTAAGATGCTTATGATTTCAAGGCTTACATTTAAGTCTTTTATTCATTTTGAGTTTATTTTTGTGAATGGTGTAAGTTGGTGGTCTAGTTTCATTTTTTTGCAGGTTGCTGTCCAATTTTCCGAACACCATTTATTAAAGAGACTGTCTTACCTCCATTGTATGCTTTTACTTCCTTTGTCAAATATAAATTGCCATAAAGGTGTGGGTTTATTTCTGAGTTCTCTGTTCTGTTCCATTGATCTGTATACCTGTTCTTATGCTAGTAACAAGCTGTTTTGAGTACAATGGCCTTGTAGTGTAATTTAATATCAGGAAGTGTGATACCTCTGACATTACTCTTCTTTTTCAAGATTGCTGAGGCTATTTGTGTTCTTTTTTGGCTCCATATAAATTTTTGAAATATGTGTTCTATATTTTTGAAATATGTCACTGGTATTTTAATGGGTATTGCATTAAATTTATAAATTGCTTTGTGTAATATAGACATTTTAATGATGTTTATTCTTATCCATGAACACAGTATATGCTTCCATTTGTTTGTATCTTCCTTGATTTCTTTTATCAATGTTTTATAATTTTCCAGGTACAAGTCTTTAACCTCCTTGGTTAAATTGACTTCTAGGTACTTTATTTTTTGTTGTTCTTAAAATAGTGAAGGGGATTTTTTCCTTAATTTCTCTTTCTGATGGTTCATTGTTGGTATATAAAAATGCCTCTTATTTCTGTGTATTAATTTTATATCATCCCACCTTGCTGAATTCATTTCTCAGGTCCAGTATTTCCTTGACTGAGACTTTAGAGATTTCTATATACAGTATCATACATCTACAAATAATGAAAGTTTTACTTCTTCTATTCCAATTTGGATACCTTTTATTTCTTTTTCTTGTCTGATTGCTGTGGCTAGGACTTCCAGGACTATGTTGAATAAGAGTAGTGAAAGGGGACACCCCTGCCTTATTCCTGATCTTAAGAGGATTGCTTTTCATTTTTGCCCATTGATTATGATGTTAACTGTGGGTTTGTCAAAGATGGCCTTTATTATGTTGAGGTATGTTTCCTGTTTTCCCACTTCACTGAGAGTTTTTATCATAAATAAGTGCTGGATTTTATCAAATGCTTTTTCTGCATCTATTGAAATTATCATGTGGTTTTTCTCCTTCCTTTTGTTTATATGAGGAATCACATTGATTGACTTACAAATATTGTACCATCCCACTTCATCATGATGTGTGATTTTTTGCATGTATTGCTGGGTCCCGTTTGCTAATATTTTGTTGAGGATTTTAGCATCTCAATTCATCAGGGATATTGGCCTATGATTTTCTTTTTGTTCTGTTGTCTTTGCTTTTGGAATCAGAATTATGGTTGCCTCATAAAAGGAGCTTGGAAGTCTTCCTTCCTCTTAAATTTTTTGAAATAGCTTGAGAAGGATAGGAGTTAGTTCTTCTTTGAATATTTGATAGAATTTACCTGTTAAGCCATCTGACCCAGGGCTTTTGTTTGTTAGGAGTTTTTTTATAACTATTTTGATCTCATTTGTTGTAATTGATCTGTTTAGGTTTTCTGATTCTTCCGGATTGATTTTTGAAGGACTATATGTTTCAAGGAATTTGTCCATTTTACCTAAGTTGTCTAATTATTTGGCATACAGTTCTGCATAGTATTTTCTTACAATCCTTTGTATTTCTGTTGTGTCAGTTGTTATTTCTCCACTCTCATATCTAATTTTATTTATCTCAGTCTTCTCACTTTTTTTCTTGGTTAGTCAGGTTAAATGTTCATTGATCTTGTTTATCTTTTCAAAGAACCAGCTCTTGGTTTCATTGATCCTCTGTACTGTTTTTTTAGACTCTATGTCATTTATTTCCACTCTGATTTATATTATTTTCTTCCTTCTACTACCTCTGGGATTCCCTTGCTGTTCTTTTTCTAGTTCTTTTAGATGCAGATTTAGTTTGTTTATTTGAGCTTTTTCTAGATTCTTAAGGTATGGCTGTAATGCTATAAACTTCCCTCTCAGGACTGCTTTTGCTGTGTTCCATAAATTTTGAGTTGTTGTGTGCTTGTTATCATTTGTTTCTAAAATTTTTAAATTTCTTCTTTGATCTCATTGTTAACCCATGCATTATTTAATATTATGCTATTTAGTTTTCATGTGTTTGAGTATTTTTCAGTTTTTCTGTTGTGGTTGATTTCTAGCTCGTACCATTGTGATCAGAGAAAGTACTTGATATGATTTCAATCTTCTTAAATTTGTTGAGACCTCTTTTGTGCCCTAACATGTGACCTATCCTAGAGAATGTACCATGAGCACTTGAAAAAAATGTATATTCTGCTGCTTTAGGGTTAAAGGTTCTGAAGATATTTATTAAATCTTTTTGTCAATGTGTCCTTTAAGTCTGCTGTTTCTTTGTTAATTTTTTTTTTCTTGAGGATCTATCTAATGATGTTAGCGGAGTACTACTCTTATAGTATTGCTATTGATCTCACCCTTTATATCTATCAAAGTCTGCTTTATATATTTAGGTGCTCTTATATTAGGTGCATAGATATTTATAATGGCTATATCTTCCTGTTGGATTGCTCTCTTTATTATTATGTAGTGACCTTCTTTATTTCTTACTATAGTCTCTGCTTTAAAGTTCATTTTTTTCTGATATAAGTATTGCTACCCCAGCTTTTTTTTTTCATTTCCATTTGCATGAGTATTTTTTTCATCCTCTTACCTTCAGTCTATGTGTATCTTTTGTTTTAAGCTATGTATCTGGAGACAGCATATGTATGGGTACTGTTTTCTTATCCACACAGCTACCCTATGTCTTTTGATTGGATCATTTAATCCATTTACATTTATGGTTATTATTGATATGTAGTTATTTATTGCCATTTTATTCTTTAAAGCTGTATTCATCTTTTACTATATTCTTTTCCCTTTTTTTCTGTTTACAACAGGCCCCTTAACATTTCTTGTAGCATTGGTTTGATTGTAATGAATTCCTTGAGTATTTTCTGTTTTGGGGTTTTTGTTTTTTTGTCTGGAAATCTTTTTCTTTCTCCTTAAATTTTAACTGATCGCCATGCTGGATTAAGAAATCTTGGTTGTAGGCTTTTGTTCTGCATTACTCTGAATAATTCTTGCCATTCCTTTCTGGCCTCAAGTGTTTCTGTTGAGATGTTGGATGTCATCCTTATGGGTGTTCCTTTGTAGGTGAATGCCTTTTTTCTCTAGCAGCTTTTAATATTTTCTCTGTATCTCTTATCTTTGGTATTTTAATTATGATGTGTCTTGGTGTAGATTTCTTTGGGTTTCTCTTTAATGGAGTTCTCTGTGCTTCTAGAACTTGTGTGACTTTTTCCTGCATCAATTTAGAGAGGTTTTCAGCTATGATTTTATTGAACAAGGTCTCTATCCCTTGCTCTGACTCTTCTTCTTCAGGAACCCCTATGTTGCAGATGTTGTTTCTCTTCAGTTTGTCACAAAGCTCTTTTAGAGTTTCCTCTGATTTTTTCTGTCTCTTTTCTTTTTGCTGCTCTGCTTTCATGTTTTTATTTATCTTGTCTTCTAAATCATTGATTCGATCCTCTGCTTCATCCAGCCTGCTTTTAATTGCTTCTCATGTAGTCTCCATTTCTGATATTGTATTTGTTATTTCTGACTTGTTCTTTATTATTTCAGTGTCCTTTTTGATGCTTGTTATCTTTATTTATG
Source organism: Saccopteryx bilineata (assembly GCF_036850765.1). Classification (NCBI taxonomy): domain Eukaryota; kingdom Metazoa; phylum Chordata; class Mammalia; order Chiroptera; family Emballonuridae; genus Saccopteryx; species Saccopteryx bilineata. The sequence goes on from NC_089494.1 coordinate 122,238,686, forward strand.
TGCTCACTGTGTTCATCCATTGTTGTTCTAAGATCTTTCAACATTCTAACAATCATTATTTTAAACTCTGCATCCGGTAATTTGCTTATTTCCATCTCACACATTTCATTTTCTGGTGGTTTCTCTTGTTGATTCATTTGGATTACACTTCTCTGACTTCCCATTTTGTCTGTGTATCCCCTCCTCATTTGGGTGTGTTGTTTTTAGAGCTGGCTAAGTCTACAGTTGGTGTTGTCTGCCTCCAATTTTTAGTTGTGTTATTTCTAGGTCTCTTGGGTTGACATCAGCTGTTGTTTGTCTGGACTAAGGAGTGTTTTGCAAATTGTTTCTCTAACAGAGTCATTGTTCTTTTTTTTTTTACTAGTAATTTTAATAAGAAACTTTGGTTTTGGTTTACATAAATTGGCCTTGCACTTGGCTGATCTTTGATTAATTAGTGAAGAAGGATCCTCCAAACTCTGGGTTCCCAATAATTCTACTCAGTTCCCACAATAAAAGAAGTGAATAAGACTCCACCCCAGCTCTTTTGGCATGAGGAGAACCCCATCCTTCCTTCTTTCCACCCCACACTTACAGTGCTGCCACCACAAGCACAGTACTCACTCATCACAGCCTAGCATCCCAACAACTACACAATGCCAGACTTGCCTCCAACTCTGACCCAATCAGCTCTTCCTGGCCTCTGCCGAACCTGTCCACCACCCCCCACACTGCCACTACACTCTCTTGAGTATTCAAGAAATATCCCCTATATTCTCAGACTTTGTCTGAATTCTTTCTTCTATCTTTTTATTCCAAAAACTCACAGTGCCTGTGGGATTTACAATTTATTTATTTGATAGATCATTCAGTAACCATCTTTCAAACACTTTGTCTTTTTTTGTGATTGCTTTAATGTATCTATCTTCAAATTCCTCACCCATGTTTTCCTGTATTATTCAGGATAAACCTGACCTTCATGAAACCCTTCTATCTGTATCTCTGCACCAACATCCTGGTAGCCAACTATTGCAGTAATATAAGGTTTTAGTAATTAAATATACAGAAATATAAAGAAATATGAAATATATATATAAAATAATTAGGATATAATATTAAAAGTAATTAAGGAAATAAAAGTTATGCCATCTGGATAGGAATTAATATAGTGTGTACAGATATAATAAACAGACTCTGTCTTTCATGCAGGGCTCAGTTACTGTGTGTATGGTAACATATAGATAAGAAGTGGCTTGATGTCGTAACTCTGTGGGTTGAGATAGACAGGAGACTTCCCTAGGAACATCTTAAAAGTGTCTTGATGTAACATTCCAGTCAATTAACATAAAAAAGACTCCCTGTGAGAAACTCCCAAAAAGGTGGTTTGAGATGATAATCTTGTAGATTAACACCTGTTAGAAGGCGTTGGCCAGAAAAGGTACTAAAACTAAGGGGCCCCCTGCTGCAGTAGTTGCCCAGACTCCAACGTGAATGTGGACTGTCTCCATGCTGTTCTGACCAAAGACAGCCAAGAGGAGCAAGCTGATGGGGCCCCCTTAAGCTGTACCCAGGCACACCAAAAGGATTTGTGAGTAATAAATTGGCTCTGTGATTCTTGCAACTAACTTGTGTGTCAGTCGTGTCTTTCCTCCAGTGGCAGTAGGTGTTGACACTGATAAGTAGCATCCTCATAGCCACCTCAAGAGTAGTCTCAAAAAGGTTGCCAGCCCTTCTGATAAGCAGAAGTGTCCCACTGTGCAGGGAAGTCGAATTGGGGATGTTTAATTGATGTAGAACTTGGGCTTTACTGGGACACCAACTGATGTGCCTGGCAGAAAACACATTGACTGGTCTTGCTTCAAGTTCATGTTTGCTACTTCCCTATCAGGCTTCCTATCCCCGTGAATTCATTCTCCCCTGATTTAGTGAGCTGTGGTACTTCTTTCATTTCAAACTTGCAACTCTTCCTCAGGCTTCCTCCTTCTTGGCTATGCCCTATTTCGCTAGAAGGTAGAAGGCAGCAAGAAACCACCACAAGCTCCCCTATCACCTACTTCTGCATCGATGCCCTCTGACCTCCTCCTCTTTATGGGAGTCAGGGCTTCTCCTACCACCAGTCTTCTAATGCTGCACCAAGTCGCAGCCCCTACCACCTATCCAGAGACATTGTTCCTGCAAATCATACCATTTCTCCAACATCACCTGTTGTTCTACTCTCTGCAATATCATTTCTTTCAGTATAGAAGCATTATGTTATTATTACTACCTTAACTAAAGAAAACTTCCTGCTGACCCCATATCTACCTTTAGCCATTATCAACTACTTTACGTCCCTTTATAGCAAAACTTCTTGATTTTTATTTGACTTTAGTTGGGTTACATTGGTTAATAAAATATACGTGTTTCAGGTGCACAGTTCTGCAATACATCATCTGTGTACTGTACTGTGTGTTACTTGCCCCATGTCAAATGTCCCTCCATCACTATCTATTCCCCTTTACCCTCCTCCATCTCCCCTACCTCATATCCCTCCTGCAATCCTCGAATTGTTGTCTATGTCTATAATATTTTTTCTTTGCTAAATCCCTTCACCTTTTTTACCCAGTACCCCCAAACCCCATGCCCAATGAAGGCTGTCAGTCTGTTCTTTGTATTTATGAGTCTGTTTCTATTTTTTCTTACTTTATTTTCTTCAGTAGATTCCACATATAAGTGAAATCACATGGTACTTGTCTTTCTCTGACAGTCTTATTTCACTTAGCATAATGCTCTCCAGGTCCATTCTCACTGTCACAAAAGGAATGATGTCTTTCTTTTATATGGCCATGTAGTATTCCATTGTATAAATGCACCACAGTTTTTTTATCCACTCATCTACTGATGGACACTTGGCTGCTTCTAAATTTTGGCTATTGTAAATAATGCTGCAATAAATGTAAAGGTGAATATATTCTTTTGAATTAGTGTTTTAGGTTTCTTTAAATATACTCCCAGATGAGAAATTTTAATTTTTGAGATAATTATATACTGCTTTCTACAGTGACTGCACCAATCTGCATTCCGATTTACAGTGCATGATGGTTCCTTTTTTCCACATCCTCACCAACACTTGTTGTTTGCTGATTTATTAATGGTAGCCATTCTGACAGGTATGAAGTGGTACCTCATTGTGATTTTAATTTGCATTTCTCTAATGATTAGTGACATTGGGCATCTTTTTATATGTCTATTGGGCATCTGTGTGTTCTCTTTGGAGAAGTGTTTGTTTAGATACTTTGCTTATTTCTTAATTAGATTGTTTGGGAGATTTTTGGTGTTAAGTTTTATAAGTTCCTTGTCAATTTTGGATATTAACCACTTATGAGATGTATTGTCAAATATGTTCTTCCATTTAGTAAGTTGTCTTTTTAATTTTTTGATGGTTTCCTTTCCTGTGCAAAAGCTTTTAAGTTTGATGTAGTCCCATTTGTTTATTTTTTTCTTTTGTTTCTCTTGCTTGAGGTGATATATCAGAAAAAATTATGTCTATGAGAGATGTCTGTGATTTTTTTATTTTACTTCTTGCTACTCCTTCTTGAACACACCCCAGGCAATCTTTTGTCCCAGTGCTTAATCAAATGTGCTATTGTCAAGGACACCGATAACCTCCATGTTGCCAAACACAATGAGCAAGATTAAGATTTGCATTTTACCTGACCATTCAGCAGTATTTGCAACAATTCCACCCTACTCCCATCTCTCCCTTGAACAATGTAGGTCTGTGAGAGTGTCAGCCACACATTCTCATTGCCACAACATTCATGGCCTTTGGACATCACTGGCCTTCATGATTGACCCTTTCCAACAATCACTCATTCCATAAATGGTAATGGGCCCCTACTTGGCGCCAGGCCCTGATGCTTCAAAACAATGACTTGAAGTAGATATGGCTGAGCTGTTCCCCCTGTGTGGACACTGAGGCTCACAGAGGTTGAGTGCCTGGCCCGGGTCTCATAGCTTGTGAAGGTGGGATCAATATTGAATTCTGGTTTGCTTTACGCTGCAGACTGCTCCTTCTGTTTCATTTGACCTTTCAAACACTGTCCTTTTCAGACCAGCCCCCATCTGGTCAGTGGACACTACCTTTTCTCCTTACTCTATGATTCTGGCCAGTGCTGCTAGACTCTCCTCTTCTCTCTAATCTTGCAGACAGAAGCCAGTGGAGACAGGGATAGGTCTCTGTGTTGAAAAGGATGTCAAGTGACCATTTCTTTAAATCTAAAAATACATGGAATAATGCAGTCTAAATAGCTTTGCCTCAGAATGCAGTTGATGACACACTCTAAAAATTAAGGAGATCAGCACATTCACTTGCTGTCAGAAAGCCTGTCCTCACTGGCCACATATACCACTGGGTGCAGGGGGAGCATGCAGACCAAAATTCCCTCAGTCCAGTGGGGGCTTCTCTACCATGCTTAACAGCAATGCCAAGGGAAATTCAAAGGCAAAATTAGCTTGAGTGTTGCTGGTGAAAATAAATTCTTCTCAGTGGATTGACTATAGCATAGTAATTTAGCAATTTATATATATTTTTCAATAGTAACTGAAATAATAATTCACAATTAGAAGAGCATTGCATTTAATCCAGAGGCAGAACATTTATCCCTTACCTCTACCCCTCATTTTTATTTTTACAGACTAATTTAAGAATTTTTCATTTTTTTCTTCTGCAAAAATGTTGAAAAAAGATATTTTGCCCTTAAGTAAAAATAAGTAATTTTCTTCCAGCAGGCTCACCATCAGTTCACCATTGACTTACCACAAAGACCAGTGAATAGACAGTCACCATCATTTGCTATTCATGCATGCCTTATAAGTGGCCATGAGCTGACATGGAGTTTACATGAGGGGCCATCCCTGGGCCAATATTCTCACAAGAAATACCTTGCCCACCTGGAGTGGGGGGTGGGGTCTGAAGAACCACGTGCAGGTCCCTCATTAGCCCAGCACACCCCTGCTCCACCTTCATGACTTTGGTGGAGGCTTGAGAGGTGTGGCAGCCCAAACTCTGAATTAAGCTCCTGCCACCTGTGCCTCTGAGCTTCCTAGGGTGACTCACTCATGGCGGGTACAGCTCTGATGTAGCATGAGAATTTGGGCAAAAGTAGTTAACATTTCTAATTTCTGAGACGACTCAGAGATAGACATTGAAGGCATTGGGTCCAAAAAATTTATTCTCTTTTGTTAAGTTTTCTTTTCTTTTCCAAGTGAGAAGAGGGGAGATAGACAGACTCCCACATGTGCCCTAATTGGGATATACCTTGTAATCCCATTCTGGGGCCAATGCTCTGCCCATCTAGGGCCATGCTCACAACTGAACTATTTTTAGCACCTGAGGCGGAGGCTCCATGGAGCCATCCTGAGTGCCTGGGGCTGATGCACTCGAATCAATTGAACCATGGTTGTGAGGGGGAGAGAGAGAAAGAGAATGGGGAAGGGAGGGAGGAGAAGCAGATGGTCACTTCATCTGTGTGCCCTGACCAGGAATCAAACCTGGGACATCCACATGCTGAGGTGACACTCTACCATTGAGCAAACCAGCTAAGACCTGAGAATGTATACTTAATGCAAATGGAGATAATTTGAGGAAACCACTTTTAGCTGTTCATAATCATGGCCTCTTTCATTTTGCATTGACTATACCCAGTTCACTAACCATTTTTATAAAGGCAGCAACTTAACCTTACAAGAGAACAAGCTATGGGCTGAGATGGCGTAGGACTAAGCTTCTCAACTGTTCTAGTGAGAGAGCCTCTCTTTTGAGCTTCAGACCTTGATTTGTGACTCTGAGATGTGCAACCCCCACTGGATGCCCCACATGCAGTGTAAGGAGAAGTCACTGCTTTCCAGGCAGTGGTGTGACTTCCTTCTTGTTACTCTGGGCTGAAGTGCTAGGCTGTCTCACAATCTTCATGGATAATATGTCTTCAGGTTTTGCCATCTGTCTCTCAAAGTTCCTGTTTAGCCATTCCTGCTGTCTCCCCATTGGTCAATGTCCACCTTACACTCTGGCCACTTTATCCACAGAGTTGTACATGACTTCCCCAATTCTGGCATCTTCTCTTGCTCCTCTGAACATGTTTTGTTTGAGAAACATTTACTAAATGGTATGTTCCAGCCCCAGGATAGCCACTGAGGATACAAGGAGCAATTAGACATGACTTTGGTCCTCAAAGATTTTACTATCTATGTAAGGACTTGGTCAATGAAACCAAAATGGACACTTATGGCATTTGCATGTCCAGACCCCTTCTTCCAACCATAATGTTGTGTTTTTCTCTGAAGAAGCACACTTCTGAGCCCACATAGTCCCAGCTGGGTGCATGGCCCACACCTGGCCAATTAGAGTGTCCATACCACGGGCTCTGGAGCTGGCTTAGATTTGAAAGTTTGACTGAATCAGTCCAGGGCATTTGCTGAAACTACTAGAAAAAAAAGTAGCTTTCCTTGTCAGCAGAGTCTGGAACAGCCAGCAGCCATGCCCAACACCTTATAGGAGTCCACCTGAGAGCAAGCCTAATAAAGGAAATCAAGCCGGCTGATAGGAAGGAGGGATACCTTCCTGACAACACACCATTAGACCTTGCTGCACTGGAGGCCAGATGCACTTCTGAAACGTCCTAATTTCAGGTGCCACCTAAAAAGAACAACCACACAATCACAATCACTTGTTCTGTAATCAACTTGACCAGATTTGTTACTAATCTAGACAGAATCCTTTTTACAGACACAGGGAGTGTTAGAGTTGTGGCTGCTTTGTGCAGAACAGGAGCTACATGTGAAAAGTGGACCTAGCACAGAGAAAAGAGTCAACAACACACAGGGTGAGAGGAGTGGGTGACAGAGAACCAAGCAGAGCTCCACAAAGGAGATTTGGGTGTTAGAGGTAAGTAGGTCACAAGGCGGAGACATGTGCAAGGATAAGCAACATGAAGGCACTGCGCTTGTGGTAGCACAGCAACAGGAGACAGCCCCTGGGTTTACATTAGGGAGGCCAGGAGCACAGGGTTCCTCACTGGCCAGGGGGACACTGATGAATTTTTAAAAGAGGAAGATATGATCTGATCAGTGTTCCCAGAGCATCACGCCACTACCTCTTCACGCTCTTGTGTTGGATTTCCAGCTCAAACACCCCCCAGCATCAGAAGAAGAGTCCTTTTGAACAAGTACTGCATCTCACCACCCATAGGGTCACCCCAGTGACTGACATGGAGCTAGCACCAAGTGCTGTTGCACGATCTCTGACACCTTCAACTTAGGGGGTGCCACAGGATTTTCAAAGACTGTTTTCACTGGCTTTCCAGGGGAGAGTTCATCAGAGATATTTCTTACTACTTGAAATGCATGCTTGGGAAGCATAAGTAATTTTTTTAGGTGAGAGGAGAGGAGATAGTGAGGCAGACTCCCACATGTACCCCAACCGGGATTTATTTGGCAGCCCCATCTGGGGCTGATGCTCAAGTACTGAGCTATTTTTAACTCCTAAGGCTATTGTGCTCCAAAAGAGCCATCCTCAGCAACAGGGGCCAATGCTTAAACCAATTGATCCACTGGCTACAAGAGAGGAAGAGAACAGAAGCAGGCAGAAACAGATGGTCATTTCTCCTGTGTACTCTGACCAGGAATCTAACCGAGGACATCCATACGCTGGTCCAATGCTCTATCCATTGAGCCACCAACCAGGGCCACTACTAGCGAATGTAAACCCAGCCACTTGTCCCCCATTCATGGCTCACATCAAACTTCTCCTGGACAGCGTAGCTCAAGCATTGACCTCTGCCTGCCTTTGTCTATCTGACATCTCCACTAAGACATCCAAGAGAAACCTCATATCTAATATGAACCTGAGTTTCCCTAGTGACTCTTCCCACAAATGTTTCATCTCCCAGGCTTGTCCACTTCTCAGTAAACAGCCCCACAGTCTCCCAAGCTGCTTGGTTAAAAAACCGTAGAGTTAATCATTGAGTCCTCTCCTTTTTTTTTCACTCACATTCAGTTTATTTGAAAATCCTAGTGATTCTACCTCCACAATATGTCCCCAGCCTGGATGCTTCTCTCGTATTTGACCACCACTCACTGATGCAGAAAGACCATTCCCCTGGGTCTGGCAGAAACCCCTCACTGCCCTCCTGCTGCCTTCTCCACATCTCACTACCCAGCCCTATCCAGCAGCCACAGTGGCTTCTTCTTGACACTGATAATGCCAACACTGTCCTTCAATATCTTCACAGAACCCCTCGTGATCCAGCCCGACTTCTCTCTGACCTTCATGTATTCCTCATCTTCCCCTTGATATTTCTCATATACACATCACATTTGCTTTGCTTTGTGGACTTAGCACTTAGCTCTTTCTGCTTCTCCTCAACATGGAACTCATTATAGACATTCTCTGGAAGCACCATCTACAACAGCCCTGCCCTCAGGTCTCTGGTGCATGGCCCCGTGTTCACCTCTCCAGCCCTTATCACTCTCTAAGTTATCTTGTTTATCTATCATTCTCCTTCATTGAAAGTTGGTGCCTGTTCTTGTTTCTACTCCAGGCTTTGCCATCACCCTTGGTGATGTCAGCAGCAGAGGGATGGACACACAATGGACTCAGACTTACTTTCTACCCTCCTCATTCCAGTGGTCTTTTCCTCCTCCACTTCACACTTTATCAACCTCAAGTCATCTTGGTTCTCTTCACATTCTGGTTGCCCATTTGCCCCTGAAGTCTAAAGTCCTGCCTGGCATATGCACCGCTATGTTCCCGGGCCCTGGAGCTGTCCCTGGTCAAATAGTGCTCATCAAAGTTTATTGAATGAATAAATGCACAGAGATGCCATCTTGGGAATTACCATAACTAATCTTTTTACTTATCTATCTCCCCAGCTAGACAATGAGCTAATAAGGCTAGAGCTAGATCTTACTTATTTTATCTCTTAGCACCTATCACAGGGGTATCTGGTGAACTGATGATGAATGGTGCTATCTACTGGTAGCTATGTTTCTTAGAGTTCATTAGTCACTATAGAACACACCCCCTTCAGGCCTGCCACAAAGGTCAGAGTTGACTCAGTTTGGGGTGTCTGCAGGCTGTCGGTGACCTCCTCCTCAACATTGTTTCCCTCTGTGCTCACAGAGGCAGACGGATCTCACTGGGAAGAAAAAGGACAGAGCAACATATGGAAGGCATGGCCGGCACTGCACACACCCCTTCACCTCCAGGGTCAGCCCTGTCTGAGGCCCGGCTGCATTCCTCCCCCAGCGTCCAAGAAGTAGCCATTTCCTTATAATAAATTCTCTTTCTTGTTCAAACCCAGTCTTTGCTCTGCTCTTTGCAACAACGAATCCTCACAAAAGCAGATCTGACAGGACAACTTGGGTAGCCACGGCTTCCCATGCTACCTAAAGTCTCAGGTTTGTACAACGCAACCTGAGCCTGAGGAAATGACAAAGAGCTCCTCCTTGCAAAACACTGGGTCCCGGAAAAGTGGGACTGCCTATCTCCGCATTTGCCCAGTTCCATGACCTGGGCAATGGCCAGTCTCTTGGAGCTTCAGGCAGATTTATGTGAAAAACAAATGTATATATCTTGCTTTATGCACCAGGTAGCTTCCTAAACACTGTATGTAAATCACTTTTTTTTTTTACATAATAAGAAATATATATTTGGTCTCTGACCTTGTTTTGTGGCACACAGCTTCTAAAACTCTTGGAATCTCCAAGGTGGTAAGTGTCTTTTTTATTATTATTTATTTAATTTATTGTGTTTACTTAGATTCTAGTGTTGCCCTGAATGCATCCCCCCGTGTTCCCCTCAACATCTCTTTTGTCCCCCTCCCCATAGTGCCCTCCCCCTTCCCTTCAGGTTTATCCTATCCTATCATCCCCCTTCCATCTGTCCTCTTTCACTCTGTTCTCTTTTCCTCTGGTCTCTTTGATCTCTTCTCTGTCTCAATTTTGTTCCTCAATTCACACTGTTCATTGTATTCCTCAAATAAGTGAGGTCATATGACATTTTTCTTTTTCTGCCTGCCTTATTTCACTTAATCACTTTTTTTTAAGTTGACTCCCTCCCCTCCCAACTAAGATTATCTGTTCTCTTCCTTTTGGATGTCTCCCCAATTGGCAGCAACAAACTATAACACTAGCTTTGCAGCCCTCTCCTTCTCAAGGGGTTCATCAATCAATCAACAAAATTTTCATTCAGAGCCTATTATATGGTAGGCATTGTTCTCGACTGGTACAGAGAATAGGAAATGCACCAAGTGCACCAGGGAGCTCACTCGCTGTGGATCCTCTGTAAAACCCTGTGAATAGCCAACCTCTTATTTGTCTCCTCTGTAAATTCAGATTCTCTCCCGTCAGGTTTTTCCAAAGAGGTTCCCATGTGTACAGAGCAGCCTATCTAGGTTGCCATAGAAATGGAGAGTCATAAAAAAGGATGTTTAGAAATGTAGGAGCTTCTATAAATCCTCAATAACAGCAATTGCAATTGTCTGGAGCCATAATTGAGACTATTCATGGCATGTTTCAGGAAGTAAGCACAAATAACTCACCAGTCTGCAATTCCTCACAAAGCAGGGTCAAAGTAAGGAAAATTTAGTAACATGCTTTGAAAACAAAGCATGTAGGGCCAGCATAACTCTCCTTTGTAACAGAAGGGAGACTCCTACAACTAAAAGGGCCCAGGTCAACCACCAACTTCTGTAGGGTCTGGACTTCTCCCGGGCCCTGTCTTGTTACCTGTGACATCCAGGGGACTTTTGACAGACCTCAGCAGCTCCTACCCAGCTTCAGAAGGAAATATATGAATTCCTTTTAGCTGTTCATAATCCACACATCCCCATAAAGGATTCTGAGACACCTTACCAAAGGTTGTGCGGCATTATGGAAAAGTTAAAAGATTGGGGGGAAAGGGCTTACTTGAGAACTTTTCTTTTACAAGGAACAGAAGTAAATTCTAGCTAGCTTTATAAGAAAAAAAAGGGAGGAATGGGGAATATTTTACAATAAAAATACAAAGTTTAATCTGTGAAACCCAAAAGCAAGAAAGTAACAAGGTCCCAGGAAAAACAGTACCAGTAACAAGGTGTCTTTTTTGGATCCCAGCATCTTTTTTGGATCCCAGCAAGTAGCAGCTGCCTGTCCTTAAGCTCTGTTTATCTCTGTGCTCCTGCTTCTCTCTGTTTTCTCAGAAGATTGGCTTTCTTTCTGCCCATCCACATAGTCACCTGTGGCCTCAAAGTCTCCTTTACATAGGGCTCAAGCCTGGAGAGATGCTGACACTCTTTTCGTTCAACTGCACATTCCCAGAAAGAGCTGATCTTTGGCCCAACTTATGACAGATGGTTGCCTCTTACCCAGGAGTTAGTTGAGGCTAGGGGGTGGGCTTCTTAGTCAGCTCCCAGACTGCCATAGCAAGATAGCATAGGCTGGGTGGCTTAAAGAAGAGGAATTTGTTTTCTCACAGTTCAAGTGACTAAAAGACTAAGGCCATGGTCAGCCAGTGTTTGGTGAGAGCTCTATCTTTGGGTTGCATGTGGCCACCTTCTCACTGTGTCCTACATGGCCTTTCCTTCATGTATATGGGTAGAAACAGAGAAGAAGCTCTCTGGTGTCTCTTCTTAGAAGAAGGGCATTAATTTCTTCAGGAGAGCTCCAAACTCATAACCTCATTTGATCTAAATTATCTCCCAAAACCTTTATCTCCGAAGATCATCACATTGGGGGGGGGGGTGAGAGAGCCTTCAGCCTATGAATTGGGAGTGGGGCACAAATCTTTCCATAGCAGAGGGTAGGTAACAAAGGAGTCACTTGAGGTCCACCACCAAGTGTAAGGAAGAGCAGCCAATGCAAACTGGATGCAAGTTCCAAATACAACCATTACAAACATTACAGTAATGTAGCTAAAGGGGCATCAGTGAAGAAACAGACCACACTGCCCTGCTCACTTGCTGGGGGAAGAACATAAGTTGGGCTCTGAGCTTCCGAGCTGCTGAAGCACATCAAAAAACTGCCAGTGTCATATGTTTCCTGATGTGACTAAAACAAAAATGAACCACTTCCACAGGTGAATCCCAGCTCTATCCAATGATGTGATCTGAGAGAAATGTCTCTTCTACATCTACACTGAAAAGACCCCACATGTTGTATGGGTGAACAACCTCGGGCATCCCTAAAAATGTGCAGTTGTAATCTTTCCTATAATCTCTCCTAGTGACCTTCAATGAGGGCTGAAGCATTATGCCCTCAAACTAACAGAGCTCTAGAAAAGATTTCTGTTATCATCCACATCATACAGTTGAGGAACCCAAGTCAGAGAAGCCAATACCTCTCCTAAGGCCATGATTGTCATAGGTACAGCAATGACATTAAAACCCCCACAGGGGCCCTGGCCGGTTGGCTCAGCGATGGAGCGTCGGCCTGGCATGTGGAGGACCTGGGTTTGATTCCCGGCCAGGGCACATGGAAGAGGCACCCATTTTCTTCTCCACCCCCACTCCTTCCTCTCTGTCTCTCTCTTCCCCTCCCGCAGCCAAGGCTCCATTGGGGCGGGGATGGCCCGGGCGCTGGGGATGGCTCCTTGGCCTCTGTCCCAGGCGCTGGAGTGGCTCTGGTCGCGGCGGAGCGATGCCCCGGAGGGGCAGAGCGTCGCCCCCTGGTGGGCATGCCAGGTGGATCCCGGTCGGGCGCATGCAGGAGTCTGTCTGGCTGTCTCTCCCCGTTTCCAGCTTGGGAAAAATACAAAAAAGAAAAAGAAAAACCCCCACAGGCTGACATGAAGGAGCACGTTCCCTACTCAGCTTTGCCAGAACAAGAGAACATCCTAATTATATTCAGAAAGTGAGACCTGAGTTCTGTTCATTCTCCTGAAGCCTTTTCTTGTGACATGATCAGAAAGAGTAAATCAGAGTTGGGACTGAGGGAAGAGAAGGACCCAGGACCTAGAATGGAACCAGGATTGGCT